>NC_073302.1:268064063-268697396 GCF_027595985.1 Sorex araneus | reverse complement strand
GATCATACACATTTGTATGACATATTTGAAGCTTCATACACATGAATCATTTTTTTTAAATTATCTTACCTTATGTGGTAAACTTTCCCCTTCCTATAGTTATTTTATAAATGAAACCATTGTGTCCATGTGATTATAGCAAGTTGTCTCAAAGTCAGAAGCTTTTTCTCAAACTATATATCTTCATCAAGAAATATGAGAGGAGCTGAGAGACAGAGGACCCAGATGCCAAAGCCCTTGCTTTGGAAATATGAGTTTGAATTCCAGTCCCAGTGCTGCCACACGTCCTTGGTACTGTGAATGACTTTTAGTCACACCAAAAACTAGTATGTGCAAGCACCAGAGTGAAAGGGTAGATCGTTGGTGAGCACAACAACTGAATACAAAAAGATGTGTGAGCACTGCAGTAATCCTCATTGAGTACTAGAAAACTATGCACTAGTACCACATTTGTGGGTGTGTCGCCCTTGATGAGTACTGGGATTGGATGTGCAAGAAGCACAAAAGGAGCTGTGCAACCCTCAGTGATCATCACAACCCAGCTTGTGTGTGGCCTGCAGTCATTACAACAATATAAGTAGGGGGAGGGAAAGTGTGTGTGTGTGTGTGTATGTGTGTGTGAGAGAGAGAGAGAGACAGAGACAGAGACAGAGAGAGGGAGGGAGGAAGGGAGGGAGAGAAGGGAGGGTAACAGTCTCTGGCATCCCATCCAACCTTTGTTTTACAACTTTGTTGGATCTACATCTACCATTTCAGATGAAAGTCTCTTCTCTCTACCAAGTGTGTTGGAACTAAAAAGGAAAATGTTGAGAACTAATTAGTCTTATATGAGTGTCTCTCAACTGAATGTTAATTTTATGTGAGCAGATTACAAAACTCAAATAATAATTTCATCTGACAGGAAGGAAATTTTTCTTTGTTTAATGTAACTCTGATATAACTTCAGTTTCACTAGGAACAGTGGGAAATTCATTGTTATTTGTGTGGAGTTTCATTTTCTTGTTCCAGAGTTTGAAGTGAGAGGGCGTTCTGTACTGAATTGCCATTCCTCTAAGGAATATTTTATGAGCATTTGCTCCGTCACAGGTAGTGTTCCATCAGGAAGCAGAGTTTCCACTCTCATAGACACACACACGTACTTTTAGGGGATATTGGGTACTATGAGGACATGTACCTCAGAGTATAGGAACGGTAAATGCCTATTGCATGAGTACTTAGGTGAGTACCTAGAAAGAATAGGAATAGAAAGAATAGTATAGAATGAGGACTAGAGCAGTATAAAATAGCAGCATAAAGTACTAGATGGAACAGGTATAGATGCAGATAGAAAAGGAAAAGGAGAGTACCACGGAGACCTCTGGAGTTCCTGACAGAGCAGACGGAGCTTTATCAGGGCATGAGGACAACCCTAAGTTTGAGAGCAAAATCACGGTGAGCAAAGTCCCTCAAGGGAGAGGAAATCAGCTATAGTCAGTGCTGCCGACAGTTGCGTAAATTTGACAGTCAAATGCCTTGACCATCTGTTAAAGATTTATATCCTCTGAGTTTTTACGTGGTCCCTTTGTCTGTGTCACGGGTCAGTCTCCACATGGTCCTCCCTGTTTCCCATTTCCACCAATTCTCTGAGCCACTTCTGTGCAGCTCCAGAAGTAGGCCAACTCCTTTCAGGCCTGTGAACCTCAGCATCCTCATAAATAAAATGTGGACTATAATAGTGTCTACCCCTTAGGTATTTGGGGAAGTTCAACTGGATTGGTATCTGTAAAGGGAGAAACAAAATACTTTGCATTCTAGGCACTCAGTCAAGAGCAGTTCTCTTCTCTTTCTCCCTTTTCTGTGGGCTGGGATGCTGAAGGGGACCACCCTGGAAAGTGCTGGAAAGGCCAGTATGTGGGGAGGGCTGTGAGAGGAAGCCGGGGGCAGCTCCCTGTGCACAACTGCCCTTGGGGAGCTTCATCAACTATTTCTGCACACAATTCATCCGCTGCCTTCCTCCGCTGCCTTCCTCCTTCCTCTTCATTGCTCAGCCAAGCTCCTCATCCCATACTGTGTATCTTGAGGCTTTCCCCTGTCCCCTGTAGGGTAGGTCAGGTCCCCACAGACCCTCATGTCCGCTTGTCCATGCCCAGTTCGTGCATGGCCATTCACACCCTTGCCTCACTCTCTGTTCTGAGCCCCTGATCAGGCCAGTCGGGGCGGTCAGCCAACCAGCCCCCCTCCTTTTCCTGATTTATTCCAAATGATGTGTCCTTCCATTAGCAAGGACAGGCTGAGAAGGAAGCATCCACATTTGTCTTCTCTTTCCCTCCCTTTCTGCATCCAGCCTCAGTGTCTCCTGACTTCTGTTTCTCTACATTCTCTTTCTAGGTTGATGAAAAGAGAAAACAAATTTCAAGAAATAATGGATACCATTGCCTAAGTGTTTCCAGAAGTGGCTGATGCCTATCATGTCTGCTCAACTAAAAATGATCTGTTTTTTGACACTCTTCAAAATTTGTGTAGACAACACTAAACAATTTCATTTTTGCCTAGGAAAAGACCCAAAGATGGTTCTTTTGTGTGTGTGTGTGTGTGTGTGTGTGTGTGTGTGTGTGTGTGTGTGTGGTGGGGAGAAGGGATAGGATAGGCATTCTGAATCAATGTCCTGAGAAAGAGCTTCTTTTGTTAGCAGACCATCGAGTCAGGTCATCTGGATGAACTACCACACATGTGCTCCTCATTCTCTCCCTGGGACCCCAAATGTAAGATCACCAAGCCAGGAGCTTGATCCTGGTACCAGGTCACCAAGACTTGAAGCACTAGCTTATTGAACATTAAAAAAATCCAGTAAAACCTTGGCGTTTATTTATGGGATTGATAACATCAAATCAATAAAAGAATACATTTTCCTCTTAAGTTTGTCCAAGACTTAAGCACTTATAAGCACAACCAGAAGTATATTAAGTACTCAAGGCACATGAACTGTGCCTTGAGTTCTTATTGATATAATTGTTCCTTGTTTTTAAGAAGAAGCTAGAGAACCTACATTTGAATGGACTGGAGGTAAAGAGTATGTGTGAAAGAGATGGTTTCTGGCACCGGTTCTCAGACTTAAGGGTATTTCATAAGCCCCCAGGGTGGTTATAGCTGCTTGGCTATAGGTCATTGGTCTTCTCCTCTGAGATTTTAGTGCCTATAGATCTGGGGTGAGGAGAGACAATTTACATTTCTAATCAGCTTCTTTTGATGCTAATATGGCAGTCTAGTGACCATCTTCTCCACCCCTCTGCTTTGTGATATAATATTTCTTCCAGAAAAAGCATTTGGCTTTCGAGATGGGTGATAGAAATATATTTTGCACTACTTTTTTTTGGAGTAAGCAATCATGATATTGCTCACCTGTTTTTAGCACCCTACTGAGGCTCAGTTATATGAACACTCGGTTTGCTAATGGTTGCTCACTCAGTAGACGTGTGCTCGGAGCATCTGACTGGGACCCAGCAGGGGCAAGATTTTGGAAATAAAGCAGTGGGTGAGATCAGTGTTCACTCAGTTCTCGAAGGATTTCGACCTGTTGAGTGACAGGCAGGTAGCACATAACTACAAATGCAAAAGAACATTCTATTGAATAAAAATATCTTTGTTTCATATCTAATCTTTGAGATAGCTAATATCAATGGTATGGTCCCTGTTTAGGGCTAAGGAAAAAGCTATGGGTCAACATCAGTTAAGGGCTGGCAGAGTTCCTGGCACCTAAAAAAAAAAGAAGAAAGAAAAATCTTCTACCCTGCAAATGGAGTTAAAAGATTTCCTCAAAGTCACAAGAATAATTGGCATCCAATTAGACTTAATGGAATTAGACTTTTGTTGGAAATTTTACTGAAAACATTGGTGTTTTATAGCACCTACACTACATTTAAAATACCAACTCTATTAGTAAGAACTAAGTAATAAAAGGGCCAGTAGGAGGAAACAGACGTTTTTGGCACACTGGTTTATTTAAAAATGTTTTTTTTTGCAGTGGCAATTTCCAAGTAATGGAAGGAGGCAGGAAGGAGTGGGGGAGGCTTGTAGTGGTCCAATGCGAGGGGCCAAGGATGTGCCAATACTTGAGCCCTGCTGTGCTCAGGCTCTCCAGGGCTACACCTGTGGTACCTGTGGTACTTGTGGGACCAAGTAGTATCCAGCATCAACTTTGGCTCAATTGTATGCCAAGCATGTATGCCCTAGCCCCTGTATTCTATCTCCTGCCACTGCCACAATGATTTAGATCATTATATGATATTTATCATTTCATTTTTTCTTGACAACTAAAAGCCAGCCATTGCTTTTTAATTCTATTATTTGCTGGACTGCTTTTTCTCTCAGTATATTTGAATACACTGTTGAAAGGGCACATGGCCATGCAATGGCATTTTACTGTGTCATTTACAAAATATTGCTAATTTGAAATACATATTTCTAAAAGCAAATTACTGTTTTAAGTTTCATAGCTCTGGGCCACAGCGTTTAGCACAGTGGGGAGGGCGTTTGCCTTACAGCAGGGAGGGTGTTTGCCTTGCATGCAGCCGACCCAGGTTCAATTCCTGGCATTCCATATGGTCTTCCAAGCACTTCCAGGAGTGGTTCCTGAGTGCAGAACCAGGAAGAACCCCTGAACATTACTGAGTGTGACTCAAAAGGCAAAAAAGGAAAAGTTTCATAGCACTATAATTTTAATTTTTCTGTAAAACACCTCAAAGTCAGGTAGATACTCACAGAACTTGTCCAATCATAGTGCAACTAAAATGTTCTTAAAAATAAAATTTAAAATATCACTATTAAATAAAACATAGCACATTAAAAGAGAGTTATGAGAAGTTCATATATATTTAAGGTCACTGATTTTAATAAAGTGTTACGTTACTTCAGACAAGTCCATTACATAAATTTTTTAGTTATGAAAATTAGAGGTTATTGACTCAACTAAATAATTCTAAGTGTGGTTACTTGGGACCTGCTATGTGCTTCAAATGAAGGCAAAGGACCCCCCATACAGAATATATATACATATATATTATATATATACATATACATATATATATAATTCGTTGTTTGCTACCATGAATATAGAATCACAGACTTTCATGAGACTAGAACTAGAAGTAAAAGGAATTTTCAAATATTTATTACTTTCATTTATTTATGGGTTTAGGGCAACAGCTGGAGGAGAATCCTGGCTGTGCTCAGGATTTACTCCTGGCAGTGCTCAGAGAATCATATGTGTTTCTAGAGATTGAACTAGGGTTAGCCACATGCAAAGTATGTGAAGCGAGCATAGTGTGCAAAGAAATCATCGGAAATTCTCTTATTTTTTCATGAGTGAAGAAACCAAGTCATGAAGAGGAAATGGTCTGCTCTGATCACCTGGACAAACTCCCCATCTGCTTCATTACCTGGTGCTTGTCTCTGAATGAAGACCTAGAGAAGTTCCTTTAGCCGAGACAAGTTGTCTTATATGTGACATATATGCGACAACGTCTTGTATCTGGGGCACAGGGAGAAAAGACGTTGAAAAGTAAAAGAGAAAAAAAAAATGTCTACTCCTGGCTTTGAAATTTCATAAGCCTAGCTCCAAGAATGAGACTGAGGATTTGGAACAATGCGGAATGATGTAAGAGCAAGATGTCTTGCCCCGGGCTAGATAAAGATTATCTGGGATGAGGAAGAAGTTCAAAAGACAAACGCAAAGAGCTTAAACATTGTTGGTTTCTGGGAAAAGGGCCTTTGACTGGCTTTTCCCTCACCAAAGGCCTAGGGGTACAGGGCACCGTAGAAACTTGGGAACTAGTTAGGAGATCAAGAACAAAGTGATTTTGAGGTTTCCAGCGGTTGGATAAGGAGATTCAATTATCTCTGGTTTTCCTAGCTGGAATGCCAAAGCAGTGTCAGACAGACAGACCCTGCTGAACAGCCTCACCACATTCTCCGCCCGACTTTTCAGCATAAGGCGATGGAATCAATGAGCCTTTCATCCGAGGGATGGACTTGAGAAGGCCAAGAGGAGTCTGTGAGTAGGAGGATGCAGCAATCACCTGCAGGGGTAGATGGTGACTGAAAACAGTGCTGATACCTGGACGCCTCTCGAGTGTTAGTATAGACACCTTCCCTTCCTCCAGTCCCATCACTCTTAATTTCCTACCTGGCATTTAGACCTAATCCAGGTGGAAGCAGAGACTAGGTTAAGGTGGGTCTAGCAAGCAGACCACTCTCTATAGACTGAGATAAAATTTCCAACCATTTAGCTCAAGCCAAACGAAAGCAAACATAAATTCATTTATGATAAAATAGGAAAGTTTCCTGTACAAAAGCGTCTGTGGGTAAATTTGCAGCCCACTATAAATATTACTGCTTAGTTGGCATGCACGCAGTTTCCTCAAACGGCAAATCATTGCTTTTCTGACTTCAACTTTAAAAAATAATTTAATCCAATTAGTTGGTATGTAAAATGGCCTTAAATAACATTTGAGGAAACGAGGCAACTCCTCTTTTAAATGAAAAACTTTTGTGAAGAATTTATGTCTTAGAACATTTTAATGTAAAACTTGTGTGGTGTGACATGTTGGATATGAAGACCAGCTCAGCCCCCATGTTTTTCCCTTTTACATCCTGTGCTGTGAAGCTTCCAGAAACCCTAGACAAGGAACCCTAGACGAGACCTCCCAGTTTCCGTTGGGACACACCCCCAGTTTACTCTCAGTAGAGTACATTATCGTTTTCTTATTTGAATCCAAATTGCCCATCTTATTTCACAATCTTCTTTATACATTTCATATGTTTCTGAATTTATGACTGAAGCGCCTGCAATTAGCTTTCAGTTAACATTTTTACATACCTTCGAAGGCACCCACCTGTATCTATCCTTTTTCCCAAAAGGTACAGTGGGTCTAACTCTTGTTTAATGGGTGGAAGTGCCTGAATTCTGCAGGTTCTGGGGTTCAAAGCTAAGAATTCAATTACCTACTTGCATGTCTTCAGGAAGTCATGCAACCTCTTTGCTAATTGCATCACTTATAAAATAAAGAAAATTATAGTACCTACACTCTTGCCCAGAAAATTGCAAGAATTAAATGTAATTCCCAGAAAATATTTAGTCCATCTACTGGCAAGTGCTTAATCCTCAAGAAATACCAAATATTATTATCAGGTAATTCAACATAATGTATCTGCCGCATCTGCTGCCCTCCCCCCACACACACATAATTTTTCTCACCCCCTTTACGTGATCATATTCCTTTATAACTGCTTGTTGAATGTACACTTAATGAGCAATTTGCTTTCAGTTTTCAATTCAATAAATTTTAATTAAGCCCATACCATGTACCAGACACAATAGTAGTGAGACAACAAAATGTTTAATATGTAGCCTCTGCTCTTTCTCCTGCCTCTGCCAAGAATGTGACTTCATGGCATGCTGTAGGGAACCCCTGATGCCGGAGAGTCTAGGAAAGTTCCTGGCGGAGGCACACAGGACCTGAATCCTGAACCATCTGTGAACATGAAGCTACGAGGGAAATTCTGAACAGGTCAATCCCGGCAGAAGGAAGAAACAAGATAGGATACATGGAGAGAAAAAAATAAACACCCTGATATTTGCAGGGATTAGGTCACAAGTACAAATGGAGGCAATCTATCTTGTGGCTAAATATTTAGAAGTTCCAAATCGAGCAAACAAAGCACAACATATACGTTTTATCTTCTTACCTTTATTTTTTTCTTGGAGGGGGATGCACCCTCCATAGTGCTCAGGGATTACTCCTGACTCTGTTCTCAGGGATCATACCTGGTATTGCTCAGGGAACCACATGTGTTGTCAGGGATAAAACCTGGGTTGACCAAGTGCAAAGCACTTTACCCACTAATTTCTCTCTAACTCTTTGTATCTCCTTACCTGGACAATATACCTTTACGACACCTAGAAGTTTTAATATTTGCGTGAAACTAGAGAAGTAATACAAGAGGTGAGGTCCCTGCCTTGCGTGCAGCCCGTCCTGGTTCAAATTTCTGGCGCTACAGTGGTCCCCCAAGTACCACTAGGTGTGGTTCAATACCTTCCCTCCTCCCCCAAATAAAGGAAGTTGGAATACTATAACTTACTGAAATTCTAAGCTAGGAATGTGCTGGCATCAAGAGCAGCCATGGCCCACTGTCTTCACTGCCCCAGATCCCATGGCCCAACACACATTCTTTGGCAGCAGAGCTAAGGACACCTTGGCTAGCACACCTTGGACTTGCCCAGGGTGATTGCGTCAACTTGGGATAATATCCATGCAGGAGCGGGGGGAGTGCTGTGAACCGTCCTCCAGGGAATTCAGGAGACTGGGCTTCAGAAGCATGACCCACAAGAGATTCTCTCTCTGTCCTTTCTCCTTAGTTACATGAACAGCTCCCAAGCAGGGAGATCTTTGAACGATTAGAGCCCAGAACATAGTTTGCATGTTGGGCTCCAAAAATAGCCCTGAAGGAAATCACACTTCTCCATAAGCAGTCAGTCAAATATGAAATTTCCAGGGGCAAAACCCTGGAAATACTAGCTGGGAGCTATGCATGGTCTTTTCATTCAATGGAGGATCAACTTTGAACTTGAATCTGTTGGGTTAGTGCAAGCACTGAAAAATTCTGTGGCATATGGGCCATGCTTACAATTTTTTAAAAAATCAACTCTCAGTTATGATTTAGGGGATAGAATTCTGAGACCCAAGAGTCAAGATAGAAGGACACATTTTGAACCAGTGCAAGTGAAAGATCAGGTTGAATTTTGTGGAGTGATAGGCAAATGTTTGGGAGGTAAAGTCAGCGGGAACTTTTGCTTTCAGATGAGTGGAGTAGATTAGAAGGGATAGGGGAGAAGGCAGACTGACATGTGTATTCTGGTTTGAGGATCATACCCAGCGCTACTCAGGGCTTACTCCTGGCTCTTCTCCAAGATCACTGTGGTAGGCTGTGGGGATCATATGGGGTGCTAGGGATCGAACCCAGGTCAGGCATGTGCAAGGCAAGAACCTTACCTTCTGTACTTTCTCTCTGACCCTAGTACTCATGTCTTGGCTTAGTGGCCATGTATTTGTTCTCTGTTGTTATAACACCTTTCCTCCAATGTAGGAAAAGTACTCAGTTTTTCTATCACAGTGCAACTTGGATCCCTGCTTGATGACTGGGTTCCATTCAAATGGGTTTCCATACCCATTGGAAAGGGTTTGGAATATGTCTGCTTATGAACTCAGAGCCTCTTGTTCCCATGCCTGGCTGTCTTCACCAGGGCCCCTTGGAGTGGGGTGGGTTGAGTTTCCCTCCCTGTCCTGCGCAGAGCCTGGGCAGCCGAAGACCTCCAGAACCCAGCCATAGCCATGCTCAAGGCCCCTCTCCACACATTTGGAAGAACCTCATCCATGAAGGAACTGGCAGAAGAATCCAGGTGTGCGGGACCCAAGGCTGAGATCTTTTTTTTTTCTTTTTTTGGGGGGGGTCACACCCGGCGATGCTCAGGGGTTACTCCTGGCTCTGCACTCAGGAATTAACCCTGGCCATGCTCAGGGGACCATACGGGATGCTGGGAATCGAACCCGGGTCAGCCGCGTGCAAGGCAAACGCCCTCCCCGCTGTGCTATCACTCCAGCCCCCCAAGGCTGAGATCTTGAAGCCTGCTCTTATCAGGACTGGGCCTCCTCTACCCAGACTCCCCATTTTCCAGTAGCTTGGCAGCCACACCCACAAACTGCCCCTGGCACCCTGTAAACCCATCAACAGCCAAGATCCAGAGACTATAAAACAAAGCTCTTCTCATAGCCTAATTCTCCCTCTCGGAGAACCTGTCAAGGTACTGAGAGCATCTTGCCCACACAGCAGAGCCTGGCAAGCTCTCCATGGCATTTCGATATGCCAAATACAGTAACAATGATGGGTCTCATTCCCCTGACCCTAACAGAGCCTCCAATGTGACACCGCTGGGAAGAACAAATAAAGAGAGGTTGCTAAAATCTCAAGACCAGGATGAATGGAGCTGTTACTGGTGCCCACTCAAGCAAATCGATGATCAACAGGATGACAGTGATACAGTGTGATACAGTGATAAACTCATTCAAGTTGTGGGTTAGATCCAATTCCTTATAGGTGAAGCACTGAGGCCCCTGTTTTCTTACCAGCAGCCAGTAGTTGGTCTTTGCTCACAGAAGCTGCATAAATTCTCCTGCTTTCCATCAGCACCACTTCCAACCGTAGTTTCCTATAAGCATGGAACTACTCATGCTTATATCTCTCCAACTCCCAGTTTTGCATCTCTGCTGCCTGTCTATTCTACCTGCGTCCTCTATAACCAAGAAGTAACTCTCTACTTTCAGAGAAGCATGAGATCAGATCAGGTAATCTGGGATTATCTCACCAGAAGTCCTTATCATCTGGAAAATCCATTTTATCGTTATGTAGGCACAGGTTCTAGGGATTGGAAGCAGGGCAGCTAAAGATTAGAAGGGTATCTCTAATGGGGCCACTCTGCTTACCAGTGCCTGTAATAAAGCTTCAGGAATATTTAGTCTAAATAACATATTTTCCCCACAGCTGCCCCTCTCCTAAGCATAGTCAGCTGGTGGCAGCAGTTAAATGACTACCCTTGTCCTCTTCTTTTCTGGTCTAAGATCTTTGACGAAACCTTCTTGTAGTATCCAGCTCTACTTCCCTCATCTCCACTGAACTTCTCTCTAGCAAATCACTTCATTTCCTTCACTGAATGTGAGACCCTAAAATAATAATAGTGAGGGATAAAGCAATAGCACAGCGGGTAGGGCATTTGCTTTGCACACAGCTGACCCAGGTTCGATTCTCAGCATCCCATATGGTCCCCTGAGCACCACCAGGAGTAATTCCTGAGCGCAGCAGAGCCAGGAGTAAACTCCATGCATCACTGGGTGTAACCCAAAAAGAAAATATATATATATATATATATATATATATTAGTAACTTATTTATTGGTTGTTTTCTTTACAAGGTTTCATTTCCCAGATAAGCTACAAGTCTCAAATAGAGATGCTGACTGCTTTGTTTACAGTAAACTCTCCACTGATAAGAGTAAGCTCACAATAAACTTCAACGTGCTTGTTGGATAAGTGAATAAATGATGATAAAATTTGGCCTGAGTTGAGATTTAAAAAACATCGACGATATTATAGTCCAGTTTCTTTTTTTGACTCTTCATGTTGTGTTTTCCTTAAATCCAAAGGACATTTAGTTTTCCTCAAATCCTTTTGGCGAACCCTCTTGATTTCGAATATGCATTTGCATACCCACTCAAATGATAATGTTAACAGCTAAATCAGTTAGATTGGCGGTGGATGGATTTTCCCCAAGACTAAGTATTAAATTGTGCATACAAAACAGGCCATTTTAACCTTCTGCAGTTATATATCTTCCACGAATGGTCCTATTAAAATAAATCAGCAATATTACAGTGTCATTTTGTTTTATATCTAACATATTAATGAGTATTACTAAGCCTGCTAGCTAGACAGTTCCATATGTTTATATTCCTACATATTTTTGTTATAAATTCTACTTCTATTTAAACTTTATTTGTTTTATTGTGTTGGAATAAAATTATAGATCATCGTGTCCACCTCTTGCTTAAGTCATAAGTATATAGAAACCATTCATGCCAACAAGTAGTTATTTCTTAACTATTCTTCACAGAGGGCTCTTATCTCAAAGGACTAGTGCATATGCTTTGCATGTGGAAGGCTTGAGTTTGATCCCAAACTGCACTTGGTGTCCCAGCATCACACTGGAGTAGCCTCCCAGAACCTTAGGCCAAATTTCATAAATTTATTTATTTATTAATTTTATTGAATCACCATGTGGAAAGTTACAAAGTTCTCAGGATTATGTCTCAGTTATACAATATTCAAACACCCATCCCTTCACCAGTACCTATATTCCACCACCAAAAACCCCAGTATACATCCCGCCCCCGTCCCCCCACCCCTAACTGCATAACTGATGAATTTCACTTCATTTTCTCTTTACCTTGATTACATTCCATATTTCAACACAAAACTCACTATTGTTGTTGGAGTTTCCCCCCCAAGAAAGACAGCCCTACTACCAAGGAAGCATTTGATAATTAGTTTTCCATTGTTTAGAATGAAGAGATATGTAGCCCCACTGCTCCAAGTACAGAACTCTTTTCTTTTTTCTTTTTCCTTTTCCTTTTTTCCCCCCTCACCTCCCGTCCCGCACCTCATAGTATGGTGGACACCACGCCGCGTTTCTCCCCGAAAATGGGAAACAACCGGGAAAGAGGGATATTTCCTCTTCTCGGCCTGTGTGGGGCTGTTGATTAGTTCACAGTCTAGAGAATAGCTGCTACTTTAATTACCTTTAATATTTTAACAAAAAACTCACTTTTATTATTTGGAGTTTCACCCCAAAGTCTGACCTGCTAAAAAAGAACTGTTTCACATTGCTGACAATTAAGAGATGTTTAAGTCGCATGGACGCTGCCTTAAACTGAGTCAATGCGGTTTTGGATTTCTGTATAAAGTCCAGGGAAAATTCTGCCAGAAATTGCATAACCCATCTCACAGTCCCAGTGCATTGCTGTAAGAAGCTGCGCTTGATGCCACAATGTGTTAGAAGGTCTCTGGAATCAAAGTCTTTAGTTGCAGAGGGTCCGTTTCGCTCTCAGCAGCTCCGGATTTATCTGGGCCGAGGGCCTTGCCAGTAACACCCACTTCCCACGATTACCTAGGAGCCCCAAAGTGTAAAAACTGTATACCTCTGGGTTAGGAGTCTTAGAAGATGGCTCTCAGCACGTGGATATTGCTGCCTCCACCATTTTCCGTGCAGAAAAACAGGGTGGAGAGGAAAGATCCATCCCCGGGCAGCGCGGAGTTGTAGCCCAGCTCACAGTCGCAGTGCATTGCTGTAAGAAGCTGCGCTGGACGCCAAAATGTGTTAGAAGGTCTCTGGAATCAAAGTCTTTAGGCGCAGAGGGTCCCAAATTTCATAAATTTAAAAGCAAAAATATTCTTCTTTTTTTAGTTTATTTTTTTATTAGTGAATCGCCATGAGGGTACAGTTACAGATATACACATTTTCGTGCTTATGTTTCCGTTATGCAATGTTCGAGAACCCATGCCTCCACCAGTGCCCATTCTCCACCAACGATGAACCCAGTATCCCTCCCACCCCCCCAATCCCATCCCAAAGATTTTCTTCTTAAGACTTCCACTTTCTTTCATCACTTTTTTTTTAATGCATGGCTTAATTATGCTCCTGCTTTTATTTCACAGAACAGAGTGACATCAAACGAATGGATCATCTTCATTGGTCTTGCTTTTCATTGTAGAGGATAGAGTAAAAGTTTTATTCACGGAGATTGTATTTTTAAAGATTGACTACACAGTCTTCAACGTTATGTTTTAGGAATATCCATGGGATTTTACTAAAGTCCTAATAATGACATATAGAGAGAGCAGATATTTCTCCTTCTAATCTAGGTTATTCAAAATCATTAAAGCATTTCTTTGTTGATCACTTCAATTTGTTAAGACTGCAGTGGCTCCTCTTGAAACTAGTTCTATATGCATTTTGGCAGGAGTTAATTTAAAAATAAACTCCAGAAGCATTTGAGCAATCAGCACTTTTGTTTATTATACCTCTTTCAATATCCAAACCTGTCCATTTATTTCCCACTGCTTACAGCAATCTTTTAAATTTCAGATTTTCAAATACAAGTTTCTATCTTTAGCCTTCAACATTTCTAATTCTCTTGCACATGGGCGTGTGCTCAGATGTGGAACCTCCATTCATTACAGAAATGTACACCTTTTCATGTGAGGCTGGATCTCATCAGAGGGGCTGCTAGGGGACACAGAACATGTGCGGTGACCATGGATATTGCTGTGGGTGTTTCCTGGAACCTCTGTGGTCTTCATGTATTTTGACATCTTCTACTCCAAAGAGTTTTAACGTGTTGGTGGTGATGATGGTGTGTGTGTGTGTGTGTTTAAGTTTGTTTGTTTTTTTCTAATTTGCCTTTTTATTTTCTGTTTGGTCCTATACCTGGTGGTTCTTGAGGTGGTTCTCAGTTTGCTGCTCATTGGATTGATCTCCCTGTGGTACTCAGGACCAAGTGATGTTTGGGGATTGAATTGAGGCCTCCTTCATGTCAATCCTTTGAGTTATCTCCCCATCCCATCATTCATTATTATTTTTTGTTATAGAAAGTAACAAAGTTCACAATATTTGATTACATTTATTATTCAAACACCAATCCCACCACCATTACACCTTCTCACAACCATATTTCAGATGTTTCCATCCTGAACCCCAACTCCTACCCCAAAGCAGAACCAACATAACATATTTTGTATTGTTTTTTATGAAAAAACACTGAAAATGCTACAAAAAAAGTTGCCTTTGAGGAAAGAATGTCAAGATTGTTGTATTTCACTGAGGGGTCATTAAGCCCTTCTATATGGGATCACTAACATGTTGTCAAAGGTTGAGCTTTGTGTGCATATGTGTGTGTGTGTCTATCTGTAAAAGATTGGTTGCCTCTTACTTTGAACCCCATCAAATGTGGTGTGTACTCTTGGAGTATGGGTGGTGTGTTGTATGAACTGTGGCATGGCTGAGATCATTCACTATTTTAAAAGCTGTCTCAGAGCTGCAGAGATAACATGGGGCTTATGGTGCATGCCTTGCCTGGGTCCTACCTCTGATCCTTTCTCTGCACCACATGGCCTCTGAGTACCAACAGGTGCAGCACTGGACCTACTGTAGCAATAAAGCAGACCTGAGAATTGCTGGTAGTGGTTCCCAGGATCCCCGAGCACTGTTTGGAAGGGCAAAGAAAGAGCAATTTTAGGTTGACTAGTACTATAGTTCTTGGACACAAAAACTTTATATTTTTTTCCTAGTAACTTCATATTCTGGAGGTTTTTTGCTGCTACACACTATTTCTTTTTGGTGTGTGTGTGTGACATGGAGGGGAATTTGGACTATCTTTGGCAGGGCTCAGGGCTTACCTCTGGCTCTGTGCTTAGGAATCACAACTGGTGATGCTCCCAGGACCATATGTGTTGCCAGATATTGAGCTAGGGGCAACAGCATGCCAGGTATATAGAGAGATACATTATCTCTCTAGTCAAGCTACTCCTTACTGCTAAATATAGCACAAAATGGAATGGAGATAGTTTCATGGGTAAGGCTGTTGCAGATGACCCAGCTTTGTTCCCTAGGACCACATATGGTCCCCCCAGACTCCACCAGGAATGATCTCTGAGCACAGAATCAGGAGTAAGCCCTGAACATCATTGGAGATGGCCCTCAAACCAAAAAATAAATAAATAAAAGAGCACTTATGGGACTGAGAAGTGACTCAGTGGTGAGGTGTATGTCTAGCATGCATGAAAACTGGGTTTGATTCCTGATCATCAAACTAATAATAACAAAAATGTGACACTTGAAAAATCACACCATGCCAGACTTGTCATTAGTAAACTATAAAAATCATCCATTAATCCATTTTACTTTAACCTGGTTATGAATAGCCCACAGTGGAAACAGGAGATGGTTGTCACAACAGGCATCTACAATGTGACATCCTATCACAATTTCTTTTGTTGCCGCTAGCCCATCATATGTTTCCTTTGTATGATTTATTTTTCACTTCGATTTATTTTACTTTCGATGTGCAATTAATCACACTAATATATTTCTATACCGCTGTTTTTAGAGAAATCATAACACATATGACTTCTTTAAAACTCTGTTGGACTTTTGGATGACAAGATAGCACTATCTTGTGCTAAGATATTATATATCTTATATAATAAGCGGACATTGATACAGAATATAAGGAAATCATCAAGTCAAAATAAATTTGCCTTTATTGTTTAAATATTCTGGATTATATGTGCATGACTTCAAGAAAAGTCTTTTATTCAAATGATACAAAAATATGTATGTTAATTCACTTTCTAACATATTATATTTTTTCCTTCAGCCAAGTTAGTAAAGCTATTAGGTATTTGTATATTATTGAACAGTGACTACTTGAAAATTTACTTTTATTCAGTATTTACAGCTAATCACAACTTATGCCAAGACTGATTAGTTTTATTCATCTTCAGGGCTATTTGCCCAGTTCTGGAGCAGTGATGCTATCAAAATACCCCCAGGGGAATTTAATATATGGTTTCTTCATAAATATCATTCCCCTCCAAAACCAGGTTCTTTTCTATCGATTTGATAAAATATACATGAGAAAATGCATGCGCATTCTTTTTGCACTCACAATGGGATAGTTTCTTTAATGCACAATAAATCATAGTGCATAACCTCCCCAGAATGTGTATAAGAAGACAAGATGGATAAACTTATTACAGATACAGAAACACATCATAAAACCGTCATGATTCATAGTTTAGCATATTACCAGTTAAATGTCACTTTTTCTCATTGCTTTACTTTTTCCCTCTACCTCATGTCTTGCACTCGTGCCTTATCAGAAACTCTGGGGTAAGATTAGATAGAGAAATCATTGAAATACAAAGAATTGGGTAAATATAGCAAAATATTTTACCCTGCAGATAACAAAAATTGGAACGATGTACTTTTTTATTCAGTTTAAAAATATTGTTCTTGAAAATGACAATAAAAACATGTATAGTTATAGGAATTCTTTTCTAAGGAGGACAGATGTTTTGGTTGCTATTGTTGTATAAAGAAAAAGAAAAATACTGGGCTGGGAATGTGGTTCGAGTAACAATGCACACAAATATGTCTGAGGCCCTAGGTTCAATTTCCAGGTACTGGGAATTGCTTCCGACCCAAGCACTGTTGGGCATGGCCCTAGGGGCCCAGTCCTTTCCTGAGGTGTGACTCCTCCCCCACAATGACAGAGAGAGACAGAGAGAGAGAGGCAGAGACAGAGACAAAGAGACAGAGAGAGACAGAGAGACAGAGAGGAGACACACACACACAGAAACATTTCCAAAGCAATTGCATTACAACAAAGAGAAGAGAAAAATCTGCACGCTGTTCTCTGAGAAGAGAAATTACTTTTGAAGTGAGGGGAAAGCCCAAGGAGGTGCTTCAAAGGTCTGGAGCACAAACTTGTTTGTAGGAGGCATGGGTTGGACCCCTGCCCTTCATGCTCCCCTGTGCACTGCTGGGAATGACCCTCCCACCCTCCTCCCCACCCCCAAGCAACAAAGCTCTGGGAACATGACTGGGTGTGGCCCCCAAATCCAAAACTAAAACTGCTGGAAAGGAAAGAGTTAGGGCCAGATCCTGGGAAACTGCAAGTTGCTGTCCTATAACATCTGGTAGTTGCTGTGGGTCTTCAGAGGATGGGAGAATGAAGTGGACACGGTCATCTGATGGACAGAATCCTTTGATCTGCAGCAACTGATCTGTGAACTCTCCCATGAAATTTCAGTGTTTCTCTATGATTCTAAAGTTTTTAGAAAACCGAAAGTCATAAATGCAAAAATTCCATACACATAATCCATACTGGGTATGACTTTATAGATGGATATAATTTTTAAAAAAACAGAAAAAAATCAGAAACAATAAAATGCCGAGCTAGTGACGTCTCACAATTGAGACGTTACTGGTGCCCGCTTGAGCAAATCGATGAACAACAGGGCGACAGTGCTACAGTGTTATCCATGCCTAGATAGTCATCAGGACAGCAGGGATTTCACCTATGTACACATGGTCAGGCAAAAATTCAGTTGAAGGTTTTGCCTGACCTATGTCGCTGTTGTCCCAAAATTCCAAACGGGATCGGACCACTGTCTCCTTCGTGCGAAATTCTACTTCATAGAGCGGGGAGAAAAGTTTGCAAAATTAAAGTCAAAGAAGACAACTCCCAGAATGACCACCAACTGGGAGTTCTTTGGTTCTATTGCAGCAACGTGGGAAGATGCCATCCTTGACAACATTGACGAGGAATATGATCTACTGGTTGAGCACCTCCATGACTGTGCGAAGAATGCCGAGAGTGAGAAAGCCACAAAGAGACACCTGTCTTCGAAAACTCTCTAGCTCATTTGTCAACGTGGTTTGGCTCGAGCCTCAGGCAACCACAAGCTAACGTCCAAGCTCACAAAGCTGTGCAGAGATGCGATAAAGGAAGACCTCAAAGAGAGAAGAGCAGCAGTGTCGGCCAGTGCAGCAGAAGCCGGGGAAAGTATTCACAATGCTCGCCTGTCCTTCACCAACTACAAGACCAAGATTACTGCCCTCCGACGTCCTGATGGATCTATCACATCCTCCAGAAAGGCAATGGAGAAAATTATTCACAACTTCTACTCGGATCTCTTTGACAGCCATGTCCACCTGCCCACATACCAAATTCCGCAGGATAAATATGTTGTTCCCGACGTCCTCCCTTCTGAAATCCGACATGCCATTTGCTAGTAAAGACGCAAACAGCACCTAGTCCGGACAAGGTCAGACCCGAACACCTGAAGAATCTGCCGCCAGTACTCATCAATACTCTGGCCCGACTCTTCACACACTACCTGTCTGAACGCAAGGTTCTGTCCCGGTGGAAAACCAGTAGGACCGTTCTGTTGTACAAGAAGGGAGACATCCACGACATCAACAACTATCGCCCAATCTACCTGCTGTCTGTCATCTACAAGTTGTTCACTTGTGTCATCCTGAATAGAATAGGCAGAACACTAGACGAAGGACAACCATGTGAGCAAGCCGAGTTCCAAAGAGGATTCAGCACAATCGACCATATCCACACAGTGACCAAACTCATTGAAGTTTCACGAGAGTTCAAGATGCCGCTCTGTCTAACGTTCATTGACTTAAAGAAGGCCTTCAATTTTGTTGAGACTGAGGCAGTCATCGAAGCCCTGGCCAAACAGGGCGTTCAAACTCAGTATATCAAAATCCTCTGAGAGCTGTATTGTGGATTCACCACCAGAATCTCACCATTCTACAGGGACGTGATCATTGATGTAAAGAGAGGGGTGGGCAAAGGTGATACCATTTCACCGAAAGTCTTGAGTGCCACCCTTGAGAACATCATGCGATGACTGGAATGGGAAGAAATGGGAGTGAAGATAGACGGTCGGCAATTACACCATCTCCGCTTCACTGATGACATCATTCTCATAACACCAAACATTGGCCAAGCGGCACAAATGCTGGCCGACTTCGGCCACGAGTGTGGAAATGTCAGATTGCAGCTGAATCTCAACACGATGATGTTCATGAAAAACAAACTGGTCCCTGAAGCTCCATTTGCTCTCAATGGAATGAGCATCTCCGAATGCAGCAGCTATGTGTACCTGGGTTGAGAAATCAACATGAGGAATGACTTGGTGCCAGAACTGCGCAGGAGGAAGAGAGCAGCGTGGAATGCACTCAAGAGCACCGAAGAGGTGGTTAAGAGAACAAAGAACCTCTGACTCCGGGCACATCTTTTCAATTCCACCATTCTTTCTGCACTAACATATGCCTCAGAGACCTCGGCCCTACACAAGCAGGATGAGAATGCTATTAGGGTATCCCAAAGAAGAATCGAAAGAGCTATGCTGGGAATATCATGTCTCACTCATGTGAGAGAAGGAATCCGGAATTCTGACCTCCGTCGATGGTCAAAAATCAGGGATGCTGTCTCATTTGCCAAAGCATCAAAAATCAGATGGGCCAGTCATGTAGTGCGATTCAGAGATGACCTTTGGACTAGAGCTGTTACAGACTGGATTCCATGGGACGTCAGAAGACCTTGTGGCCGCCCTCCAACTAGATGATCAGATTTCTTTGTCAAATTTCTGAATGAAAGATTTGAGGCTCTCTTTGTTCCTGGAGTGAGCAGGTATCATTGGGCTACACTAGCTCGTGACAGGGACAAATGGAGATGTTACTGGCGCCCGCTTGAGCAAATCGAAGATCAACGGGACTACAAGTGATACAAGTGAAGTGATACACATGGTCATCCCTGGAGACCTCCAGGATGGGGAGCCAATGAGGTACCATCCAAGAGAGGCTCATCGACACGCTCCAAAGAAACAAACCCCAGCAAGGGCGAGGAGCTTCACCAGCTGCAGATTTCAGTGTAGAAAGCAGCATGATCAGGTGGCGAGTCCAAGACCAAGGCCACTAGAGGCAAGAGGACAGCAAGGGACAGGACTTAAGGCATTGGACACTGAACTAGGCATCACAGGACAGGACAAGTGACATCCTTCACGGGTGAAAGGAAAGACCTGGGCGTGGAATAGGGACCCGGACATAACTACTTGAACGTACCTTTACTGTACAATAAACTTTAACTTCTTCACCTTCTGCATTTTGTATGCAAATCTTTTATGCAATTCTCAAGAACCTACCAGCTCAGGAATAAATCCACTTCTGTACTAATATGCCATTGTGCAGTCTTAGAGCCGACTTTGAATGTCTAAAAATTCCCTCCGACGTGTTCCTTACTCCTCCATACACACACATGCATTTTTCTTATATTTGGGTACATACATAAAAACCCTCTTATTCATTTAGGCATTTTCTAATTTATGCTCATTTCCTCATTTACCTTGTCACCAACTATGACACAAGTCACAAAATAAACAACAAGCACATTATCTGCAGAGATAACCAAAGGACATTTACCACCAGCTTGGCCCTAGAGACCGTTCTTATCTTTTTTCTTCTGAGCTTTCAGAATCCTATTATAGAGAACACTTGTCCTTGAACACTGAGGATATTTCCAGATAAATCTGCACCTGAATCTCTTTGCACTAAAAGTGGCTCTGGGATTTGGCTGCATGTTCCATGTCAGCAGATGCGATGCATTTCAAAATTAAGTTTATCAGACATGCCAACGAGGTAAAATGTGAAGGCTAACGTAAGAAAGGGAGGGAGTGCAGCTTATCAGTGTTTGAAAGATAAGCACAGCTCCGTGGAAACCAGTTGCTAGAGATTTGCTGGATCTGAAGAATGAAGGGAAGAAAAAATCAAGTCCTGTGTTCCTGCTTAGGCAGCTTCTACTATACCGCAAAAAAAAAACATCCAGCAAAATCCCATCCTCAGTGCCACTTTTTTTTTTTGGCTTTGGCTTTTGCTTTTTGGACCACACTCTTAGGGTTACTCCTGGCCCTGCACTCAGGAATTACTCCTGGAGATGCACGGGGACCATATGGGATGTCTGGGATTGAACCTGGCTCAGCCATAACAAGGCAAGCACCCTAACAGCTGTACTACTGCTCCGGCCCCTAAGTACCACTTTCAAGTGTGAAAGGATGTTGGTTATTGTGTCAGTGGAGCTGGAAATGTGGGAGAAAGAGACATCTGCTCAATGTCATTTTTCTTCTTGGAGTCTCACACAGGTCTCACACAGATGACAGAGGCTGTCAGCTGGAGAAGAATCTCACTCATGCATCACACTGTCACTAGTGACACATTCTCTGCGGTGCTCTTACTTTCAGTCATTGGCAGTGGCTCTTTCACAGCCAGGTTTGAGTAGTGGATTCACTAAACAGGAAGTGAAATGCAGCTAAGAGGCCTGCACCTCATCAGACACCACTACTTCCCAATTTTCTGATATGTGGGAGATTGAATTTTGTTATAGGGTGAGTTGTGTTTCTCACCCACCCAGAAAGAATGTGTGAGAGTCCTCAGAGAACTGCAGAATGTGATGTTGTTTAGAGATAATGTCTCTATGGTTAGGATGAGGTTGTGAGAGTGGTCCTGATGCAGATAGACTGCAAACCAAAGTGAGAGGACTTGAAGAGAAATCTCACTCAATTTCCAAAGGAAGCCTGCGGTCACCTTGATTTTGGACTTCTAAACTCCAGAATTAAAAGACAATGCATTTTTGTTGTTTAAGTCATTTGGGTTATGGTATATTGTTATAGATACCCCAGGATACGCAAATGAACTCCATAAATTCTTTGCCTCTATTTGCCACTTGGTTTCAAATCGGAAAGGAAATATACTTTACCCAATCTATTTCCATTAGAAATCAGGAATAACTTCTGGATTCCCATAACCATCACTCCATGGAAATTTCCCATCTTTTTCTGTATAATGTGAAAATGCACACAGGCCTCTGCAGGGTAGAAGTGGGGATACTACTAATTGATCCCTAATTTATTTTGAATAATAGGTAAGTCTAAGAAGGCCTGTATATATTTCTTGTTATTTTTCATTTTCTAGCTATGTATGAATAGGAAAATCATTGATTTCTCAGAATGTCAGCCTTCTGGCACAAAAAGGGGGTGAAAATTCCTCTAGGTATTATTTTATTTTCAGCAAAATTAGTGTAGCATGTGTTGAGTTCCTAGTGTATGCTAGCATATTTGACATGGAATTATTAGCTCCCCATGGGAATGACAAGCAGTTTAATAGTACAGCCATTCATCTAAGGCTAAAATGTCAATTGAAAAAAGCTAGAAAATTAAATGAGTCTTTCTCTGGATGGCTTTAGTTTTACCTATTAATTCATTAGCATTACCTATTCATTTTCCTGGATAAGGTACAGAAAATCAGGACTATTCAAGATAAACAAGGGATCTAATATCCAGCCTCAAGTTGGTTTTTTCAGGTTCCTTCTGTGAAATTTCACTTGCAAAGGAGAAGAAAATGTTCCTGTGTGATGGCTGTGGCAATCAAGGAAATATTCTTGTTTTCTATGTGTTTAATGATAACAATTTCTCCTCCCTTTGGAACCAAGCAGGTTCTAGAGGTCATGTAAAATGAGATTTCATGCCTCCTCTGCATTTAAGCACCAACACCCAAAGCAAAATCCTTGCATTGAGATCTTGTTAGATTTCAGATAATTCTCTTATAAAGTAACTTGAGTGATCTGTCAAGGGTCGAAAACTTTTATAGGTATTTTTTTTCTTGATATGGTTCTATTAAGTCACATGGTTTAGAAATGTTAACTACATTAATTTTCATAATGAAATTGAACTGGAAATATGTGATCAGAATACATAATCTGAAATAAAGGAAAGGCTTCAACTGCTATCATCCAGGGAGAACAATGAAATCAGATGGCTTTGATGAACTACTCTGGGAAAAAAAAGTACAGAAAAGCCTACATGCTTTTGTTTTAAATAATTTAAGTATTTCCCATCAGTACTAAATAACTAGCTCATCTTCTATTTATTTTGAGTTTGCATTTAGGCAAGCATCAATATAGCAGGAAATCTTTTTCAAGGTCAAGAATGCTACTCATGGATGAGCATCACTGCCAAGGGTGGAAAAATCCACCCTTGGATTTTTCAATTATTTTTCAAAATATTTTTCAAAAAATATTTCAATGGTTCTCTCACCCTGGCCACCTCAGAATGGAGAACAGTGGGCATCTTGTAACGTTCTCACGAGAGAAATGGCCCCACCAGTGCCTCTGTGGAAGGGAAACCTCGAGCATTCTACCGGCACCCATCAGTCATGGACACAACAAAGTGTTATTCTCTTTCAAAGCCTAAAGGCAACTTCTGTGTTTGAGATCTTCCATACATCACTCGGTAACCTCCGCGTTACACTCTGCTTCCTCATGGAAACCTCTCCTCGGGTTACAAAGTACACCAGCATACCATGGAGGGAGCCCGCAGGGACATTCCTCCCTATCCTTGGGTTGGTTCACTTGTATGATCTCAACAACAGTGACATTGATCAGCTGTGCTCCTGAGGGAGACTCACAGCAGATGAAATTATTGCTCGGTGGTATAAGCCGACTTCCACATCTCTATTTTGGGAATAAATACTCTTTAAGAAATCCTGGAGGTGAATGATTAACAAGCCCAGATTGCCAAACAAGACAGAAGGGTCTCAGGCCTCACCAGTGGAACCCCCGACTCCTGCTTCTAGAGGACTAGAGAGGGCAGCAGTGCCCTCCACGCCCCTGAATGTGACATTTCTCCCACGGAACACCAGCTCTTCTGGTGGCCCTGAGGCTTCTACAGTCATTTGAGGGAGAATAATACTGTACTGTTTCCCTGGACTTTCTCTGATTTAAATTTACTTGTTCTAACCAATCTTTATCATTTTTTAAAATGAAGACACCATGATTTGCCATTCATATGGTATAGGATTTACCATTCATAGTCGTTTCATGCATACAATGTTCTAACATCAATCCCACCTCCAGTGTCAGCGTCCCTTCACCAATGTCCCCAGCTTTCCTCCCACATAACAGCCTGCCTCCTTGAAAGGCACATTTTTTCCCCAAAGTAGAAAGAGAATATGGGGGAAATTGTCACAGAGGCAGGAGGAGGGTTGGAAAGAGAGGGGTAATACTGGGGACTTTGGTGGTGGAGAATGTGCACTGGTGGAAGGATGGGTGTTTGTTTGTTGTATGACTGAAACTCAAACATGAAAGTCTTGTAGTTGTATCCCATGGTTATTCAATAATAATTTTTTAAAAGGCACATTTTTTTAAGTTTGGTTGTTGTAGTTTGGATCTCATGCTTACAGTGTTGTTGTGATTTAAATCTATATGTATTCCATAGCTCTACACCTCTGTTACACCAGGGGCCCTAGCTCTTTTACTTCCCTTTTACTTCTTTCTTTTTCCCATCTCTTCTTACCCAACCCCATCACCAATTTATTTCCTTTTCTGCTGCCTCACCTCTATAATCTAGAGTCAGGAGTAATCTAGGTACTCTCCTTTTGATACCGTTGCCTCATCCAGTTATTTTATATACTGCATTTAAGTGAGATTATCTGGTATCTGTCCTCCTTCTTCTGACTTCATTTAACACGACATTCTCCAGTTCCATTGAAGTTGGTTGCAGTGAATTGCATGATTCTACCCTTCCTTGTAACTGCATGGTATTCAGTTGTCTATATATATACCCACGGCAGAGCCTGGCAAGCTCCCCATGGTTTATTCGGTATGCCAAAAACAGTAACAGTCTCACAACGAAGACGTTACTGGTGCCTGATCAAGCAAATTGATGAACAACGGGACGACAGTGCTACAGTGCTATATATATATATATATATACCACATCTTCATTATCACCTGTCACTGGACACCTAGCTTGATTCCATATCCTAGCTATTGTGTTAAGTGCTGCAGTGAGTAATAGTGCACATATGTCCTTTTGAATGTTTTTGTGCCCTGGGGTTTAGATAAGAAACGGAATTCTGGGCCATATGACAGCTCTATTTTAATTTTCTGAGAAATCACCATATTGTTTTGCATAAGGGTTGAACTAGACAACATTCAAACCAGCGGTGAATGAGAGTTCCTTTTTAATCATATTCCTTCCGGTACAGATTATTTCCAGGTTTTGATATGTGCCATTCCAACTGACATAGATAATATCTCATTGGTGTCTTGGTTT
Source organism: Sorex araneus (assembly GCF_027595985.1). NCBI lineage: Eukaryota > Metazoa > Chordata > Mammalia > Eulipotyphla > Soricidae > Sorex > Sorex araneus. The sequence continues at coordinate 268,672,065 of NC_073302.1, read as the reverse complement.
GAGTTTTCCTAATAAGAGATGATCCTGGCTTCCAGCCCACCCCTGACCCCGACAGTCATGCCCTCAACCCGCCCCCTGATGCCATCTTGCCGCACTCAGCAGTGAAGAATCCTGGTCGGCGGGCTCCACAATGCCAGAGAATGCTCTGGACCCCAAACTGAGCCGATAACACTGGGGTGCCCCAGATGGAGCAGATGCAGTCTCCCCGTCTTCTCTAGATGGAATCCCGGCAACCATGAGCTTCTACAAACATGGCTCCAGTATGTGAGGACTTGGATTATTTCGCCAAACCTTTACTGATATACAAAAAAACACTCAGGAACGGCTCCTCCACCCCTGAATGGTCTTGATCTCAGAGGCACACAAACCAATCTTGGAATGCAGGGGCTGCTGGCAGAAATGTTCCTGTACTGTGAGCTAAGCTATGGCCCGTGCCACCCCAGGAGAGGAAAGGATTTTTTTTCCCTCAGCCTTTTCCCCTTTGCGGCAGCATGGCGACTGCCACCTTTCAGAGCCAATTGGACAGAAAGGTAGGAAGTTGCAGTGATGGGGCGTGAGGGAAATCTCAAGATGGGGAGGGGCAGAATCGGCTCTGTTCCCCTCCCAAACGAGACCCCAAGCAGCTGCCCACGAATAGCTCCTCCACTCCTGAATGGCCAATGATTCCAGAGGCACACAAACCAATCTCAGAACGCAGCAGCTGCTGGCAGAAATACCTCTGAACTTAATTACAAAAATACCAGAATTCCAAAACTATGCGGCTGCTATTGCTGCTGTATGACATCAAAAGCTCTTCATTATCAGCAACAGAAAATAAATCATCTAATGATGATTTTTAGGCAGGCCCAATTGTTGGGGGTAAATTCCAAATAATAAGAGTGGGTTTTCTCTCAAAAATTGAATGTATTCAAAGTAAAGAGAGAGTAAAGTGATAATCATCTGCCACACCAGCAGGGGTTGGGGTGGAGGAGGGCACACTGGGGTTCTTGATGGTGGAACTTGTGCACTGGTGAAGGGATAGGTATTTGATCATTGTATAACTGAGACTTAGAAGACTTTGAAAGCTTTGTAACTGTTCTCACAGTGATTCAACAACAACAACAAAATAAGTGATGATGAGGTAGGTCATCTGTCTGTCTTCAGAGAAGTGTCTCTTGGTTATTTCCTCTTGCCATTTTCTATAGTTTTTGGATTTTTTTTGTTTTGATATTTGTGAAAAATTCACATATACCCACACACCAACACACACACACACACACACACACACACACACTTTTGTCTCTGATTTTTAGAGGAGTAATTTTATTCCAGCTTAGAGATATTTAATCACGCTGGATAAAAAACTTGGAAAGTTTGTATCCTATAAATTTACTTAATAAATTCTCTTACACAATATTTTATTTGGAGAGAGATAGCACAGCTGTAGGGCATTTGCCTTGCACGTGGCCAACTCGTGTTTGGTTCCTCCACCTCTCTGGGAGAGCCCGGCAAGCGACCGAGAGTATCTCGCCTGCGTGCCAGAGCCTGGCAAGCTGTCTGTGGCGTATTTGATATGCCAAAAACAGTAGCAACAAGTCTCACAATGGAGACATTACTGGTGCCTGCTCGAGCAAATCGATGAGCAACGGGATGACAGTGATACAGTGATATATATTTCTGGGACATATTCCCAGAAGTGGTATTGGTGGGTCAACTGGGAGCTCATTTTAACAAAATTTTGTCTTGCACAAGAGCGTAGAAATAGGACCAGGGGTGACAGTACAGAGATTAAGATTGTTGCTTTGCATGCACTGAGCCACAGTTTGACCCAAACACTGTATAGGATCCCTCAGCAGTGCCAATAGTAATCCCTGAGCATACTGAGTGTCCCCACCCTCAATCAAAAGGAAAAAAACACAGAAAATAAGATAGAAATATGTGAGATTCCCTAAGATGAGCTGAAGAGGAAAGATGCAATTGGACACAATGATGCCAAGTTTAAAACATTTAAAATAAAGTCTATTACAGTGCTTTCAATCAACAGTGTGAAGAACCCTGCAGGCCACAGGTGTGAAATCTAAATATCTCTGTTCTAAAACAGCGTTTCTAAATCTTTTCCTCTCTTTGGCCCCTTTCAGACCCTGATTGTTGCCTGTGGCCTTCCTATCCTACTGGATGGACCCTTAGTCTGATGCTTTTGGCCCCGTTTAGTCAGTTTTCACCTGCGTCCCCTTTGGAGTATCGCAGAGTCCACAGATGTTCATGTACCCTGGTTGTTGATGACCTAGAGGAACTTACGGTCTTCTAGACTTCCTGTGAGGCTGTAGGAATCTGCATCCACCTAGTGGCATGAGAGGAGCAAGGCTTCCCACTGCAGGCTCTGGGAATAATTCAAGTTCGCAACTTGGGTTTTTCATTCCATGGTGTATAATTTGGTGGGGGGAGGGGTGAGAATAGGGAGGCAGAGGTTTGGGGATATACCCAGCTACTCAGGGTTCCTTCTGTCTCTATGCTACAAGGTATTTCCAGCAAGTGCTTGGGGAAACATTTGTGGTGCCAGGGATAGAATCAGGGTTGACTGCATGCAAGACAAGCATCTTTACCTTTGTACTATCACTCTCCTTGGTCTGTGACGTTGAAGATTATTGGGACCCCCATTCTTTATTTCCAAGTGGGGACCAGCCAGAGAACCTGCCACCTGAAAACAGTCTTCAATGACATGATGCTTTTGAAGGAGTTTGTGCTGTGCCTGGCAGTTTGGAGGTGCTAAATAAACGTTAGCTATCAAAGATATAACTGAGAAGTATAAGTTGGCAGTGATGCAATTTCTGACAGATATTTCTCTGGACTTAGTTACTAAAATACTAAATACAGAAACCCAACACTGGGAGGCTGCTAAGTGCAGTCACTCGACCTCATACCTCTTCATTCTCAGCAATGGAAAACAAATTATCAAATGCTTCCTTTTCAGGAGGTCCGGCTTTAGGGGGGAGACTCTCCAAACAATAATAGTGAGTTTTGTTGAAATATTGAATGCAATCAAAGTTAAAGTAAAGCTAAATTTATCAGTTACACGGGGGGGCAGAGGGGGGTCTAGGTGTGTGGGGGGGACGGAGTGGAGCTATACTTTGATTTTTGGTGGTGGAATACGTGCACTGGTGAAGGGATGGGTGTTCGAGCATTGTGTAACTGAGACTTAAACCTGAAAGCTTTGTAACTTTCCACATGGTGACTCAATAAAAAAATTTAAATAAAAAAAGATACAGGGTATAGTGTGCTGAGGGTCTTATTCACATCTACAGGCAACATGGCCCATGACTAACTTTGGAAAATCATCTGTCCTGAGGGGAGTGCACTTAGGACTGAGCAGATCTGGACTCATCGGCAAGATGACAGAGGCGTGCCCATTAAGGTACTTGAAAGAGTAAGGGAGTCCAAGCCAAGGGCTCAAACTTAGCAACAGACAGTGACTCCAGGACAAGGTTCCTGCTGGCGATGAGAGATTGTAAGAACTCTACCATATTGGCTTCTCATTCGTTTGGTCTAGCTCCTAAAGAATCCTTGATTTAAACTTCTGAGGTAACAATGAAAATGGGGTTGGGGGGAGAAGAACCCAACTCGCATATCCCCTCATTATGACAGGGGAAGAAATTTACCAAAGTTTACTAAAATTGGCACTGTGAACAGTACAAAGTGGCAGCTCTCTCCTAGTAGCCCCAAACCGGTTGGAAAGGCGAAAGATACTGCTGGGATCTGCAGAATAGAAGGCCAGCCTCACAGAGCCATGTGTCATGGATGTTCACAGCTTCAGGACAGGCAGTGAAGAAAGCTGAGGAGCGGTCATCATCAGGGAGCACTGTTGAGAGCCCTTTTATCTTTTTTTTTCTTTTATAAAATTAAAAAGACATTTTCATTGAATCATGGAGAGATACACAGTTACAAAGTCGTTCATGATTGGGTTTCAGTCATATAGTGTTTCAATACCAGCCCCTTCCCCAGTGTATATTTCCTAAGATCCTTCCCCACCCCCTTTCACCCCTGCCAGTCTGCCTCTATGGCAGACACTTCTCTTCTCTTCCCTTTTTTCCTTTTAGGCACTGTGGTTTGCAATACTGTTACTAAAAGGGTATCATGTGTATCACTTTGTCTCCTCTCAGCACTCAGTTCTTGTCCAGAGTGATCATTTCCAGTTATCATTGTCGTAGTGGTCCCTTCTCTGTCCTAATTGCATTTCCTCACAACTTAGGGTCAGCTTCCACCCGTGGGCCAGTCCTCAGGGCAGCAGCAATAGAACTGATTTGGTTACTCAGTGGTAGCCTCAGAGGACAGTGCAACCGGGCTCTGGAGCAGGGGAGAAGAAATCAAGGGTATCAAGGAGCAGAAAAGAGAAGAGAGCCAGGTCCAAATGCCTGGTCTGTTCAGGATTCCGTGTCCTGCTGCCTGCCTGAACCCTGGAAGAGATTGTGTCCTGTGCAGCCAGAAAATCGTGCTGCAGTTCATCTCCCACTATCTGCAGAACCTGTGGGGATCTGTCCCTATTAGGACCACCTACCGGGTGACTTGGAAGAAGGCTAGAAAGGCATCCCAATTGGGAACGTTTACAACAGGATAACTCTTTTCATTTGTATGTGTGGGGGTGGTGGTGGGTGGGGGGTGTGTGTGTGTGTGTGAGGGGGGGTGGATTGCAGAGACAATTCCCAAGTAGTGCTCAGGAGGTCCTCGGGCCCCTCCCCATGATTCTTGGCCATCTGGGCCATCAGTTCTGCGCCAGAGTCCAAAGATACTATTTTAACGACATACGATTATTGTTCTAATTTCCTTCAACCCGATGCAATTGATTTTCTCCTTTCCAGTCCTTCTGTTGCAAATCTCCATGAGAACAAGGATTTTCTGCTTTATCCTCCAGCATTAGGTCACTCACTGGCTGCCTTTACTCTAAACCATCTTTTTGAGCATATTTGAAGCAGCCTTTAAAGACAGAGATATTCGGGACTGGAGCAATAGCACAGCAGGTAGGGCAGTTGTCTTGCACGTGGCCGGCCCGGGTTCGACTGCCAGCATCCCATATGGTCCCCTGAGCACCGCCAGGAGTAATTCCTGAGTGCAAAGTCAGGAGTAACCCCTGTGCATCGCCGGGTGTGACCAAAAATAAATAAATAAATAAATAAAAGACAGAAATAGTGTCTCATTTGTATAGCGGAGAAGGGCTTTATGTTTTACATACCAGAGTTGTGGATTCTGACACTGCCTGGTCGCCGAAACCCCACCAGAACTCTCCCCTAAGCACAGAGTAAGGAGCAGCCCCAGAGCACTACAAAATGTGACCCAAAATAGAAGAAAATAAGAACTTCGAATTCGAGTTCTCAGAGCTCAAGGTTCTTCTCCTGTAACTCACTGTCCTAGATCTGCAGGTATTACGTGCATCTTTTTTATATCATCCTGTAGAAATGAGACTTGAGGAGCTAGTACAAATGCTGATATTCTTTTTTTTCTTTTTTTTTCTTTTTGGGTTATACCTGGTGAGGCACAGGGATCACTCCTGGCTCTGTACTCAGGAATTACTCCTGGCAGTGCTCAAAGGACCATATGGGATGCTGGGAATCGAACTTGGGTCGGCCGCGTGCAAGGCAAATGCCCTACCCGCTGTGCTATTGCTCCAGCCCCACAAATGCTGATATTCTAACTATGGTTACTTGTGAGTAATCAACTGCTGTCCATTGAGTTTGGCTCACGGATGTCAAATCTTTTGTTAGCATTAATACAACTCTGGTAGATCAACATATCAGCAGGGATCTATGGTAAAATCTCAAACTTTTTATAATCCTTCATCATGTTTAACATTATCACCACAAAGTGCACATTTGAAAGCAATGAGCTATCACGATGTATTTATTTTAAAGGTTTACAATGAAAATAATCAAAGGATGCTACCCAAGTGCTGACAAATATCTAGAGAACTTGTGGGAATTTAAAATGGAATAACCATCCTAGAAAGCAATTGATATTTTCTTAAAAAGCTGTACATGTAGCCCAGCATTTCCACTCAGGCATTTAGCTGAAACAGTGTTCTTTTAACCTCACTTGTTGGCTCTTATTCTCTGTACTGTCCCAGAGACCAGTAGTTATAACCAAGGTGGTTTTTTTTTTTAACCACTGGCTTTCAAGCTTTCTACACCCAGAGACTGTCACTTGTCTGTGGATGGATGAGTGAAAACTGTTTATACCTTCTTTAGTCACATTTTCCCCAAATTAGGAAGAGTCTAAATATCTTTCCTTAACTAAAAGGATAAAGTGTGGTGAATCCATGGAGTAAGGTATTGGAAAGGAATGAACTATAGAAGTGGAAAAACTTGGATGAATCGTCAATGCTTTATGCTAAGTGAAAGAAGCAAGTGTCGAAACACCATCAAAAATTTGTCCTAGCTTTTCTTCTTCTTTTCTTCTTTCTGCTCCCCATTCCTATTCTCACCTCCCAACTTAGGACTCCCTGGGCTTGGGAAAAATAAAACAGACTAACCTGAGTCATGTAGTTTGGAGTATGTGACAATTTCTCTGAGAGAAGCTGCCCTGCTACCCTCTGTTGACTATCAAGAAAGAACCTTAGAGCTCTTTTGCAGTGATAGGGACCCTGGACCATGGGCCTTAGTGTACTGGCCAGTAGAGTAGAGATTGTGTAGTAAAACCCTTCTTGATTCTGTAGCACTGTAGAGCTGTCGTCCCGTTGTTCATTGATTTGCTTGAGCGGGCACCTGTAACATCTCCATTGTGAGACTTGTTACTATTGTTGGCATATCGAATATGCCACGGGGAGTTTGCCAGACTCTGCTGTGAGGGCAGGATACTCTCAGTAGCTTTCCGGGCTCTCTGAGAGGGGCTGAGGAATCGAACCCGGGCCGGCCACATGCAAGACCAATGCCCTACCTGCTGTGCTATTACTCCCAGGCATCAAACACAGGTTGGCTGCATGCAAGACAATTGCCCTACCCACTGTCCTCTCTCTCTCTGGCCCCTAAAGTAGTATTTTTTAATGTTTTATGTTTTATCTCTAATAAGGCCTCATGTTTTCATTACTGATCTGTTATTGTTTGGGGGCCACACCTGACAGTGGTCAGGAGCTACTCCCAGACTAGTGCTCAGTGATTGCTCCTGGAGATAATGGGGAAACGTGTGGTGAACCTGGGCCTCCGAAGGTAAGCAATGTGCTCAAGTCTATGAGCTTTCCCTCCAGCCCTTCATTATTTTAAATATTACAACCTACCCAGCTCATATTCATGAATCACGAAATCCCGTTAATCATCGATTACGAGTGGGCTTAGTAACTTCTCATTTCATCCTTTCCCTGAGATTTTAGAAGTCTCTCTCAACTCGGCCCTCCCAATGATGTTGCACTGGGGGCTCTTTCAGGGTCAGGGGAATGAGATCTAGCTTGTTACTGTATTTAGCATATGAATACACCATGGGAAGCTTGTAAGGCCGTCCCATGTGGGCAGGAAGCTCTCAGAAGATTGCCAGTTTCTCCCAGAGGGAGAAGTAGGTTACAAGATATTGCGGCTGCAAAGCGGCTGCGTGCTTCTGAGAGCTTGCTTTTAAGTGTCTCTCTGGATGTTGGCCGTTGATGGGATTACACACACCTGGGTTCCTCCACTGGTACCTTCATGTGTGAGGCCTGTCCGAACGTGTGGAGAGGGGCCTCGAGCATGGCTGTAGCTAGGTTCTGGTGTTCTTCGGCCACCAGGAGCTCTGCTTGGGGTGAGGAGGGAAGCTGGAGCCCATCCCCTCCGAGGGGCCCCGGGGAAGACAGCCAGGCGTGCGGGCAAGAGACTCTCTGCCCAGCTCATATTACTTTGTAGAAAGTTTAGGAGGCTGCACTGAGACTTTATAATCTTAGTATGCAGCATAGATATGAGACTGTAAAGTATACTGTAGCTAAATGTAATGAACACAGTAAAAAGCCTTTCTTATATAAAAATATGACAAAAATAAACTACAACATGTTTCATCTTCTTTCCATATATTTATGACCCATTAAAATACTCTGCTGGGGCATTTTCAAGTCTTTTAACCAACTCACTTATAAAAGCACACAAAAGTTTTATCACTTGCAGCAGGATAACATTGAAAGCATGACTTCAAAAAAATAACCACCTAATTCAGGTGCCAAGAGAATCATAAATAATATTTGGAGCTTACTTTAGTCAGAATCAAATGGATATTTTTGTCAGAGAAAAAAAGGTTTTCAAATAAGAGGAAAATAAATGGCATGTAGTAAATTTCATTCAAAAACAATGAGAACCAAATAGGAGACCATTCAAATAAGCACAACACTTTTACAATTTGTTCACATTTTAACCCTGCAGAAATCTAGTGACAGGATCAAACCTGTTTTTAACCAGTCAAGCAAGTAAAAAATATGATCGATACTGTAAAGAGAACATCTAACTCCAGCAGTTCTGGCCTTGAGAATGATTCCTGGGTGACAGGCAGGCCTTTCTCTTTGATCAATGGTTTAACATCTCCCTGCATCTAATTTAGCTTTTTTTGAGATCTGCTGTTCACCATTTAACCTATTTGCCTATTCATTGTCTCCTTTCCAGAGTCAGAATGAGCTGAGAAATGATGAGTGTTTCTGGAAAAGCTCTTGGTGGGATTTTCCAAAGGTTTATTCCCAGCAGAATGACTCCTTAGTCCGAGATGCAGCTTTTTCAGCCTGCCAGGTACCTTACCTGGCAGTGCCCCTTAGAAGGGGACATTGAGCTGTTCAGGCTTCTATGTAATGAAAATGGAAGAAAGCCCTTTATTCCACAACTTTGTATACAGTGATAGGTCTGACTAAATAAATGGGTTCTACTGTGTGGGCCACCAACTAGTCAACCTAAGCAACAGTTTATTGAAAACAACCTGTGGATTGAATCTAGAGAAGTTCTCTTTTTTTGTTGTTTGTTTGTTCTTTAAAGGAAGAGACAGTTGGATCACAAACGGGGTTCTTCCTGTTCATTCTATGTGCAAGGAGAGTACCTTATCCCCTGTACTATCTCAGGCCCAATAATGTTCTGGTTTTAATCTCTGTCTTTACAAAGATTGAGTACCAGAGGGACAGCTAAGGGCACACTCTTTGTTCCTGGTCTGACCCTTTCTGCCTTTAGACCTCCAGGTTTTATGACATATGTTAATCCCCTTCAGGAGACCATATTGTTTAATTTACCATACTGATCCTTTATCAGAGCTTCCTTCTTAATGGAACAGCAGTATCAAGCTACAGATAATCAGGGTTCAAACTTCAGTTTCTCTACTCACTAGCTGTGTGCAATTTTTAAAAATACATTCTCTGTAAGGAAAAAAAAGTGTATTTTCTCGCCTGTGAATGGAAAAAAATGATATCTGCTATGGAGATTTATTGTGAGAATGAAATGAGATGATATAGTTGTCCAAGAAGTTATAACATAGTCAATCCTGAGGGAGGAAAAAAATCAAGCATTTTTGCTACGTATTTATCAATTTTCCTATAACAGTAAAGCCTAATGAAAAACACATCTGAATAGTATGGGCTCAAGGATGAAAAAAAATGTAAACGGGAAAGGGAGGAAAGTATTTGTAACAGAACGTTCTGGCAGTTTTACTCTCTGGAACTTAATTTCTGTGAAAAAATTCTATGGCTAGTAGATATTTCTGAATTCTCTCACTTCCGCTAAGCAGAGTGACAGCAGGTGGATCCAGGAATGTGGCTGAGCAATAGAGCATTTGCCACAGCATGTGTGAGGCCCTGGGTTTGATTCCTTGTACTACCAAAAGAGAAAAACATGAATAAATAAAAACTAAAAATACAGAGTGACAGCTGGAGAGTGTCTTATTCAGCCTTCTATTCTTTGTGCCTAACACAGGGTTAAATATAGAATCGGCTCTTTAGTCGATGGTTTTTGAATAGAACTTGTTTACAGTGGGGGTAGACACTGACCATGGAACAATGATACTTTTCTTTGGTCTCACTCTAATTTCTTTTCATACTCTCGGAGAGCCCGGCAAGCTACCGAGAGTATCGAGCCCGCGCGGCAGAGCCCGGCAAGCTACCCCTGCGTATTGGATATGCCAAAAACAGTAACAAGTCTCTCAATGAGAGATGTTACTGGTGCTTGCTCAAGCAAATGGATGAGCAATGGAATGACAGTGACAGTGACAGTGACAGTCTGGGGAGTATTTAATTCAATAGATAAGGTCAAACCCCCCAAATTAGAGAAATTTGGGGGGAATAGTTTTAGAGGGGCAAGAGCCAGCAGGTAGAAGTGTAATTCCAGCAAGTTGACCAAATATGAATGTCACAAGAAGCAATCAGCACAGGACTCAGCTTAAGAGGCTGTTGACATTCTGTGTAATTACTGCAAGTGCACCCTGGGTAGTCGACTTCATTGTAAACTGCATTTCCAACACTGTATGGTATTAAAGATTGAAAAAAAAGGCAGTGAAGTTATAGCCATTAGCAAAGCTGAATGGGAGCTCCTAGAAAATGTCAAGGAGATCTTAATTGTACTTTATATAATGGTCTCCTAGACTAATAAGATATGATCTAAAACCATTAGGTATGAGAAGGTAAACATTTTAAGAGCACTTTTTTTTTTAAATGCCAAAGGCCCTTCATCTCTTTTTGACAACTCTCTCAGAGCCTTGAGGTAAAGCAGTGTTCTGAAATAACAGATATTGTTTGTGACAGAGGCACTGAGGCCCTGCGTGAGGGAAGGTATTCAAAGATAACGTCTATGGAGCAAGGAGGTCTATAAATCTGATTCTTAAGTCACACATCATCCCTCCCTGCCTCCCTCTGGCTGAAGGAGTGGGCAGGTATGCTCTCAGAGTTATTCCCCTGTCACGTAGCATGCCGTTCCAAAATGCTGGGAAACACCCTTTATTCTGACAAGCTTCAGACCTCATAAATCTATTCAACCTTCTAAATGACTGAGATTCATTTTCTGAAGGTCGGAATGAAGCAAATAGAGAACCATGTAGTCATAACAAGTTGCAATGAGTTGGTGACCTGAGACATTGAATCCTTGAATCCAGGGAGTTGAAGATTTTAGATTCCCTGATCTCAATTATTGATGAAAGTCATGGAAAATCTAAGACTGCAGGTCATGTTACTTACTCTTCCTTGAGTACTGAAGTTTGTCTTCTATTTCTGGACCCAAGGGTATGTATTTTCCCTTAGTTTTATTTTTTCCTCTTTCTTTTACCCTCCCCTTCTTTTTTTTTTCTATTTGGGTCACACCCAGCGATGCACAGGGGTTACTCCTGGCTCATGCACTCAGGAATTACTCCTGGCGGTGCTCGGGGAACCATATGGGTTGCTGGGAATCAAACGTGGGTCTACCGCATGCAAGGCAAACGTCCTAACCACTGTGGTATTGCTCCAGCCCCCCTGTCTTTCTTTTTAAAAAAACTATTTTTTTATTAAGACACCATGATTAAAGTTGTTCATAGCAGAGTTGTTTCAGGCATACAATGTTCTTATTTTTAATTTATTCAACATTAAAAAAAATCACAAATATAGTTGCCTATTTCTCAGTAAGACTTGTGTCTAAGTGAGTGGAAGGAATCCCTTCCACTTGTTCATTGCCCAGTTCATGAAAAGAGCTAACAGTTAACTACTCTCAGAATAAATAAATGAAATAAAAATAACCCAAATGAATGTGTTTGAGTTTTGCATGTATGTTCAATTAATGTATGTTCAATTAAAATTTGTTACGTGAAACCACAATTTCCAAGGTCGAACTTTACTGATATACACACTCCAGTTAGAAACAGGTAAGTGGTTACAATTTTTCTCTTTGGTTCTGTTTGTAAACACAGCTTAGAAATCATTGTTTGGACATGCGGGCTTTGGTTCCAGTTTGTCTCAGTCTTGTGTGTATTCTGGCAAGCAACCTAATGCCTTTTTATACCTTTGTTTCTCTGTTTGTACAGGGGAGAACATTACCACTAAATGAAATGTGTATAGTGCTTTTAGGACACCTGCACAAATTGTGCTGTTTCAAACAGACATTAAGACAGTATTTGTTTAATCTACTGCAAAATCAGAATAATGCTTTTCTTAGCATTGGTTGGCAGTGTTTACTAAAGTGTTTGTTTCATTAAACATTAGCTGGATTAGATGTCACATGAAATGGCTTACTTTTGTCAAGTACATTTATGAAATCCTAAACAAAGTTCAACAAAGGCCTTACTGCAGAACTTCTTAGAGTTTGTATCATGCTAATGAGCATCATGAAACTCCTCGGTGGATCTGGTGTGTGGTGCTCCCTATATTGATTTAGCAATAACATTTGGGGACATAGGCATTTTGGGGGGCCGGGGGAAAGCTTTTGTGAAACGCTTGGCAGAAGAATAAACAATAAGTGCCTTTTAAAATTCTTAAATGGGAGGCACAGTGTTGAAAAACACCTCAGCTCTTTCCATAGCATAATAGAAGTTGCCTTAGTTGACCTGCACTCAACTCTCAGACTGACTTTTCATCACGCTGTAAAACATAGTTGTTGAATCACATTGAATTGCTTGTTTTGTTGGTCTTAAAAAGCCAACTATGGGATGTCATCAGTTTCATACGTTTCTCCATAACATTAACGCTCTGGTAGAATGTGTCCTTGAGGAAACGGGGCTAAACTCATCAGTCTGCAGATAGGCACCACGACCAACAATTATTTGTTGTGCAGGATCCATTTTTTTTTTGCTTCAAAACATTTTATGACAGTTGTGCTTGTAATTAAAAAAATTTAATTAGGTATTATGTCAACCCACAGAATATCGGTGTCAGTGTGAGAAGATAGTCATGGATTCTGTGACAGCTAGAATGACTTCTTTGTCAGGGCCTGTTATGGTGAGATTTAAAAAAACTGCTGCCAAGTGAGGACAAGGAATATCTAACAATGGAAGTGAGAATCTCAAAATTCTAACGGTCTGCACTCCAGATCTTTTTTTTTTTTTTTTATTGAATCACCATGTGGAAAGTTACAAAGCTTTCAGGCTTAAGTCTTAGTTACACAGTGCTCAAACACCCATCCCTTCACCAGTGCACATATTCCACCATCAAGAACCACAGTAAACCTCCCCCCACCTCGACCCCCCCACCCCCCTAGCTCCCCACCCAGTCTGTGTAGCTGATAAATTTCACTTTACTTTCTTTTACTTTGATTACATTCAATATTTCAACAAAGAACTCACTATTATTGTTTGGAGTTCCCCCCCCCAAAAAAGTCGGACCTGCTGGAAAGGAAGCATTAGATAATTTGTTTTCCATTGCTATGCACTCCAGATCTTAAGCGACTTTTAATTCTTATTTTACTCCAAAGAAAATGCCAGTGTAAATTCAGAATAATATAGTATGACTGTGGATTATGGGAAGAAAGAATCAGAATACAGATTGGAATTCCTATGGGCAAAGAAGTAATTTTGATCTTACACTCAAAATACGGATGATATAGAGGGATTATGTTCACATTTCTAATAACTAGGATGGTCTGGGTGTTGACTAATCAGAGAAAATGCCTGTTTCATCAGAAATGATGCTCAAGTAATTTGTGGAAGAAAGTTTATCAGTTGGGTCACTAAGAGGATGAATTTTAAAAGGCTTTGATTTAACTGTAGAAAGAAAACAAATTCTTCCCTTTGGGGCTGAGGGAACCCAGGATTCGCCTGCCAATCTATATTCCTGCACCTTGCTTCTATAGTCCAAAGCAGCCTGCCATAGAGGGAGTAAAGGCCAGAGTTGAGTTGGCAAAAGTCTAGAGTATAAGACACATGCCTTATCTGTGGCTAACTGGGTTCGATTCCAAGCGTCACATGAGCTCTGGACATCAGGAACTGAAGTAAGTAAAATGGAATCCCTGATACAAATGTTTTGAAAGAAGTTCTTTTGAAGTTACTATAGAAGCAGGTGGGATTATAGAAATCAGGGTATAATTATGCAAGTAGTTTCTTTGTTGGGCTAAGGATGTAGCTCAGTAGAATAACCCTTATCTTGAATTTCAGGTGATACCCTAGACTTGGTCCTTGGCCTGATAATAGGAAGTTCATAAATAATTCCTTTGTCAATCAGCCATTTGATGAAAGTCAAAGTTCATGACAAAGAAGAAAACATAAAGAAAAAACCACTTGCAGAATTATTGTAATCTGTGCCAGAGGCAGTTCCTAACTATAGACGAGTACTCAGAGGAAATTGAGGAAGACTGGATAATAGTTATATAGAGTATGTGACTGCCTAGTAACTTTATGTTTCACTCATGTTAACCCACAGGGGTGTATGTGGAACTTGATGGGATAGAATGGTCTGATTCTGTCTCAGAAGCACTACCCTTACAGTTTAACCTATAGGAGGCCCCAAATCAGGAGTAAATCTATGGGAAGTTCTAGGTATAACTGATAGGTTTTTAGTTAGTTGGAAAAATATAAACAAGTAATTCTACTATCTTTTGAATGAGCACAATTATGAATAAATTTTTGTTAAATAGAAAATTTAACAAAATTATAATTCGAATTTTTTTTAACTTTCACTCTTTAGAATTTACTCGTCTCATGTCAATCATCCCGGAAAGTCTGAATTAGAAGCTACTTTTCCCAGGCTGGAGATTAATCACAGAGTTGAAGGGGCTTTCCTTATGTCTAACTGACCCAGTTTGAGTGCCAGTAGCACGTATGATCCCCAGAGCACTGCTAGGAGTAACTCCTGAGCACAGAGCCAGGAGCAAGCCCTGAGAACCATCCAGTGTGGCTCACACATCCCCCCTAAACAACACCCCCCCACCCCCCACACACACACTCACCACTGCCACAGATAAAATGAAGGTATTTTTCCTGCCTGGAAATGGTTTTGACACTGTGAGTGATTGTGTGGGAATTATCCTGACTGTTAGCTAAATTCTAATGCTAAGACCACTCTCAGAATGTCTGACTGAAATGTTCTGAGATGCTGCTCAAGTATAGGATTTTAAATGCTTTCCGCCTCAGTGTTATCATCTCAAGTTCTATGTTCACATCACCTGCGAACCTGTTAGGAATACTAGGATTTGAGTCTTGCTTAATTGTGGAGAATTAGGAGCTCAGCTTTATCAAGAATCTATGTGAGTCACAGGTACGCTGAGGATGAAAATCTATAAAACTGTTTCTCAGAGTATTTATCAGCTGAAAAATCACCTTGTTATGAGCTTGTAAATTGAGAACCACCTGGTGGGAGAAATCGTTGTTTAAAAGGTACGCACTCTCAACTACAAGGTGAGTGTGATCCCAAGACCTCATGAATAACACCATGGCAATAACTGAGAAGATTGTGCTGTGTTAATTGAAATTTGCCCAGAAAGTAGAAGTTAAAAGTTCTCACCAAAATGTGGGAGGAGGGGTAAGCATGAGAGATGACATTAACTCAGCAAGGGACCCTTTTATCATGTACATGTATCCCTAATCATCACTTTGTACAGTTCATATATTCTGTAATTTTGCCTGTTATTTATCTCAGTAAAGGTGGAAAAATAGGGTGACAATCATCACTGTAGATTGCGTCTTCAGTTTCTTTCTTTTTTTCATTAGTGTATCACCATGAGGTACAGTTACAGACTTACAAACTTCTGTGCTTGCATTTCAGTCACACAATGGTCGAGTATCCATCCCTCCACCAGTGCCTATTTTCCACCACCTCCTAGCACCCTTTACTTGGTGCTTCTCTAACTGAACTGCCTTTTCCTCCAGTATGTGACACCGGCTTTTAAGCTGTGGAGTAATCCTCCCAGTACTTATCTTTAATAATCTTGGGTATTAGTCTCCCATTCTGTTGCTTTATATTCCACAAATGAGTGCAATATTTCTATATCTGTCTCTCTCTTTCTGACTCATGACACTTAATATGATACTTTCCATGTCAATCCACCTATATGCAAATTTCATGGCTTCATCTTTTCTAACAGTTGCATAGTATTCCACTGTGTAGATTATGCTACTGTCCTGTATCTGAAAGGAAGAGGTCGTAAGCAAGGAAGTGAGAGTTGGCTTTTAGTACTCATAGGTACAACAGGTAATCAGGAACCCACAGCACCCACTGCATTCCTGAGTCCAAACATACTTTAAAGGACATATTCAGACCATCATGCAGAGGTGATAATATATTCATTCTTTAGGTACACGGCAGGTTTCAGTGTATAACTTGAGACGTTCACTTCCATTTCCTCAAGTGCCAGGAACTAACTGACATGCGGCTCCATGTTCTGTTTTTTATTTTTTATTTTTTGGTCAGAACTTAAAACAGCATTTTCAGAAATTAACTGCATTGATAGGGACCTAAAAACTCTGGAGAGAAATGATTGATTCAAACTTGTTTGAACATCATTTTCTACTCAAACTCATCTAAAGAAAGTTCGGGCTGTGTTTCTACATGCAGAAGAAGGATCATCCTTCCAGGATCACAGTTCTGACACAGCATGGAGGTAGCAGACATCAAACTACAGTCCTGGCAGAGATAGCAATTATATACAAGTCTTAGCATGATATTGGCTTCTTATATGTGCATAATACAGAATAAAAAAAAAGAAGGGTTGGAGCGATAGTACAGTGGCTAAGCCACAAGCCTTGCATGTGGCTGACACAGATAAGATCCCTGGCACCACATGGATGCCTAGGGGGTTATTGGGTGGAAGGAGCCCCCAGGCCCCTGAACAATGCTTGGAAGAGCCCCTAACCCCCAGAAATAAAAGAGCTCAGCTGTGGCCTTTATTCTAGCAACTTAGGTACACATAGATAAGCTCATGGTCATCATAGAGGGTGTTTAGTTTTGCTGCCATAACAGAGCACCACAAATACGGTGTCTTCAAACATTTGAAATAGATTGTCTCATGATTCTGGAGAGCAGAAATCTGAAATCAGGTTGTAGCTGGGAAAGGTTAAGTTCTACTGCCGCTCAAGGGCCAATCAGTCACAGTGATGGGTTGAGAAAGAGTTTTATTGGCAACAAGCCAGCAGACTGGAAGATCGCAGACACACATGCTCCTTCAAAGCAACTATCAATGGTCACAAGAAGGGAGTTTTATAGAGAAACATGACAGAGATGTGTTTTTAGGTAGGGTGAGTTCCAGAGAATGGGCACTAGGTTAAACAATAAAATGGCTGGTGAGCTGGTACCCTGGGTCCACTCCATCCAGGTTTCAGTGTCAGCAAGTTTATCTGAAGACTCTGGAAGATACTTTTTCTCTTCCTATCTTCTGGAGGTTGCCTGAATCTTTGGCATTTTATCACTTGGAGATGCATTTTTACAATCTAATGTCTTCATGACGTCCTCCCTGGATGCTCTCTTGTTATCTTTCCTCTGTGTTTCTCTCTATCCTCTCTTTAGTTTAAAGAATACCAGACATCATGGATGAAGGGCCCATTATACTTTAGTATGACTTCATCTTAACCACTTACATCTGCAACCATTCTGACTGAAGACACTTCCAAATAAAGTCATACACTATATTTCCAGGAAGCATGTTAATTTGGAAGAAGTACTAGTAAAGTAGGTCTGTTTTTATGTTTTTTTCTTTCATTATCATTTTCACCTCTTTATTCATTTCCCCATCTCTACTGATATCAGCTTTTAATTATATATAATATATGTCATTCGGACATATATATGTATAGGCCATATATATACATATATACATATATGTATATATATATTCCACTCTCCACACATCCAGATGAGCCTCACGTGTGAAGGGACCAGCAGAGGAACTCAGGTGTGTGGGACCCGGGGCTGAGATCTCCAAGCCTGCTCAGATTGGGACTGAGCCTTCTCCATCCAGATCCCCCCATTTTCCAGTAGTTAGGCAGCCACACTCACAAACTGCCCCTGGTGCCATGTCATCCCACCAATGACCAACATCCAGAGACTATATAGACTAAGCTCTCAGAAGCTTTGCGGCTGCACAACATCTAATAGCCTTGTTCTCCTTCTTGGAGAACTGACAAACTACCAAGAGTCTGTTTCCCACACAGGAGAGCCTTGCAAGCTCCCCATGGCATATTCATATCCCAAACATAGTAAAAGATATACACATACCTCTCGGAGAGCTCGGCAAGCTACCAAGAGTGTTCCACCCGCACAGCAGAGCCTGGCAAGCTACCCATGACATATTTGATATGCCCAAAACAGTAATGATGGGGTTCATTCTCTTGACCCTGAAAGAGCCTCCAATCATTGGGAAAGATGAGTAAGGAGAGGCAGCCAAAATCTTGGGGCTGAGTATAATAGAGATGTTACTGGTGCCCGCTTGAGTAAATCGACGAGCAATGGGATAACAGTGATACAGTGATATGTCATCCAGGCCCACATTCAGAGAAATATATGTCACTGAAGATAGTGTTCTAGGAGTTGGAGATACAGTACAGTGGGCACTTGCCTTGCCTTGCATACAGCCAACTTGGGTTTAATCCCAGAAGCCCATCAGGACCCCTGGCATTGGCAGAATTGATCTGTGAGCAGAGAGCCTAGAGTAAACCCTGATCACAACTGGGTGCCTCCCCCCGCAAAAAAAACATAGTGTTTTAAAATTACATAAATGGAAAGGTAGTACAGTATGTAGGGCTCTTGCCTTGCACACACCAACATGGATTCTATACCTGGAATCCTATATGATCCTCTGAGTCCTGCCATGAGTGTATCTCTGAACAGAGCCAGGAGTAAGCCCTGGGTACTTGCTTGATTGTAGCCCAAACTATAACACCCTCCCCACTCAGAAAATGTTTGCCAGGTAAATTTTCTAGCTCACCTTTCAACATTTCCATCTTCTAAAATCTAAATTTTCTGAACTTTTTACATGTCCCTAAACACATTCATTTTTAGGTTTTCACAGCACAAACATTTTTATCAATAAATATCAAGCGCATAGTCTTATATGTGCTGTGCTAATCACATGTTAATGAAATGCATATTACTGTAGTGTATGTAATGTTACATGTAAATCATATCTGTTGTACCTTAGAATCCCAGGAATGTACAAGTAGAGCAATTTATATATAATTTATCAGTTGTCCTAAAGGCAATTGGTTACTGGTAATCCTTTCACAATAAAATAAGAACTCTAAGTTGCTATCCTTTAGTGGTCTGGTTTGTTTCTTCACAGTCAGAAAAATGATGTTATCATGATAGTGTGTGTGTGTCTGTGTGTGTCCTATCTTTTGCCTTCTAAAGGTGTCTTTCTTGTGAATCCCAGGAGAAAGGCCCTAGACTCTCATTTGTAAATTTTTACCAGCCAGGCTAACAGTTCAATGCATGGGTCCAAAGGTGCAGTACTACTCCTGGATGCAATGCTAGGTGTTACCTGGGCCATCCGGTAGTTTTTCAGGACTTCCAGGGCTGCCTCTGAAATGCTTGGGAGGCCATGTGGTGCTGGGGATACATTGGGGTTGGCTGCATGCAGGTACCCTGTATCCCTGCACTGCTTCTCTGGCCCCCTGTTGGCTTTTATTCTCATGCATAATATTATGTCATGAGCATCTCTTCATTGATCATATGATTTTTCTAAATATTACTTTTTTAAAATTAAGTATTATTGGGGGCTGGAGCGTTAACACAGCAGGTATGGTGTTTGCCTTGCACGTGGCCAACCTGGGTTCGATTCCCAGCATCCCATATGGTCCCCTGAGCACCGCCAGGGGTGATTCCTGAGTGCAGACCAGGAGTAACCCATGAGCATCGCCGGTGTGACCCAAAAAGCAAAAAAACAAAAAAATTAATTAATTATTATTTAAAACTGTGCAATAGTCCCATAAATAAATTTCCTAGGCACTCATTTTGGAGGAATTTATTGAGACAT
This sequence comes from Sorex araneus, assembly GCF_027595985.1. NCBI lineage: Eukaryota > Metazoa > Chordata > Mammalia > Eulipotyphla > Soricidae > Sorex > Sorex araneus. The sequence goes on along the minus strand of NC_073302.1, from coordinate 268,652,269 downwards.
ATTTAACCTATAATGTTATGTATAACTAACCATTTCCAGTCGACATCCTAGACTTACAGATGACATTGTAGAATGAAAGTTGTAGAAAGTGAAGTAGAGGTGGTTATATATCTATTTGGGATGGGTATTGGCTGTGAATTTTTTAAATATTTTTTTGTTACAAACACCATAAAATACAAAATAGCTCATGATACAGTTGTTTCAAGCACATAGTCCAGAAACACTAATGAGAATCAGTTCACTAAAGTTGTGAGGGCATTCCAGTCCAAGGGAGAAACACACATGATATCCAAAAGGTTATAATGTGATGATTCAACTACATAAGGAAATAAACGCTTGAATCATCATTTATTTTTTAACCTTCTGGACATTGTGTGTTTCTCCCTTGGAGTGGAATGCCCTCACAACTTTAGTGAACTGATTCTCAACAGTTCTTCAGTGCAAGGCTCTCATGCTACCATAGTCAGGAAGACTTCCTGTACTCTAAGATTGATTAGCTGCGTTCTGGTGTGCTCCCCTACCAGTCACTTTTGAGTTCTTATGAACCACACTAAAATGGAAGTGCGGGCTACGTGTCTGTTTCTACAACTAGATCACAAGCATTTGAAGGAATTAATAGCTTCTTACTCATCATTTGATCCCCAGTATCTACCTACTGCCAGACACTCAGAAGGAATTAAGGAATAATTTTAGACAGAATGAGTAAAAGAAAAAAAAAATCTGAGTCAGAAATTCTGGCTGATCTTTCCTCTATGGACAGAACCACATTACCACTTTAGAGTATGTTCGTGAGCAGATTAGCATTTACTCTAAGTCATCTTTTCTGGTATAATAAAGATAATATCTTAAGCCTCTTAAATCTTTTTTTGTCCCTCAACTTCTTGCTTTTGCTCATCTCCAGGTATCACCCATCTATCAAGAGCCTTTCAAAAGGTACAAACTTCCAGTTGTTGAATAAATGCCATGGAGATGTAATGTTGACAGCATAGAGATTATAGTTTATTGTATATTTGAAGTAGTAAGGAGAATATATATGGAAGGTTCTCATACAAGGGGAAAATGTAATTTTTTATGAATTATTGAATTATTAGTAGAATTATATATGAATTATTAGTAGAATTATTGTGTTAAAATTTTGCAACATATGCAAATCTCAAATTATTATATTGTATACCTAAAATTAATATAATGTCATAATGATGTCATAATGATGGATCTCATTCCCTAACCCTGAAAGAGCCTCCAATGCAGCACCATTGGAAAGGACGAGTAAAGAGAGGATTCTAAAATCTCAGGGCTAGAACAAATGGAGATGTTACTGAGACAGCTTGAGAAATTCAACGGTCAACAGGATGATGATGATGATGATGATGATGATGATGATGATGATGATGATGATGATGATGATGATGTCAGTTATCTTTCAATAAAGGAACCATGTAACTCCTGATATAGTGTGGGGAAGTCTTTCTTTCCACCTGTGATAGCTTGACAATGAGTTTTACTGCCCTAGGAAAAGTAAAGGTGGGCCTGGATGAAAGTCTGTGTACTAAGAAAGAGAAAGGTTATGCCTCTCATCCTCTCTCCTAAGAGTGAATAAGAACAAAGGAGGGAGGGAGGGTAGAGAAGAAAGGGAAGAGAGAGAAACAGAGATAGACAGAGACGAGACAGAGACAGATACAGAGAGGCAAGGAGAGAGAGAGGGGAATGACTTTCCTTGTATTAATCTATAGCTGGAAAATAATTATCCCACAATCTAGTGACTTAATGCAACAAATTTAAATTCCTCTGAGTAAGGAATCTGGTGATTGGCTAGGTGGTTTTTCTGACCCTCTGACTCAAAGTCTCTCACAACTTGAGATATTGGTCAAGATTGCATTCTCATCTGAAGGATCAAGTGAAAGAGGATCAATCTCCTTCCAGAATCTTTAGCATTGTTGTTGTTTTATTCCTTATAAATAGACAGAGGTTCTCTGCTCCTTGTTGAGTGTTGGTCAGTGATGTCCCTCAATAATTGCAGTGTTAGTATCTCTATCTGGCAGTTCACATCACAGTGACTGGTTTCCACAGCATGACCTAGTAAGAGAGCAAGTGGACATTAGAAAGATGGAAGTCACAATCTCCTTGTAAGCCTGGTCTCAGAAGTGACCCTTTGTCTCTTTTAGTATACTCTACACTTAGAAATGAGTAACTAGATCTGGCCCATGTTCAAGGTGAGAAAATGATACGGGAGTGTGATTAGCAGAATGCAGAGATTGTTAGATGTCATCTTATCGATTATACACACACTACCTGACTCTCATACATTTGTATTAGAATGAGAAGGTCAAGAGTAGGGAGATACTTTTCAAAAAAAATCTTATTTCCAAGACTTCTGAAAGGGTATAATTTCAGAGGAGAATTTTATACCATCCCTTTATGTAGAATGATCGTGTGAATTTTATGCCATCCCTTTATGTAGAATAAAACATTTGATATGAAGTACTTAGATAAATAGAGGGCTGCAATCAGTGCCCCTAAATCTCCTGCTGCTGGGCAGGTGACATGGACCTGGAATTCTTCCATTGACAGCTGCTTGCAACAGGTCTCCATGATGAAGGGCAAAGTGACCTCTGGACACCATATGCTGGTGTTTTTTCTATAGACCAAATAGAGTATGTGAGCGAGATTCATGGGGAGAGTCCAACAACTTAGTCCTACCTTGTAAGTCACTTGAAAAAAAGACAAGGGGCTGGAGCGATAGTACAGTGGGTAGGGCGTTTGCCTTGCATGCAGCTGACCCGGGTTCGATTCCCAGGATCCCATACGGTCCCCCGAGCACCGCCAGGAGTAATTCCTGAGTGCAGAGCCAGGAGTAACCCCTGAGCATCACTGGGTGTGAACAACAACAACAAAAAAGACAAATTTTTTTTTGTCTTAATCAAATCAAGCAAATAGAACCCAGTTTTCTCCTCTGAAGATGTCAGCAATTCAAGCTGGTGTGACATCAACCAGTTGGAAAGGCAAGAGACACCAAAAGATTGCCTAGGACCACAGATTCCAGGCTCCATATCTGCTGCCAAGCATCTTCCACCTTTCTGCTAGAATCACCTGGAGAAGAAATACCTAAAGCTGAGGGTCTGTGAGTGTATGGGAGAGGCATCTGGAAGATTAAGCTCAATTACCTACAACTAACACTTTACATCGATTCGACAGATGTACTTCTCCAATTTCTGCTTCTTCCTGCTGACACCAGGTGTGTATGTGTGTGTGTATATGTGTGTTGGTGGGGGAGGGGACTTGACTAGTTATAGGACGTAAAAATGTTCTATTTTCTTTGCGCTATGGGACCTATGTTTGCAATTCATGCTGTTTTAGGCATCAGAATTGTTATAAGAAGAAACATTTATACAATATAGCTGTATTTGGCAATTATTTCTAGCTGTACAGCACACTGGAGGGAAATACTTTTTTAAAAAATGTGTAGCATGTTAAAAGTTGTCATCCCGTTGCTCATCGATTTGCTTGAGCAGGCACCAATAATATCTCCATTGTGAGACTTGTTGTCACTGTTTTTGGCTTATTGAATATGCTATGAGAACCTTGCCAGGCTCTGCTGTGCGGGCAAAATACTCTCAGTAGCTTGCCAGGCTCTCTGAGAGGGGCAGAGGAATTGAACCTGGGTCAGCCGCTTGCAAGGCAAATGCCTTACCGCTGCACTATCGCTCCAGCCCACGTTAAAAGTTATGTAAGGAAAAAGAAGAAAAATAGAGTATGCAGTACAGTCTCTAGTATACAGTAAATCTCATTGAGAAGTTGAAATTTAAACTGAGTTAATGATGATAAAAAAAGATTTTATGTAGAGGATATAATTGAAGACCTAAGACAGGAGTAGACACGAAAAAAATAGTTAGGTATAGATATACATATATAAAGTAGACTCAATGCCTATATATATATATGTGCGTGTATATATCTATATACATATATATATATTCATAGACAGACATTGAACATGCTAAGCCCATAAACTGTGATTTATTTAGTCTTGTGCTGAGAGTAACAGTGTATATAAGGAACATAGAAAGGCAAATGTTAAAAAAATAAAACTTTCTACAGCCTCAGTAATAAAAATGGGATGGTTTAAAATTGTTTAAATAAAATTGTGAATTTCAATGAAGATAGTATTAACTCTGAAACCCAGCTGGAGGGGGGAACTATCATAAAATAAATATCAGCCTGTATTAACCAAAAGTCTTGAAATATCATTGCAAAAAAAAAAGCTCTTTTTCTCTTCTGCTTTATGCAGAAGTTGATGGATCCATCTCTCAAGGTAGCTGAAATACAGCAGCTCAGGGGCTGAGTTTCTTTCAACCTCATGGCTCTGCCATTTGGTACAGAGTTGATCTGAGATTTCCAGAACAGAGACCATGAGACTAGTTGGGAAATTCATTGTTCATTTACTCTCTGGCCCTGAAGTAGCTCGTGTTGCTTATGCTTAAGCTCATTGGCCAGAACTCTGAATAACATGCGTCAATAAAATTTCAAGAAATTCTGAGAAACACATTCTTACTATGCACTCAGCAAAGGGAAAAGAAGGAGGCCTGCTAAAAATAGCATTGTTTGAATGTGAGAGTGTGGGTCAGAACGTATTTAACTTGAGGCAAGGCCTGGCAGGTAACCTTGAATTAGATCTTGAATGGAAACAATTTAACCAGCTTTGGTGAGATGCATTTTGATAGTAAATGATGGTGTAAGCCCCTCCCCCACCGCACCCTCTACTTTTTGATGCTTTCTTCAATTCTAATGATGTCCTTTGGCATTCATGGTTCATTTTCTCTCCTCCTCCCTGAGCACAAACAATTAACAAATAGATAAGCTTTGTGAATTAAAGGAGAAGAACTTTAAACTCAATCAACCCGGCACTTGTTAGTTTTATTAAAGATTTAATGAGGAAACAGATTTAAAAAAAATAAATGAGTAGAAAGTTCCACTAATAACTGACTTAATTTTTCATCTTTCATCTTCTCCTAATTTAGCCTTCATTAAGGGTTGATGATGTCACCCTCTATAATAATACCTCTATTTGTATCTCCCTTTCAACTCTGCAAAGCATGTTACATGTATTATCTCACTGGCTGCTCATATCCCGTCTTACCAAGTGAGGGTAGAGTGAGGCAGACAGTATCCCCATTCTGCAGATTAGGAAATGAGAATGCACTGATATTGACCAAGCCACCTAAAATCTACAGTCAGCCCTGATATTGTCACTGATGCTATATTTCCTAACTTCCTGTCTTATATGCTTTGCCCACTAGAGTACAGGAGTTTTTTTTTTACAAATGGAGAACATCCTCAAAGCTAAAGACTATTATTAGCCTTTAACATGAGAGAAAGTCTATCGACCATGATTACTTAGTTTTCAAAAGCCACGCCCCCAGTGCATGCAATTCTATGAACGTCTGGAAGCTAGTGAGGTGGGATACTCAGCTACACAGATGTCTCTGCACAGAGGTCCAGAAAGTTTGGGGGGCCATGCAATCTGTGCTGCATACACTTCTTTGGGTTTTTTTCCAACAATATTTTTAAATGTAAAAACAGATTTATCTCATTGATTGTTCAAAACTAGGCACTGGGTGGGATTTGTTGCACAGACTCTGATTAATGATGCCATTTGTCACTAAAAGGTAAGCTGACAGCTACCATATAACTGACCATTTCAGCATCAACTCATTCTTTCCTCCTACAGATGTTCAGCTTTCCTTGGGTTACCTGCCTGGGCAGTGTTCTGTATACTGATACCCACTTTCAGGTGACATATGCTACCTCTTCTCTGTGAATTTCTTTCCCTGCCGTTTACATGCAGTGTTTCTTTCCTGGTAGCTGCTGGACCTGGGACTAAGCGTTTGATCTCTCTTGCACTTGGGATCATGATGCTCTTTCTTCTTTAGAGAGCTGACCTTCCTTCTCCTGCCTATTTGCTCATGTTGGGCCTTTCTGAAGTGTCCTTCTTACCTCATTTTTATAAGTCTGTTCCTCTTTTATAGCAAACTCTTTATCACTTGTTAAGCCTATGAGGCTGAATGTTGGGTTATCCAAGAGGTCAGTTAAGGGCTTTGAATATCACCCAGGGGATCACAAAAAGGCCAGGGTGCTTTGCTAAACCTTATTATCAACTTCCTTTTGGAATCCTGGCAGGATAAGAGCAGAACTATAATTTTTGGCATTCACTAATCTCAGGCAACCTAGGCATGGCCGTCAGAGATGCAGGAATTTTATTGATGCTCAAATGTTCCTCAATGAAAACCAACCACATTGATTTGTTTCCACTACTGATTTTGGTTCGTTTTTTTCTAGGCAAAACAGTTTTTATTCATTCAATAGATATTTGCAGATCACTGCACATCAGACCCTTTTTTAGCTGCCAACGTAGAAAGAGAGCTGGTGGTACATGGTACACTACTTAAAGAACTTACCTTTAAAAGGAATAACCAGTCTAACCCCTTTTCTTTTTCTTCCATCCATCACCAGTGGCCATCCGGGGAGGGAAAGTGGCTTGACCACCGAATGCATGAGGCAAGTGTCCACACATATTTTTTGAACATAAACCACTAAAGAATTTTGAATTTCTTCTATGCTTCTGCAACACCCTGTGGCAAATGTCTTTATGTGGAGTTATTCTGGATTTTAACAATCCACATATGAATTCATATGGATATTTATTCCAATCTCCCTGCACACATATTCCAATCTCACTGTGTGCCCCATTCCAGTCTCACACTGCCTTTAATACCTGTCTTTTACTTTCCCCATGCTAGTCTCCCTGCACCCAGTCTTACTGCCTTAGTCAAGAGCTCAACCTCCAAGATTAGGGGTAGCAGCTACACCCACGTGAGTTAGCACAATCAACATATGTAAAGCCCTTCCTTCTGGGGAAGCTTTTCTAAGCCAAAGATATCCTCCTGCTAGGAGATCTGCTCAAGGGCAGAATTTCATCTAAGAATATACTTCTCCTTTCTTTGTTCATGAACAATCATCTTAGATTTACTACTTAATAATCTTTCTAGTCATTTTGTATGGACACAGTAAGAGACATATTAAGTTTATAGTGTCCTGGGCACATCTCGATATAGATTCCAGACTACAGTCCTCAAGCCAGATTAGTTCTTCCAACCCCTGCAGGGTCCTTGTTCAGTCACTTCTCTTTGTGTCATGACAGAATTTGTCCACGACTGTGCTCTTAACTTATTATAAGTTTTATGGCACTTGGCCTGTCCTGTTTCGATGCCAGGTTAGCTTACTTCTTGCCCTGGGTCCATCCAGTCCCTTCATTGGGAACCTGCTTTTGGAGTGCTAGGAACTAAGGGCAACTGAGGCTTAAGTTGAGTAAGTATGACAAATGCCCAGGAGTAAATATTATTCAGAGTCAATTAACTCCCAAGTTACGAAAGCATAGCATTAACTGTCTTCCTGTGTCTATAACAAAAAAAGGACATTACTCTAAAGTAAACTATGCGAAGGGCAGAAGGGAAAGAGCAAAAGCAATATTTCACTTACAAATACAACATCCAGTGTCCTTAGAAGGATCTGACCTTACAAGTCACAGGGTCTGATTTGGGGATATGGATGTGATTAACAGATAGGGGAAGCAGAGCACAAAGGGAGAAGTTAAACATAGAGGAATGGAAGTGCCTCCAGAGCACTGTGATGTGTGTAACCCAATAAAACTAAGTTCATTGCAGCAAGGGAGACAGAACAAGCCAATGTTATCCTATAAGTGGGGAGAGTCAACAAGGAAAAGAAGTGATGCCTTGAGTGTAGAGAAGAAAATGAGAAAAATGGTCAATACACAGGGGATAGAGGTGCACAGAGGTGTGATTGAGTAGGATGTATTTGGACTGCTGAGACTATTGCTCATGTGCTGTGTAGGCAGGAGTGATGGGGCCAGAATGTACTCCATGCCGAGATAAAAAGTGTGTTTGTGAATTCTGAAGACAAGAATGGACAAGCCATGACAGAGAAGTGGTACCATGAGACTTATGCTTTTGAAAGCTCTCTTCGGCGACAATGAGTAGGTCAACCTGACAAACTCTTAGAAAACATCAGGAAGTTATTACAGGTGTCCAGTATGATGACAATTATCAGAGCTAGGGCTATAACAAAGGGTGACAAAAGAGAACAGGTTCAAGAGATGATTAGGAAACTAACTCTTGGTGACTGATTATGAGTGTGAAATAGGGAAAGATCCAGAACAGTCTCCTGGCTGATGGCTTAGCGGTTGGGAAATGAAGTTATAATTCACCAACAATGAAATCCCTTCAGTGAGGAACAAGGAGGAAATTAGAAGGCCAGATGATTCATTCCATTTTAGCCATGTCAGATCCGAAAGCCCCCTGGGATGTTCAAGTGGAAATGTACAATATAGAGCAGGAAAAACTGGATTGAAGGTCAGAAATGGTGACTTGACTAGAGATATTTTAGGAAACCTTGGCAACTAGTTGGTTGAGGCCATGGACCTAGAGATGATTTTCCAAGTAGAATTTGAGAAGTAGATAGATAGAATCAAGGACAAAATTCTAAGAAGACCAACTTTTTAAGATGTAAGAAGTTCCTGCAATAAAAATGAGGTATTGGTAATGAACCCTTATTTGTCAGAGAGGTAAGCGTGTGTGTGTGTGTGTGTGTGTGTGTGTGTGTGTGTGTGTGTGTGTGTGTGGTAAGAGAGTGTTTAATGGGAGCAGTGTTGTTTTAAAACTCTATATATGTTTTGGGAGCATAGGTTCACACATCTTCAAATGTCAGCTACCATAGCACACTCTTTTTAAAAAAATATTTTTATTGAGTCATTGTGAGATAGACCCTTACAAAACTGTTCATGTAAGATTTCAGTCACACAGTATTCCAACACCTATCCCTCCACTAGTGTACATTTCCCAGCACCAGTAGGTTTCCTCCATTACCTCCCTCCCCATCCCCAGCCTACTCTATGGCAGGGGCTTTTCTTCTCTCTCTGTCTCTCTGTCTGTCTCTGTTTCTCTATCTCTGTCTCTCTGTATCTTTCTGTTTCTGTCTCTGTCTCTGTCTCTCTCTCTGTCTCTGTCTCTGTCTCTCTGTCTCTCTCTCTCTCTCTCTCGCTATATATATATATACACACATATATATATATACTTTTGGGCATTGTGGTTTGCAATATTGACAATGAAAGGTTATCAAGAATATCCCTTTACCTACTTTTAACATTCAGATCTTGTGCAGCGTGATCATTCCCAGCTATTAATGCCATACTGTTGTCTTCTCTATCTTACCTACCTTCAGCTCCACACACACTTGTTAGTTCCAACCATTGACCAGTCCTTCTAGCCCCTGAATATCAATCTTATACTATACATTTTTATATACCACAAATTGTTGCACTCATTCTATATCTGTCCCTCTTCTTCCACATAGCACACTCATCACTGGAGTAGCAATGATCTGCTCTCACAGTCCATTAGAACCCCTTAACCCTTTGCTTCATTAACCTACTCTTTACCTCCACCCCCGTCCCGTGATTCTGACAACTTCAGTTCTATGGTCATAACTTTGCTTGATTTTTGTATGTTTCTTTGCTTTGTTTCTTTATATTCCATACATGTGTGACAATATCTGGTATTTACTTCTCTTTCTCCTTCTGACTTATTTCACTTAAAATAATTGCTTCTGGTTCCACGCATGTTATCACAATTGCAAGACCACTTTACATTCCCATCAACATTGCACAAACAGTCCCTTATTTCTCTACACCCTGCCAACTTGTTGCTTGTGATTTTTTGATATAGGTCATTTTTAAAAAATAGGCCACAGAGGTGTGAGGTGATATTTCATATAGTCTTGGTTTGTTATACCCTGATGATAAGTGATGGTGAGCATTCACATAATGTGCCTTAACGCCATCTGTATGCTGTCTTTGGAAAATTATTCAGCAATTCTATCCACTTTTTATTCATTTTTTGTAGTTCAGTGTTACGAATTTATTACATACTCTGGAATATTAACCTCTTGCTAGGTTAAACATGCAAATAAATTTTCACATGTAGTAGGATACCTTTTTATCTTAATCATATTTTTTGATATGAAAAATTCTTAAATTTGATATATTTTCATTTTTTTATTTTATTTCCCTTGCTATTGGAATTTTGACCCCCTCTTCCATATCACTAAAGGCCAATATTGGAGAGAGTATTTCCAATGTTTTCTTTAGTATATTTATAGTTTCAGTTCTTACAGCTCAGTCTTTATTTCATTATGAATTATTTTGTGTGTGATGTTTGTTAGATACGGGTACTGTTTTATTCTTTTGCATGTGGCTGTCCTGTTTTTCGAGTATCATTTGTTGAATAGACTTTTCTTTTTCTATTGTATGTTTGTGGATCCTTTGTTATAAATTAAGTGCCCAAATATGTATGGATTTATTTCTGAGAGGAGCTAGTATTATAATAAGAACTATATGACTTTATGAAAAACAGGTGGAGAAAGATTTTTAGTAAGCAAAAATGAAAATATGTTTATTTTTATATATAAAATAGGACATTTATTAAAAAAATTTAGTAGAATGGTAGAAATGGAAGCTAGACCAGAGTGATCTGGTCAATAGATAAAGGATGTAATATAAACATAAGTTATGTTTTCAAAACCATTTTGTATACCATAAGAGTTATGCATATATGCAGTAAATATTTAAGAATAGTCTCTGGAAATCCATAGGGTACATTGATGACAAGGTTGGCAAAACCCTTCACAATATTGAGGCTAACAGTATCTTCTAAGATGACATGCCACTGACCAACCAAGTGGAAACAGAAATAAACAAATAGGGCTATATTAAACTATTCTGCACCGCAAAAGATACAGTGACCAAAATACAAAGACAATCTACAGAATGGGAAAGAATATTCACTCAATACCCATCAAATAAGGGGTTGATATCAAGGATATACAAGGCACTGGTTGGAATCTGCAAGAAAACATCCAACCCCATCAAAGAATGGGGCGATGAAATGAACAGAAACTTTCTCAAGGAAGAAATACGAATGGCAAAAAGGCACATGAAAAAATGCTCTTCACTAATCATCAGGGAGATGCAGATCGAAACAACTATGAGATACCACCTCACACCATAGAAACTGGCACACATCAAAAAGAACAAAAGCAACCACTATTGCCGTGGATGTGGGGAGAAAGGGACCCTCCTACACTGCTAGTGGGAATGCCGACTAGTTCAGCCCTTTTGGGAAACAATATGGACGCTTCTCAAAAAATTAGAAATTGAGCTCCCATTTCACTCAGCAATACCACTACTGGGAATATATCCTGGAGAGGCAAAAAAGTATAGTCGAAATGACAACTGCACTTGAATGTTCATTGCATCACTATTTCAGTAGCCAGAATTTGGAAAAAACCCAAGTGCCCGAGAACAGATGACTGGTTAAAGAAACTTTGGTACATCTACACAATGGAATACAATGTATCTGTTAAAAAGGATGAAGTCATGACCTTTGCATACAAGTGGATTAACATGGAAAGTATCATGTTAAGTGAAATGAGTCAAAAAAGAGACAGACATAGAAAGATTGCACTCATCTGTGGAATATAAGGTAATAGAATGGGAGACTAGCACCCAAGAATAGTAGAGATAAGTACCAGGATATTGGCTCCATGGCTTGGGAGCTGGCCTCACATGCTGGGGGAAAAGGCAGCTCAGATAGAGAAGAGAACACCAGGTAAAGTGTGGTTGGAGGACCCACTTGGGATAGGTGATGCGTGCTGAAAGTAGACTATAGATCAAACACGATGGGCACTCAATACCTCTATTGCAAACCACAACACCCAAAAGGAGAGAGAGAAAAAAAGGGAATTCCCTGCCACAGAGGGGGTAGGGGTGGGGAGATGGGGTGGGGGGATGGGAGGGATACTGGAATCATCGGTGGTGAAGAATGGGCACTGGTAGAAGGATAGGTACTCGAGCACTATATGAGTGAAACACAAGCATGAAACTTTTTGTAAGTCTTTAACTGTACTTCACGGTGATTCACTGATAAAAATTTTTTTTAAAAAAAAGAATAGTCTCTGCACTTACATTTAGGAAAATAAGCCAGCCATGTTTAATTTTGCCCTTTTCAACATCAGAGTCTCTTGCCTCTGTGCCTGACTGTCTTCACTAGGGCCCCTCAGAGGGAGTGGGTTGAGTTTCCCTCCCCATCCCAAGCAGAGCCCCAGCAGCCGAAGACCTCTGGAACCCAGCCACAGACATGCTCAAGGCCACTCTCCACATGTTTGGACGAGCCTCACGCATGAAGGGATCGGCAGAGGAACCAGGTGTGTGGGACCCAGGGCTGAGATTTCCAAGCCTGCTCAGATCTGGACTGAGCCTCTTCCGCCCAGATTCCCCATTTTCCAGCAGCTAGGCATTCACACTCAGAAATGGCCCCGCAGCATTGTGTAATCCCATCAACGGCCAACATCCAGAAACTATAAAACCAAGCTCCCGGAAGCGACATCATATAGCCTAGTTTTCCTTCTCAAAGATCCTGGCAAGCTACCAAGAGTTTCCTGCCCACATGGGAGAGCCTGGCAAACTCCAGTGGTGTATTCACATGCCAAAAGCAGTAACAGTGATGGATCTCATCCCCCTGGCTCTGAAAGAGCCTCCAATGCGGCATCATTGGGAAGGACGAGGAAAGAGAGGCTTCTAAAATCTCAGGGCTAGGACGGATGGAGATGTTATTGAGACCGCTGGAGAAAATCGACAATCAATAGGATTGATGATGATAATGATGTTAATAATAACATCATAGGTAACAGAATAAATATACTTATAATAAAATCTAAAACAATACCTTATCTCTATTGCCGCTACTATTCTGTCTTTTGTATGAAACTCATTACCTTAAAATGCTCCTGTTCACCTAATGAATAGCTCTAGCCCCATCAGGGTTTTTTTGATTTTGTGTTCTAGGGATGCTTCTCAATACTAAATGTTTCGTGGACCTCCCTTTTTTACCTTCAAGTAGACTCCTTGCATTTTCCATTTGTCACAAGTCATTCTTCTCCCTGGAATCCTCCAGTTACCCCTGTCTCAGCATTTGAGATGAAAGAAACCCTATCCTCTATTTTTTCTCCTTGACCAGCCAGCTCTTTTCTAATATTATTATGTAAGCCCTTTATTATCAAAGAGTTGGTAAACTTCCCGCTCACATCTGCAGAGAAATAAATAAGATTTGACAAATTTCTCAAACCTGGGATATTTAAAAAGCTCAAGAAATTCGAGTTAAGATCACTGTGTGAGCTACTAAGTGGTCCTTATCCCTCTAGCCCTACATTGCATTTATTAAGCCACTTCTCCTGTGTCCTCATTTACTGTTCTTCTCTATTGAAACTGGACAGTGACATTACAATAGAGTAAGGTGGCTCCCTTTGCAAGTCCTATGAGAGCCTACAGGCTCAGTGATCTTAGTCCACTGGCCTCTATCCTCAATGGAATGCTCATCTGTGTGATAGCCTGACAGCTGTTTCTCACTTAGAGCTGAAAATCGAATCCTAATTTCAAAATACAATGATTTTCCACCCTTCCAAGTTCTATCTCATTTGTTAACTTGACAGTCTTGTTTAGGTTCTCATGTAGACGGTTGATTTTAATATAGACCAGAGCAGGACCAAAGAAAGAGGTCTGGCATCAGGCATGGGAAGCCCAGGTTTCCGTGCCATAATCAATTCAGTAGATTCTTCAGAAGGAGTCATTCAGAAGTAATGGAATCACTGCATTATTTTATAATTTAGTTTTTACATTCATGAAGTGAAACGTGACCTCCGTCGATGATCGAGAATTAGGGACGCTGCCTTGTTTGCCACGGCATCAAAAATCAGATGGGCAACACATAATGCAATTTTATTTATTTATTTATTTATTTATTTATTTATTTATTTTATTTATTTTTGAATTAGTGAGTCACAGTGAGGGTATAGTTACAGATTCGCACATTTTCGTGCTTGTTTTTCCCTCATGCAATGTTTAAGAGCCCATCCCTCCACCAGTGTCCATTTTCCACCACCCATGAACCCAATATCCCTCCCACCCCCCAGTCCCATCCCCCCACCCCACCCTGCCTCTGTAGCGGGGCATTCCAATTTGATATCTGTCTTTCCTTTTGGGGTGTTGTGGTTCCAAATAAGGATATTGAGTGGTCATCCTGTTCAGTCTGTAGTCTACTTTCAGCATGCATCTCCCTTCCTGCGCAGGATCTCCACATAATGCGATTTAGAGATGACCGTTGGACTAGAGTTGTTACCAACTGAATTCCACCGGATGTCAAAAGACTGCGTGGCTGCCCACCTACGAGATGCTCAGGCTTCTTTGTCAAAACCCTGAACAAATGGCTCGAGGCTCTTCATGTTCCTGGAGCGAGCAGATGCCATTGGGCTACACTAGCATGCAACAGGGACAAATGGAGACGCTACTGGCACCCGCTTGAGCAAATCGAAGATCAATGGGATGACAAGTGATATAAGTGATACATTCATGAAGTATTACTGAAAAATCCTTTGCTAAATTTCTCAAACACTATGACAAAAAGATAGTACAGTCATTATAGATGTGTGGTATAGACCCAGCTATGCTGACATCTAGCACTTGAACTTCAATGTATTAGCTGTGTAGCCTTATACAAGTTAGTTAGACTCTGTTTTCTCAGGTTTATTATGTATAAAATTTGGATAATATTGATATCTGGAATTTTCTATTAGGTTTTTATGAGGATTACATTCAACAATCCACACAGAGCACTTAACATTGCCTGGTTGATAGCAAGTCCAATAAATGTTAGTTTTTAAAAATGTGTAATGGTATCTCTGGTTTGGGTCAAGGGAAAAGTACTAAAAAATCAATATTTCTATGTGCCTGATGAGGTAAAGAACATGCTTTGTACAAGTGTTGTGGCTCAGTGATAAAGCACTTTCCATGTGTGAGGTACTAGATTTGATCCTAAGTTTTAGACATACATACATAAACACACACACACTCACACACACACATTCACAGATACACCCCAAAGAGGTGGAGAGAGAGAACATCCTTTTAAAATGCTCCAGCTGATTTTAGCATACCAGTACTCTGTCTTGATTAAAAATCAAAATCAAAATTTAAATTTGGTTGTTAGTTTTCTACTTTTATAGCTATATTGACATGAAAGATGAAAATAAATTTGACTTTTCTCTTGAGCTAGCACAGCGGTTGGGTTTTTGGCTTTCACGCGGCCAACCCGTGTTCGATTCCTCCGCCCCTCTCGGAGAGCCCGGCAAGCTACTGAGTGTATGGAGCCCGCACGGCAGAGCCTGGCAAGCTACCCGTGCGTATTGAATATGCCAAAAACAGTAACAATAAGTCTCTCAATGAGAGACGTTACTGGTGCCCACTCGAACAAATTGATGAGCAATGGGATGACAGTGACTCTTGAACTAAACTTATTTACTTATTTTGGTTTGGGGGTCATTTCAGGAATTACTCTGGCAGTGTTCAGGTGACCATATGGGACGCCAAGGACCAAAGCCAGGTTGGTCACATGCAAGACAAGTGCATTACCCACTGTTTTACCTCTCCAACCCTTATAGATGAAATCGATTGCCTCATCCCCCAACTCATTTGTTGATATCAAAACCCAGTGTTTTTCAATGTACTGTTTTTGGATATAGGATTTTTATTATTATTTTTTAAAATTTTATTTTATTGAATCGCCATGAGATATAGTTACAAGCTTTCATGTTTGAGTTACATGATATAGGATTTTTAAAGAAGCAATAGTATTAAAATGAGGTTATTATAGTGGACTGTAATCCAATATGATTACTGTACTTCAAAGAAGAGGACATTTGAACATAGAAAAATATAGACAGAAAACCATATGAAGACATATGGAAAAATGGCTGTCTATAAACCAATGAGAGAGGCCTCAGAAGAAACCATCCCTGCTAATACCTCTTTGTCTCAGCTTTCTTATCTCCAGGAGTTTTAGAAAATAAAGTTTTGCAGGGCTGGAGTGATAGCCCAGTGGATAGGGCATCTACTTTGCATGCGACCGACTTGGATTCGATTCCCAGCATTCTATATGGTCCCCAGGGGTAATTGCTGAGTGCAGAGCCAGGAGTGACCCTGTGCATCGCTGGGTGTGACCCAAAAAGAAAAAAAATAAGAAGAAAATAAATTTTTGCTGTTGGACTACCTGGTCTATGTACTAGGTTATGGCAGCCCTAGCTATATATATATATATATATATATATATATATATATATATATATGTATATATACATACATATATGTGTGTGTAATCTAGCTGAAATATTCATTTTATTTTGTGTCTAGAAATTTTTTTAAAAGCATCTCCAAGACAGCCATTGGTAATTCTCTCTAGAATTGTGTTAAGTATAAACGATAAACTTAGTTTATGGCATGTGGTTGGCAAGATCTGTTTTCTTCACTTCTTTAAAGCTCGGGTTTATGCAAGCTTTCAGCACCTCCCTTGTCCTCCACAGATCACTAACATGAGCTCTTTTTATATCCTGGATGTAATCTGTGTGGGTAATGAGATTCAGACTCATTAGAGTCATTATACTCTTTTTATCCCTTAACCAATCTCAAGCTTCAGTTGCCTCCTCTCAAGTGTGTTCCCTCCTTTCAGCCGATCGTGTTGACAAAGATGATAAAAGCAAATTAAAACGTCTTCTCTCTCTGTTATGTTTCATAAGCAGTGACCTTATACAATTCTTGTTCTAAATATGTTTAGGTGTGTAGTGTTGTAGCTTTTGTTAGTTTTATCTCAAACTAGGTTTTAATGCACCTATCCTAACAACTTGGGAGCATCTCCCGTATGTTTATGGACTGTTTGTTCCATTAGTTTTTTTTATGATTGAAGTATTAATCATAGAATCAAAACAACAAGATGCCATATATTGCTTGTTACATGAGCCTGGTTGCTTCACGTGTGAAAACAGATGTCACAGAGCTAACAATTATTCTGTCTTATTGGTCATGAAACCAACCATGTGTTTGTTCCCAAGTTTGATCCCAGTCTCATATCCCCCAAACACCACAGGAGAACCACCCCTCTAAAAATGAGATGTCCATCTCATCACTGTCACTGTCATCTCGTTGCTCATCAATTTGTTCGAGCGGGCACCAGTAACGTCTCTCATTGAGAGACTTATTGTTACTGTTTTTGGCATATCCAATATGCACGGGTAGCTTACCATGCTCTACAGTGCGGGCTCGATACTCTCAGTAGCTTGCCGGGCTCTCCGAGAGGGGTGGAGGAATCGAACTCGGGTCAGCCGCGTGAAAGGCGAACACCCAACCGCTGTGCTATTGCTCCAGCCCTGTCCATCTCATAAGGAAATCAAATGGAGTTATAATTAAATTGCATTTGATAATCAAAAAATTTACTCTATACTCATCTAAATATTATGATTTGGGATCAGAAACTTCTTTTCTCTTTGTTATTAAGGTTTTCAAAAAATTATCAAAGAACCATGGTTTACAAACTCATTGATAGCTGATTTTTTTTATATATCAGAAATTTAATATAAAATTTCTTAAAACTGTATCCTATATTCGGCTTGCTGCATTACAAGAAGATACCATATACTCTGTTAAAAGGATTTTAACACCTGCTTTAGGTATAAGAATATAAAAGACTGGTACATTTTATAACTTAAACAGTGAATGTTGTTGATAACTATAAGCAGGAGTGCTAATATAAAAGATGACTGTTATGGGTAAATAAAATTATTTCTAATTTTATTCTACAGAGTGAACATTTTCTCTAGGACATGCTCAGGAAATGATACAAGTCTATTTAAGACATTACCATTGTCCTCAAAGTCATTATATTCCAGACTAGGAAAGAATATGTAAAATTATTCTGTAAATGCCAGGTAGGAAATATTTTAGCCTGTGTAGGCCAAATTGCCTCTATTTCAACTTCTCAAATCTATTGATAGCTGATTTTTAGACATATTGTGTACTGGCGCCAGTGGGGCTTGGCTTCAGTTCTCACCATTTTCCACTCTCCCTGGAGAGAATCAGCCACTAATAACTGCCCCTAGTCTAGCTTGTGATTTTCATGTTTGTCACACTTAATTGAATACTGGAGCGATAGCACAGCAGGTAAGGAATTTGTCTTGCATGCTGCCAACCTGGGTTCCATTCCTTCATCCTTCTCAGAGAGCCCCGAAAGCTACCGAGAGTATCCCGCCTACACAACAGAACCTGGCAAGCTACCCACGGCGTATTCGATATGCCAAAAACAGTAACAAGAAGTCTCACAATGGAAATGTTACTGGTGCCCACTCGAACAAATCGATGAACAATGGAATGACAGTGATACAGTGATACAGTGATTATGTTCTAACACATCTCATCACTAGTGTAAATATTCCTCCACTAGTGTTCCTGAATTTCTTCCTGTTGCCCCATCCCCACAACCAGCCTGCCACCTTCACAGTCACTCTTAAAAATTTGGTTGTTGTAATTTGAATATCATATTTTCAGTGTGCTTGACTCTGTGGAACAGTCTATGGTGAACACATGATTTTGCATAATATAGTGAAAAATTATTTTCTACTCTAACCAGAGAAGAAATACTACCTTTGGCAACAGCAGGTTTTATTGCCAAACAATGTCAGATCTAGTTCTGAATAGAGGTTGTGTTTTTATGTTCAACACAAAAGGCCTCATGACACAAGGGAGAGAGATCATGACTTTGGAATCAACCAAAACCTAAAACTTGGCTCTGTGGCTCTCGCATGGTTTGCTTCTAGTTTAGTGCCTCAGCTATACCTCACTGAGTCTTCATTTCCATATTAAAAAGTGAAACTGATAAATAACTACCTCAAGGATTAAGTGATGTCATGTCTAGGTAATGTACAGATAGTACCTGGCAGGTCATACTAGCTTCTAGTTCCCTTGTTTTGTTCCCACTGAGCGCATGTCATACATAGATATTTTCTTGCTCCTTATTATAATTTTATAAAAGAAAAATTCCTAATCAATGGCTCAGAGAGATTGTATTAGTATTAAAACACTTACTTGGCACTCAGCTGACCACTGTTCAATCCTGGTGCAACATTTGGTCCAGAGTAAAGAGCTGATAGTGCTCACTGGGCCCAGAACCAAGAGTCGTTCCAGAGCACCACTGGGGAGAGTCCAATATCCTCATTTGATTACCCCCCAAAAACAATACCCACAAAACCCCAAACAAGAAAGTTCCAAATCATAATCTACATTTCTTGCTTTGGGGTACTGAGCTAAATGGTAAACATGCAAAGAATGAAAAAATATGCCCACCCCCTCTCAACAAGAGAATTGTTACCTTATTAAGAAGTCAAAATATCTTCAAACCAGTAAGCAGCAGAATATTATCATGCATAAATGAAGAAATAAATCATTTAGAGATAAAATAGGCAGAAAAAATACATACCCAAGAAGGACTGGGGGATGAAGTCATGCTAAATACAAAATGTTGAATTATAATATCTAGTGCTATTATTCCATAATTATAAGTAACTCAACATTTAGTGAAGACAATAAATAGAAAACCATTCCAATGGAAACAGCAAATTAAACATATTTTATTCTATTTATTTTAAATGAGGATTATGCTTGTAGACTTGGCATTAGTGGAACGAAATTAATTCCATTTCAAACAAAAACATAAATGATTCCATTTTATCCTATTCAGACTGTAGGAAAGTTACTAAAGATACAGCTTAAATTTGAAGACTTTGTTCCCTCTCATTAGAATTCAATGTTGTAAATACAAGACATGATTAGACTACCAGTTAATAGAAAATTTTTTTTCATTGTGAGTACAGCTACATTTCTGTATACTCTTTCTCATTATTGAAATTATTTGTCTGGGCTTTAAAAAAACTCATGACTAAGATAATACTTACTAAAACAAGAACCAAATAAACCTGCCTTGATCGTATTCATGAGGTAATTCAATTGAACTATACAGCCATGAAACCTGGAACACAATAGCCCGAATCTTTGAATGTAGCAGGATAATCAGGGTAGAGAATTTCTTGTGGGCGCTATTAAAAATTACATCAGAGAAATAATGATCCGTCCTTTAATTACTTTCCTTTGTAGTGAACTTAGATCAATATCAACTGTTTGTTTTATTCAAGCTTCTTTATTTTTCCTTTTTAAAGAAGACATGGCATGACTATGCAAGTACAAACACTAGGAGTAACTCAAGCATCTGATAGGTAAGGTAAAGCAGAAGAAAATTGATGTACATTTGGTACCTGCAAAGAAAGCCTTGCATGGTGCTAAAAACTGAGGAAGAATCAGGGTAAAATTATCCTCTCTTGCCCACCTTTTGCTGGAGGCCCTCTAAATCATGATGAACATAGGAAAATGGCAGTTTGAGATCCTGTGCAGATTAGTGTTCTAAAGTAAATTTCCTGAGTGTCCCTGGAATGCAGTTTTCCAGTGGGGGTGACTTGATTAATTGCCACTTTTAATCTTTCTCTGAGTTCTCACTGTGACTGCCAAGTGTTATTACTATTATTGTTGTTTTATTTATGTTTTTGCCAAGGAAAATGAGGAAATGAATATCAGCCTCTTAAAAACAAAGGATGCTCCAGAAGCAAGCCCAAACTTCCCATCCCGTGCCAACTTGGAAAGGACAGATGGAAATGAAGGAAAACAACCCTCCAAGGGTGGCCTTCTTAGAAGGCACGTCTTGTGATCTGCTAGGGATGTTGCACCTGGTTCCCAACGAATGAGCTGTTAGATAAAAGCACATGCTGCACTGGGGTGTGGCATCAGAGTGAGGCCAGGGGTCCTTTAGACAAGGTTCTTTTGAGTTGGAAATTTTATACATGGCTTGGAAGATAATAGAGATGTACTCAAAGTATCCAACATAATGTTATAACGGACACAGTCCCTGCCTGATGATAGAAGTACCACAGATCAACTTTCAAGGACTGTGTCTGCACTAGAAGGTCACTCTGTCACCCACAGTAATACTTGGGAAAGAATCATGCTGCCCTCTTTTTAAATTTTTTTTTAAATTTTATTGAATCACCGTGAGATAGTTACAAGCTTTCATGTTTGGGTTACAATCTCACAATGATCAAACACCCATCCCTCCACCAGTGCACATTCCCCACCACCAATATCCCGGGTATACCCCCCTTTCCCACCCTCCCCCTTCCTCCATGGCAGACAATATTCCCCATACTCTCTCTCTACTTTTGGGCATTCTGGCTTGCAACACAGACACTGAGAGGTCATCATGTTTGGTCCATTATCTACTTCCGGATCATGCTGCCCTGTTGCTGAGATACACTGACCCACCTCATCCCAGTGAGTGGTCAATTTACACAGGTTTGTGATTTTTAGGGCCTTGAATTTTTCAACCTTTTTGTAGGCTAGGTAGTCAAGAACTAAGAATAAGGGTTCTGGAGACAGCTGGGCTTTTCATTCCTAGCTTAGAATCTTACAGACGATGTGACTTAACCACTCTGGACCTGAGTTTCCTCATCAATGCCTTTCTCATTATATCATCAGAAAGATTAAATAAGATGGCAGAAGCTATACAGTAATAACGAGCATATAATAAGTGTTGAGTAAGCTTAAGCATTATCATTGAATGTTTTATTTAAATATTTGGAAAGGCTATTTTGTGGTTTAACTGTTAGAACACAAGCTTTGTACTTATCAGAGTCTGGGGTTGACTCCTCGTCACACATGAAGATAAGTAGCACTGATTGTAACCCCTGAGGACCAATACCACGACCAAAGTAAAAGAGGGATGTAGATAAATGAATGCTCAGATAATAAGATATTTTGCGAATGATCAAGATTAAATGTAACTTTTGAATCAAAATTCTAATACACATTGTTCTAGTTATTATACAAGTGTATACCCATGATGAAGACTGTCACTGTATCACTGTCATCCTGTTGCTCATCGACTTGCTTGAGCGGGCACCAGTAACATCTCCATTGTGAGACTTGCTGTTACTGTTTTTGGCATATAGAATACGCCACAGGTAGCTTGCCAGGCTCTGCTGTGTGGGCAAGATACTCTCGGTAACCTGCCGGGCTCTCCAAGAGGGGCAGAGGAATCAAACCTAGGTCGGCCATGTGCAAGGCAAACGCCATACCCTCTGTGCTATAGCTCCAGCCCATGATAAAGACTAGTGTACTAAAAATGTAACAAAGACTCTGATGGTAATCTTTTGTTTGTTTTTATTGTTCATTTTTGGGCCACACCCAGTTGTGCTCAGCACTTCCTGCCTCTGTACTCAAGGGCCACTCTGGTGAGTTCAGGATGCCACATGTAGTACTGGGGATCAAACCCTCTTTGGCTACATGCAAGGCAAGTTCATTTCCCGCTGTACTATCACTCTGGCCTTCTGAGGATGATCTTATAACATTTGGGGACATCTTTCTGATCGTGATTCATAATTTTAAAAAATGAAAATTTTTTGACAATTTGAGGACCACAAATGTAAATCAGTGGTAGAATAAGGCCTGAGATTTCATTCTGGCATCACACACACAATTTTTTAAAATGTACAGTAATTTGGAATCACTATCAGTTGTACAAATAATAATCTTGCTGTAGCATACTGAAACCCTTTGAAATAGTTAACAATAAGTGGGAAATTAAGTTCTTTCCTCCATTATTTACCAATTCTCTCCTTCCGTGTTTCCATTTCCTTTATGGTACTGACAAGAGTATCTCTTTCTGTTTTCACAGAATTCTGAAAGTACATAACCTATCCTTCACTATCTTAAAAAGTATTAGATCACCTTATTTCCTTATATAATGAGCATGGGTGAGCAATATTCCCAGTTTTCTACTTTGAGTAGTAACAACAACAAAATCAATGGGAGTTAGTTGATTGGATCACAAACACTCCTATTATTCTGTAGTTGTTTGAGTATACTAAGGGTAAGGCAAAAGGGAATTTGCAAGCAAAATAACTGCATTTTTAAACTCAATTGTTCTAAAAAAGAATCCTCCTAGAGAATGTTGTCTTATGCAATGGGCCATGAGAGATAGGGTCTCAAAAATGAAGGGCCAGCCTAATAAAAGATCCCAGCGACTTGAGAAATATCAGCGTCATAGTAAAAACAAACAAACAAACAAACAAAAAAAACTCTTTTCAGCTTCATTGCTTTTCATTGCAAAGTTGACAGGGATTTATTTTACTAGAAAAGCTTCTGCGATAGAAACAAAGAAATCTCCCAACTCTGATCCTGGTTCTTTGCTTATTTTGTGATTTATTTCAAAAGTAATACTACTTTCTTTATTAAATGTCTTTTGAGTTGACATTTAAAAGTATTTATCAAAAGATTAAATTTTTTAAAAAAATTTAATGGGAGTTATACTTCCTATTGAATAACATGCACATGTCTTACAACTATCTTCTTAGATAGTTGTAATTAAAATTAACATTTTAGAAGCACCTAAAATAAGTGTGTATGTTGGGGGGGGTTCAAAAAACTAAACATTTTTTGAAAAATGTGAGCCTCAAAGAGAGCAAATGGGAAAGTAAGAGAATAGAGTTTCAGTGTGGTTCTGTGGTAATGATTGTGACTGAGAACAAAGATCAGAGACAAAGAATATTTGCTAATAGAATAATTTCATATGCATCTAAGCCTTGGAAATCAAGTAGAAAAACTCCTTTTTGTCAGCTTTTTTCCAGTGTTATTTTGGGGCTTTTAAGAAGATTGGGGCTCCTATTTCAGGAATGATATTAAGGAATCCTTTCACAGGTGCCAGCAGTGTTCAAAATAAACTCTTCCCACTCAACAGTTTTCCAATTTGTCCCTCAAAGGAAGAAGAAAAGGACTGTGAATTGAACTACTGTTGATTTTAGTATAAGGTTACGTGAGCAATCCTTTCCCACTCACCACCTTGTATTTATGCAGTACACTTTCCCTGGATCTACTCTCAAGTCTAAGAAGCGGTGAGCAGAGTCTCTGTATTGACATAAGCTCTAGCTTGGAGTTTCTGCAGTTTCAATTCCACTGATGTTTTTTTAATCAGAATAAATGGTTCACCCCCTTCACTGACTAGCAGAAAATATGATTAACTTCCTTTACTCTTTTTATTTTTTAAAAATTGTTTTTATTTTTTAAATTTTATTGAATCACCGGGAGAGAGTTACAAGCTTTCATGTTTGGGTTACAATCGCACAATGATGAAACACCCATCCCTCCACCAGTGCACATTCCCCACCACTAATACCCGCGGTATATGTGAAGGAGAGCTCTGCCATTCTCTCTAGCATGCCTAACCCTTTCTGTGACTCTTCTCGGTTGCTCCCTCTAGCTCCCACCAACTGCTCCCCAGGGCTGCTTCTCCCCTCTCTGTGGGCTTCTGTGAGTAATGATGAGAAATTGCTTCTTTAAGTTCAACTTTCTCTAGAGTTGTACCTGTTTCTCACCTCTTCATACAGCCAAGAACTGAACAGAACCCTTTTGAAGTGAGCAGTCTTACATGAAAGAGCTATTCTTCAGCTGTTGTGCCCAGTATGGCCATAAAATTTGTATGCAGAAGTGGCTTAAGAAGCAAAGAATTGTAGTGCTTCAGGATGCTACATTTAAGAATTTTCTATAATTATTTATGACTCCTAGATACAGATCATAGATCGCCTAACTCTCTTAGCGTGGGGTAAGCGTCTGTGTGCTCCAAGGATATCCTTTCAATGGCAAGGCAATGTGGGACTCTTCACTTCCTCTTAGAAGTGGCTGATCTCAGGTGACTATAGTAGCTGGCAAACAAACTACATTCCTATTCAGATGTTCCTCCAGGGCCAGAGAGATAGCTTGCTCACTATTAGAAGCTTTCCTTGCATGTGTGAGGTTTACTTTCTGACTGGGGGGAAAGTCTTAGACATTCCTTCATGGGGCACAGAAATGGCCAGTACACTAAGCCTGAGAAAAACACTCACCACACATCCATCATTCCAGAGGATAGGTATGAAAAAATAAGTCATAATGTTCTATGGCATAGGTATTATGCACATAAGTGCCTTTCCATGATTGTTTGCTTGTGTATATGTAGAAGAACAGAAAATGTTCACTCTTCAAATCAATATGATTGTGTGTGTGATCATGCACATAGTCAGGTAAGTCCTTCTAAAACATCACTTATTCTGTCTCTTTCCCCTACTACATTTCCAACATGGGGGTTTACATCTGTGCTCTAAAGGCAAAAATAGAACAGAAAATATATACTATAGTACATGAGGTTCAGAGGCTATGGTCAGAAAAACATTGGTCTGAGATACTGAAATGATTCAGTATCTGATTGAATCTTTGATTTTTTTATTAATGAAAAAAATAGAACTGAATACTTGTGTCCAGTGAAGTCACAAATATACTTGAACTACATTCCAGCACATAGAGAAAATGTTCTCTTTTTTTGTATTCCTGTTTCCAATATGACAATTTTCTTCAAATGCATCCACAATGCTAGACAGAGATATAGAACAATTTACTGTTCTCTGGTTCAATAATTGAAACAGAATTAAATTAGTTAAATTCATTAGTTAAAGTCTTAGTCTCACTGAGATCAATGGATGCACTTCCTTTTGCTGACTTCTTTTTTTGTTAAGCATGGTGTTTGGATGTGTGATTCAAGGTGGCAAAGGACATTAGAGCCTCAGTTGCCCTCGATAGTCTGTGGAGTAGAACAGGTATTACCTGACTAACCCTGCTCTTGTGTCTTTGCGTACACGGAGGTCACTGCTGTTGAAATACGCTTGTGCAACTTGTGAACTAGTATTTTAGTTTCATGACCTTTGGCCAAATTATCCCAAAAGTAACTTCTTTTATAATATGGCTGTGACTTCAAACTTGTCCCTATGGACTTCCCAACTCTTCTCTCTGGGGTCACTTCTTCCACATCCCCCATACTCTTTGCCTTGCTTAGGACAATTCAAACCGGATTTCTCCATCTCAACTTTCAGATAAATAGCACACTACCTTCATTAAAAAGGGCAGATGGAATTTTTTTTTAATTCTACATCCGACTTACTTTGTGTGTGAAAACTCTCTCATTGCACATTACACTGTATTGTGCCCCAAGAATGTAAAGGTAGTCTGCAAGAGGATTTCTTCTGAGATTTCTAAATGGAAACTTTGACAGAAGTTCTTCTGTCCTGAATATTTTTTATCAATATATTTTAAGTATCTTTTCCTATCTTTTTAGTATCAATCAAGAGAGAGACGATCAGGACAGTTTGATTTTCTAACTCCGTTTCTTTGTGTTCTATTTATCTGATTTTACTAGGAATAAAGAATACTCTTCTTTTTCTCTTAAAAAAATGGCAACCAACAACAAACATGTAAGCTTAACGATAACAGAATTAACGTGCA
Organism: Sorex araneus; assembly: GCF_027595985.1. NCBI lineage: Eukaryota > Metazoa > Chordata > Mammalia > Eulipotyphla > Soricidae > Sorex > Sorex araneus. Next base: position 268,625,856 of record NC_073302.1, on the reverse strand, counting down.
ATTCTAAGACAGAAGAACAAAGTTAAAGGCATCACATTTTCAATTTCAAAGTATATTACAAAACCAAAAGAATACAAACAGTGTGGTATGGCATAAAAACAAACACAAAGGCCAGCAAAAACAGAGACTAAAAATAAATCCACACAAGTAAAGTGACCTGAGAAAGGTTTTGAGAATACAAGAAAAAGATAGTCTCTTTAACAAATTGTGTTGGGAAAGTGAATTTTCACCTGCAAAAGAATGAAAAGAAACTTATATTAGGAACCATAATAAAAAATTAATTTGACAAGCAAATCCCTGGTAGCCGAAAGCCTCCAGAACCCAACTGCCACCATGCTCAAGGCCACTCTCCACATGCTCGGATGAGCCTCACCCAAGAAGACACAAATCTCACCCCAAACAGGATGAACCTCACCAGAGAGCAGGTCAGCAGGAAAACCCAGATATGTGGGAACCCATGACTGAGATCTCCAAGATCAGGACTGGGCATCATAACCCCAGGACCTCAGTTTTCCAGAAGCATGGCAGTCACACCCACAAACTACTCCTGGCGCCCTCTAATTTCATCAATGACCAAGGCCCAGAGATTATCAACTAAAGCTCTCAGAAGAAAGTGCCTCAGAATGGCCTGACCCCATGCCTGGCTGTCTTCACCAGACACCTTGGAGTGTGGCAGGTTGAGTTTCCCTCCCTGCCCCAGGCAGAACCCCAGTAGCCGAAAACTTCCAGAACCCAACCACCGCCATGCCCAAGGCCACTCTCCACATACTTGGACGAGCCTCACCCAAAACAAAATGAACCTCACCAGAGAGCGGACCAGCAGGAAAACCCAGATATGCGTGAACCCATGACTGAGATCTCCAAGCCTGCTTGGATTGGGACTGGGCTTCCTCCTGCCAGGTCCCCAGTTTTCCAGAAGTGTGGCAGTAACACCCACAAACTGCCCCTGACGCCATGTAATTTCATCAATGGCCAAGACCCAGAGACTATAAACTAAAGCTCCCAGAACAGAATGACACAGAATTTCCTGGACATTATATTCTATCCATAATAAGCAATACAAACAAATCATCTAGCATTGCCTTTTCCGCAGGTTTGAGTGGTGATGAAACTGGTGTTGAAATGTCGAATGTAACCAAAGTAGAGAGAGAGTGGGGGGGAAATTGTCTGCCACACAAGCCGGGGAAGGGTTGGAATGGGGGTGAGGGGGCGATACTGGGGATTTTGGTGGTGGAAAGTGTGCACTGGTGAAGAGATGGTTGTTGGATGGTTGTTGAATATGATCGAAGCTCAAACATGAAAGCTTTGTAGCTATATCTCATGGTAAGTCAAAAAAAAGGGGGGGGGCAATAATAATAATAAAATAATAAAATAAAGTTAACATTCAGAATAGAATTTTTAAAAAAAGCAATGTGAAGTTCATGCCCAATTCAATCAGCTTAATCAATGGCTGAATAAATAGCAGTACTCTTACATTATTAAAAAATTAATTTGAAATGCATTAAAAACTTTAATGTAAGAAGTAAATCCATGAAACTCCTTGAAGAAAGCACAGGAAAATATTCCTTGATATTGGTCTTGGGAGGGATTTTTTGTTATAGCACCAGAAGTATTGGTAACAAACCCCCAAATAAATAAGTAGGACTATGTTGAACCAAAAAAGTTCTGTAAGCGAATGAGATAGTTAAAGTGAAATAGCAATTTATGAAATATGAGATAATATTTGCAAAGCATGTATATGGTGAGCAGTCAATAAACAATATATATATATATATATAAAACTCTCACAAATCAATAGTAAAAATATAAAATAACCTAATTTTTGAGACAACCCCAATGGTCTGAATCAACATTATTTATAAAATAAGACTGTTTGTCATAAGGTACTAATCATCTAGGAAATGCAAATCAAAACCACAATATGATATCACCTCACACCTGTGAAGACAGCTATTACCAGAAAGGCAAGCAACAACATGTCCGTGAAAAATGGGAAGTCTTGCACACTGTTGATGGGAATATAAGTTGATACATTAACTATGAAAAACTATGGAGAGTTCTCAAAAAAAGTAAAACTAGTACTACCATATACTCAAACAACTTCACTACTGGGTACTTATACAACAGAGATGAAATCAATATCTTGAAGACATCTGCACTCCATGTTCTTCATAACACTATTTACAGTTGTCAGACTATGGACAACCTAAGTGTCTATTAATATATAATAAAATAAAATATATGTGTGAAAAATAGAATTACTATGCTTCTAAAGTCATACTGAAAGTTCTTCTATCCCATATACCATGCTGAATAAAGAAGTACATTTAGAAAATTTTTATCTAGCCTGGGACTTGCATTTCATTGGATAGAGTTTGGTTATGTGCTCCTGGAAGGTTAGGAGTATCACTTCTCTGTAGACCTAGTAAAAAGAAAGAAATACTGGTGGGCAGCAATTGACCATCATGAATCCTGTGATCAGGTCAGCTTTGGTAGCTGTTAATATAGTATATAGGAGGAAGAGAGTTAATTTAGAAAAGTTTATCTTTCTTAGAAGTGACTGATTTCAACTCTACTCCCTTTCAATGAGTTAAAACAATCACTGTATCACTGTTATTGATTTGCTCGAGCGGACTCCAGTAACATCTCCATTTATCCTAGCCCTGAGGTTTTAGCAGCCTCTCTTTACTCGTCCTTCCCAACGGTGTAGCATTCGAAGCTCTTTCAGGATCAGGGGGATGAGACCCATCATTGTTACTGTTTTTGGCATATCGAATACACCATGGGGAGCTTGCCAGGCTCTGCCATGCAGGCAGGACACTCTCGGTAGCTTGCTGGCTCTCCGAGAGGGAGAGCTAGACAATAAGAAGCCGCGTGCTTCCTGCTTTCAGGATTTTGGTTTTATAGTCTCTGGATGTTGACCATTGATGGGGTTACGCTGCACTGGGGACGGTTTGTGGGTGTGACTGCCTAGCTACTGAAAAAAGGGGGATCTGGGTGGAGGAGGCCCAGTTCCGATGTGAGCAAGCTTGGAGATCTCAGCCCCAGGTCCCACACATCTGGGTTCCTCTGCCGGTTCCTTAATGCTTGAGGCTCATCCAAGCATGTGAAGAATGGCCTTAAGCATGGCTGTGGTTGGGTTCTGGAGGTCTTTGGCTGCTGGAGCTTTGCTTGGAGTGGGGGTGGAAAACCTAACCCACCCACTCCGAGGAGCCTGGTGAAGACAGCCAGGTGAGGGGGCTGGAGAGATAGTACAGGATAAAACAATAACCAAAAAAAAACCCTCTTTGACACTTACAGCTTAGTACTTCCAATTAAATCAACCTGCCATGGAGAAACTTTGCTGGGAAACTTTAGATCAACAAGAGTTACAGGTGATAGAAATGTCCTGAAAATAACCCTTTCTTAATTTTATTATGTATGTTTTATATAAACTATCTCAAAACTAAAAACCAGGAACTGTGAGTAAAATGTAGAATACAAAGTGAGAAAAAATGTAGTATATTTATTTTTAAATTGGTTTGTTCTTGAATATCAGTCATGAAACTTTCTCAAAAGTTTGGTACATTTGCACAATGGAATGGTAAGATCCTGGTGGTTAATCCACAATACAGCTCTCGGAGGATTTTGATATACTGAGTTTGAACACCCTATTTGGCCAGGGCTTCGATGACCGCCTCAGTCTCAACAGAATTGAAGGCCTTCCTTAAGTTGATGAGTGTTAGACAGAGAGGCATCTTGAACTTTCGAGAAAGTTCAATGAGTTTGGTCACTGTGTGGATATGGTCTATTGTGCTGAATCCCCTTCGGAACCTGGCTTGCTCACATGGTTGTCCTTCGTCTAGTGTTCTGCCTATTCTATTCAGGATGACACAAGTGAACAACTTGTAGATGACAGACAGCAGGCAGATTGGGCGATAGTTGTTGATGTCGTGGATGTCTCCCTTCTTGTACAACAGAATGGTCTTACTGGTTTTCCACTGGGACAGAACCTTGCATTCAGACAGGTAGCGTGTGAAGAGTCGGGCCAGTGTATTGATGAGTGCTGGTGGCAGATTCTTCAGGTGTTTGGGTCTGACCTTGTCCGGACCAGGTACTGTTCACATCTTTACAAACGAAATGGCGTGTCGGATTTCAGAAGGGAGGATGTTGGGAACAACATATCCATCCTGCGGAATTTGGTATGTGGGCAGGTGGACATGGCTGTCAAAGAGATCCGAGTAGAAGTCATGAATAATTTTCTCCATTGCCTTTCTGGAGGATGTGATAGATCCATCGGGACGTCAGAGGGCAGTCATCTTGGTCTTGTAGTTGGCGAAGGACAGGCAAGCATTGTGAATACTTTCCCCGGCTTCTGCTGCACTGGCCAACACTGCTGCTCTTCTCTCTTTGAGGTCTTCCTTTATCGCATCTCTGCACAGCTTTGTGGGCTTGGACGTTAGCTTGTGGTTGCCTGAGGCTTGCGCCAAACCATGTTGATGAATGAGCTCGAGAGTTTCCGAAGACAGGTGTCTCTTTGTGGCTTTCTCACTCTCGGCATTCTTCGCACTGTCATGGAGGTGCTGAACCAGTCGATCCTATTCCTCATTAATGTTGTCAAGGATGGCATCTTCCCACATTGCTACAATACTGCCAAAGAGCTCCCAGTTGGTGGTCATTCTGGGAGTTGCCTTCTTAGACTTAAATTTTGCAGATTTTTCTCCCTGCTCTGTGAAGTAGAATTTTGCACAAAGGAAACAGTGGTCCAATCCCGTTTGGAATTTTGAACAACAGCGACATCGATCAGGCAAAACCTTTGATTGAATATGGTGTGGTCAATTTCATTGTGGAACTGTTTCCCGGGAGACTCCCATGTTCAGCATTTAGATTTGCCCTTCTGAAACTGTGAGTTACCATGGATGGTCTTGGTCGGCATGATGAAGTCAAAGAGTCTCTCACCCTGATCGTTCCATTCTAGGCCATGTGTCCCAATGTGGAGTTCTTCGGGCGACCTTCTCGGACCTATCTTGGCATTAAAATCACCAACAATGATCTTGTAGAAGGTGTGGTCTTCTTTATAGAACATCTCCAGTTCCATGTAGAACGTCTCAATTTCTTCATCGTAGTTGGAAGTTGGCACATAGATGATGAAGATAGAAACTGCAGGCAGTGAGCCACATCTATTCAAGCGTAATTGTCCAATTCAGGTTGTTAGGCATTCAAATGAATCGATGCTCATGGCCAAGTTCGTGTTGACAAGGACACCAACGTCACCAATGCCTCTGTTGTCACATGTTCCAAGGAACAATTCTTCTCCAGTGTCAAAAATGGCATTATGTGACTGATGCCTCCCCATTTCGGTCAGACCAATGATGTCGTACTTGATCTTCTGTGCTTGCACCATCAGGTCCTCAATGGATGCCTCTGATTCCAGCATACGTGCATTGAAATCCAGACAACCATTTTAGTCTTTCTTTGTTTGGGCAGTCCAGTTCATCCCCGAGATTTTTTCAGCCTCTCCTTGCTCATCTTTCTTAACGGTGCCATATTGGGGGCTCTTTCGGTAACAGGTGAATGAGGCCAATTGTTGTTACTGTTGATCTCACCATTCTACAAGGAAGTGATCACTGATGTAAAGAGAGGGGTGCAGCAGGGTGATACCATTTCACCAAAACTCTTCAGTGCCACCCTTGAGAACATCATGCGATGACTGGAATGGGAAGGAATTGAAGTGAAGATAGATGGTCGGCAATTACACCACCTCTGCTTCACTGATGACATCATTCTCATAACACCAAATATTGGCCAAGTGGCACAAATGCTGGCCAACTTCAGCCACGAGTGTGGCAATGTCGGATTGCAGCTGAATGTCAACAAGACGATGTTCATGAAAAACGAACTGGTCCCTGAAACTCCATTTGCTCTCAATGGAACAAACATCTCTGAATGTAGCAGCTATGTATACCTGGGTTGAGAAATCAACATGAGGAATGACTTAGTGCCAGAACTGTGCAGGAGAAAGAGAGCAGTGTGAAATGCCTTCAAGAGTGTCAAAGAAGTGGTTAAGAGAACGAAGAACCTCCAACTCCATTTCGTACTTGATCTTCAGTGTTCTTGATTCCACTGTTCTTTCTGCACTAACATATGCCTCAGAGACCTGGGCCCTATGCAAACAGTATGAGAACGCTATTAGGGTATCCCAAAGAGGAATCGAAAGAGCTATGCTAGGAGTATCACGTCTCACTCAAGTAAGAGAAGGAATCCGGAGTTCTGACCCCCATCAACAGTCAAGAATCCAAGAATCGGGAATGCTGTCTCATTTGCCAAGGCATCAAGAATCAGATGGGCCAGTCATGTAATGCAATTCAGAGATGACCGATGGACTAGAACTGTTACTGACTAGATTCCATGAGATGTCAGAAGACCTCGTGGCCACCCACCAACTAGATGGTCAGATTTCTTCGTCAAATCCCTGAATGAACAATTTGAGACTCTTCCTGTGCCTGGAGCAAGCAGATATCATTGGGCTGCACTAGCACACAACAGGGACAAATGGAGATGTTACTGGCACCTGCTTGAGCAAATCGAAGATCAACAGGATGACAAGTGATACACAATGGAATACTATGCAGCTGTTAGGAGAAATGAAGTCATGAAATTTGCTTATAAATGGATAGACATGGAGAGTATCATGCTAAGTGTAATGAGTCAGAAAGAGAGGGACAGACAGAAGGATTGCACTCATTTGTGGAGTATAGAATAACATCACATGAGGTTGACACCCAAGGATCATGGATACAAGGGCCAGGGGGATTGCCCCATAGCTGGAATACTGCTTCATGAGTGGAGGGTAGAAGGCAGATGGAATAGAGAAGGGGTCACTAAGAAAATGATGGCTGGGAGAACCAGTTGGAATGGGAGATGCCTGCCAAAAGTAGAATGGACCAAACATGATGACTTCTCAGTGTCTGTGTTGCAAGCCATAATGCCCAAAAGTAGAGAGAGAGTATGGGGAATATTTTCTGCCGTGGAGGCAGGGGAATTGTGAGAAAGGGGGGGTATACCTGGGATACTGGTTGTGGGGGATGTGCACTGGTGGAGGGATGGATGTTTGATCATTGTGAGATTGTAACCCAAACATGAAAGCTTGTAACTATCTCACAGTGATTCAATAAATTTAATAAAAAAGTGAAACTTTCTCCAAATGCTTCCTAGATACCCTAGAAGATAAATTACTTAAGTCACCATTACATCCCTTTCTCTTACCCTAGACCATAATTCATTTATAGAACAAATATTAGTTGAGCACCTATTGTATTCCAGAGCCATGAAAAAGACACTAGAAATCCATCAAGAATGACTAATTTATTTGTTCATGAAGACTATGTTTTTTATGGAACTTACATTTTGGTGGACAGAAGCTCTTGTATTAAAGTTTGTTTTGAAAACATGCAAAGTACAATGCAAAGTACAATATAAGGTGATTCTAGGATCGTTAATTGTACAGAAAAAAGAGCATTTAAGTCTGATAAAAATGAGATCTATATTTCAAAAGCTAGACACTTTGTCCTTACTATTATTTACTTTCCATTTTGTACAAAGTGTTATTATAATGAGTAGCACTGTAGCACTGTCATCCCGTTGTTCATCGATTTGCTCAAGCAGGCACCAGTAACGTCTCCATTGTGAGACTTGTTACTATTTTTGGCATATCTAATATGCCACGGGTGGCTTGCCAGGCTCTGCTGAGCAGGCCGGATACTCTCTGTAGCTTGCTGGGCTTTCCAAGAGGTATGGAGGAATCGAACCTAGGTCAGCCGTGTGCAAGGCAAACACCCTACCCACTGTACTATTGCTCCAGCCCCAATTTTAAATATTTTAATTTAAAAAGATAAACTATAGCTTTCAACATTATATTTGGTGATTTACATAATTTCCAGAGAAAGACATAATGGTTTATTTTCTTAATCATACCTCTGGCTGTAAATGCTTTCACCATCAACCATTTATTTTTCAGAATTCATGAATAGCAACCAAAGTTGTTGAATAACAATAGAATCAGCATATAACTCTCTCTGGGCAGTTAAAACTCCATTCTGTACATATATGTGCATCCTCTTTTTTAACAATTCAGTGGTTTTTCCAAACAAGTAAGGCAGCTGTAAAGAAACTTGAAACTCAGGTAAAATGAGGATGTTTGCAGGCTGAACTAGAGAAAATGACCATAGGAAACATTCAGATTTTGTTATTCCCTGAATTTCTGTGTTGCCTTGAGCAGTTTCTGTAACTGTCTTCTTAATCATTTACTGTCTGTTAGATGGGAACACTTCCTCCATGGTTTTATACAGATAAGATAATAACTATAAAGTAATTTCTGGGGGAAAAAAAAACATTGGCAGAGGTGTAGTAGGCATAGATAATAGTTTATCATTAACCAGAAAAATGGAACCAAACAGTCCAAATCATGGGAAGCAATAATGGCCCAGAAATCCAAGCCCTAGATTGTGCCCAATATGTGTGCATCAGTAAATATTAGGATGAACAAAAACACCCATAACACCTAACACTGGCCGCAAACGCTTCCTGCCTTCTACTTAGACCTGACACAGGAGTCCGACAGTAGTCATAGTGTAAGAAAAATGCTTTTAAAGCTTAAGCATTTAAACCTCATAAAGAAACATGGACTTGTAGGAAAGTGGTGGGAGGTTTATTCAAAGAGTTACTCCTCCTATTTCCAGTCAGTGTTTCCAGACCAATCGATAGTTGGGGTGGACGTGTTGAGAACAATACACAGCAGAGAATAGTGTTCTTCGGCTCTGGAAAATTTCTTTTTTGAGTGAGTAAGTCTCCATCGTGGTTTCCAATAGCAGCTTTTGAAGGAAGAGCAGCTCCCTTGAAGGAGATGAGGTCATTGACTCAGAAACAGGCTGGGGAGATCTGACCTGAAAATGAACTTAGATTAGGGAGTGAGACTACAGATTAGATCACTCTCAGAGAGCCAACCAGGAAGTCTCCGTCGGAAAAATGAAGATATGATATTATTATAGGGCCAGTCTATTAATTGGCCTTTATATTAATTTCAAGAGAATCCCAACAAAAACATGGTATTCACCCAAGAAATCAGAATCCCGGGATGGTTGGTGGATACAGGTGTGTGTCGTAGGCGTGTTTTATAAAAGATCTGTGTGATTATGTTTTTGTTGAAAGATATTGGCTAACTTCCCTATAAAAAAGATCCTATTGTGGATTCTTTTGTCAAGAGTAGAAACTTTTGGCAAGGAAAGAACTACTAACCAATTGACTCTTTTAAGTGTAATATTTGTTTAAGGTGTGGTAGACACTAATGAGTAGTGAGAAACCCTCTACGTAGGCAAGTTTAGTCCATAAATATCATTATAAATGCCTGCCACATGTAAGGCATCATGTTTGTTTTGTAAAGTATAAGAAGAATGAATCAGACATCACCTCACATTGCACTCAATTTAATGCAGAAGGTAGTCTCTGTATAATTAATTGTGCAAGATAAAACATAATGCTGTATATGTTGTAAATATGTTTAGATATAGAAGTAAGAATAGACTGCTATATGAATAGGGTAGGATTGAGAAAAATTTCATAAACTGTTTAAAGTTAAATTTGAGTTGGACCTTAATGAGCAAATAAAAATTTTCATCAATGCAAATAAGGAAGCATATTTAAACCCCCCCAAAAAATTTCATTAAAGACCTGTAGCCTAGAGAACTATATAAACTCAAGGAGTGTTGCAGTGTGGCCTTATTATAAAACTTACATGATAGGTGCTCTAAAGTCAAAGATACTCCTCCTTGATGAGAAGTTGTTACATTCTTTTATTTTATGGATAATGGAGAACATTCTAGTTTTTAGGCATGATATCATTCAATCTGTGTTTTAAAATAATTAAATAGGGCGGGAGAGATAGAACAGCAGGTAGGGCAGTTTACCTTGCATGTGTCTGAGTTGGGTTCAATCCCCAGCACCACATATGGTCCTTTGAGCACTGTCAGGAGTGATTGCTGAGCACAGATTCAGGAGTAAGCCCTGAGCATTACCGGTTGTGAACCCCAAGCTTTTTCCAAAAGAGCAGATGCTCTAATGATTAAAATAATTAAGTGAAGCTGGCCCCTAGTTTTAAAGAATTAAATAGTAGTGTTGTGGGATTGTGGAATATTTGTAAATACAGAATTTCTTACATTTATAATTTACATGGAATCATTGGATAAATTTATAGAAAAAAAAACAAACTGGATTTAAATTCCTATAATAATAATAATAATAATAATAATAATAATAATAATAGTGATTACTTTTGCATGGAAAGAAATGATGAGTGACTAAACATGATAACTTCAAAAGCATTTTAGAGGTAATAATGATAGAATAAAAACTTTTAAAATATTGAAGATTAAGTTCCTACCATTGTTCTTAGGGTATCGCATGCATTTGATCATTTAATCCAAATAATAATCCAAAATGTTTTCACCATTTAAAGATCTGGAAGGAAACTATGTATCTCACCCAGGTGTCACTACTGCTAATGGGTGAAGTCCAGGAGTTATCTCAGATAGTCTAACTGTAAATGGACTCTACCATTTAGCAACACTTGGATGTTTGCAGTGTGGCATAGGTGGGGTGTTGAGACAGAGCACGCTAGTGGTGCCAGCAATTGGGCTCTCTCATGCCAGATTTATCCTTTTACCACTGAACCAGACCCCTGGACTTCACAGATTTATTTTCTGATTCAAGCTCTTGGCGAACCATAGTGTCTATTGTTCACAATCTGGAGGTACTGATGTAGAGATCCAACCCTGGGTGCAAGAGCAACAGTTTGGTTAGATAAGGTGGTGAATTGAGTTTGGTTGTCTTGGAGTCAGGCACTTCATGGGGAGATGCATAATAAAGTGCTATATGCTTTATATTCAGATACTGTAGATTTAGAGCATTTAAATTTAGAGAGAAAGATCAATAGATATATGGCTAGATCAGACTACTAGATGTAGATATAAATCTTTCAATATGTGGGTGACAATGATGATGAGCTGAAAGATCAGTCATTTTAGGTGCTGCCTATAAACAGTGTTGGTTTGTGCAGAACTCAGCTAATATTTAGTTAATAATTAAATGTGGGCTGGAGCGATAGTGCAGTGGGTAGGGCATTTGCCTTGCATGCGGCCGACCCGGGTTTGATTCCTCTGCCCCTCTCACAGAGCCTGGCAAGCTACCGAGACTATCCAGCCCACAAGGCAGAGCCTGGCAAGCTACCTGTGGTGTATTCGATATGCCAAAAACAGTAACAACAGCATTCACAATGGAGACGTTACTGGTGCCCACTCGAACAAATCAATGAGAAATGGGATGACAATGAAACAGTGAATTAAATGTATTCATATTTTATTCATTTTCTTCCACTGATGAATTATCTATTAAGTTGCATCACATTCATGTATGTAATTTCAGTCATAGGTATTTTTTTGAATTAGCCCATTTCTTCAATACCACTGACCAATTAGGAGCATGAATTTAATTTATAAAATCATTAACCTGGTTGAACTTTCTCTCCTTCGGAGTGCTGTCTTTCATTTGAACACACTGCAATTTGGCCATGAAGGTAATGATATGGATACAGGGTTACTGTCCAAATGGCATTTGTCCTCATGATTGCTTTATACAAATTTAAGAAAATATTATTTCTTTAATTTGAGTTTAGCCTTGAATCTTAAGCAAGAGGTTCCTATTAATTTAATCCATGGCAGCAGAGATTGTCCTAGACCAAATTGTTCCAGAGGATCTATTTTAGCAACATCTGTGAACCATTCTAAAAGCTTGCAATAAAAAAAAAAAATCATATAATATCCTACCAGAAACAACAAAAGCCAAATTGGATTCTTTCTTGGAAAATGAGCCCCAAATAATCTTTTAAACCTACAGACTTTTAAAAGAGGTTAAAATAAAACTAATTTAATTTCTTTGAAAACAAATTGTTTCAAGCAAATATATCATTGAATCCTTGATTTCAACGAATTGAGGAAATGTTTCTAGTATCAAGGCCAATGTTATTCTAAAAAGAAATATAGTTAGGAGAAGGATGTTGAGCTACTTTTAAAAATTCTTCTAACCCTTCCCTAGTTTACCTCATATGCTTTAATTTGAGTTTATGAATATCCCTAAAGCACAGCTCTTGGTTCTGGAGTTCTGTAGTCTTATTGTTCAAAATCTTTTCATGTTCTTTAAAACATAAACATTGTCATCAGTGCACCCTAAACTAACGCTCATTTTCTGTAGACCTGGGCATTTGTGTCACATTCTATTCTGATATCCTTTAGCTCTACTTTGCTTGCAAGATTCCACTCAACTCTATTATTGGTTTCCACATACAAACATTGCATTCTTCCTTTTGTTCCTTTTGCTCATATCATTCCCTGCTTTCAGCTTACTTTCTCATCTTACCAACTTCAGCCAAAGACAAATATATTCTTCTCTCACCCCTTACATTATTTCATATAGAATTCTTTATGCAAGTACTTCTTTAAGTACTTTCCAACTTGTATTATTGGTCTATATGAAGACCATCTAATGTGGTACTAAGATGAATATAGTATAGGGATCAGCCAGACACTAGTTTTAAATACATTTCTATGTTATTCTAGCTAAGTGACCATTTACAATTCTCTTAAAGTAGCCATGCCTCAATTTCCTTATCTGTGAAATGGAGGTAAAATGACACTTGTAAGATTCTTCAGTTTGCTTAAAAGATGACACTCAATTTCCAATGAATATTTTTCCTAGAAGGATATTACTGGAGAAAAGTAAACTATTTTATTACCTTGCTAAAGAGCAATAAGGATGCTTTATGTAAAACCCATAGTAGTTTCTGGCATTGAGTGCTCATTGGCAGCCTATTATCATAACTTTGGTAATAAAGTCCAGAAAATAATGGTCTGTGTGCAGTTCATCTTTGAGTTTCACCAGTGATTAGCAAATATTTGGTACCCAACTGTTCTTCATGTAATATATACTTCCATACTGTCTGGATCGAGTCTTTGATGATGTGGACAAATCCCAAGGTAGGTCCCCTTGGTGGGTACTCTTTCTAGGAGGACTGAGGTAAGTAAAAATTTGATTAAATATGGCATCTAATTTAATAGTTAACAGTAGAAAGAGGAGAATTAAAAAACTTTAATTTACTTCATGATTATTTATTGTTGTGAGGGCCACACTAGGTGATACTTGGGGAACACCAGGGCTATAGTGAACTCTACCGAGTGGGACAGCAGGATGAATTGCGGTTCTGGGGACTGAATCCAGGACCTTGCACAAGCAAGGCCTGTGCAATTGAATCACATCCCAGGCCATTCATTTGCTTTAAAAAGTCATGATAAACTAGAAGGCTACTTATCATAACGCTACCATTTTAAACACTTCCAAATGTGTGGCATGCGTATGCCCAGATGCACCTGATTTTGTTTTGATTTTGAGCACCATCTGGTCCCCCAAATATCACTAGGTGCAACCCTGGATACAAGAGGCCACCACCAGATGTGGCTTGACATCCCCTGCATTTCTGGGGGTTCCCCACCTAGTCCCTGGCACTGCAAGACCTGAGCAGTACTGCATCCTCAGGCCCTTGCATTGAATCACTGGTCTGGGTTGCTGAGAATTAACACAGGATGCTTAGGTCTCCTGAACACCATTTGAAGATTCTCCCGCCTGCCCCACCCCAATGAAATAAAAGTGTGTACCATAGGCCAGAGAGATTACTTAATGGGTTAGGGCATATGCTTTGCTGGCAGGAAGCCTAAGTTTGATTCCTAGCACCACACGGTTTCCTGAGCTAGGAATAACCCCCTGATGTGTGTTCACCCCCCAAATACGACCCAAGTATAACTAAATGTCTTTAACGTGGGCCATTTGGTAATGATAAGTATATTTACATTGTTGTAGGATCAGATGTTCAGAAATTTTCTTCTTGCAAATCTGAAACTCTAGACCTAGTCAACAATAGTTCCCTCTTTCCATATCCTCCTAGCCCCCTCACCTTTCTGTTTTCTGTTCTAAGGAGAAAGCAATTTTATAGTGAAAAAAAAGAGAGAGCAATCCCATCATGAGAACCTCACCCACTGATGATCTGAAGATGTGGAGAAATAAAGACAAAAACAAGAAAAGGAGAGCTGTCCCTAGCTCAGCGAGGCTGTCACATGCTAAGTTAATGAGACTGAAACTTGGAGCTGTCTGATGCTTGGCTAGGAAACCAGGGATGAATATCAATTCCTGTCTGGGAGCAAGAGGTGGAGTAGTGCAGCAAGGTCATGGCAGTTTCTGAATGTTAGAACAGAGAAAGGTCAAGAGCTCAACTAGGGGTGATATCCGAATGACCGTCTGAGGACAAACATGGGACTATCAGGAAGACGACAGAGGAAATGGAGAAGAGATGGAGCCAGGGAAGAATAGTACACTTAATTTCTGTGGGTAGGGCTGACTGCTTGACATCTTTCAGAAGACTCTTGGGCAATGCCATAAAGTTACTTATATGGATGGGCCCCCAGATTGGTTGAGAGAGGTAGCAGATGAAAGAGGAATCTCTCTCCCTATGTTGATCCTACTTGGTTAAAATAACCATGGCTAACCTGGGTTTGCTCCGTGGCATCATATATAGTCCCCAAAATACCCATCAGGAGGGTAGAGGCAGCATGAAGCCCTGGGCACCAGTTTTGGCCGAAATGAAAGAAAGAGAGAGAAAGTGAGAGAGATGGGGGGAAACTGAGGCTCAGGGCTGGAGAGATAGTGCAGGGTAAATTAAGGTATTTGCCCTGAATGTGGCTAATCTAGATTCAATCCCTGGCACTTCCCATGGTTCCCTGAGCACTGTTATGAATAATCTTTGAACACTGCTGAATGTGTCCCCACTGCCCAAGAAAAGAGAAAAGAAAAGAATTAATGTGCATATATAATTTTATTAGCATTAACTTTGTTTGAGGGGTAGGAGAGAAGTTTTGAAAATTTAGAAAGGACTAACTAGTATTTGTCTGGATCCAACCCACTTTCAGATTGATCTTCTGGGAAAAGATGGTGCTTAAGGAAAACAAGAAAAGGACCCAAACTCCTAAAATTAAAATCATGAGTCCCAGATTTTTTTTTCTAGCTCCACCTAGTCTTTTTATATATGACCTTTGGCTGGTCCAATCCACTAGCCTTTGGCTCCCCTAAGGATCAATTTCCTTGTAATTTTCAAAGAGTTTGTATGTCAAGTTGATTCACTGAATGAAACCAGATATTTTCTTGCCCTTATATGGTGATTATTTTAATGTTTTTACTCTCAAAATTGCTCCATGGTCCCATTAAAAGTCAACACTCAATAGTTCACATATCTGAAATTGAGGTTAACCCCAAAGAACAAAGCAAAATAGACTTTAATAAATGATTTAGCTGCTGTAAAAAAAATCAATTTAATGTCCGTGAAATATTGAAAGAAAAACTTCCTTCTTGGTCCATGCCTACATGCCTGTCTTTCTTAGGACTCCATGGAAGACTAACTGGGCACAGAGGCCAGTTGGGGCCAGAAAGGAATGATGGGCTCAAAAGATGAGATAGGCCCCATTTTCCTTTTCATTGCTCAGTGAAAAGACAGTACGCCTGCAGTTCTGAATAGACATGTGCAGTACTTTTTTTTTTTTTTTTTTTTTTGCTTTTTGGGTCACACCCAGCGATGCTCAGGGGTTACTCCTGGCTTTGCACTCAGGAATTACTCCTGGCGGTGCTGGGGGACCATATGGGATGCCGGGGATCGAACCCGGGTCGGCCGCGTGCAAGGCAAATGCCCTACCCGCTGTGCTATCGCTCCGGCCCCCATGTGCAGTACTTTTGATGCTGGATTTTCACGGCTCTTATATTCTAATGTGAAACTAAGTATTAAGTGAGTAATCCAGAAAACAAAATGATAATAATGCAATGGGACGCTCTGGGAAAGTGACAAGCTGCAACAGTGATATCCATCGAGGACAAAGCTCTTTAAAACAGCTCCAGAATGGAGAACTGAGTGATTTTTAAAGGTATCGCGTGATTATTATTCTTCAACACTCAGCTTTTGGTTGATTGACATATTCTGTCAGCCTGGTTCCTGTGCTGATCAACTCCTGAACCAAACATGTGCTTGATTTAAGTCAACTTTCTGCTGCTCTACATCAACCCCTTTTCTTCTTCCCTCTAATATGGATTTTTCTTTGCCTTGTCTCCTGGTGCCTTAATTTTCTGTTGCAGCTCTACCGAATTCTGCAACTAAATTGATGGAACACCGCAGAAATGTATTATGACTTTACAACTTGATAGGCTGGAATTCCAATATAGGGTCTTACTAGAGATCAGATAAAAGCATTATCATAGCAATTAACAAACGTCCCTTTGGAGACGTTGAGGAAAACTGTATGTCTTTGCGTTTTCCACTTCTGAAGGCCTTACACCATCCCACGCTCATGACCCCCTTCCTTCGTCTTCATGGTGAATAATGTAGCACCTCTCTGACTTTGATTGTGTAGTAATTTGTCTTTCTTGATCACCACTGTGGAAGAGTGTCAGGCTTGTAAGGATTTTTTGTGATTGAATGGGGCCCACATCCATAATTCAGCATACTCTTATCTCCAGATCTTTAACTTAGTTACACCTGCAAACAGTTTTGCCATAAAAGGAAACATATTCACTGAGTCCAGGAATTGGAGTAATTTTCAGGAGCTATTATTATTCTTCTCACTACAATAAGGTTCTCAAATTTTCAAGTTTTTTAATGGAAGGATTAACATTCCTACAGTTATTGGCTATAGAAATTATACAGTATGTGGTGAAATGAACAGAGTCACACTGAGGTTGTAGTCTATACAACACTTATGATTTCTTGTGGCCCTGAAATATAAACTTTAAAAAGAAACAGTAATAGGTTGAATTTCTAGCTGCTTTAGGAACAGGTATATATGTCTTGATTTCAACTAGATTTTCCTCATTGAAATAGTAGGGACCAAGCCTTGTGCAGTTCTCTGTATACCTTTTTCTTTTCCTTTTTTTTTTCTTTTTGGGTCACACCCAGCTCTGCACAGGGGTTACTCCTAGCTCTGTGCTGAGGTATTACTCCTGGTGGTGCTGGGAATCGAACCCGGGTCGGCCGTGCGAAAGGCAAACACCCTATCCGCTATGCTATTGCTCCAGCCACATCTGTACACCTTTCTTCCTTGGATTTCTCTTTAGAAATTTTCAAAGAGTCTTTTATACCGTAGACATATTTTTGCTTTACCTTTTATTTATTTGTTTTGTTTTATTTTGTTCTAGGACCACACCTGGTGATGCTCAGGGGATACTCAAGGGTGATGCTCAGTGCTTGGAGATAGCTCAGGGAGGTTGGGGGTTCTCGGTGAAGAATCATTTTATTTTGGTAATTGAACTTAGGCATCCTGCATGCAAAACCTGCATATCAGTCTTTCCACTCATCTCTCCGACCCTCCCTAGAGTTTGCATCAGGAATAATGGTTTGCAAAAACTACAAAGTAGCTTGCAACTGTAAATGACTATCCAAATGTCAAGAAATAGTTCAGTCATGCTAACCTTTGCATGCTACCATTGTTACTTGTTGCAGGAGTGTAAATATTTAATCACATGAGACCCTTTTAGTTATAGATGAAGGACTTCCAGGAGGATCCAGGAACAAGAAACCAGTATTTGGCTCAACAAGCACTGTATGAGAGTCTCTGAGACACTAAGACTCATGTTAGGTACTGAGGACACAAAGATGAAAAAGATTCTTCAAGTTGACCCGCCAGATCATTATTGCTCTCGGAAATGCAGGCTAGTATTTATCTTTCACTTCTCAGTACAGGCATAAAGAATGCCAGTTTTTTAAAGTATGCACTCACATCTGGTTATTTCTGCAACAATGCTGTTGATAACTTAGGTATAAAGTTCTGGTGAGAGTTTTTGGAAACTTGGCTAAGCCAAAATTTAATTATAAAACAATAAAAAGCATATCAGTAGAAATAGCATTTGGACTAATTCATAATAATTAATCTCTGGAGTATTTTCCAAAATATTCTCTGCCTACACACACAATAAAGAAATGCATTTGCCAAGAGAAGAGGAGGCTTAGAAGTTCGTGGAGTACAGACCCTCATCTGGATGATGTTTTCATTATGTTATTGTGCCTCTTTTCTGTTGGGAGCTTTGCTGGTTCTTTCTGTTAGATAATATCCTATCTATGACTATGATAAATATAAACATTTAGAAGAGTGAATGCTACAAGGAACAGGGTTGAGTTAAAAGAGAGTCTATGGAAATTTATAAAGACACGGGGAAGGTCAGGAAATGTAACAAAGTACACAAAAATTGTGAATGTGAATAAGGAAGGAGGGAGAAGGAGAAAGAAATGAAGAATGAAGTACAATGGAAATATCAGGAAAGATGTACAGATGAAGATGAGAGTGGGTTTAAGAGATTAGGGGCTGGGAAAAGAGAAGGGAAAGATATTGGACGATAGAAGCAAAGTTTTCCATGAAAGAAGAGTTAAAACTAAAGACAGTCTCCCAGTGTACAGTTCTGGGCTCCGATGCCTCTCACATTTAAGTCTATTAACAGCACTAAAAGACAAGTTTCAGACTTGAGCAAAAGGATTATGATGACGGCAAGTAAAGCAGAAAGTTGGATTCCACAATTTTTTTTTTTTAAATCCTGCCACCATCTTGTTTTTTACCTCTGACTTAATTTGGGAAGTGTAAGAAAGAGATTGTAACACTCCATTCTTTAGAGTAATGGCTTTTGTTTGTTTCTTTGGTTTGGGGTCATTTTCAACCATGCTCAGGGCCTATTCCTGGCTTTCTGCTCAGGGATCCCTCCTGGTGAGCTCAGGGGACCATAATGGGGTGCAGGGAATTGAACTGAGGTGGCCACAATGCAAGGCAAATTCACTACCCACTATACTCTCTCCAACA
The DNA here is from genome assembly GCF_027595985.1 of Sorex araneus. Taxonomy (NCBI): domain Eukaryota; kingdom Metazoa; phylum Chordata; class Mammalia; order Eulipotyphla; family Soricidae; genus Sorex; species Sorex araneus. The sequence goes on along the minus strand of NC_073302.1, from coordinate 268,606,900 downwards.
CACCTTGTCTGACTGGAAGCTCTCAGCTCTGCACCAAGCCCCATGGCAGGAATGATCTCTAGCTTCCATCCACATCTATACAGCAAGCAACCAAGCCTCTGCTTCTTAGAGAACAAAGGCAGAGCCCATACTCAGCAGAGAGACACAATCAGGGTGGTAAGCAGAGCAAAGGGAACTGGATAACCTTAGTGGTCTCCAAGATTCTTCCCAGACTATTACAAGTCTTGCAATGAAAACTTTCCTGAATATCTCCCATTTTCTTAAGGCTCTACTTCATACTTCAGATTCTACCATGTAATTTCAGTATGTGTATGAAATTTGTTATCTGTAGGGTCAGTTGTTGAGGGGAAAGCAAAATAGCACTCTTCATATCTCAGTTTCTACTTAAAAACTAATGCAATTTGGTTATGCTTTTATTAATATACTTGGGTAGGGCATTTGCCTTGCATGCGGCCGACCCGAGTTTGATTTCTCCATCCTTCTCAGAGAGCCCAGCAAGCTACCAAGAGTATCCCACCACAAGGTAGAGCCTGGCAAGCTACCTGTGGCATATTTTATATGCCAAGAACAGTAACAAGAAGTCTCACAATGGAGACGTTACTGGTGCCCGCTCGAGCAAATTGATGAACAATGGGACGACAGTGCTACAGTGCTATTTATTATTAAAGCATTATGATTTACAAAGTTACTCATAGTTAAGTTTTAGACATACTATATTGCAGCATTGATCGCACCACCAGCGTCAGACTGTTTCCTGTTTTGTTTAATGTTGTGACAACATTATGAGAGAACTGATGTTTTTGTTTTTAATTTATCCTACCTATGGGCATAATATTTCTCTATATAGACAAAGCTTCTTTTATATATATTTAATAACGACATGGGCTGGAGTGCTAGCACAGTGGCACTTTCACACAGCCATCCCATGTTCGATTCCCTCTTGGGAAGCCTAGCAAGCTACCCGTGGCATAATGGATATGCCAAAAACAGTAACAAGTCTCACAATGAGAGATGTTACTGGTGCCTGCTTGAACAAATCGATGAGCAATGGGAATAATAACACAATTGCTTCTAAAAAGATCTTCAACACTACTGTTAGAGTTATTCCTAAGTACTTAGATGTTTGTTGCCACTTAACTTATACTTTTAAAGTTAAATTTTCTCTTTGTGTATAATATAAATCCAAGTTACATTGTTTTAGGTAAATGGGTCCAGGAGGGAGGTCATAGACGATAGAACTCAGGACTTGCTTCTGGCTCTGTGCTCAGGGGACATTCCTGAGAGTGGTCAGAGGGCCATATGTAACACCAGGGGTTACGCTAGAGTCATCTGCATGCAAGGCAGACACCCTAACCCCTATCTTTTCAGTCCCAAATGACTGCTTTTAAAATAATGATTATTTGTCTCACAACGACTCTAGATTTCTTTAGTCTTTCCAATTTCTACACATTATCTTTCTTCATTCTCCATGTTCAAAATTGTACCAAATAAAGACAGCCTTGATCTTTTAAAATCTCTATCTCTGTCTGTTTCCCTGTTTCTGGTTGTTTTTGCTGCATGAGTATTCAAGTTCAATGATGATTGTTCTGTATTTTATAGGAATGATTTACATTTTTCCTGAATTATATGTTTGTTACAGGTTTTGAAAAAGCACTCCTTATCAGAATGGTGAGACCATTCTTATTTCTAGGATGCTCAGAGTATTAAACTTAGAAGTTATGTAATAATTCTTTTAGTACACTTGAAAATTAATCTTACAATCTGCCAAAATGGTGAAATGTGTTTAACAAATGATACTGCTAGATTTACCTTTAGTTTAATAGGAAGTTTACATTTTTGAAGACAAAATATCTGTAATTTTTTTCTCATAGTATAGATTTAGATTGAGGAATCAATCTAAGTGACTCCTGTCAAAGCATTAAGGATCTGTTTCTTTTATGGTTCTATGAAAGAGCATGTGATAGGGATGTAGTGATTCATGAATATTTGGTGAAACTCATAAAATAGTCTAGTAGTACTTGGTCTTCATATATACATATATGTTCATATATTTGTGTGTGTTGAGGGAGCATTATTATTCTCCTGTGTTTCTATTTCTTCTTAATTTGCATAAATAAATTTTCCCTTAGTAAGTTGGCAATTTTTCAAATATATACAAGCACAAAATTATTGATAGGTTTCCCTTAATTATTTTCTCTCTTCAAACATGCTTAACTTGAAAGAATTCTGACATTGTTTCTTACATCCTTTCTCTTTGTTTTTCTGAAGCAGTGTCACCACAGATTTCTCCATAGTATTTGTATTTCAAATAGCAAGTTCTTGATTTTATTATTGCTTTCAAAATCATAAAATATATTTTAAGTAAATTTTTCTCTTTTATTTACACCCATTTTTCCTTTAGGTTCATTTAGTTGCTTTTTTTCTAATATTTTGAGTTAGTCATATAGATTCTTTCATTTTAATATACAACAAAGGAAATTTTTTTTCTTTTATAGTTGCTTTGGTTGCTTTCCAAACATTTTTATATATAATTTTGGAATTTTTTTTGATGGGCCACACCTAGTAGTGCTCAAGAGCTACTCCCAGATTAGTACTTAGCTTAGAGGTCACTTTGGGTGATGCTCAGGGAACCGGGGTTTTAGCCAGTTTTAATCTGGTGCTGGGAATTTAACTTAGTCCTCCTGCATCCAAAGCATGTGCTTTAGCCCTTTGATCTGTCTGCCTGTCTTTCCCTCTCACCTTTTTGTTCAAAACAGTAAGTCACTATCTCCCTGTCTTAATTTTAACTAGAAACTACTTATATATATATATGTATATGTGTACATATACATATATATATGTGGATAGATATATAGGTGTTTTATATATACAAATGTGTGGAATATATATTTATATTTCTATATTTAATATATTTTTATATTAAAACATATATAATCTCTTTATATACTTCTCCACCCCTCTCAGTAAAGCCCAACAAGCTACCAAGAGTATCCTGCCCGCACGGCAGAGTCTGGCAAGCTACTCATGCCATATTCGATATGCCAAAAACATTAGCAACAAGTCTCACAATGGAGATGTTACTGGTGACCGCTAGAGTAAATCGCTGAACAACAGGAGGACAGTGCTACAGGACAGTGCTACTACTTATATATTCTAAGTATTTGTATATATAACAAATTAGTAGTTTCTAATTTAAATTATAAGTCCCATGTTTATATTAAATATATATTTTTTAAATGAGTGGGATTTTTTTCAGCTATATTTTCATTACAGGTTCAAAACTTAATTTTGTTATTATTGTATTTCTGGGTGACAGGAAACATAGCCACCAAAATGTGTCATGATATCCAATTAAGAATGAGGCTGAAATTCTGGCTGTGGTTCCTTTTTGGTTTTGGTCCAAACATTATGCATCTGTTACATTTCTGAAAGGAAAAAAGAAGGCTCTTGTGGACTCATTTATCTTGTGTGGAAAATGTTGAGGCATTGAGGATGTCAAGTGATATGGTAACACCCTTTCCAGACTTTTACATTACCCGTCACTCATATTTCCTCTGCTTTCACTTTTCTTGTTGGTCCTCATACCATACCTTGATCATCAGTGTCAGTTACTAACCTCTTCCATTTTTTCTAAATTTATCACCGCATACTACCTGTAGAGTAGCAAAAGCTCTGTAATATTTCTTGAGTAGATGAAAGGTTAATTTCCCCCATTGAGCATGAAAAATAAAAATCACTTCAGTCTGTACATTATGCTTCCAGTGTCTGTTAACAGACTGTTTATTGCAGGGTCAGTTAATGGTGGCGTTACCCTTAATACTTCAGTAACTACTAAAAGTGGACATAATCTATAGGTAACTAAGGGCTGAGATCTTAATGTAGGGCCTCTTAGTTAAGAAAAAATATGAAAAGTATCCTTTATGTTCTTGCTCCCCATGAAGCAAAAATTCGATTTGTTTACCTTTTGGATTTGGGGACCATACCAGACTATATCATAGGATGCTCTTGGCTCTTTGATCAAGGGTCATTCCTGTTGGTACTCCGGGGATCATATATGGTGCAGGAATCAAACCTGTTTGGCTGCATGCAAGGCAAGTCTCTTACCCACTCAACTAACTTTACCAGACCATAAAGGAAACATTTTGGATTCACCTAATTGGGCTTGAATCTGAAAGGAAATTGTCAAAGTTTTTGTTTGTTTTGTTTCAGTGCTAAAAAAATAACCTTAGAGAGCAGCCAAGACTCTTGTTCAGCAAATGAGGAAACTGAGTCCTAGAAAGATTTAGGAATTTGGCCATACTTACATCCCTTTCTCTTGAAAGAGTTAGGAGTGGAATCTAATATTTTTCTCCCCCCATAACACTGGCTTATCTGAATGCCCTTTGTAAATCTTTGAACTAAAAGAAGTGAAGACTTCTTTTTTCCACAGCACAACATCTAGCTTGTAAATATTCCGATGAGCTGCAAAACTTGGCAGAGAGGCAAATCCTGCAGAAGTGTAGGAGGTGGGAATTTTCCATATTTCTTGGATTATCAAAGACTGAAATTAATGACATATGCTATTGCTAGAGATTCTCAAATTCTGGCAACTCAATGTTAAATGTTTCCATTTTTTGTTAGAACATGAAACAGGCTTCTTTACTCAATGGGAGCCAATATCAGAAATGGTGTGCAATCAACACAAAGGCCCTCAACAGCCAGTATAGATGAAATGAAAGACTAGGAAAAGAGCATCCAATAATGAAGAGGAAATTCAACAAAATCTGTAAATTTGAGTGTAAACTGTTTAAAGCAATGGAAACAGCAATTACCCTGAGTCATTTGAAACCATCATTTCAGATATGACAACAGGCCTATTGGATCTCATGTTTCAGGTGATGACTTTTGATGGGCTGTAGCTGGCTTAGAGCAGTAGAAAGAAGAGAGGTTGGAGGTTGGGCAGAGGGTGGGTTATATTTGACCTTGTACCTCACAATAAGATCATTCTTGACCAGTGAAACAGTAAGAAGCCACTGATCAAATAAAGTTTGAGAAGTAAGAGAAGTAATTTAGTTAGAGTTGAATTTCAAAACATTCATTCTGGCTTACGTGTGGATAATCAATTAATCCTATAAAAGAAAATAGGCAGCAAAATCAAGAAGATATTAAAATTTTCCAAAAGTTAAAAGGTTATAAGGGTCTGAATGGAAGCATAGAAGTCAGGATGAACTGAAAAGATAACTTTGGGGATATATTATTAGTATGAAGGTTTGAATATGGAAGATGAGAAAAGCTACTGAATCTAAGAATCTAAAGTTTGAGCCCTGGTTACTACATATATATATATATACACATATATGTATATATATATATGTATATATATAGTGGTAGGAGCATGTTTGATAGGGGGATATGGACTTCTTTCAAACACGTTGAGTTTTACTTTGTGTTTTTTTTAATTTTTCTTTTCTTTTTTAAAAATTTTTATTTTATTGAATCACCATGACAAAAGTTACAAAGCTTTCAGGTTTAAGTCTCAGTCATATAATGATCAAACCCCCATCCTTAACCAGTGCACATGTTCCCCCACCAAGAACCCCAATATACCCCTCCCCCACCTGAGTGGCTAATGATCTTCACATTATTTTCTCTATACTTTGAATACATTCAATATTTCAACAGAGAACTCACTATTATTGTTTGGAATTTCCCCCCAATAATCAAACCTGCTGAAAAGGCATCATTTGATAATTTATTTTCCGTTGCTGAGAATGAAGATTATATGAGCTCACGCCGCGGTTTTGGATTTCTGATATTTTAGCTCAGTTCACAGTCTAGATGCATTTCTATAAGAAGCCGCTGTGTGCCAAAATGGATTAGTAGACCTCCTGGATCATAGTCTTTAAGGAGCAGAGGGGTTGTGTCGTGTGCAGCTGCTCCAGATCTCATCTGGGCGGGGAGCCTTGAGTTTTACTTTGACCTGTAATGATGGAGAAGAAACCTTCTGGAGGTTTGCATTGGGAGTACTGAGCACATAAATAGTTAAACGGCAATGAAGATTATTTTCCCAGGGGGAGAGAAGAGCGCCCAGGACAGAGGGACAGAGCTTGAGCAGACAGTAATACTGAGCAGGAGTGAGAGAATGAAATCTACTATAGAAAGACAGTGGAGTCATCGAGCTTGGGGAGAAATAGAATTGTAGTCTACAACAGTCAGAGCAAGAGAGTCTGAGCAATAGTAATGCTGAATGCCTCAGAAGTCAAGCAAGTAAGCAAGTGAGGCACTAAAAACTGAGAACTTAAGTGCTTCATCAAGGAACTAGAGGAAGTTTTCCCAAGAGGACTGGGTAGGTAGTTTAAGAGCAGAGGGAGTGAGAGTTATAAAATCGTGGCATGCAGCTAGAACAATATACTTTTGTGATTTGCTAGGAAGGTCAAGGAAAAAGAATTTCAGGATGCATTGCACTAATGTGGAAATCCACCTAGTTTGTTTAGAGAAAACTTGATACACAAGATAATATGAGAGAGATGAGCTCCTGGGAGAAGAAGAGGAAGGAAGAAATCAAGCACAAAGTTTTTTCCCTGAAACAACTGTAACAAAAAACAAACAGAGAATGTTTCCTAGTGAATGAAACATAATCAAGCCATCAAAAAACATTGACCATAAATTACTTAGAATTTTGACTCATCTGTAGTTCTGCCACATAGTACACATACAAAAAATATTTGTGAAATGACTAAAGGAACGACGATGTGGGGTCATTGCTGTTAGAAATAATAATTTTATAGAACACTTTAGGCCTCCCAAGTATTTATTATATCTTTTGATATACTTTTCAAGAAAGCCGGGTGTCCTGCGGGTTTATTTTTTGCCTTTCATCTACGGTAATTCTTAGAAATGTTGAAGACATTAATTCAGGGACTTAAAACTAAAACTTGGGTATGGTTCATGTTCTTTTCTGCAGCCTTTGACCAAAATAGGGGTGTGTCTTGGAATTTCATTTTATTACACCGAGTCCTCAGCTGTGGGTCCTCCCTTACCTCTAACACACAACCCCAAAGTCACATAAACTCATCATTGATCCCCAGGACACAATTTAGTGTGTGTTTGTTTATGAGTTGATCTGCCGCTAGCCCACAGGAGCTCAGCGGTATAAAATCTGAAATAAATAACACCCATGGCCAAGACTTGTCCACAGAATGAACTTCACCCCGCTATTTTCCTAAGCCTCCAACCCCCACCTGCTGACTGCAAAACCCTTTTAGCTTCAGGAGGGCCAGATGTTCTTCACCCCGTGTGCTCGGAACCACCACCGCTCTGAGCCTCTGGAAGGAGGAAAAGAACATACTCGAGTGTCTTCTGCCAAGGGCACTGCACCAAGATGCAGAAGCCTGGGAATTCTACCCTGGGGAAAGAAAGCCGGAGTTTCCCAAGCAGATTCACCTCCCACCCTGGGAGGTTGTTTTTAATTGTTCTTTGAAGAGACTTTCCAAGTTGTTAAGAGCCGTGTCCACCCACTCGGGGCAGGTTGAGCTGGACTCTTAAGCAGACACCGCTTCTCCCCGGTTCTCTCTCCACGATGGAGGCACAGGATTTGGGTAGAGCTCCTCCTTTCCACTCTGCCTTCCAGGGGCAGTCCCCAAGCAACTACTGATGCGGGGGTGACAGCTGAGATCTGTTCCATGACAAGCCTTAGCTATGATTCACTTATCGTTTTCAAAATAGCCCCAGCAAATGTGTGCAGCTGACATTCATTTTCCTTTTTATGAGCAGTGAACATGGTGCTTTCAACAGTGTTTGAAGCGGCCTGGCCGTGTAATACAGTGAAACAGCAACCAAAGAACCCAGCTCATAGGAAGTGGTGATTGGCCCACAGTTCTTGTCTTAACGCATTTATTTCAATTCTTGGTGTTTTATGTGTTACCTTTCACTAAGGTCTCACTAGTTCAAAAGCTGGCATGTACCATGGCAATTGCCCCAGTTAATGATTAGCAAACTGTGAGTCAGGCAATTCCACAACTGTCTATTGTGCTGATGCGTATTCCCATTTTACATATAGAGAAACTGAGATTCACGCTCCTAGAAAAAGACCAGGTGAAAATATGTCTACCCAAATACAAGGCCTCTTGAGCTCATTTATAGTTACTTCATTTGGTCTGTCAGGGAACTACTGCCCTCGTATTGTAAGTGGAGCTAATAATAAGCATTGCTCCACAAATCCATCAGCATTGCTGTGAAGTACAAATAACATATATGTGAGAGTGCTTTGCCAATTATGAACAATATTTAGATAGCACAGCGGGTAGGGTGTTTGCCTTGCACAAGGCCCACCTGGGTTGATTCCTCCGTCCCTCTCAGAGAGCCTGGCAAGCAACTTAGAGCCACCTGGAAGAGCCTGGCAAGCTTCTCGTGTCATATTCGATATGCCAAAAGCAGTAACAACAAGTCTCACCATGGAGACACTACTGGTGCCCACTTGAGCAAATCGATGAACAATGGGACGACAGTGCTACAGTGCTATATAAATGCAGTAAACAAAAATATCACGTGCACTACATAATGAGAAGTCAGAGACTGAGCTTATTCCACATTTAGATTGTATTCTTCAGATTTCTATTGGAATCAGTTTAAAAAGATTTAGAAATTAGTCTGTAGCCAGCCATGCAAGGGAGTTTCTGTACTGTGACTTAGTCTCATAGACCTCCCAGAAGAGACCAAAGCTTCTTTGAGCTTTCTAGCATTTTCACTCATCTATGCTTCCCTGGATCTCACATATTAAATTAATAAACATAAGGAAGAAATCACAGTATGTATTGTGATTTGGGATTACCCTACACAATGTAACATTGTGATTTCACTTTAATTTTTCAGATGTAATAAGTTTGTCCTGATTTCTTAACACAGGGCACAAAGCAGTCAAATTCTTTTCTTTCTTTTTTTCTTAACTAGCATCCACAATGACTTGTTGGTGGGAAGTCTTGCATCTCTGAGACTTCCCTTGGAAGGCCTTCCCCTCCCACACACATACAGGCCCTTTTCAAGTGTAAATTGAGGAGCTCCAGGCTTACTCAGTCCTGTGGGGGAAAGAGTTTGATTCTGTGTTGCTGCACTGCTTTAGTAAAAAGCATAGTTCAAAGTCAGCCTTGCCCTGTGCCACCATGGCATGTCTAGCCTACAGTGTCCATACCTAAAGCAATCCCTGTTCCATGCTCAGTCTTGATTTCCAAATAGCAGTGTCCCAGAATAGGTGGGTCCTCACTGCATTCCATCTCTGTCACAACGTTTATTTTCCTAAGACAGCTTTCCTCTGGCCTATGCCAAAGGTAATTGACTGTATTCCACATTATTTTTTGGTGTCTTTGTCTTTGAAGAATCATGATGTTCTTCCTACAGACTTTGATCCCCCAAGAGGTAGGAAAGACTCAAGGGAATCCTTTTCTCTGCAAAGTCCCAAAATTCCTTTGGAAATGGCATCCAGCTTCTTTATAGTGACCAGCTATGCTAAGAGCTGTAGCAAAGAGCTAGTCTTAATTAAACGACACAAGATTCACCTTCAGCTCTTTCCCCAGTAAACTACCCAGTGGTCACCCAATGCTTATTAAGCCAAACTTTTACATCATTCAAAATATTCTAGAAAATAATCTGCTGCATGAGGATTATTCGACAATCACCAGTCAAGAAGAGTGGACAATCTCTGGTATTTACATTTGTAAATATTTATACTTATATGCTCAAGCCTCAAATTAGGTTTTATAACTGAAATAAGTTCATATTTCATTTTGAAATAAAATAATTTGAAACCCATCAATAGGTCCACCTTAAATCAATCACTTTCAAGGTGTCTTTGGGCTCTTTCTGAGAGGAGAGAATGGCACTCATGTGTTTGCTTATGTTTGGCTTCTTTTGTTGTCTTCTTCCAGCATTGACTTGTCATTTTAACACAAATATTCTATCCAAGGCAACTGATGACCACTAATATCACATCTGTTTGGCCTCAGAGTGAGCACATGGTTCTTTCCCCCTAGCAAAGATGGGCAAAGTTAATGTCTAATTTGACCTTATTGAGAGTTTATGGAAGATAGAAGACTCTCCACATATAGAATAACGTATAATGAATGTTATATGTGAATGTACTGAAAGCCCTTATACCCAACTTCCAGTTGAGTCCCTGAGTGATTGCTAAATGATTGCCTTCCTCCCAGATTATTACCACCTGAAAAAAGGTCACCCAGTCATTCTTCAATGGGACTGTCCTCCAGCATGTCTGCTTTTCAGGAAGTTTCAGAGAAAATAAAAGAAACCTCCCCTCAATATCTTCCCCCAAACCTAAAGCCCACAATTCTGATTTCTTACTTGCAATTCCAAGAGTTGCCTCTTCCCATAGTCATAAATAACAAGTCAATCTCTGCATTTATCAGTTAAATTTATTTTATGATGACCAAGATTGAACCCAATGTCTCCACATACAAGGCAATTGTTCTACTGCTAAGCTATAAATCCAGCCTCAACCATGACTTCTAAGGAAAAGGACTCTCACTTTTAGGAGTGTGATCCAGTCCTATATTTACAATTGACCCATATATGGTGCTCCAACTTTATTGAATTTCCTCAAATCTGGTTTATTCAATCTTATAGTCATAAATCTTTTTATCCTGATTATATGCCATCAGCCTATAGGAATCTCTTCGTCAGGATAAAGTAAAGATCAAATCTGCAATGAAATGATTACAACATTCCCAGGTGAGAAGGTGACAGGATAGGGAACCTCAGATAAGAAATAACTCTTAAAGGTCACTAAATAGCAAACATGCCAAAAGAGTCTAATTCAGCACCGTGAAAATCAGCCTTGGCCTTCGCAACTGCTAGGACATATACTAAATTTGTTGAGAGAGCTTTACATCTTAGTTTGAAACATCAGAATCTAGTTTATTTTACTACATTTATTTTTCCTTAAAAACTAGGAAAAAATTCCCCCATATATTTTACACACACACACACACACACACACACACACACACACTTATCATGGGGTTTCTCTCAAATTTACTATCTAAACCTGAGCCTCTAAGTGTAGCACTGTAGCACTGTCATCCCGTTGTTCACCGATTTGCTCGAGTGGGCACCAGTAACATCTCCATTGTGAGACTTGTTGTTACTTACTGTTTTTGGCATATGGAATATGCCACGGGTAGCTTGCCAGGCTCTGGCATGCAGCGGGATACTCTTGGTAGCTTGCTGGGCTCTCCGAGAGGGATGGAGGAATCGAACCCGGGTCAGCCGCATGCAAGGGAAACGCCCTACCTGCTGTGCTATCGCTCCAGTCCTTTTTAAATTTTTGTTTGTTTGTTTGTTTATTGTGAGGGACACCCCCAGTGGTGCTCAGGGACTATTCCTGGATCCATGCCCCGGGCTGACTTTCTGGAGTGCTTAGGATGAAACCGGGGACTCGGGAGGCCGGGCATGCATCAAGTGCATTGAGCTCTCCTCCCTGTCTTTAGTTTTTTTAGCTCTGTGGCCCTTTCTTTTTTAGAAAGGGCTGCAGCACCTTTTAGGATCACATTCTTTCATATCTATTGAGATATTTTTAATTCCAAAGAGTTGATGATCATGTGAAAGAGAATGAAACAGAGTGGTCTTCTGGCTTTGCCCACCCATCATCAGCACCACTCATGCATTTGCTTAAGCATCTCCTTGTTCACCACTGAATACCCCGGCGTCTCTCCTGTCCTGAGAATCTTTGCCACAGGGAGGCTTAGTCATCAGAGACCTACCTCAGCCTAGCACTGCTCAGAAGCACTCCAGATTATCAGGATGTCTATGTGATAGGGGGGCTCGGAATGAGTCCACTTCCCCCTGCCCCAACAAGCTCATGCCTCCCAGTCCACTTAGGGATCTTTGAATCATAAAAAACTTGAACTTGTAGAAGGGTGAAGGTAGCACTCCCAGACAGTATTCAGGAGTTCTCCAGTCCCACTGACCATTCTCAACCACCTAGAATATCAGTTCAGCATAAGGGCTTGAGGATGTGATGCTACTTGGGTCCTGTAGTACTAGGGACACTCTGGACACCCCAGAGATTCTGGGGCCTCCAGGGCCACACATCACAGCAGTGTGGTGTGACCTAGGCTGACCCCAAAGTGCTTGGGGAGTGTATGGTGGTGAGAATATAACTGGGTTGGGCACGTGCTGTACATGTTTCCTAATTGGTTCTTTGAGGTACTTTTAATTAATTTATTTTTGGATTTTGAGCCACACTGCTGATGCTCAGAGGTTACTCCTTGGCTCTGCACTCAGGAATTACAACTGGCTGTGCTCTTGGGACCATATGGGATGCCAAGGATTGAACCCGGATCGACCATGTGTAAGGCAAGTGCTCTTCCTGCTGTATGATCACTTCGGCCCCCACTTAAGGTAATTTTAAAGGAAATTATTTTTATATAATTCATAAGAAATATTTTTGCAGTTTGCTGCAACTTAAATGGAACTGGAGGGTATCATGTTAAATAAAGTAAGTCAGAAGGAGGACAAATATCAGAAGATTACACTCATCTGTGGTATGTGGAGAAGCAAAACAGATAATAGATGGTATTGAATGATGACAAACTCTCGGCTTGAGGTTACAGAACTGAGGTTATCTATCAATGGAGGGGCGAATGGATAGGGTAGTAATATGGAATCATGATGGGTCTTTGTCACTTTGGTGGTGGAGAAGTACATTACGACCTTAAGCATTTTCACTATTGTAACTATATTGCTGAAACTGCAATTGAATACATTTTTAAAAAAATTTGATTAGAGAATCACTGTGATGTTAAGTTACAAACTTACAAACTTCTGTGTTTGCATTTCACTCCTACAGTGATCATTTACCCATCCCTCCACCAGTGCCCATTCACCTCCACCAATGATCCCAGTATCCCTCTCACCACAACCACCCCATCCCCCATCACCCCTCCCTGCCTCTGCGGCAGGGCATTCCCTTTTGTTCTCTCTCCTTTTGGGTGTTGTAGTTTGCAATAGACGTATTGAGTGGCCTTCATGTTCGGTCTATAGTCTACTTTTAGTTCGCATCTTCCAACCCAAATGGGTCCTCCCAATATCCTTTACTTGGTGTTCCCTTCTCTATCTGAGCATATGCGGCCAGTTTCCAAGCTGTGGGGCAGACCTCCTGGTCCTTATCTCTACAACTCTTGGGTGTTAGTCTCCCACTCTGTTATTTTGTATTCCACAGATGAGTGCAATCCTTCTATGTCTGTCTCTCTCTTTCTGACTCATTTCACTTAACATGATACTTTCCATTCAACATACCAATTTTCTTGCCCTCAAGAAAACTAGTAATTGTACTTCTAAGTCATATCACTTGTATCACTTGTCATCCTCTTGCTCATCGATTTGCTCGAGCGGGTGCCAGTGATGTCTCCATTCGTCCCTGTCGCATGCTAGTGTAGCCCAATGGCATCTGCTCACTCCAGCAACATGAGGAACACATTGTTGTTACTGCTTTGGGCATGTCAAATACCATATACAATGTTGTAAACCAACATGACCTCAATTGAGAAGAAAAAACATGTATTTACATTTCAGAAAAGATATGGAAAAGTCTGCCTTCCCCAGGTGGTCATGTATGATCCGGACAGATGTATGACTGGAAAGAAATACTTAGGTTAAGAGAGATGACTTAACCTTTTTTGGAGGAAAAGAATGGTATTTTCTCACTTACAAATATGGAATCAGACTGAAGTAGGTCACCTTCCTATTCTCCAATTTTATGAGCTTTGTTCCATTTGGGTGCATTTGCTAAATACTCTCTCCTCTTCTGGAAGACTCTCTTGCCACCACTTTCCCTGTCAATACCATTCTTCAGTAAGTTCCAGTGTTCCAAGAGTGGGGAATCTTTTTCCTGCCAAGGACCATTTGGCTATTTATAGCATCATCCACAGGCCATATAATGTAGGCAGACAGGCTGAGGGCAGCTGTTGAGAAGCATCCATGTCCAGTCCTGCCAAGTATCAGAATCTGACCAACAAAAAAATCATGGGTGCTAAATGCCTTGCCCACCAGGCGGGATGCTCTCCCACGGAACCTTTCACCTCTCTGCTTCCACGCGCTGCTCTGTGAAGCCGGATCAGGCTAAATTTCCTACTAGGTAATTTAGCAATATTGGCATTTTCTGCTTCCATTCATTTGGTTTTATCAACAGAATTGTACACGTGAAACTTGAGGTTGAATCATCTGCCCATTATATCCCCTAGGACTGGGCAATAGAAGGTGCTCAATAAAAACAGCTGATTAGCTCAGGAAGTTGATTAACACAGAAAGTCTCTGCTCTCATCTATCTTTCACCACACTGTGGCTCAAAGAACACTAGACTAATTTAGCCTGTTGGAGAGGAGGAATACATGGAAACTTAAAATCAGCAATCTGGAAGCTAATTAGCTGGGGGAAAGTAGTGTGTTTGTTTTATTTTGTTTCCAGAGAGTTCTTGTGCTGCTGTTTAAACGAGTCCAGACCTATTGAGAAAACTGAGGTCCATTTTGGAGGATACATGGTTTTGTTTTGTGGGGTTTTTTTATTTTTTGCTTTTTTGGTCACACTCGGAGATGCTCAGGGGTTACTCCTGGCTTTGCACTCAGGAATCACTCCTGGGTGTTCTCAGGGGACCATGTGGGATGCTGGGAATCGAACCCGGGTCAGCCGCATGCAAGGCAAAGGCCCTACCTGCTGTGCTATTGCTCCAGCCCCTGTTTGTTGTTGTTGTTGTTGTTGTTTTTAATGCTCTCTCGACCATGTTGAAATGTTCTTTTCGGCTGGATCAAATACCCAAACAACTGTGGGGAGAGGAAAGAAAACAACGTTCAGATGTTTTGAAAAATTTATTAGGCCAAGAGGACTCACAGAGATTACCATGAGCTTTTTGACCTGAGCCAATCTTCAAGCTTTAAAGATCTAATTGTGAAATCCAAAGGATTAAAACGTAGCCAATAAGGGAAAAGCCTGGCACTCTGAAAAAAAAGACAAGGGGAGGTTGGTAACCTTCTAGAATCTGGAAAAGGAGAGAATTCTCTGCTAAATAGATTTCCTCAGATAGTATCTTCTTAGAAACAAAGATGTACATTAAAGCATTGATGTAAAGTAGCAAAATAGTGTAGGAAATTTCAAATACCGTTAGTGGCATAGGAGTTATTAAGTTCATATGGATCATGTATATTATACATATATGGTACATTTTTTAATATACTCTGATATTTTAAAATATTGGGTGAAGGAGTTAGTTCAAGTAAGTCAGCACTGGCCTGGCATGTGAGAAGTTCCAAGTTTGACCCTGGCACCACATGTCCCTCTGCCTAGTACCACTAAGTGCAGCCTTGGTGGCCCAGAGACATTATTGGGTCTGGTCTAGTGACCACCAGCACTGCCTAGCACGACCTGGGTGGTCCCCTTGCATAGTCAGGCCAGATGCCAGCTTGGCCCCCAAGGACCTCTGCCACGAAGACAATATCAAACTAGGAGACACTATGACAAATGGTCATAAACAAATCACAAGTCCATCTCTAAATTTCTTACCATGCTCCTATTTCAGTTTACTAGTGTCTTAGATGAACTCTAATGAGATGAAACTTGAAATATATTTTGGCCATCGACTTCATACAGTACTGCTTTCAATAAGATCTTCGCTGTATTTCCAATGTAAATGACTCAAACTCCAAAGATCTTTCTTTCAGAAAATTTCCGTCTGCTGCTGCTAGTTTGTTCTTGTTTTATGTTTTATACATGAGGCTGCTGCATAGAAAAATTTTCTGTCAACTGAACGAGTTCAATAGGAAATTAAAGACTTATTTTTCTTTAGAGAGAAAAATGTATGACAGTTGTTATAAATAAATACGCAAATGCACTTCCCATTGCCAGAATTTTCCAAAGAAAGCTTCAGTTTGCTCGAACAATAGGCTAGCTCCTAGCTCGTCCAGTTACAGGATCTTGTGGTCTTTGGTAAATATTAGCAGAACAGGCCTATTCACAAAGGCTGCACACCTGACCATGTGGGCTCCAGTGCAGTGTACGCTCCCCACTTCTGGGAAAGACTTCTCAGAGTTATTTTTATAAGTTGGAGACATCATGAAAATAACCAGAGACTCCATTGGTATTTGTTCACATTTCTACCACCAATGAATATTAAGAAAATGAATCATTTTATATGCATCCGTAATAGAGCAGGTACTTGTTACAGTAATAATCATTATTTATTTCGCCAACATACCTCCTAACAGACTGTCACAGATATAAGTATGGAGCCATTAGCTACAGTGCAGACTAATTCTTTACTACTGAAAAACGATGCCATTTCTCTATCAGAAGTCTTAATGTTTTTAGCTCTCATTTAATTATGTGCAAATTGTCAACTGATATATTTGGTTGATGTTTACTCATTTTTCAAGTTTTTAATCATCAAAACCCAGCAAAAATATATGAAATACCTTTCTAATGAAAATTTATTAGGATTTCAAAGATTTGAAAATCTTCCTCTGTTATGTGTCTTTAAGACAATACAACTGAGAGTGGCCAGAACAATAGTACAGTAGGTAGCGCACGTGCTTTGCACATGGTGGAACTCGCTTCAATCTCTGGTACCTCAGATGGTCCCCTATGCACACCAGGAGTGATCCCTGAGGAGACAGTCAGGAGTAAGCCCAGAGCATTGCTGGGTGGGGCCCAAAAATCTAAAATAATAAAAAAAAAACCACAACCAAGCACTATTACCTAGCTTATGCAGCCAACTATAATGAGATCATAAATAGCATTTTAAAGGCATCTATCTGGAAAATAAGGGCAGATTGTTTTGTAGAACATACATAAATTCATGTCCATGCTGTCCAGTAGGCTTCACAAGAATATTCTGATATTTTATTATTTCTCTTAAGCATATGTGCTTTGCACCCTCCATATTTATTGCTTATGAGAACATCGTTCTCAATTTTCCAAATGAAGATATCATACAGGAATGGTTCTTTGGCAACGATGTAAACCCAAGGAATATTTGACTGTCAGGCTCATTCCATTATACTTGGTAAGTTACAAATTCAAATGACATTTTCTGCATATGTCCAACATGTGAGAGCAACTGTAACATCCAGTCTGCCTCAGCATTTTTCTTCCTGAACTCTCCAAATTGCAAAATGAATCTGCGTCTTCCAGACAGCGAGGCTGAAGGCAGCGCAAGGATGTGTGATTCAGGTCAATGAGGTAATTGAGGAAATGTCATGACAACCAACATTGAAATGAGCAGCCTCATATTTGCATGTGCCAGCTGCTCCTCAGGAAATTTTTCTGGCTGCTTTTTGTTCCTATTAGACAGGATAATGTGGCTGCAAATTATATCCAACTGAAAGGGGTTGACGCACTCTCGGCAGGTATCGCAGGGCAGAAAAACCCTGTGAGTCTGTCACTCCAAAGCCCCAAGAGTCCACAAAACACATGCACACACACACACACACACACACACACACACACACACACACACACACTTTTTTTTCTCCTCTGTTTCTTCTGTGATAATTTTTTTTATTTATTTATTTTTTATTAGTTTATTTTTAATTAGTGAATCACCGTGAGGGTACAGTTACAGATCCATACATCTTTGTGCTCATGCTTCCCCCATACAAAGTTCAATAACCCATCCCTTCACCAGTGCTCATTCTCCACCACCCGTAAACCCAACATCCCTCCCCCCCTCCCCAGTCCTGTCTCTCCCCCACCCCACTCTGCCACTATGGCAGGGTATTCCCTTTTGTTCTCTCTCTCTGACTAGGTGTTGTGGTTTGCAATAAAGGTGTTGAGTGGCCATTGTGTTCAGTCTCTAGTCTGTATTCGGCCTGCATCACCCTTCCCCCACATGACCTCCAACCACATTTTACTTGGTGGTCCCTTCCCTGAGTTACCCAGAATGAGAGACCAGCCTCCAAGCCATGGAAACAATCTCCTGGTACTTATTTCTACTATAAAATTTAAAAAAATGTTGCCTCAAAGTCATCAGAGCTTCAGGATGGAGAAATAGTACAATGGGTAAGGTGCTTGCTTTGTATGTTGCCAACCCACATTTTATCCCTGGCATTCCATATGGTCCCCTGGGCACTGCTGGGAGTAATTCCTGAGTGCAGAATCAGGAGTAATCCCTGAGCATTGCTGAGGATGGCCCCAAACAAACAAACAAACAAACAAAAAGCCATCAGTACTGAAGAATTTCTCTACAGAACTGCACTTACCTGGTGAGAGTCAAAAGTTAGGAGGGGTTCTTGGGGCACTCGTGAGGGAAGTGTGGTCTCCAGTGATGGCATGATGTCTGCATGAAAAGTAGGATCAGTAATGTTCTAGCTCCCCGTACTTCAGTGGCTAATAAAAAGGCTAAAAATGGCTAATAAAATGGAAAAATGACTATAAAATAGTTTTTTTTCATTTCCCTCTGTTGTGATTACTAGAGTTTGAATATGGTTGCTTACACGTGCGTACGAGCGCATACACACACACACACACACACACACACACATTCCTTTGCGGTACTTACTTGGGGTGGCCCAATTATTTAATTGTGGTGCTTGCACTGATGCTCCAATTGTTTGTTTTTTAGCAAAATCCAGAGATGCTCAGGGTTCACTGCTGGTGGTGCTTGGGGGTACTATGTGGGGTGCTGGGGAATGAACCCAGCTTGGGCACATGCCAGGCTAATGCCTTACCTTTTTACTATCTCTCTGGCCCCTATCTTGCACACACGTCAGTCATGGGCAGTGACACTGTGCACGCACATTCTGATCACAGTGCTTGTTGGGGCTCACACACTTTAGTTGTGGGGCTCTCATGCATTTGTTTACATGTGGTGATCATACACTTTTGTGGCACCAGGGATCCAAATAGCACAGCTGGGTCCCAGACCCAGGAGGACAGGGGATGAAAATTCTCATCTCAGGTTTGCAGGGCAGGTGCTTTTCACCACAAAGTGCTTCCTTAGTGCCCTTTTGGAGGGGAGCCTCTGCAGTGGTGCTGGGACCCACCACCATAGAAACTGGGAGATTATTTGGTACCAGGGATTGAACTAATTGTCCTGCATGCTTAGAGCTAGCTCCATGTCTATTCCACCCTGGACCCCCTTTTAAAACTTAAAAGAAAAAATAGTCCTTTTTACCTTAATAAAATAACTTGCAGTTATTTTGTGAGTTATTTAGACACTCCAAATGGCAGAGCCTGGCAAGCTCTCTGTGGCGTATTCATATGCCAAATACAGTAACAATGATGGGCCTCATTCCCCTGACCCTGAAAGAGCCTCCCATGCGGCACCACTGGGAAGAACAAGAGAGGCTGCTAAAATCTCTGGGCTAGGATGAATGGAGATGTTACTGGCACCCGCTCGAACAAATCGATGATCAACAGGATGACAGTGAAACAGTGATTTAGACACAGTGCAATGCAAAGTAGTTCTTGGTGTCTTTTTCGTTTTTTTCCTTGGTGACTCAGACATTCTCCAGGAAGATGGAACTACTCTGCAAGGGGACTTCTCCTTGCCAAGTCTTGGACTTCTCAGCCTCGAAAAGTAGGTGCATAACATCTCTGTGAGTTCTTCTTTGGGCTGGACAGATACAGATCCTTTTGCAGCTTTTGGAAATACTATTTAGTACATAGAAGGAGGCAGTGTACCCCTTCACCTTGTCAGGATGGGCTAAGTCCAAGAGACTGAAAGCATCATACTCAGTGCTGGTGAGAATGTGAGGAAACAGGAGCTCTAGTTTACTGTTGCTGGGGGTGTCAATTGGTGTAGACTCCATGGAAAGTAGTAATGGAGAGTCCTTACACAATAAAAATGGAAATTCCATAATGATCCAAAAATTTCAATCTTAAGGTATTTAACCGAGGTGTATAAAAATATATTACTTCAGAAAGATAATGATATTTGGTACTCTGAGAGTCACCACAGAATTATTCACACTAGGGAATAGGCAGAACGTGGAATCAACCTGAATGCCCATTGACAGGCGACTGGATAAAGAAACCGTGGTCTGAGTATTCAATGGCATATCACCTGTCATTTAAGAAAGATGAAATTGCAGGCTCAGGCTCAGGGTGGTAGCACAGAGGTTAGGGCACCTGCATTCATGCTAAAACTTAGATTCAGTACTTGTCACCTCATGCTCCCCGAAAAAATCACTGGGGAGAGTAAGTTCTGGAGGTGCCCACGCACTACCTGGGTGACTCTGATAGTCCCCAGAATGGTAGGACCTAGAAGCACAGTGACCTCAGGCCCTAGCGTTAAACCATCTACTCCTTAGTATTGCTGGGGAGTGTCCATCTCCCCAGAAATGAAACTATAAAATTGTGCCTTTGGGGACAAAATGCACAGATCTCTTTTTTTGGTGGGAGGAGATTGTGGGTAGCTGACATATGCAGCAATGCTCCGGGGTTACTCCTGGCTCTGTACACAGGAATTACTCTTTGTGGTCCTCAGGGAATTATATGAAATGCCGAGGATTGAACCCAGGTGGGCTGTATGCACGGCAAGTGCCCTACCCGGCCTATCTCTCCAGCCCTAAGTCATGGCATTTTGGGCTTTTTCGGGGAGGGGAGGTGGTAAAGCACACCCAGCTGTGTTCAGGGCTTACCCCTGGCCCTGTTCCCAGGGATCAGATCATTTCTTTTGGAGCTCAGGGAATGCTATGTCATGCCAGGGATCGAACCTGGGTCTGCTGTGTGTAAGGCAAGCACCCTAAGCTCTATGCTATCACTCTGGTCCAAAAATGGATGGATCTTAACATGACCATGCTAAGCAAAATAAATAAGGAAGTGGCAATTACCAAATGAATTCACTGACATATGGAATGTGAATAATGAGGGAAGCCAACTTGCAAAACATAAGAAAACTAACTTCGAGAATCAGTGAAAACTATGGTAGTTACCAGGGGGAAAGGAAGAGGTGGGTGGGAGGAATGAAGAGAAGGGTCTCTGGTGGTGACATGATGCTGGAACTTTGGAGGTAGGAAGGGTGACAATGATATACACAGAGAGATGTGAAAGTAACACCTTGGAATTCCAGAATGTGGAGACCAGGGGAAAAAATCAATGAGAAAAAATAAAAATAAATAGATCTGTGACTCTTGTAGGTCCCATGCACCTGTGTTCCTTTGATTCAGAAGCCTATGGCAGTGAGCTTTGGACCGCATGACAATTGGGCAACATCTGTTGGAAAACACTCACACATGCGTTTTGCTAGGGGAATCGCCAAGACTCACAGTCACTGTCACTGTCACCCTGTTGCTCCTTGATTTGCTCTAGCGGGTACCAGTAATGTCTCCATGTGAGACTTGTTGTTACTGTTTTTGGCATATCGAATAAACCACGGGTAGTTTGCCAGGCTTTACCTTGCGGGCGGGATACTCTCAGTAGCTTGCCGGGCTCTCTGAGAGGGGCGGAGGAAGAATCAAACCCGGGTCAGCCGCGTGCAAGGCAAACGCCCTACCCGCTGTGCTATCGCTCCAGCCCAAGGCTCACAGTGGTGTGGGAATTTGTTTCTTCCTTCAATTGTTGGCATCTCCCTTGGCCATTTATCAACTCCAGACCAAATCGTCACACACAGTTGGCACAATTTCCTCCTTTTCTGTCGCACTTGCTCAGCCAACTTGAATGGATCAGCATCTTTGCTGACTTGATGGTCCCAAGCCTTCCAGCAGAAGTTTTCCATAGCAGAAAAATATTCCCAAAGAAGCACACTCTGTTCAGTGCACTTGTAAATTCATTCCAGAGGGGAAAATTATAAAAAATTAGTGTTCCATCTAAAGATCATCTTTCAACATGTTTTTTAATGTAAGAGTGATTTCAAGTCATAAAATGGCAAACTCTTCTGAAAGTGCTAGGGAAAATTATTCTTAATACTTCCATATTTTTTAAGTTGCCATAGTAATAAAAATCTCACGCTACCAAGGCAGCTTTCTCAACAGGTCAGAGCTTGAATTTCTATGTTGTAAACTTCTAAATAAAAGAAAAATATAAGTTTATTTATTGGACTTCAAACCATTAAAAAACACTGACAACTTTGAGGGCTTTCAAAGACATTGAATCAACTTCTATAAAAGGAAAACACTCTTGACAATTTAATTCATATAGTATTCAATCAGAGAGACTATTTGGTGATTTATGAAGGGCATGTTTGTGGGCTGGGTTCTGGAATTTTTTCATGAAAGGTGAATTTGTACTCAGAATGCTTGTATCTTCAAAGGCCTATGAGTTTGGCTGTAGATACACATAGCATTTGGTTTGGAAGCATATAAAAGAAATACTGCTATTCCTTAAGAATGTGATTTAACTGTCAATTTTTGATACATTGATTTAATGTTTAAGTTATTTTAGATGTGCTATTTATATATGGCTGATTGCAGATATCCACCGCTTTACTTTAGAAGCTTCTAGAGAATTGAGATTATCTCCATGTATCAGGCAACAATTAGTATGTACCATAAGTGGCCAGACCTTTAACTGTTTCTAATATTAAGTTGTTCAATTCAATGATACATCCCCTACTCTATTTGATCTCTGATGTGCAGTAAACTGAATGTGAGAAAAGAATGAATAGAATTAGACGTAGCATAGCCAATGCATCTGGAACTGAAATGGCTACTTCATTCATCATCTTCGAGGATATCATAAAAGGGAAACTTGACCCATGAAATTAAAAAAAAATGAAATCTAAGTGTTAGAAGAAAGAAAAGAAGATTTATTACTACCTAAAGACTAATTACAAGCAGTATGGGAGCAAGCATAAGACTGTTTAGTATACACTGAGTATGAAATTGCTAAGGCCTTGGAGACAGATAGCCATCAGCTTTAGGCAAGCGGCAAGCTCTCTTATCTCTTCCAGGTTCCTCCTTGTTATTTCAACATTTTCTTTTCTTTCTTTTCCTTTTCTTTTTTTTTAAACTGAATCGCCATAAGATACAATTACAAAGTTTTCATGTTTGAGTTTCAGTCATACAATGATCGAACACCCATCCTTCCACCAGTATAACTTTCCCACCACCAATGTCCCCTGTATCCTTCCCGTCACCTCCAGTCCATCCCACCCCCTGACTCTATAGCAAGCACTTTCCTTCTTATTAACTCTCCACTTTTGGCATTATGGTTTGAAATACAGACACTGAGAGGCCATCAGGTTTGGTCCTTTGTCTACTTTCAGCACACATCTCCCATCCCAAGTGATCCCTCCAACCATCACTGACTTTGTCATCCCTTCTCTATCCCAGCTGCCTTCTCTCCCTGCATTTGAGACAGGCTTCAAACCATCCTCTTACCAGGGAACTTGCTCTCCAGTAGCCCCATCACCTGTTGAATCAATAAATAGTGCAAGACTCAAGATCTTTTCCTATATTCCCTTAGAAAACTGGAACCCAAATGAGCTTTATTTCCTCAGGGACCAAATATGCTATTATAAATAAACCAAATAAAAAAGATGGGCTTAATAGGTTAATTAACTTTACAGTGTATCTCAAATGAATTACATAAAATCAGCTTTCTTTTATCCTGGTGATATGGAACATTTTTTTTCTTATAGCCATCTGTAAATATTTAAGTATTTTTGCCTAATTTTTTAAAATAGGGGTGCTTGCTGTTTGATGTTGGGTTGTGTGAGTTTGCAGAATTCAGACACAGCAAATATACTCTTCATTTGCTAAGTTGACCTTTTGTTTTTGTGATGGTTTCTTTTGAAATGTAGAATCTTTTAAATTTGATGTATTCCCCTGTGTCTATTCTTACTTTTGTTTCCTTGACATTATGGTCTGAACGTCTAAATACTTCTTTGATATTAAAGTCTTGGAAAGTGTCAGCTTTATTTTTCTCTACGTATTTTATAGTTTGGGGTCTAATACCCAAGTCTTCATTACAAGATCTTTGAGTCCATTTTTGTGGAAGGTATTTAAAAGGTCATTTACTGAAGAAGATTCTTCTGTGAATGATCTTAACTCTTTGGTCTAGATTAGGTATAAATTTCAATGAAAATGGAATTAATCTTACTGAATTTTTCTTTTGCTCTAAGTCAGTATGACTTGGTATGACAAGATACTAATCCTGTCTTTTAACTTAGAAATCACTTCTGGTGGGACTCAACTGACCATATAGGTACTGGGAATTGAACCAAGTTGACTGTAAACTTGGCAAGCACCTTAGCACTGTACTATATCTCCAGCCCCATGCCTTCCAATTATTTTAAAGAAAACTTGTTAATCCTGGATTTATTTGTATTAATTTTAAATTTGAAACTACCTGATTAAAATATTATTTTTGTTAGTTACTGAGATTTTTTGATGCCTCCTTAAATTTTACACCTGACATAATTGACTTGTTCAATTTTCCCTAGCTAGGTCCAGTCCTGCTATAGACTGTGGGAGTGGGGTGGCAAAGATTAAAAACCATAATTTCCAATCATATCAAAACAGTAACATAAAATGTTCCTGAAATAAAACAATAATTAAAGGCCAGCAGGACAATAATAATAGGTCGCAGATCTAGTTATATATTTGGGTATTCTCATGGTCACCAGAGGGTATCAATTAAAATTTTAAGAGAATATGCATTGCAAGATAGCATGAAAAGAAAAGGGCAGGGGACTAAGAAGTAATCTGAAGGTTACAATTAGTTCTAAATGACAGATTCTCTGTAGTGTATTGTCACTTCCAAGGTATAACATAGTCATAAATGGTGTTTCTCAAACTGTAGCAAGCATCAGTTTGTTGGAGGGCTTATTAAAATGCTGATCCTTATTCCCAAGGATTCTAGAGGGCTAGGGTCTGAGAATATCCATATCTAACAAACTCCTCAAAAATGTTGGTTCATCTGGTTCAAGTCCCATCCCTTGAAAACCGCTGAACCAGATTAAATAGAATCTTTTGTTAGGGTTGTATAGTAAAAAATGCTGGCAATAAAATACTTTGGGTACAGAGAAAATATTGTAAATGTTTTCTCTTGTATCTCTGAATTCCTCTTGGAAAGGCTGAATAGTAAAATTCACATCAAAAGATTAATAGGTAAAAACAAATCTATGTGCCTATGGAGACTCTACCTAGTTGTAGTTTCTAAAATCGTGGGGCAAAATTAGGGTTGATGGATGATAGATAGGTAGAAAGGCAGATGGATAGATAGATAGATAGATAGATAGATAGATAGATAGATAGATAGATAGATAGATAGATAGAATAGCCGAAGCTAAGTAATGGAAATGGAATAAAAGCCTTGGATTTTAGGAAGGGAAAAAGGAGACCCACATGTTAAGAAGAGAATTATATAGATAGGATTCTCCAAAAGAAAGCTTATTTTTGGTAAAAATCCTAATACTGGGCAACACATACAGTTTCATTATTTTATGTAGTTAAATGAGTGAAAAAAGCCTCTTGTGGGTGTACAAGACTTCAAATAAATATAACTGAAGATAATCCACATGCCACATGGATGTGTCTAGGGAAGTTCTTACTAAACATTCTTGAAAAGCCTATTCTTCCACACCTATGGAGAAATAAAATAGTATCAATTTGAGCATCACCTCTCCAAGACCAGGCAGTTCATAGTAATAAAGTGAATTGGAGCAAGTAGAATATAGTATTCAACAAAAATAACAAATTGGATATACCTGAGAAAGATGTTCAGAAGCTTGGTGATTTAAAACTTGATAAGAAGTAGATAAGATCCAGAGCTGTGGAGTGAGAAACGGAACCTCTGCTCCTAAAGACTATGATCCGAGAGGGCTTCTAACCCATTTTGGCACCCAGAGCAGCTTCTTACAGAAATGCATCTAGACTGTGAGCAGTGCTAAAATATCAGAAATCCAAAACTCATAGAGTCTTCATTCTCAGCAATGAAAAGAAATTATTAAATGATGCCTTTTCAGCAGGCCTGATTGTTGGGGGAAAATTCCAAACAATAATAGTGAGTTCTCTATTGAAATATTGAATGTATTCAAAGTATAGAGAGAATAAAGTGAAGATCATTAGCTACTTAGGTGGGTGGTGGGTTGGAGGGGGGTATGTTGGGGTTCTTGGTGGTGGAACATGTGCACTGGTGAAGGGATGGAGGTTTGATCATTATATGACTGAGACTTAAACCTGAAAGCTTTGTATTTTTTTTTCACAGTGATTCAATAAAATAAAATTTTAAAAAAAGAAGGCGACAACCCAAATCCCTAGGATATTAATTAGATTCTTGTAACTCTGGAGGCTATGAGGATCCAGATTGTACTAGGGCAATTAAAATGCAGCCTCTTACAGGTGAAAGGATTGAGAATCGAGCCCTGTGCTATTCCAAGCTTGGGTGAAGGCCCCCAAATATTCATGGGAGGAAAATCTATAACTAACAGCTGCTCCCGTTGGAACAAAATTTCAAAACATGGGCTATTGCTAACACAGATTACAGAGTTTGAGAAATGGTGTGGTTCCTCCATTTTCTCAATATTGGGGTTCTTCTGTAGCCTCAAACACCTTTGAAAATAAAAACCTTAGTAGTGTTTCCTGTGATTGCAAAATGGGGAAATGTGTTATCTCTGATTTCACAGATCATGAAGCAACTCATACATATTTTCAGTCAGAATAAAACCACTTGATAGCTGATAGGCCTAACATGAATGCTAGCTTAAGTTGGGCATTTGTAAACTAGTGTATGGAGCCCCATATTTTCTCCTCACTTCAAGAATGTGCTCAGAAGCCATTTGGCCTCATTCTGGCCTCCTGCAGCTTGAGATGGTACAACCTGTTTTCCACATCAAAACAAGTGAGTCAGCTGAGAATTATATAACAGTTTGAAGCACGCCAAGCAGGTTCCCCACAGGAAAGATGTCTACTGATCAGACATGGGAATCTGGTAGAATTTCAGTCTAATTAAGTGGATTCCTATGGGTTCACTTACCGTAAATTCCATTTCTAGTCATATGCTGTGTGGAATAGGAAGAAATTCAGGGATGATAAAATGACCAATGAAATAAACCCATATAGCACAAGCAGGAACTCAGAACTGGAGCTACGGAAGTAATCTTACTCAGATTCTACAACAGGTGTTTGCAAACAGTGCCCATGGGCAAATTCTGGCCTGCTACCTGTTTCTATAAAGTTTTATTGAAATCCAAACTACTCATTGGTTTACGTTTTGTCTGTGACGACTTTCATATTTTAATGGCAGGGTTTAGCTATTGTGGAGAAGACCATAGGGGTCACCAAGTTAAAAAATAGTTATTACAGCACTTTACAGAAAAGAGAAATTGCTCACATCTGCTCTACAGCTAGAACTCAGAACTCTGAATTCACTAAATTCACCTGGAATATAATGTAGCTGAGTTTTATAAACATCTCAAAGAACAAGTAACCACAGTGATATCAGGTCACAATAACATATTGAACAAATTTGATAGAAAATATCAGGATGTCTGATCTGGTAAAATTTGATATAGAGTTCATCTATCGTCACCCTCCCCAAGCCCCCCATGGTGCCTGAAGACTATTCTAAGGATCAGACTTAATCCTAAACTTTAGATGTTCCACTTTTTGTGGTTGGATTCCAAGTTTCTGGAACTTCTGTCATGATCTTCCACAGTGACTCCATAAAATAGCAAGTTGCTCTCTGGTTCTGACTGGTATTTCTCTATAGAGGTAAAAATTAAGAAATAAGCAAGTTGAACTCCCCGATGGCATGACACTTCTTTCCTTATACAGTTCTGACTTGTGGTCTTGTATTTTCTCATTCTCTCATTTTCAAAACTTGTCTTCACAAGAAAACCTATGTAGCATGCCTCTCAGAAGGGTAAAAATCTTAGAAGCAATAGCAAGTAAGCAGGATAGGCAATATTTTCTTTCATTCCCTATTTAAAAAGATTTTTTTTGAGGTCACACCCAATGATTCACAAGGGTTCCTCCTGGCTCTGCACTCAGGCATCACTCCTGGCGGTGCTCAGGGGACCATATAGGATGCTGGGAATCAAACCTGGGTGGGCCTCATGCAAGGCAAATGCCATACTCGTTGTGCTATCACTCCAGCCCCAAAAAAGATTTTTTTATGTCAGGCTATAAAAAGAGATGTCTTTCAAGTAGATTAATAAACTCTCTTCTCAAAGAGCTGGTTCCTCTGTCCTCAATCTAGAACCTAAGAACATGTCAGCCACAGAATTCTTCATAGGAATGCAGATGTAAAGCACAAACCTGGATCTACTGAGACAGCATATATGAATGTAAGTCCCAGGGAACTTGCAGTAAACACCCTTCTCTCTTCAGAATTCTTGCATTGAGTAAAGCTTGCACATCACAGCCAGAGTCTATGTGTAACTGCCCATTATCCTGCCCCCTGGACTCCTGTGGTAGGCATCTGTCAGCAGACAACCCTCTAGGATGTGACTGTGCTCGCCGTGATTGGCCCTTGATTCATGAAGAGCTGCAGGACATGTCCGGGAGCTGATGATTTTGCACCTTTCCATTTGGCTGCCTCTGATGGAGAAAAAGGCCAGGTTTCAGAGAACAAAGGATGTGTTTATTATTTATTCTCATGTATGAACCACAATGAACAATGATACGAGGTAATCACTACTAGGTTTCAAGAAATTCACCGTTTCCTTAACGGTGAAATGTTGAGTTTAGAGGCTGGAGCAGGAAATTGATCTGGATTCCATCTTGGATATCCCATATGGTCCCCTGAGTCCTCCAGGAGTTATCCTTGAGTGGTGAGACAGGAGTAAGTCCTAAGCACCATTTGGTATGGCACAAATACCTCTCTCTCTCCCTCTCTCTCTCTCTCTCACACACACACACACAAAGTTGAGCTTAATAAAACCCATTTCAAAGGGTTTCACATCTCAATGAACGTAAAGTGCTCAACATGCATGTAGAAAGTAGTTAATACCAACAAACTTTGTTGCTAGTTTTCTCTCAGAGGATAAGAAGAGAGTCTTGACATTTTATTCACAAGATCAGTTATACTCCTTATAAGATATCAAGAAGAAGGTTGGGGCACAATGCCTTATGGAATCTCCCCAAGGGTTAATTAATCATTTACCGGGAGATGAAATGAAATTTACAAAGTCATCTCAGAACCTCTAGTGTGTTGGGTCACTTTCAAAACTCTTGGAGGACCCAGTTAAATGTTCAGATATTTACTGTTTTTATAATAGTGGCACAAGCTAAATAATTCAAGCACACATGGTATTAGAAATCCTCTAACACGTTCACTTTTTCATTGGTATTAGAGAGGTCATAGTCATTTTAAGTTTCCAGGCAAGAGGAAATTGAATTGAAGATGCTTTTAGTTTTGATTGAGCAGAATATTTTTGTGTTATTTTTAGTCACTTCTATGTATAGTTACAGTATTATTAGTAATATTAAAAAAGAATTGACTTTAAGCACTGATCCGACTAAGCAATTTCCCAGCATGTGATAAGGGCATATAGACCAGAGTTCCTATATTTTGAAGGTTCAGCAGAATAATTAGTACCCTTACTGGAGGTAGAGTCACATAGCGCCAGCTATAAAATCTATGGAAACATAATGAAGTTAGTGGCAAATTCTTATAGACAAGTTGACCAAGGAAAACAGTGAACAGAAAATTTTGTTTTCAGTGATATCTGCACAAAATGGGTTAACTTTTATCAGTAATATACAAAATCTAGTACATAAAATTATAAATGTTCTACAGATTTTTAATATCTTCAGTTTACATCTATCTGATTTTAATCAAGTCAATTAATTTCTCCCTTCCTAGGATCACACACATGCCTGGATATCATACTCAAACACGTAGCAATGTGTATATCCTCAGCCACAATGTTCATTAAGTGTCGGACATTTTCATTTCAATGCCTGTGACTGTTCGCGCATGGGCAACATTAATTTTATTTGTGGTTCTTTGGCACATTCTGGTTGTAGCATTCACCACCCAGGCTGGCTCGATAGCACAGTGGGTAGGGAGTTTGCCTTGCATGTGGCCAACCCAGGTTTGATTCCTCCGCCCCTCTTGGAGAGCCCAGCAAGCTACTGAGAGTATTTCTCGCCTACACGGCAGAGCCTGGCAAGCTACCCATGCGTATTTCATATGCCAAAAACAGTAACAACAAGTCTCACAATGGAGACATTACTGGCACCTACTCGAGCAAATCGATGAGCAATGGGATGACAGTGATGATACATCACTCACCAGATTCATACTCTTGCTCACCCAGGGTCGCACTTTTGACCACAGTACTCATGCATCTTTTCGATATGATGCTTGCACACATGCCATAGAAGACCACACACTCTATTATGGCACTGGTCCCCCACAAAGTATAGATAGACCCTGGGACCACACCTGGCACCCATGGTCAATACCAGAGATCAAACTCATGGGCTAGTCTAACCACTGAGCTAGCCCGTAGACTACCGCTATCAATGAGAGGTTTATGAAATACTTACAAGAATTCTTTTTATTGGGAAATCATAAAAAAATGTAGCAGTTCTGTAGTTAGGGGCACAGACAGTGTGTAAGTCACATGCTTGCTCCATCCCCCTCGGAATGGGATACCAGACTAAGCCTAAAACAAATTGTTAATTTAGTAACTTAACCTCTTTCCTCCGTGAAAAAGTTCAAGGCTGGATGACTTGGCTGGCCACATATTTCCCGAGGCCCACAGAAAATAAAAATGTAGGACCCTTGTTCAAATCTTACTAAGGATTTCTGTAGCATCACACGAGTAAAAAAGAAAGACCTGGACACTGGGCAGGGGGGCCCAAACGCATCTATTTAAATTGCATGATAAACTTTGATCTCTTAAAAAAAAATACTGTGGATACCAAGAGTCTACAGGAGACCATTACACCGAACCCAGGGTCCTTTTGAGTGACTGGGTACGCTCAGAAGTCCATGAAGTCAGTCCCACAGGGAGGCTGTAGAACCCCGTAGCCTCACCAGAAACTGTTTCCATCACAGCTTTTCCCAAGACAGATCTCTGGCTCATCAGTGAACTCGTCACCATCTTTGTCCCACAGTCTGGGGACTTGCCAAGTTTTCTGTTATGGTTCTCAGGTTATCGAAGGACAGGGAGCGAGCATGCCCACACAGCTTCTGCTGTTGATTAAGAGAGAAAATAAGGCTGGCTGCTTAAGACATGGAGACAGAAAGCTGAGGCCGGCTTCCCTGCCCTAGCTTCCACTTAATTTCCAGCAAAGTCACTTAGAGCATTAGTATTGATTTATGCAGCTAACGTTTAGTCTCACCTCAGTCTTATCCCCCATATGCACCCACCCCCACCAAAACAAAACCAAACAAAACCTGCAAAATCATTTTTTTTCCTTTTTTCTTTTGGGGTCATACCCAGCGATGCTCGGGGGTTCCTCCTGGCTTTGCACTCAGGAATTACTCCTGGCGGTGCTCAGGGGACCATATGGGATGCTGGGAATCAAACCCGGGTTGGCCACATGCAAGGCAAATGCCCTACGTGCTGTGCTATTGCTCCAGCCCGTGGGAAATTAGTCTTATCCCTTATTCACTACTGGCAGTACTTTGCAGCAAAATCAAGCTACACTACCTAACCAAAAAGAAAAAGAAAAAAAAATCTCTGAAAAACTGGAATGCTAGACTTTTTGTAGCATTTTCTGTCATTTGTACTTTTCCCTTTTTGGCTGTTGAGCCATGCCAGTAGTATTCCAGAGCTACTCCCAGCTCAGTGCTTAGGCAGTCACTTCCAGTGGTGCTTGAGGACCATGTGGTGCTATGATGGATGCTGGCGCTCCTGCATGTGTAGTATGCACTCCATCCATTGTGCTTTCTGCCAGCTCTTTTGTTTTCTTCTATAAAGGAATACCTGGAGCCACCTTTAGTATCTGACTCCCATCGTCAAGACCAGAGAACTAAGTAAGGACCCTTTCTCTCCTCCTCTTACACACACACACATATACACACACACACATACACACACACACACACACACACACGCACACACACTTTTCTGACCTACCGATAAAAATTTGTTTTTTTTTTCATCTCTTCTGCAATTCCCACTGTCAATGACCTATAGTGATTTAGGGAATGAACTTGACACCTTGTTTACTGGTTGAACTCATAGCGAAAAACTGGATTAACTTTATAACTAAAGGGCTGCGGAGCAAGAGGCACTGTTCAGGCATGGATCAGTGTAGAGGCATCCAAAAAGAGGCAGGTAAGAAAAAATAATAGTGCCTAGAGGAAAATCTTCAGAACATTTCCATTTCGAAGCAGGATGAAACTTGTTGACTAAGGTATCGACGTTATCTAGGGCATGCATTTGACAATCTGGCACAGGTGACGAAACTGACAAACACCCACAAGAAACGAGCACAGCATTATCTGGAAATTGGTTGTGATTGAATACTTCATGTCATCAAGGGAGTAGAGGCAATGAAAGAAAAGCCTTATTTCTCTGCAAAGAAAAGAATTTCTGTCAGAAAAGGAGTAGGGAATAAAAGAGAAAAATGTCTTAAAAGAGAGATCACTATGCATTCTGTAAAGTACATATTGTAAAGGGAAAAGGGAAAAGCAGCTTGATTCTGAAACTCTATTCAGTGTAATTTTGTGTAAGCTGTTCTCTAAGGAGAAAGACTGAACCCTAATCAGCCAGTCTCTTCCAGATGGCTCTAAGTGTGTTTTAATCTTTTTTTTTCTTTTTCTTTAAGATGGGGTGGGGATGAATCTTTACTTTTAGGAAAGTACGTATTGAAACTTGATCAAAGGATTTTTGCCAATACATATGTATAACTTAAAGGACCCACTCACAATGGTTTCTAAGGATGCTCTCCTCACCCCATTTCTGCAATTTGTTGTCTCCTGATTGCTGGTCTGATGACATGCACAGTGGGATTCTGGCACTTGAGTGGCTGCTAAGTCCCTAGCTTGCCTTTTTGTTATTTTGCAAGACATCCTTAATTAATGCCTGTTGAATGACTGGAGTGTAAGGAGACAGTCTTCATAGGAAGGCATATATAAGTCAATAAAATAGAAACTGGAGGCAGAAGTCCAGGATGACATCCTTCAAGATCCGGCATTCCATTCTGTTTCTACACAGGAGAAAATGGTGTGAAACTGATTGCAAGACTCAGTTCTAGCTTGATGAGAATTTCAGCAAGTTTTCTGCTAACTATTTCAGTCATCATTGCTGAAGAGTTTCTGAGATAAAGGGGTTTTGGTCAGTGCATTTATCCATCGATTTTTTTTCATCCAAGAATTTATTGAGCACCAACCATGTTTGAGACATTGTGCTAAGATCTTGCAGGAACCCTCTCGAGCATCTAAGTGGCAATACTTCACTTAAAGTGTCTAAGAGGGTCTATCGGAGTGTATTAGGGAAGCAACTTGAGAAGGGTACAAAATCTAAACTTGAGTGTCATAAAGCATTCTTAGAGAAGCACCAAAACAACATAGATCTTAAAAATAGAGTATCACCTACTTGAGCAAAACATGGGGAAGGATATTTTTTGTAGAAAATAGCATTTGCAAAAGGTAGGTCTAGGGAAGACTTATTGTGAATTAAAGGAAATTCATAGTAACTGGGGGTAGTTGGGACTGAGGAGAGATGAGAGAAGGATAGTGTTAATAGAGTGAAGAGAAAAGTGAAAAGGCAGTTTCTCCTTTTTATATTTGTATAGGGATATACATTTAATTGAGTCAAATTCTGCTAATTTGGACTATCGCAAGTGCTGCTAGAAATACAAAGATCTATAGAAAGCCATCTTTGCCCTCAGAGAGTGTGAGTCAATAACTGGTTTTTAGGTCTATATCAGATGACAGAACAGATCACCGGTGAGATGGGAGATGTCCCACAATGATACTGCGTTCTAATTCCAAAGTGCTGACTTGGAAATTCTGCTTCTTTCAGGTGTGGACCTGATCTGTGATTTGAGGGTACACAGATGCATCTGTTGAGAACGCACCAATTCCCAATAGACTCTCAACATTAGAAAATGAAGGTGATCAAAGATAATATGCGGCCAAGCAGAGAGTTCAAAGACTGGAGTCTCTGCAGGTGTGAGGTCCTAAGTTCACTCATCACCAGTACCTTTGAAACTCTGCCAGATGCAGTCCCTCTGGTCTCCCAAACTCTGACTTAAGCTCTAACCAAACTATCAGTCTGGCACTTCTGGACAAAGCATCCCACTCTCTGGGATACTTTGAATCCCTGAGCACTGCAAGGAAGGTCTCCCCTGAAATTATAAATCAACTATCTCTCTAGAATTCTTGGACTGTCAAGAAGAGAGGGAATCCTTTCATAAAATGAAATTACTGAGAACAGTCTGGAGCAATAGTGCAGTGGGTCGGGCCCTTGCCTTGCATACAGCTGATCCTGGTTCAATCCCCAGCATCCAATATATGAGGGGTATTGTCAGGAGTAATTCCTGAGTGCAGAGCCAGGAGTGATCCTTGAGCATTGCCAGGTGTGGCACACAAACAAACAAAAGTTTAAAAAAATTACAGGGAGCTCAGGGAATTCTTTTGTGACTTGGTTTGTCTGTCCTATAAGCATAAGGTCATGATCCAGATCCTGGTGCCACTGCATGAGCCATGCACAGTCCTCCTAGATTTCCTGATTTGTGCCGGTCACCTTGGCTGCATGCAGTTTCTGGTGCTCTAAGCAATGTCTGGTTGTGCTACATAGCTAGGTATGTGTGAACACCTCAGTAAAGAGTGCAACCCACAATGTGTACCTTGGTTGAGCTTGTGGACACTAGTAATCTAATGTGCTAGGCAAGCACCATAATTAAATGTGCAGCACAAAATCCAGGCATGAGCGTGACCCATACTTATTTCAACAGTAGCAACTACAGAGGGAATAGAATGAATTAGAATTATACTCTGTGCTTTGTGATAGCAACAGCTAGTATTTAAAAACATAAAACATAAAGATGATAAAATGACCCAAATGTTCATTTCTTTGGATAGAAGTTTGGAAAACCTAAATCTGTCTAATATTTCCTTCAAACTCCATGTATTTTAGTCATATATAATTGAGAGCATCTTTTAGGACTTGAGAAAAGCTCACAGAAGACATTTACCATGTTAGAGAAATTAAAATAAAGGCAGTGTATAATTTAACATCATGCATATTTAATGGAATATGTTGAAGTTAACCATACATATGAAGCAATCTTTATTTAGGAGAATTTGTGTTTTTTTATTAGTAATATCTCTCTTTAGACTGGCACACATTCAAAAGAACAAAAGCAACTAGTGCAGGCATGCATATGGGGAAATAGGGACACTCTTTCACTGTTGGTGGGATTGCCAATTGATCTAGCCTTTCTGGGAAACAATATGGACATACCTTCAAAAGCTAGAAATGAGCTTGCGTATGGCTCCACAATACCACTTCTTGGAATATATCCTGAAAGTGCAAAAAAGCACAGTAGAAATGACATCTGCACCTGTATGTTCACTGCAGCACTGTTCATAATAGCCAGAATCTGGAAAAACACAAGTTCCAGAGAACAGATGACTGGTTAAAGAAACTTTGGTACATCTACACAATGGAATACTATGCAGCTGTTAAGAGAGACGAAGTCATGAAATTTGCTTATAAGTGGATGGACATGGAGAGTATCATGCTAAACGAAGTGAGTCAAAAATAGAGGGACTGATATAGGAGGACTGTGCTCATGTGTGGAATATAAAATAACATAATATGAGACAGGCACCCAAGGACAGTCAACACAAGGGCCAGGAATATTGCCCATTGTTGGCAGCTTATCTTATGAGCTGGGGGAGAAGGCTGCTATAATAAAGAATGGATCAGTAAGTCAATGATGGTTGGAGGTCTCAGTTGGGATGGGAGATGTGTGCTGATAGTAGATAAAGTACCAAACATGATAACCTCTCAGTATCTGTACTGCAGACCATAATGCCCAAAAGGAGAGGGAGAGAGAGAAAGAGAGAGAGAGAGAGGGAGAGAGGGAGTGAGAGAGATAGTATGGGGGAAATTGTCTGCCATGGAGGCAAGGGAGGGTTGGAAGGTGGGAGATACTGCGGACATTGGTGGTGGAGAATGCACTTGTTGAGAGATAGGTGTTTGATCATTGTATGATTGAAACTCAAACACAAAAGCTTGTAACTGTTTCACAGTGATTCAATATATAAAAAAGAAAATAAAACAAAAAACATAATAATATTTCTCTTTAGTGTCCTTTTGATGGGATGATACTAGGCTTTTTGATAAGGTTCTTTCTGAGTCACATTAGTTAGATGCCTATTCTAGTCTTAATCAGATCCGTGATTTGTTGATCTCCAGTCTACAAGTTTCTTTAGCAATTAGTTACACAGCCAATTACCACCAAGCAAACAAACTAATTGCAATCACAACTTGGAAAACCACTAACCAGATAGCGGTTCCTATTCTCTGATCTAAAGTCTCCAGAGACATTGCAGGAACATATTAAACCTTTGGGTTCTCTAACTAGTGTCTGAACTCTATGCCTAATCAATGCAACTATTTCTGATTTCTCTTTAAAATGCGTTTAGAGTATTGTTTTATTAGAGAACATTTTAGATCTTTTTTTCCCCTTGTACATTTCTCAGGGCTGGAGCGATAGCACAGCGGTTGGGCTTTCGTCTTTCACACAGCCAACCTGTGTTCGATTCCTCCGCCCCTCTCGGAGAGCCTGGCAAGCTACTGAGAGTACAGAGCCCACACGGCAGAGCCTGGCAAACTACCCATGTGTATTGGATATGCCAAACACAGTAACGATAAGTCTCTCAATGAGAGACGTTATTTACTGGTGCCCGCTCGTACAAATCGATGAGTAATGGGATGACAGTGATAGTGACATTCCTCAAGCAGAATATTGGAAAAATACAATTATTTGAAAGCTTGAAACAGTTCTTTCTTTGTTTTTCATTAGTGTTTTTGTCTACACTTTATGGTGCTCAGTGGCTACACCTAGCCCAGTGTTCTGGGATCACTCTTGGTGGTATTCGGGGGACCAGGATTCATAGGGAATCAAACCCGGATTTCCTACATACAAAACACACATTATAGTCCTTTGTACTATCTTCCTGACCCCCATCTTTTTTAACATACAGAAAATTCTTATTTTATGGATGGAGGCCTGATTTTTTTTTTTTGCAAAATTTGTTTCTGTTTCATGCATCATTTTTATGCTCCTTACATATAGCACTGCAAATAAATAGTTTTAGGATAAAATTAAACCAGTAGAATCTTAAATGATATGAGTAAGATGCCTCTGTACTGTTGTCCACCTACAAATATTCCCAGAAAAGTCTGTTAAGAAGCAGAAAACTATCTGAATCTCAATTGCGGCAACTTTCCTTGCTATAACTTATCAGGTAATGTTATCACCTTTTTTTCATTGCAAGATTCTTTCATGCTGTTTTTAAAAGACAAAATTATTCATGTGACTCATTGCAAGCTATCTCAAATCCTTTTTGGAAGTAGGTGTGGCATGCATAATAACAAACTAATTAACTTGAGATGTCAAACATGAAAGGAATTTCATTATAAAGTAAGAGTTTTTAAAAATTTATGGATAGTTTTTTCTGAATAATGTGTCCCACTGGGTTGAAGTCTTTGTCAAAATGAGGAACAAACTTTTCCATGCCAGACAAATAAAATTAATTCAACACTTATTGAAGTTTCGTATGTGCGGCTCGGTGCAAAGAAGCAATAACAAATTAGAATCACCTGTCATATTCTTATTTTCTATTCTCAGTATGCAAAGGGGGCAGGGGATAGATGGGGGTGCTGGTCACGGTCACAATTTTGCTTTTGTTGAAAATGCTGTTGGAGCAGCAATTTTTATGGCACTCGGGGAAGTCATGAATAAAGAAAGATTTGCTTCATCAAAGAGACATTTGAGATGTCTTGAAGGATTAGCTGTATTTTACCACGCACAGAAGAGAGAGGTCACTCCGGGGAAAGGGATCAGCAGAAACAAACATGCTCCCAATTTCCCCTCTATCTCCTTGGCTATTTTATGAGCTTTTCCTCCTTGACCCATCCATATGTAATTGGGGTTACGGGACTTTAGCCCGAGCCCACTTACCATCTAACACTACAAAACAAGTCTTAAGCAATCTTATCCACACCCATAAATGGCTTGATTCCCATCTTTATGTTGATGACAACTAAATACACACACAGAAACACACGCAGAAGCACACACACACACACACACACACACACACACACACACACACATATATATATATATATAATGCTTCTTGGTGCAATGATTACACAGGCACTCAGACCCCAAAGCCGGGTATTATTTATTACTCCTCCCTTTTTCTCACCCACAGTCCCCATCCAATACATTTTCAAGTACCATCCAAATTGTCTCTGAAGTATTTCCTGAATTTACCTGCTTATCCTGTTCCTATTGCATCCATTGCATCCATCTTTAGTGCGTGCCCCGAGTAATACTCTTAGTCTATGTCCTAAGTTTCTCATTAGTACCTACCCAGCAGAAGGTGAGACAAGGACAAACAGAACTCTGAGGCAACATGAAGATGGGGCAAGAGGTAAGGGAAGCCTAGAGGCTAAAGAATAGGAGCTGGTGTGACTTCGTATGTGATATTGTTGGCTATTACAGCCAGTCTAGGTATCTGAAAGCTACAACCCAAATAAGCACAGCACAACATTCTCTGTAGACACAGGATGGTATCTGTGATGCTTCTAGCAAGACCATTTGTCTTAAGTTAAAGTGACTTTCTGTGGTCTTGTGACCAGGACTATTGATAAAGTTTCCTAATATGTGCAAGGTAAAATCCTTTCTCCCAGCTTCTAATTCTGATGTATCTCACTTGGTGACCATGTGACACAATTGTGAGGCTCCTATCTCAAGGAAAGGTATTGTGCAAATGAATTAATGAATGGACCATCTTTCTTCCTTTGAGAATTGTTCCTTTAGGAATTTGTCTATCTATCTTTGTGTTTTAACTGAATCTGTGATGGTCATTTTTATGAATTTTAAAAAAAGGGATAATTCTATATAGTGACATTTCCTACAAAGTTTGTTTTCACTCTTATTTGTATGCAACTCTATGTGTTAGTGAATTTGTCTACATCTTCCTTTTTCTCTCTCACATCCAGACACAGGAATCTTTCCTGCTTTGGCATATGCTCTGGGTGCTTCGAAATCCCTGAGTGGACCAGAGCAAGGGAGAGCAAGCCCAGAAGGGCTCTCTAGATCTTTGGAAGACTTGTTTCAAAACTGTCACTCAGGCAGGAGGTTTCACTTTGCTGTTAAACCATTTCACATTTGTAAATGTTTTTTAAACACAACAGACACTGAATGTTTGGAAGAAGTTTTCAGTATAACTCATTTCACTTGAGGATGTCTATTTTCAGAATGGCCATTGTGCCAAGGACAAGTTGATCAAGTGACTTCCCCTAAGTGCTTTGGCAAGCAGCTCTGATGACATGCTGCCAGTTATCTAAAGCACGACCAAGTTTCGTAGAACTTAGGCCTGAGCTCACGCGCTGACACTACTGTACTTTGAAAAAGGGGCCCCTCCCCCCGCCCCACTCCCCTACCAATGAGTTTCATGAAATCTATCTAACAGTCTAGATTCTGAAATTCATCTGAAAGGATTTTTTTTTATTTCAGTCTTTGGATAATATCCAGGACTGTGCATAGGTTCTACTCACCACTCTCTGTTTGGGGAACCATTCCTGAAAGTGCTCTAGGAGTTTATGGTGCCAGGAATTGAACCTGGGCTTCCAACATGTAAAAAGAATTTGCACTGAGCCCCGAACTACCTCTTCAGCCCTGAAACAGTTTTTCATTACTGCTACTAAAGTTCATTGTGGTAAAAAATGTCAATGGTACAGAAGGTTTGGGAATAAAACCTGACTTCATCCTCCAGCTCTCCAGTACCAGAAACACTCAATTTTCCTTAAATATACATAGTTTATTTATATTTGTGACAGAGTCTCTTGCCCCCACACCTGGCTGTCTTTACCGGGGCCCCTTGGAGTGGGTGGGTTGAGTTTCCCTCCCTGCCCCAAGCAGAGCCCGGCAGCCAAGGACCTCCAGAGCCCAGCCACACCCATGCTCAAGGCAACTCTCCACACATTCGGATGAGCCTCACGCATGAAGGAACTGGCAGAGGAACCCAGGTGTGGTGCGGGACCCGAGGCTGAGATCTCCAAGCCTGCTCGAATCAGGACTGGGCCTCTTCTACCCAGATGCCCCATTTTCCAGTAGCTAGGCAGTCACACCCAGAAATTGCCTCTGTAATCCCATCAATGGCCCACATCCAGAGACTATAAAAACAAGCTCCTGAAAGGAGACATCTTATAGCCTAGTTCTCCCTCTCAGAGAACCTGGCAACTACTCAGAGTTTCCTGCCTGTATGGGAGAGCCTGGTAAGCTCCCCAGGGCGTATTCATATGCCAAAACCAGTAACAATGATGAGTCTCATTCCCTTGACCCTGAAAGAGCCTCCAATGCAGCACTGTTGGGAAGGACGAGTAAAGGAAGGCTTCTAAAATCTCAGGGTTAGGACGAATGGAGACGTTACTGAGACTGCTAGAGAAAATTGACGATCAACAGGATGATGATGATGATGATGATGATGATGATACATAGTAAATTCTTTTTAATCCCCAAAAGTTTACATTAAATGTACTATTTATCACTTTGGTCTCATTTTATTTATTTGTTTATTGGGGGAGATTCTTTTGGGGTGCCACACCTGGCAGTGCTCAGGGACTAATCCCCACTTTTTGCTAGGGGTCACTTTAAGTGCTGTTTGGGTAATCAGACGTAGTTTTGGGGATCTAACTTAGCCTCCTGGATGCACTCAGCCATTGAGTTCTCTCTTTGGCCCTTGGTTTCTATTTTAATTTAATAGTGAATGTTTTCTGTGTTTATATCTATGTAACAGTAATCTGTACATAATGCTAATTTTATACTGACAAACACTACAGCACTAATAAACCTTTAATCATAATCAAGGCATTAGAGAAGTAATTAGAACTGTTGCTGTCACTGTCCTCCCAGTGCTCATCGGTTTGTTCGAGCAGGTACCAGTAACGTCTCATTGAGACACTTATAGTTACTGTTTTTGGCATACCCATTATGCCATGCGTAGCTTGCCAGGCTCTACTGTGTGGGCACGATACTCTCGGTAGCTTGCCGGGCTCTCTGAGAGGGGCGGAGGAATTGAACACCGGTCGGCCGCGTGAAAGGCGAATGCCCTACCGCTGTATGAAAAGAAAATGTAAGAAATTCTAGTTTTGTGGAGCCCGACTCCATCAAAATGAAACTGAAGATGTAGATACGTGGATGACTCGTAAGTCAGCTGTAAAGATCCTACAGCCCATGGATGAAGAACTAATTTGAAATTCAGGGTACGCTAAGCCCATGCAAGTCTAACTGATTTACTTAAGTGTCTATGTCAAGAAAACAAAACAGAGAGCACCATGCCTGCCCAATAAGGCATTACACCTCCAGTAAAATCAATGTTCCAAGCCTAATAAGTGTCAAACTCTGCTCCATATGTGTGTGGAATGCAGGAATCCACTCTGCACAGCCATGCGGCAACTAACCTTGAGATTTCCGAGACGCCCTTTTCTCAGAGATCAACCATTAGCTTCTGTGACAACATGTTCCTCTTTTTCCTCTCACTTCTCACCATCTGGGATGTCGACATTAACAATTTCTCCTTTTTAGCCCAACTTACTTTAGAATTACAGGCAGTCCTGATTGAAGAGAGCATATTCTCATGACTATCCTTAGGGTGGCCTCCCAAATTGACGAAGGTAATGAAATCCATCCTAGTTACATCAGAACTCCAGGAGTTATAAATTTCCTCCCTGACAATTGATATTAATATCCTTTTGGCAGTGAGGGGGATCATATAAGGACAGTGTAGCTCCAGAGAGATTGGGGTTTAGATGATTAGAATAATCTCTTAGTACAGACCTATAAATCAGAAATACTTTATGTTGCATTGAATTTCAATTTTAATATTATTCTTAAGGTAGCCTCTTGCTTATTTAACAGAGTACATTTTATTTCCGTGCCCTTAAGATGGAAAGATTGTTGTTTGCTCAGTCAGAGGCTTTGTTTACTAGAAAGGAGAAGAGGAATCCTTGGCTTGTTTGGGGACTCGAGGAGGGGAGGGAGGCCTGAATACTTAAGAGCAAAAGAAGAAATTGGATTTCTTTGGTCGAAAATGGCTTTTATCAGAGGCAGCAAAGAAATGCGGTCATTACTGCTAGTCAGAGATCCATGTCAGTAAGAGAAAGATAAAGCACGTCTATCTCCACTATTCCAAGAGGCAGAGTCGCCCACTCTGAGTGGTATTATGTGGTTTAATTGATAGAGAGGACTGGAAATCAAGACATCTTGGTTCTGTTCCCATAATTTGAATGATTTCACTTTGCTCCTTCTGCCTCGATCAAAATATCCTCTGCGTGCAGTGGTTTGCGAGCACTGCTCTATAACCACCATTAGAGAACACGCCATTCAAGTAAGTCATTACATTTTTAAGTACTTCTTAATTCAGAAATAAAGGAACTAAATGTAGGCAGGAGATTTAAAAGTCCATAATGATGCCAGCTTAAATGAGACTTCTGGAGTTATGTAGTAAAAAATCGACAGAGTTCTGTTATTCAACAGCTGAAACCCACGCGCAAAGGAGAAAGGGGCATCTCCTCACTCCTCGGGGCTTGCTCCCCGTGCAGCCAGTATCACCCACTTCTCTCTTGGCCTTGTCTCAGTGCCCAACAACCCCAGAGGGAAGGTTTTCCGTTGATGGATCATCAGACACCCACATGCAACGGTGACCTGTGATACCTCAAGGTCACTTCCATCTGTAGTATCTAGTAGCATAGCTCTGGCATTCTCAGTTCTGACTGCACCTTGGGGTCACTTGAAGACAATCATACAATGGCAGGTACTCTGGTTCTATCCCAGAGCATTTATATCAGAATCTCTTCAGCTAGGTCCTTGTTTTTCATTTTTTTTAATTCCACATAAAATCCTTATGTGCAGTAAAAACAAAGACTGACACTTTTCAACTGGGAACAAAAGACAGCTACAAGATTTAATCTTGACCAAGGTCTTTTTTCAGAGACAGCAGGTCTCTGAAATAGTGAAGTTTATCCTGTAGAA
Organism: Sorex araneus; assembly: GCF_027595985.1. Lineage (NCBI taxonomy): Eukaryota > Metazoa > Chordata > Mammalia > Eulipotyphla > Soricidae > Sorex > Sorex araneus. Next base: position 268,563,794 of record NC_073302.1, on the reverse strand, counting down.
ATCTCTGTACTCCCGAGGAAGCATGGATGACATCACAAATGCAAAGACTAAGTGTAGAGGCAATTCCTAGTGTATCTCTTGTCTACTCCTAAGACTGGGATAGAATTTTCTTGGGATTCTAATCAAAGGTCAAAACCTTACGGCACAGTGAAGACTACAGAAATATCTTCCATAATTTAGAGCTTGGCATTGTGTGTTTAATTCCCTCCTAGTTCCTTTCATTGTTGCTTGTCTTTGAGGGTCACACCCAGCACTGCTCAAGGTACATTCTTGGCTCTGCTCAGGAGTCAATCCTGGTGGGGCTCATAGAATCATGCAGTGCTGGGCATTGAACCCAAGACTTCTGTATGAATTCAGTTCCTTAGGCTAGCTCACTGGCCCTAAGTTTTTTTTAAAAAATGAAAAAAATAATCTCCTCTTCTCCCTGTGTTGATGCTGTTGTTTTAATGACTGGGGTTAGCACACACTTGGTGGTGCTATTCATATGTTTGTTTTGGGGTGTGCCATGGGTCATGAACTTGAAGCTTCAGGTCTTGCATGCGTGCTTGCTGAAAGTCCAACACCTTTTGCTGTGGTCTTCCCACACATTCTGGCTGTCATGCTCACTGGGGGTGACAAAGTGCTCAGACTTGATTTAGCCGGTCATTGCACTCTTGATCTCAGTGCTTGCACATCTATTTTTTGAATTGTGCTTCTCACCAGCAGTCATGCCCTTTAATTATGGGGTTTACATGCCACTGGCTGTGTTGTAGTCAAAATTGACTTGTGGCTCTAGGGATTGATCTTAGGATCAAATGAGCCCAGAAATGCTGGGAACTGTGGCATTTCCAGTGACAGAACTCAGGATCTTACACTTGAAAGGGCAGTCCTTAGCCACTGAGCCATTTTCTGGCCATTTCAGAATAGTCCTCATACATAAGATGCAGGGGATCCGCTTCTTCCTTCATTGGCACAGCAATCTCTTTGAGCTCAGGTCTGTAGTTCATTTTAGAGATGAGGAAACAGAGATAGCTCCTACAGTTCAGTGACCAATGCCCAATACCCTTCTGGTCTGTTGACAGATCGATATTTTTAAAAGTTAGTTTAGACTGGAGTGATAGCACAGCAGGTAGGGCGTTTTTGCCTTACATGCGGCTGACCCAGGTGTTTGATTCCTCCATCCCTCTCGGAGAGCCCAGCAAGCTACTGAGAGTATCCAGCCCACACGGCAGAACCTGACCAGCTACCCGTGGTATATTCGATATGGCAAAAACAGTAAGAACAAGTTTCACAATGGAGACGTTACTGGTGCCCGCTCGAGCAAATCGATGAACAATGGGATGGCAGTTTAAAATAAATTTTTGGGAGGACCAAAGCAATAGTACAGTGGTTAGGTTTCTTACCTTGCATGTGGCTGACCTGGATTTTATCCTTGGCACCCAGTATGGTCTCCCAAGCATGGCCAGAGTGATCCTTGAAAACAGAGACAGAAGGAATCGCTGAGCACTGCCAAGTATAGCCAAACTCATCCCTCCTCATTAAAAAAAAAATGATTTTGCTTTTTGAGTCACACTTGGTGTTGCTTGGGGGATATTCCTGACTTAGGGCTCAGGAGTGGACCCTGGAAGTGCTCGGGATAGTGGCATGACTCTAGATCATGCCATTACCAGGTCTCTAGTCTTACTCCAGCATCTCTAGAGCTCCTCTAAGTAGCAGGATGTCTCTGCTGTCCTGGGTCCAAGTTCTCCTTCTGGGAACATGGAGCAGAATCCATGAACATTTCATGTATTTAACCCAAAATTAAAGTTCACAAGACAATTGGACAATTAATTGAAAAAAGAAAACTGCCTCCCACTTGGTTCAAGTGAATTTTGAGAATTTGGTCCCTCATGCCAATTCATAATCCCTCAGATTGGTGACTCTTTTCTTCCTGAGCCTGGAAGAGAAAGGAGGAACTCCAAAGAGGAATGGGAGGAATACTTAAGAGATTTATTGAGACGGAAAATATGGCTTCCCCATATTTTGCTCCCTAAAAAATAAAGTGAGTAGGGGAGAGAGTTCCAGAGAGTTTCTGAGGAAATTAAGAATGCCAGTTGCTCCCCGGGGTGCTCCAATAATTAAAGATTGATTTATGGAGTTCAACTTTACTCTTCTCTTCAACTGAAGTGCTTTAACTCGCAGAGGGCAGAAGTTTACGCTGGGGCCCATAAGGGGTGATTTCTGAGTGTGGAAAGATTTGCAGAATAGAGAGAATAGTGAGTAGTTGGAGGTCAATGCAAAAATTCAGATATTTTTTCTTTGATATCGTTTTAAAGATAAATAAGCATCCTTTATTGCTGTTTTTATTTATTTTTCATACCTGGCAACAGTTCTCATCCTTTCATGAAGAATACTTAAAAGCTTGTGATAGTGTCCTTTTCAGTCTTATTCACTTCTCTTACTTCTATTATTTAGTAAAAATTTTTGAGATGGGGGAGAAAAACCAGCCTGGTCCCTTAATGTGCTTGCATAATAAAGAGGCTGCCAGGTGGGCACTGAGGTGATACAAATCAAGTAAGTCACTTGGAGTGTAGGAGATTTTCTTTTAAAAATTTTTTTATAAAGTAGTTTACAATATTTGATTACATCTAATATTCAAACACCAATCTCAACACCATTACACCTTCCCACAAACATATTTTAGATGTTTCCATCCCGAACCCGAATCCCTGACCCAAAGCAGAACCAAAATAATATATTTCCCTCTAAGATTTGTTGCCTCCTACTTTGAATCCCATCAAATGAGGTGCAGTTCTCTTAGAGTGTGGGTAAGTTGTGTCCTATGAAGTGTCCAGGAAAAGGATCATTCATGGGTGAGGCTCTGCCCGAGCATGTGGAGAGTGGCTGTGAGCATGGCTGCGGTTGAGTTCTGGAGGTTTTGGGTTGCCAGGACTGGGTCCCTTGGGGCAGGGAAGGGTCTCAGCCACCCTCCTCTGGGGCTCCCTGAGTGAAACAGCCTGGCACAGGGTCCGGCGGCATGGTTATGGTGAGCATCATGTTCTTCCCTCCCAGGAGAGAAGAACATGCGATCTGGATGGTGGCGGATAACGAGATTATCTGGCGCCAGCCATGGGTAGCTCATGGGCATGATTGCTGAGTTGCCAGAGACAGGGGGATATGGGCATAGGATCTCCATTCAAGGTCCTGTTGAAACCAGAGTTCTCAGTCACAAAGTCCCACCGGAAATTTTCAATTATGTTCGAAAGTGCTCTTAGTTTGGGTGAGTAATCATAGAGTAGGTAAGTGCTTATCTTGTAATGCAATTGGCCCTGGGTTCAATCCTCAGTATTACATTATGGTCCCCAGTGACCCAACAGGAGTGATCCCTGAGTGCAGAGCCAGGAGTAAGCACTGGGTACAACTGGGTGTGGCCCAATAACCAAAAACCAACAAACAAAATGCTCTAAAGTTTTCTCCAGTTTATGATACAAATATTTTTATTTTCCTATGACCGTCATGCAATAAATGTTGGGAAGCCCCCTAGATACAATGCAACTACTAAGGTAAAGTCCAACACATCTCCATTTACCTGGTGCTACTCACAACTGACATGTAGTTGGCTCAAAGAAATTAAGGACTGATCTCAATATTGGAAACCAAGAAAACTGTCTCATAAGGGATGGTTGAAAATGTTGAGCATGTTCCCATTTCTGTTCTTCTAGAGTATAAGAGGATGGAAGCTTTAATCATTAACCACAGTCATATTGGAATCAACCCCTGAGTGAACTTATTGATCCCCCTGGTGCCCACCAGTAACCCACCCTCCCTAGCAACATGCCTTCTTGTTCTTCATTCCTATAAAACTGCTTTTTGTGACTGCACACAGGCGGTTGTTTTGAGAACATAAAAAACAATGAGTCATCAACTTCCAACCTTCCTGCTTGATACCAATAAAGATATTTCATGATCTGTCACTGTGTCACTCATTTGGTTGTCCCTTGAGGTTCAAAACTGAACTTTTCATGGTTCATTTATAGAAATAGAAGTCTTTGTTAGGGGGGCTTACATCCCAAGTTCTCTGTCCCAAAATGGAGAAATCCTACAGCTCTGATCAAACAGACATTCCTCCAGAAGGGAAATTAGCATACATATGTCTCAACATTTCCCCAATATTTATACAGACAGGCAAGAGGATAACCAGGTAAAACTAGTGGAATTTCTATGCTTGGTAACACTCATGGAATATTCATCTTCACAGAACTTTCTAGTAGGTGGCTATAAGTCATTGCTATTTGATTTTATATTTAAGATTTGATCTCATAGGGATGAAGTGCATTAATATAAGACTTGAAAATTCTTTTGGGAGTTTGACATTAAAAGCAAAACCAAATATGAGCAAGTATGGCCATATGAAATCAAAAGGCTTCCATACAGCAAAGTAAATAAACAACAGGATGAAAGGTCATTTTAGGATTGGAAGAAAATATTTGTAAATCATGTCTGATAAAGGATATATTCCAAATTATATAAAGAATTCTTAAAATTCAATAGAAAAAATTAATCTGAGTTTTATTTAAATGAGCAGGTGATGTGTCAGAGAAATAGTAGAGGAGGTAAGGTGTCTGCTTTGCATGTAACTGATTTTGGCTCAATATCCAGAACCACATATGAGCACCAGTAAAGTTGGCTTCTGAGTATAGAGACAGGAATAGCCCAAATATTGACATTGTGGCCCCAGAACAAACAAATGAGCAGATAAGGGTTGAAATATATCTCAGGTATTAGAGTACATACCTTCCAGGTTTAAGGCCATGGGTTCAATCCCTTAGCACTGAAACAACATCAGCAAAAATGGGCAAGTGGTATTAATAGACATTTTTCCAAATGGCATCAAGTCCAAGAAAAGATGATCAACATCAATAATAACCAGGGACATAAAAGTCCAAACCACAAAAAACTATAACCTCAGACCTATTTTGAATGACTTATCAAAAATACAAGAAATGACAACGATTTATGAAAATATGATCAAGAGTTGGATATTTTCCCAAAGGAAACAAAATCTCTAGCTTGAAAAGATATCACGTTTATTTCAACATGATTTGCAATAGTAAAGGTATGGAAAGAACTTATGTCCATCAGCAGAAGAATAGGCAGAGAGTATGTCTCTTATGTATACAACGGGCTATTATTCTTCAGTTGTAGGGAGCAAAATGGGCTCCTATCATCAGTGATAGTGTGTATGGACTCAAGAGAATTAACCAAGTGAAGTGAGTCTGAGAAAGGCAAATACTATGGGATTTTATTTATGCATGGAATCTAAAATGAACTAAGCTAATAGGTTCAGAGAAAAGATTGATGTTTCCCTGGTGAAGGACTAAAGGGAGGGTTAGAGAATAGGGGAATTGCACATACGTGGGGTTGTCAGTGCTAAGAATATAATGGATAGCATCACAACTCTGGCTATTGTATTGTATTGCACATTTGAAAGTTATAATCTGAGTAAATTGTAAAAGTTTTCACAAGAATAAAACGTTCTCAACGCAGAAACTGAAAAAACTGAGATTATGTGTTATGATAGATGTTAATTACAGTTATTGTAGTAACCATTCCCCTACAAGTATCAAATTATTACACTGTTCACCTAAAACTAGAACAATGTTACACATCAATTATATCTCAATTTTCAAAAAGGTCTAAAAATAACCCACAGAGGTTGAGGATTTTGAAAAATCAATGGATTATGGGGATATGGAATTCATATATGGATATATAAATATATTTGGTGGTAAAATTAGTCGTTATATATCCACCAATTAATTTTTTAATATTTTAGCAATTTGAACTTCAATTCTTTTGAGAAATAAAATGCCTTAGGAATGTTCACCCTATTTTATACTCTGGCAAATAAACATAAAGCCAACTATTTAAGAAGGGTCATCAGTACCTATGCTGAGTAGAAAGCCTGGTATTCTAGGATTACAATGATAATTCTACTTTCACAAAATTGAACCATACAGCATTGTTAGCTTTAAGTGCCTTTTTTCCTTGGAGGTTATATAAAAGAATGACGAAATATTGAGTGACCTTTAATTATTCAGCTTTCTTCTAAGGATAGTGACCTGTATTCTAGATCCAATTGTGGGCTAGAAACAAAATAAGAAAAACTCAGAAAAATAGAAACAGAGGAACAAATAAGTTGAGAAACACTGGCACAACTCCTTTATTTTCTTATATATATATATTATATATATATATGTACATATATTTATATTCCTGCCTCCCCCACTCTTCAGAAGTAAACAGTCCGATAAAGACAAATGAAAAGAGCAAACTTGAATTTTAAATTTCAAAAGACTCTGAACATGGCTCGTAACAAGCAACTAGAGAGAAGAGTATCTGCTTCCTAAAACCTAACTCACCTCCTATCCTACAAGTGTGAAGCCTGAGCAGCAGGAAATGAGCAAAGGGGCCACCAAGCTGCCATTGCTGGGGGGGGGGGGCGGAAGGGACAGGGGATAAATGTGAAAGTATCTTGGTATTCAGGAATACAGCAGCCTGGCGTGGGACACACTGACTGCACTGAGGTCTGGCCCAGTGTAATTGCCAGAGGGCTTTCTCCTAGACCAAGAAGCACAATAGTTCAACCAAGTAAAGAGGCATAACCAAGGAATAGAACACCTGAATTTAATAGGTTTACTGCCAGGGCAATTCCATCATGTCTTTTAAGTCTTCCTTTTAGTTTGCTCATTTTAATTTATTTCGGACCGGAGCGATAGCTCAGCGGGTAGGGCGTTTGCCTTGCACAAGGACAACACGGGTTCGATTCCTCCGTCCCTCTCAGAGAGCCCGGCAAGCTACAGAGAGTATCCCTCCCTCACAGCAAAGCCTGGCAAGCTACCCGTGGCATATTCGATATGCCAAAAACAATAACAACAAATCTCACAATGGAAATGTTACTGGTGCCCACTCGAGCAAATCGATGAGCAATAGGATGACAGTGCTACAGAGCTACAGTGCTAATTTATTTTATGCCTAATTATGGTGCTTGCATGTGGCTCACAACTGCATGGGCTCAGACCAGACGTGTGTGTGTGTGTGTGTGTGTGTGTGTGTGTGTGTGTGTGTGTGTGATGGGCTGGGAGATTGCTCTTGGGACAGTGACAGAGATTGAGGCCTCATCCATGTAATACAACCTCTCTATCACTAAGAAACATCTCAAGGCCCTCTCCAGACTCGTTCCCATGGCATGATGTGCCACCTCATTCCCCAAAAGCACTAGTGGAGGCTGCACCCCCAGGTTCTACACACAAAACTCCATGCACCCGCACTTACACCCGAAGGGATTCTACATCACCACCGCCCAATAGCAACAACAATGAGATAGGGGAGTTTCTGCGGGATGTGATGTTTGTAAGGCCCTTGACAAATGGTAGAGCAAGGCAAGTCTGGGATTTATAGAGAAGCTACACTAGAACAATGTTTTCAAGTTCAAGTGAAGGTCAATAGAGTTCGCTAGATATGAGAAGCCTGGAAATAAATGTTCCTTCTCTTTTCCAAGTGATTTGAGGAAAATATTCCGTCTAAGAAAGCACTTCCTTATGCTTCTCAAGATGAAAAGGGTTCTATTTATGTAGTATCCAAATGTCCTGGTGAGAAGCAAAATTTATTTGTCAAACACACTAAACCTACCCACCCATCCTGACTCATCTACCATCTCAGATGCTCTCTGCAATCCAGAATCTTTAAAAAAGGAAAATCACATATTTTGTTGCTGTTTCTTCTCAGATAGTACATATTCTGACTTCTTGTAGCATTGCGGGTTTTCTTTCCCTTAACTTCACAAAGTTACTTTAAAAGCTTTTTGGTTTATTGCTAATTTCCCCCCTTTTCAGCTCAGTTGTACAATATGGTATGTGTGTTGGCTTGTAATTTTGAAGCTGAATTTATGGGCCTGCTATAGTTCAAATGATATTCTATTTTTGCTTGCTTTATTTCTGCCTGGGCTTGATATGTTTTATGAGGCTCTTTCCTATAGTACTGGCATTCATATCTGGCAAAACCAGAATTCTGTCTCATTTGATATTCCTTCAAAGTTCCAAACCTAAGTATTTTCTTTTTCTTTTGTATGATGTTGGAGCTTGTTGTGACTTTTTTTTCTTTTGAAATAACTGGAAATGTTTCCTTCCACATCAGAAACTCAAGTTTGCAGAAATCCCTTTGGGAGTTTATTAAATGTGTGTTTGGAGGGCAGAGAACGGAGAGAGCCAACATTGAAACTCCTGTCCAGAGAGCGCCCTAGTTTTAGGGATGGGATCAGGTCGCCATTGGAAGACAGAGGTCTGATTCTGCACCTCTGAGCTCCACCACTTACCTACCTGACTTCCTCTTTCTCCTCTAATGAGGCACTGCCTCGTTGCCCCCTTCCACCCCCACCCCCCACCCTCGGACTAAACAGGCTGCTCTTTTCTAAGCTTCTCACTTTCATAGTCAAAATGAGCCAGACTGCTTGTGCCGGGAGATCTCAAACAAGCTGACTTGAGCCGCCAAGGAAACTTTGAAAACAGAGGACAAAATTGTAAAGAGGTTTGTGGGAAACACAGCAGCTCAGAGAGATGGGCGCCTGCTTCAGCCCGTGGAATAAACATCTTCCTGAACCACTCCACCCATAGGATATTAGAAAAACCCTAATGATTCCCCAGGAGACCGGAGATCAAGTTCGGCCCTGCCTTAAACTGGCTATAGGACTTTTGCACATGTAACTTGTCCAGAACAAGTCTTCAAGTAAGCCTGAGTTGAAAGGGGAGAGTGGAATCTTTCAACCCAGCTCCTACGCAATATATAGACTAGAAATGAAGGTTGCAGCATTCAAATGATCTGTCAAAGTCATGGTTAGTAAAAGACAAGTCTCCTGAATGTCAATAATTTAAATATTTTTGTACCACATCATACAGTTTCTCTTACCTATAAAACCCATGAGTGAATGTGTGTGTGTGTCGGGGGGTGGGGGAGGGAGGGCTAGCCGCACAGACAATTGCTCAAGTTTCTTAAAGTTTCAATATTCTGTCCGTCCCTCACTGTAGGAAGCTGGATTCAGGTCATGTGGGAAGAATATACAGAAGAACTATTTCTCATTCCTTTGCCTCCTCCCTCTCCCACCCTTTTCTTGGTACCCTGATCATTCATTTCCTCTCCGTCCCCCATTTCCCTCTCTTAATTAATTCTGAGTTTGGAAATAACTTATCAGGACAGAGAGTTCATTTCGCATCATTTATTTCCTTTGGGGAAAACTAATTAGTAAATAAAAATGACATTCTTTAATGGAATAATTTTGAAACACGGGGCTCCACCTGCACTAAAAAATAATGACTTCGATGTTGTTGTGAATTATGATATTACAATTTAAATTTAATTAAAAATATATTTCTTCCAAGAAAATATCCCCCCCCCAAAAAAAACACTCCAAAATCTTTAGAGACACAGAATGGGAGGGGCAAAGATTTTGCTTTATTTTGGGTTTCAGAGTTTTAAGCATTTCTATCAAAGGGTGCTAGGAAGAAAAGTTAGGAAGCTGGCTTCTAGAAAATGCAGTATTCTAATTCAAGTGTTGTCTGAGAAGCTGAAGCCAAGAGTACTCATTGTACTAATGTGAAAAAGATGAATGACACCTAAATGGGTTTTCTTTGCATCACAGAGCATGGTTAAGTGTTTTACATGCATTTGTCACTGCTATTAATGTAATCACATAAAACTTTCTCTTGTTCTCAAGTGCTTTTAAAGTGAGCTATTTGAGCTTTTGATTCTGCAGGTTTTCCTTCTCTTTCAAAATTAGCAAAGGTAATATGTAAGCGCCCCCCCTCCCTTTTTTTTTAAAAATCTTAATGTAAGAGCTGAAGTAAAGAAAAGAATATGGTAGTTGCTGGGGTAAATTGAGAACGATGGGGCCTTACCTTTCAAGGGCAGTTGCCCGTAATTGTAATAAAAATATCCTGAGAGGATCATAAAGGATGTTGAAAGTGTTGCAAGTGTTTTCTTTATGATATAATATTAATGTCGGATCATCTAGGCAGGCTGTGCACAGAGGTATTCTTCTCTACCGTTTCTCCTGACTCAGTTGCTCACAGCCCATCCAGGAGACCCGGAATCCCAGCCCTCAGTGCCCAGGCCATTTTGGGACAAGGACAGAGGGGCCAGAGGCCTTGTCTTGACCCTTAGAGAAGGCGTACCTAGTGCCACACGGGTGGAATCTTCACAGGCCAGTGGAAGGCTGATCCCTTCCCTCTTCACTCTTTGCTTCTCTCAGCATCAGTCAGCTGGGGCTTGCTTCCTTTCTTTCTTTCTTCAACCTGAAAGACCTGGATTTGAAATTTGGCTCCACCTTTTCCTATCACTGTGTCTCTGGGCAAATTCCTTAATCCCGCTAAGCCCCGATGCCCGGATAATACCCACCTTGCAGAGCAGGGCTGAGGTAAGACATGCAAAGTGCCTAGTCTGCCCCTCCTGCCCCCCCCCATGTACTCACTGATTCACTTTCCCTCAGCCCACTGCCCCGTTGAGAGCTATGAAGGTGCTGAGAGTGTCCTTGAGGGTCCTTAGCACTTTTTCCCTCTGCCAGAGGGGAGAAATCCACACATGTCTGTTTGCTTTTGCTGAAGAGCCATCTACTTCATTGTTTTCGATGTTTTAGGTTAACAGAAAAAATGCACCAGAAGTAGAGAGATGACGTTCTCCCTGAGCCATCCCTAATGTTCTATTTTCCTGCTGTTAACATTTTGCGTGACTATATTTGTGATCACTGATGAACCATTGCTGTTATATTCTTCCTTTTGTTGTCGTTGTTGTTGTTGTTTTTTCTGTTTTATTTTGAGCCGCACCTGTGAGCAGGGAGAAGGACTACTCCTGGTTCCGTGTTCAGAGGTAGCTCTTGGAGATGCTGGGGAGACGGTGTGGTGCTAAGGATCAAACCCAAACCTTCCACAGGACCTCCAAGCTTGCAGAATCTATGATTCTGAAGTGAGGTGAGTAGTTTACATAAAGGCTCATTTTGCTTTTTATTTATTTATTTATTTTTATTTTTTTAATTGAGTCACCGTGAGAACAGTTACAGGGCTTTTAGGATCGAGTCTCAGTCATACTATGCTCAGACACCCATCCCTTCACCAGTGCACATGTTCCACCACCAATAACCCCAGCATACTCCCCCTCACCACCACTCCCCCTCTGCCTGTGTGGCAGATGATTTTCACTTTACTCTTCCCTTACTTTGATTACATTCAATTTTCAACAGGAAACTCACTATCATTATTTGGAGTTTCCCCCCCAATAGTCAGACCTGTCGGAATGGCATCATTAGATTGTATGTTTTCTATTGTTGGTAACAAAGAGCATAAGATGTTGCACGGTCGTGAAGGCAGCTGCCTGGATTTGGAATTCTGGTATTAACTCCAGAGGTATTTCTGCCAGCAGCCGCTGCATTCTGAGATTGGTTTCTGTGGCGCTGGGATCATGGCTGTTCAGGAGCGGAGGAGCTGTCCATGAGCGACTGCTTGGGGTCTCATTTGGGCAGGAGGCAGGGCCAGTTCTGCCTCCCCCATCATAAGATCCCACATGCATCCCGTCCCATCACTGCAAACTCCTACCTCTCTGTCCAATTGGTTCTGAACGGTGGTGGTCGCTATACTGTCTGGGGCAGGGTGGGGGGAAAGGCCAAGGGACAGAGACCCTTCCCCTCCCAGGGCTGCATGGGGCTGTAGCCTAGTTCAGAGTCCAGGAGTATAACTGCCAGCAGCCGCTGTGTTCTGAGATTGGTTTCTGTGTCTCTGGAATAATGGATGCTCAGGGGTGGCAAAGCCATTTTCCTGAGTATATTTTTTGTATATCAGGAAAGGTCGCTGTCCCATATACCGGAGCTGTGTTAGTAGAAGCTCAGTGTCGCCAGGGCTCCATCTGGAGAAGGCGTGCTGGCTGTACCTTCTCCGTCTGCCACCTCAGTGTTGTGGGCCCGGTCTGGGGTCCGGAGTAATCTCCAGCTGGCAGTGCCTGCCGTAGACCCGTGCACCATTGTGGTAGTGTTGCAGACAGAAAGAGATGTGTGTGTATGTGAGGGGCGAGTGGAGCCTGGAAATGTATTTTTGGGTGAAAAAGTCTGAATCCTGAACCAGCCCTAAGACATGGAGGCCTTTGATGCAGAGTGAACGAGAAGGCCTCAGCTTACCCAGAATGAGCAGTCTTGCTTTTGGCTGGCCCATTCTACATTTTTGGCTTTTTCTGATAAACAGGGTGTTAACAACTGTTCATCATTAAATCCTGCCCCAGAGCTCAGGCTCACAGGGGGACTAAGATAACGAACAATACTCAAGGCAGGTGACCAGGAAGACAAACCAGCCACACCACCCTGTAGGTGCCCCACATTCTCTGCGATCCTTGCTGATTGATGCAAAGGGCCTTTAAAAGACCTACACAAGCCCTCACTTTTTTTTTTTTAATTGAATCACCATGAGAACAGTTACAAAGCTTTCCAGTTTGTCTCGGTCATACAATGATCAAACACCCATCCCTTCACCAGTGCACATTTTCCACCAACAAGAACCCCAGTATAACCCCCAACCCACCCCTCTCCCTGCCTGTGTGGCAGATGATTTCCACCTTACTCTCTCTCTGCTTTGATCACATTCAATATTTTGACAAAAGACCCACCATTATTATTTGGAATTTTCTCCAACGATCAGTCCTGCCGAAAAGACATCATTAGATAATTTGTTTTTCATATACTTTTCACCATTTGTGTATTATCTTTGAGGAGGCTTCTGTTCATCTCTTCACCTCCTTTTTTGTGGGGGTTGTTTTTTATTTTCCCTTATAGAGTTATATCAGAATTTTACATATCCTGGATGTCAGTTCTTTATCAGATGAATGGTTGAGAAATATTTTTCCCAAATCTGACGGATGGATATCTTAACACTCCTATTTCAGTCCTTTGTGAATACATCTTTGTCTCACATTTGGATCAGATCTGTTCATGCCCAACAGGATAGATACAGTCCCTCTTACTATAGCCTGGGGCTTTATGATTGCTAATATTTAATTGCTAATATATTATACTGTGGATTGGAGCGATAGTACAGCTGGTAGGGCGTTTGCCTTGCATGCAGTCGACCTGGGTTCGATTCTTCTGCCCCTCTCGGAGAGCCCGGCAAGCTACTGAGAATATCTCACCCGCACAGCAGAGCCTGGCAAGTTACCCGTGGTGTATTCGATACGCCCAAAACAGTAACAACAAGTCTCACAATGGAGACGTTACTGGTGCCCGCTCGAGCAAATCGATAAGCAATAGGATGACAGTGATACAGTGACAGTGATACAGTGATACTGCTGATTATGAAGACCATATGATGTTGCGCGGTTGGATTTCTGATATTTTAGTAATAAGTCTGGAGGGATTCCTGCCGAAAGCTGCTGGGTTCCGAGATTGGTTTGTGTGCCTCTGGGATCATGGCTGTTCAGAAGGAGCCAGAGGAGCTGTTTGTGGGTGGCAACTTGGGGCCTCGTTGGGACGGGGAGAAGGGCCAGTTCCACACCCCAATCCAAGAGTCCCCGAGTGCCTCGTCACTGCAACAAGTCCTTACTTTTAACTTCGTCCTAGACTAAGTTCCTCCACACTTGGGAAGCTCTTTTAATTTTTTTTTCTTTTCTACTTTCCAATAAACTTTCTACATTACAATTCTGAGTCCGAGCATCTTTATTATTCACTATTTTCAAGAATGAAAATATTGAAGAACCCGGGAATCATGAACAAACACAGAGATACCCCTGTTTCTGCCTCACCTGCATCAAAGAAATCTTGAAACCTCAGGAACCTTGAAAGCCAGGGAGATGCAGGATTCCAGACCCAGGGCAAGGAGGCTTCCCCTGGGGAGAGGTGGCTGGAGCCCGTGGCGAGAACAACTTGCCCCACCTTCAAAATAAAGACCAGGTGAAAGAAATCAAAAGACAACCAACTGCTCCAATCTCGCCCTTGGCAACCATCCTAGCAACAGACTGGGCTGGGCATGGGGGGAATTTGGGAGATGTAAAAAATATACATCAACTAACTAGAACAAAAGAAAAGCATGGATGTGTGTGTGTATGTGTGTGTGTGTGTGTGTCCCAAGCACACGTGTGGCCAGTGCCCATGTGGCCTGCATACATTGGTGCCACGCACATGCCACATGCGTGCCGCCTCTTGAAATGTGCGCTTTGGTCCTTTCCCACTGGTACATGTGCCAGCTCTCCCCACTCTGAATAAGCCTGAGCTCTCTCCTGAGCACTTATCTTTTATTTACTTATTTAGCTTTTTTGGGTTCCACTTGGCTATGCACAGGGGTTACTCCTGGCTTTGCACTCAGGAATTACTACTGGTGATGCTCAGGGGACTATATAGAATGCTGGGAATTGAACCCAGGTTGGCTGCGTGCAAGGCAAATGCCCTACCTGCTGTGCTATTCCTCCAGCCCCGCCCTATTTTTTTTTTATTAGTGAATCACCGTGAGGTACAGTTATGTACTTACAAACTTTCTTGCTTGTGTTTCATTCATGCAAGTTCGAGTACCCAAACCTCCACCATTGCCCTTTATCTTCCACCAATGATCCCAGTATCCCTCCCACCACCCCCACCTCTGTGGCAGAGCTTCCCTTTTGTTCTCTCTTTCCTTTTGGGTGTTGTAGTTTGCAATAGAGGCATTGAGTAGCCATTGTGTTTGATCTATAGTCTGCATTTGCCACACATCTCCCAACCCAAATGCATCCTGAGCACTTATCTTAACTCTTACCTTTCCTTCTGGTTAGTGCAAAAGTAATTTGACATGAGCAGGTGGTTTCTTGAGAATTGTATGAAAGAATTATGTACAAAACACAGAAGGTTAAGTTAGAGGGATTTTTTGTTTTGGTTTGTTTGTTTTGGCTTTTTGCCTTTTTGGGTCACACCCAACAATGCTCAGGAGTTACTCCTGATTAATCAGGAATTACTCCTGGCATTATTTGGGGGACCACATCGGATGCCAGGGATTGAACCCAAGTCGGCTGCATGCAAGGCAAATGCCCTACTTGCTGTACTATCACTCAACCCTCAAGTTAGAGTCTTATTATACAGTTTAAATATCCGGCTTCCCTTTCCTACCAACGTCCAGGCCTCTCCTTCTACCCATGTTTGATGCCACTCGTTCTGTCTCATGATGTTGGGTCCAGTGTATGATTTCCTAATTCCTGTTCCTTGCCATCTACTCGCCTTCCATGTCTGATGGTCTGGTCTTGTCCCTCATGTTCCTCTATCCAGTGATGTTTGCCTCATCTGAAATCTTGTTCCTGGGTCTCTCTGGGATGATACCCCCCTATTCCCTGGTGTCTCAGCTTTCCTTAATCCCTGACCACAGCCAGGTGGTTATGAATGAGATTCCTGAGTCCTGTACCTGCCACTGGGTCTCTCAGATGTACCCTAGGAATTTGTATCGTCCGCCCCAACTTTTCTTAGTGTGAACAGGTGAGACTCCTGTGTCTGGAGCTGTAACCCCTGATATTCCAGGAGAGAGAGAGAAGGACGGGCAGACTGGAGGCTTTCTTTTATCTGCAGTTATTCGCACCCCAGCCACCCCACTGTTGATTTTTTTAAGTTTTTATTTTATTGAATCACCGTGAAAAAAATTACAAGTATCAGTCATATACTGATTAAACCCCCATCCCTTCACCAGTGCACATGTTCCACCACCAAGAACCCCAATATACCCCCCACCTAAGTAGCTAATGAGCTTCATTTTATTCTCTCTATACTTTGATTCATTCAATATTTCAATAGCGAACTATTATTGTTTGGAATTTTCCCGCAACAATCAGGCCTGCTGAAAAGGCATCATTTAATAATTTATTTTCATTGCTGAGAGTGAAGACTCTATGAGTTTTGGATTTCTGATATTTTAGCTCAGTTCACAGCCTAGATGCATTTCTGTAAGAAGCCACTCTGGGTGCCAAGATGGGTTAGAAGACCTCTTGATCATAGTCTTTAGGAGCAGAGGGTTCGTTTCTCACTCCGCAGCTCCGGATCTTATCTGGGCGGAAGGCATGCCGGTAACACCCCCCCCCAGGACCACCAACAGGCTACATCACTAAAAAGTCCTACCTCTGGGTTGGGGGTCTTACAGGGTGGTTCTTGCCACGTGGATGCTGCTGCCACCACCATTTTCCACTCAGAAAACCCATTCTTGATTTTTATTGGCGAGATTTACACTGACCAACTGACTTCACCTGGGGCTCCATCCTTTCACTTCCGCAGTATTTCTCGATAAATTTATTATACTTTACTGTTTTTTTTCATCCCCAGATTCTATTCTGCCATAGCATTGGACCTGAAAAGCCTAGGCAAGGCCTAGGACTGACTCTCCCTCCCTGCAAAGAGCAATTCGTCATTCCAGCCTGCGTCCACAGCTCCTGGAGAAATTGGGTGGCAGGGATCAGCTGCCAAGTCAGGTGCCATTGAGCAGCCACCCCTTGGGGCTGGCAGAAGCTGAAGTCCGGCCGTACACGGAGCTCAAAGTAGACTTTCGCCCATCCTGAACTCGCAGGCATTTTCGCTGAGTGACAGAGGTGGGGAGAGAAAAAGCAGTAGATTTTCTTTTGAGGCTGCTTTCCCCATACTCCAACTCACATAAGACACTCTGGAAACCTCCATCAGCAACAGACAGTATTGTTCAGGAGGAGGAAAGGCTTCTTCCTTCTTTTTTCCTTCTCGTTCTTGTGCAGCACACCGATTGGCATCAGACAGTAACAGGAGAAAAATTAAGTCTACTTAAAATATCTTTTTGATAATGCTTCTGACATGAAGATACCTGATATAAATGGAGTAACTCTTTTTTTAGGAGTGCAGGGGGCATTCATGGTGATACTCCAGGATTGTTCCTGGCTCTGCACTCAGGAAATACTCCCGCCATGCTCCTGGGAACCATATGGAGTGCTGGGGATCTAACCAGGGTCTTCTGCATGCAAGGCAAATGCCCTACCTGCTGTACTATCACTCTGGCCCCATAAATGGATTAACTATTTTTTTTAAATTTTTATTAGTGAATCACTATGAGGTACAGTTACAAACTTATGAACTTTCATGTTTTCATTTCAGTCATACAGTGATCAGTGATTGTTTACATCCCTCCACCAGTGCCCATTCTCCTCCACCAATGTCCCCAGCATCCTTCCCACCACCCCCAACTCAATCCCCACCCCCACCCTGCTTCTGCGGCAGGATATTCCCTTTTGTTCTCTATCCTGTTGGATGTTGTAGTTTGCAATATAGGTATTAAGTGGCCATCATTTTCAGTCTATAGTCTACTTTCGGTATGCATCTTTCAACCCAAGTGGGTCCTTCCAACATTCTCTACTAGGTGTTCCCTTCTCTCTAACATAAATGGATTAACTATTAATGTAATAACTAAGTCACCTCCATAAAGAAAACCTCCAGCTAAAGCCAAGGATATTGCGGTCTGGGGAAGAGCCCTTTTTGGAAAGGTTACAGAAAGGCACGTTAAACAAGAGCATTATTGTTTTGCAGACAAATTACATTGATCAAGGACAGAGAATTTTGATCATTTCTGTCTGTTCCCTCCCTTCAGGGTATAGAAGCGTTTCACCCTTACAAAGGAAATTTGGGGAGCCACTTCCAACTCTGTGCTTCGGTGTGTGTTAGGAGCTGGTTTGCTCTTTGCAGTGCTTGGGATACCATGTCCCTAGGCATAGAGTCCAGGCTTATCTGACTGCTGCCCCTACCCCCAGCCCCTACCCCCTACATCAGCCTAAACTAATTCTTAAGCCAAATAATTATGTTTAGGGGCAGAAAATTTTATTCTCTCATCGCATAGAGCAATGGTTTTCCTGCACACCCCAATTCTTTGCACCACCACTAAGTCCCCCCTTCCCTTCCTTCAGGTGTCTGGAGACTTCATGCTGCCTCAGACTCAGCCTTTTCAGAACATCACATAGTTGAAATCATGCAGCATTGAGCCTTTTCATCGTGGCTTCTCCTACTCTGCAATACACAGTTATGTTTTCTTCAGATCTTTTTGTGGCTTGATAGCTCGTTTCTTTCTGCTACGGAATAATTTTCCATTGATGATATCACAGATGGGTTACACAATCACCTACTGAAGGACGTCTTAGTTGCTTCCAAGTTTTGGCAATTATGAACAGACCTGCTAGCAACATTTGTGTGTGGGTTTTTGTGTGGACGTAGCTTTAATTCATTTGGGCAAATACCAGGGAGCCCAGTTGCTGGGTGGTATGAGAAGATGATTTCAGAATGAACCACCAAACTGTCTTCTCAAGTGGCTGAGCCACTTTGCATTCTCACCAACATTTTTTAAATGCTGAAAAATTCTTTGGGAGAAAGGGCACGTTTCTGTTCTGAGTCACAAACACTTGAAAGTCTCCTATTTTGTTTGTATCCCCTAAATTGGGGCTATTTGAATTTCTAAGACTCAAGCTTACATTCCAAATGCTTCCTACATCTGAAAGATATTTCTTTGTATTGAAAATAATGTAATGACCCTCAGGGGAAAAATATTATTGCAGGAATGATAGGTCAAAGTTTTTATTAAAAGAACAAATTAGATAATTTTATTAAATTATTTTTGAGATTTGGTAACTTTGCACCCCTAAAACATGTAAACCAATATTGCTGTAATTAAAAAATTTTAATTGAGAACTAGCATACACCAAAAAAATAAAAATGGAAAATCATTTACAAAACAGGGGACCCTAAAAAACAATGAAAAAAAAGTATTCAAATGAAATAAAGCTTTGATATGGACCAAAGGAGATTCTGCAAAGAGTGAACAGGGACATCCAAAAAGAGAAAAATAGATATTCAGGAGTCAAACTTATGTTTTATTTATTTGGGTTGTTTGGGGTCTATATTCACTATTGTTTACTACTCTGATCCAAAACCAGCACAGTGTAAAAAGTGTCAATTTTTCATGACCTTATGACACTGGGTAAGAAAAAAGAGTTAAGGAACCTGGGATACAGTTCACATGGTAGAGCATTTGCATATACAAAGATTGAGTTCGATCCTGGGCACTGCATCACTCCCCTAGCCTGCACTGGCAGGCTTAAGTGTCTCAGAAGTAGCGCCAGCCACTCACTCACAGGAACATTTTATAAAGGAATTAGAGAGGAAAGAATAGGGCAATTGAGAGGTGGATGCTTGTAGGGTTTATCCGTGGAAGGAGGATAAGCATTGAGGGGGGGGGGCGTGGTTTCCACACGTTTGCTTAGATTAGTACTATAATGCAAAGTCTTTGCCGAAAATCTCCACGAGAGAATTTGGTTGGTAAAGACCCAGTGTATGATTGGTCAAGTATGTCTGATTGCGCCAGCCTTTTCATGGTGTCCAGTTAACCAACAGGTCTGTAATTTGGGAAGAGTAATGAATGGCTATGTGAGGAAATGGCCAAGAACAGTCTGAGTCAGGCGGCAAGGATGTCTACTTTGCAAATCATGAAATCAGATGCAAGAAGGGCAAACTAAAAGAAGGAGCAATCGACACGTGAGTGGGTGAAGTGGTCAGAGCTTTGGTAAACTCCAGGAAGGAGAGAGGGGAGTGGAGAACCTTGGGGCAGTAGCAATAAAGGAGCCGGCATGGCCATTCTCTCCCATTCTCTCTACCCTGCTTCTTTCTTAAGGGATCTCCATGCCAAGTCCCTAATGACTTTTCTCAACCCAGCATGTACTCCGAAGCTACTTGGACCAGAGAAATGAGCAGAGAAGCCTCTGATAAGGCCCACAGCTGGAAGATGATGGTAATCTGCAAGTTTAAGCAGAAGCAGATCCTAGAGAGCAAATGATGAGGGGAAAAAGGACAATGGGGGGATAAGAATCCAAAGAGATCTGAGGAATCAGACATAAAGAAACACAGATGAAGACAAGAAAAGTGATTAGGCTGAAGCTGTTCACACCTAAAAGATGATTCAAACAAACACGGTGTCATCTAAATGTTTATGCCATCTCCAAAGAATCATAAATACGGTAATTGATAAAAACGGACTTGTAAATATCTGCTGGAGATAGTGTTTCCAGGTAGATCAGAGAACAGAAGGAAAGTCATGCCGGGCTGGGTCTGTTCCCAGCTTTGAAACTTGGCAGCGTTTTCAGAGTTTCACTCAAGTTCTCAGGTCAAAGGAATCAAGTTGAAGAGGTATTCATGTAAACATGCTGTGTTTTTCTGTGAAGTAACAGAACTACTCCAGTTATTTATTTTAGATTTGCAAAAATGTTCTCATCCCCATAGCTTCAGGGCATGTGACAATACAAAAACCGAGACTCGGTTGAGAGAAAATGTTCTCATGGAGAGAAAATGTCTATGTATTCTAGCCTTATCAGACAGCTTACTGCTGATCCTCTGAAAGCATTAAGACTTCTTATTGCTGATGAATTTTTAAAATGTTTTAGGATACCTATACAATTAAAGAAGAATCTCATCAGTAGAAGATGATCTCTGTGTGTGTGAATGTGGGTTGTGTTTTCCTCTATAGATTACACTGAAATCCTTCCCAATACTTTTTTCAAATTCATTTTCATTGATTAAGATGCCTTGGTTTCTGCATGGTTTTAATGTCTTTCTTGCTCTTGCTACAGATTTTATCACTCATGGCATCTATTGATGAGACCTGGGAAATCTAATCTAAGGCTCTGGACTTCACTCTGCTTCATTTAGAAGGAAGGACTTCTGTGGTTAGTCATCCACATATATTATGCATAAAAGAATTTGTGCTAGAACTCTATCACTGTTCCTCTTTCAGAAATGGAAATCTATGAAGTAATATATCACTGGTAAACTTTAGATGGTTAACATTTTGGCCTTTCCAGTTGTCATCACAATCTTATTTTATGTAGGTCAATAGTTTTCAAATATTTGCTTCAAGTATGATAAGTTGGAGGTTTTGTTGATTCAATTGGATGTGCAGAGACAGTGCACATATTAATGGACAACTGAGTTATGCACTTCCTAGTCGTGAAGCTATTTAAACTAAATTTTGAAAGTTGGGAATAAAAACGTATTATCACCTTTGTGAAATAGTTTTTTGTCACTTTGCAGAAAAGCACTAGCAAGCAAGGTAGACTAAGGATAATTTTAAGTCAACATCTAGACACATGCAAAATAACATAGGACAACCTCAGAAATAGAAAAAAATCAGAATAAATTAGTTTAAATTGTAATGACTCCCTGGAATACCAGGGTTTGACTCAATTTGAGGTGCAGGCCAGGGAAGGGTGGGGCCATACCCTGTTATGCTCCGGGCTTATTATTCCTGTCTCTGTGCTTGGGGATCAGCTCTGGTGGGACTTGGGGGACCACATGCATTGACGATCAAACCAGGGCAAGCCATGTGCAAGGCCAGCACCTTTCCTGCCATTCTATCTCCCTAGACCCTTGACCCAATTTTAGATAATAAATAGAAAAAGAAAGTTATAACTAATAGAAAACCCTTGAGAACTTTTTTCACTACTAGTAATATAGAACCCAGTGGATAGGATAAATGTTATGCCTTGTTAAAAAAAAATTCCCAAACTTATTTTCTCCATATACCTCGAAGATGTATGAGAAGTACTGAAATATCTAGATTTGTGATTATAAGTACAGTTGTCCCAAGGTCAAACTGCTTTCAAATATGTAACCAGCAGTGAGCAAGATTGATAAACTATGAGTGAACTTTCAGCATTAGACCTACCAGCTCATAACATCTGTTGACACGATGCCTTTAAATCATTGATATAACAGATTACAGGGAAATAAAAACACTTCTGATAGGTCCCAATATTTTTGATTTTTTTTTTGTATTTTGGGTCACACATGGTAATACTCAGAGGTTAGTCCTGGTTCTACACTCAGGAATTATTCCTAGATGTGCACGGGAGATGTTGAGAATGGGATATTGAGAATTATACCTGGGTTGGCTGTGTACAAGCCACTGTACTATTGCTCTGGCCCCTGGATTTTTCTTTAATTAAGTCATACAGCATTATATGTATTAAATATCAGTCTCAAAAATTTCTATTCATAGAAAGGTAATTTAGGATTAATTTTAAGATTATTCCTCCTATGAAGAAGCAATAAATCAGTAAAAAATATATGAAGGAGTTACCGTTGTGGCTTTATCTTACAAGGAGATCCTAGTAAAACTTTGTACTATGCATGCCAGAAAAAAAAACTCTCACCATGCCTTGGAACAGTCTACTTGTTAAATCTTTACTATTCTGCCCACATTCCGGAAGTTAATTTCTATATTCTCTTTCCTAGCACATACCAAGGTGCTAGGCTTGAGATTCATGTAGGATAATGAAATCAGCTTGGGACTCTTCTTCATGCAGGCTGGGATGTGAGAGAGCAGCTCTGAACATGTAGGCCTGTCTCTGGAAATTCTCCATGATGGTGTTGAAGTAAGAAGACAAGAGGTGAAAACACAGGGAAGCTGAGGCTTCCAACCGAAACACGCTGCATTCTGAATCAATCTGGAGTAACAAGGAGGGGTGGCAAAGCTGAGGCAGGAGGCAGAGGGAGCAGCATAAGAAGCAGTCTTCCTCCAGGAAGCCTGCCGCTGTGAAACCTCAGTGTCTGCAAGAGTCTTGGTATGTTGTAGACATTCGGCTGATTTCTGTTAAATAATATGTGGTTGACTGAAGCAATGAATTCACAAAAGATGAATCCGTGCAATCCTGTACACAAAGTAGATGTCCCTTTCATGATGACTTCACTATGAGTGGTACAAAATGACTTTTAAAAGCATCTGACTATACCAGAATTGAAATATGCTTCTAAAAGGGGTAGGTGCAAAAAGGAGAGTCCCTGTAAGGGAAAGGCCTTTTATTTCATATTTCACCATAATTGCTGTCTTTCCTTATTATTATAGCAATTGAGCTCCCATATTTTGGGCATCTCCAGCCTTTTTGATTGATGCTTGAATCTATATATGTTTATATATATATGTATTTATGTATGTGTACATATATACATACTGTGTTTTATGCATCAAGACTTCATGGACGTGGATCTTACACACCTATAGAGGTATTAAGCAAGTCCTTGAAGTTCATAATATTGCAAATTGATGGCATAGCAATTTTAAGACTTCTAATAAAAGAGAAAAAGATAAAAATGATAATAAAAGTAAATGTATAATGATATAATAAATAAATTTTACTAATTGGCTGGGTTTTATAAAAATAGCATTTATTATTTACTATTTCCTAAATTTGAGAAGTGCTCTATTGGCAGAACCAAACTGTTCCCCTAATAGTTTACACTTTCTACCCTTGTCTGATCATCCTGTGAACTCAATCCCGTGTTATTCCACAGCTCCAACTAAATTGACGATCTCTTATCTCATGTCATTTTATTTCTCAATGTGGATTAAGTTTATCCCTGTATCTGGTTACAATTCCTCTTTCCTACAAGTTGCTACTCTTGTTTTTAAAGTTCTTATTCAAGTTGTAGTTTTGATCCCTAATAGTTTGGTTTATTCATTTTTCACAAAACTCTGATTGAATTGATAATTCTTAGGGCAAAGTCAGTGTTTTAAGTACTCTACATAAGTCATCAGAAAAATATTTGTTGATTTTTTTTTCTGGCTGTGGTGTGGTGAGACAGCATTTATTTTGTACCTGTATGTCAAGGTCACTATCATTTAAAACAGGAGTTAGAATGGTGGGAGTGGGTGGTGCACTATACACTGTACACGAGGACATCCCATTTGTTTGAAGTGGGGGCTCGTGAGCATGATTCCTTGAGTTTTGTTCATTCCGATGTAGAATACTCAAACTTCTAAATTGTATAAATCTTATATTTGATTTATCTTCCTGCCAAATTATTTGTCTATTAGTCACATAAGGTCAGAGTGAAGAGTCTGCTCTGAGTTTATGAACTCTGAAATGACTTCTTTCAGAAACAACAGCTGGCTAGAAGGTCTTTATCGACAGCTGCAGTGGACGGTGTACAAGTGGCAGCAGGTTATAAGGAGTTCAAAGTGCTGTAGGGCTCTGTTGTACCGTGATTTTTCTCTTCTGCCATTGTTTCCTACTCTTTAGTTGTCCAGATCAGCCTTAAGTCATTCCTCTCATGATGATGCCTCATAATAAGAAAGCATTTTCTCTGGCCAGATGTGGCTCTATGCCCAAATATTAACATTGATAACATCCCATTGATAAAAAGAGATTAATACTTTTGAACATCATTTATTAAAAACACATGTTTTGGTTTTGGAAAATGACATAGTAACATATAACCCTCCTGATATCAGAAATTATAAGCCCTGGAAAATATAAAACTCTGCAATTGGAAGTACTAAGGAGCAACTAAAAGCAGGCAGAAAATGGAGAAAATATGATTCTTAAAATAAGAAAGACAAACTCAGGGAGATAACTATTTTCTTGGATTTTCTTTTTTATGATGCCCAGTCCATGGATGGTATGGGAACCAGAACCCAGGACTCTATGAGAAAATATAAGGCCTTCAATGCTGCAAAATCAGAGTTTAGAGTGCTTCAAAATAAGAGTGGAAGGAAGAAATATTGCAAAAGAAGTGGACACTAATAGGAGGAAATATTTAAATTTTTATGTAAACCATCTCTGAATTCTTATCTTGCTTCTGAACTGCACAAACAATAAACAAAAATACAGATTTATCATGGAAATGAAATGTAGGAAGATGGGAATAGCAGAGACTTCAACACCTGCCTAGTTCTCTGGTGATAGCATTTGACAATCATGTGCCTATAGTAGTCAGGCATTGAATACTTATATTGAACTTTCTGTTGAAGCCTCCAGAGAGGGGCTGGAGAGATAATTCAGGAGCTAAGACACCTGTCTTGCAAGTGACCAACCCGGGTCTAATCCCAGGCATTGCCTGTCATTCTCCAAGCACCACCAGGAATGGTCCATGAGTACAGAGTCAAGGAGTAAGCCCTGAGCACTCCAGGTTTGGCTCAAAACAAAAAATAAATAAATAAAGAGAAACCTTGAAAGGACCATTCTTCAGGGGCAGGAATCAAATCCCAAGTTAAAATGAGGGGTTGGTGTGATAGCACAGTAGGTAGGGCATTTGCCTTGCACGTGGCCAATCTGGGTTCGATTCCCAGCATTTTATATAGTCCCCTGAGCATCGCAAGGAGTAATTCCTGAGTGCAAAGCCAGGAGTAACCCCTGTGCATCGCCGGGTGTGACCCAAAAAGAAAAAAAATGTTAAAATGAAAAACAGATTTACCTACCAAAGTTCAACAAACACTAAAGTAAAAACTTGTCAAAATCAAGGTGATCCACCAGTAATTTAAATACTTGTTCATAAAATATATCTTCATACATTTCAGCAAAAGATGTATAACTTGAAATTTTTATGATGTATAATCCTGTGCAGTCTTCTGTTTAATTTTTTAAAAATTAGGCATGCTAAACAAAAGGAAGTGTGACCTATAGTCAGGAAAAAGACCAGACTATTGAAGAAACAGGCTTCTAGATTTCTCAGATGCTAAAACTGGTTGTCAAGGATTTTTAAATAACTGTAATAAATATAATTACAGGTTTAAATTTAACAAAAAGTTGGGTAATTTCAGCAGAATTTTTAAAAAGATACAATGTCTGAAGGTATTGTTGAGATCAACGAAAGATAGGTGAAGACAAAGATGAATTAGCTTGAAGAGAGAGCAACAGAAATGATTAAAACTGAAGCACAGAGAGCAGAAGTATCTCAATAAATGTGGACAAAACTTCCAAATCTGATTAACAACAACAACAACAAAAACACAACTCACAAATTTTAACACAAAAGATCTAAAAAATTCAGTAAACTTTAGATCTTCCCACCTTCAACAGAGAAGAGGCCAGGCAGTCTGGTGAGCAACGCGGCCGGAGAAATGCTCCAGACCCGAATCCGGGCCAACAACACCAGGGATCCAGACGGAGGAGGTACAGCGGGCACACCTTCTCCGGATGGAGCCCTGGCGACACTGAGAAGCAACTAACGCGGCTCCAGGTTGCGGGACTGGAACACATCCGAGCCGCGGGGGGACACTGGAGTGGGGCAGCGCCTGCCCGAACTCCAAATGGTCCCGGCCGCCGAAAGTCCCGCCCTCGACCCACCCTCGGCACCATCTTCCCACCTTCAACAGAGAAGAGGCCAGGCAGTCTGGTGAGCAACGCGGCCGGAGAAATGCTCCGGACCCGAATCCGGGCCAACAACACCAGGGATCCAGACGGAGGAGGTACAGCGGGCACACCTTCTCCGGATGGAGCCCTGGCGACACTGAGAAGCAACTAACTCGGCTCTGGGTTGTGGGACTGGAACATATCTGAGCCGCGCGGCCGTGACCTTTTCTAAAAAACTGAAAACATACAATCTTTTAATGACAAACCAATTATCAAATGCTTCCTTAGTAGGGCTGTCTTCCTTGGGGGAAAATTCCAACAACAATAGTGAGTATTGTTTTGCAATATGGAATGTAATCAAGGTAGAGAGAAAATGAAGTGAAATTCATCAGTTATACAGTTGGGGGGGCTGTGGCGGGGGGTATATGGGGATTTTGGTGGTGGAATATGGGCACTGGTGAAGGGATGGTGTTTGAATATTGTATAACTGAGACATAAACCTGAAAACTTTGTAACTTTCCACATGGTGATAAAATAAAAATTTTAAAAAAAATTCAGTAAACTTTAAACATAATAAGTTATACATTTCAGCACACTTACTAAAAACAAAGCTTTCAACACCTGCCTAAGTAGTTAGAAAAAAGTAATTAGGATAGTATTATGGGGGGGGGCACTGAATTATATAAATGAAACAGGAAAGTAATGTATCTGGGGCTGGATAGTACAGGGGTTAAGATACTTGCTTGGTTACAGCTGATGCTGGCTTGATCCACAGCCCCACAGATATTCTGAGCACTGCCAGGGGTGATCCCTGAGCACAGAGCCAGGAGTAAGACCTGAGCACTACCAGGTGTAACCCTCAAACCAAAGATATTTTTTAAATGCAGTTGATTTAGCATCAGAATCAAAGTGACTGGAAAATAATGAAGTGGTATCTGTAAAGTAATACAATTTTTGAAATTTATTCTTACATTTTTGATTCTTTGAACTATACCTACCAGTGTTCAAGACTTCCTTCTAGCTCTGTGCTCAGGGATCATTCCCAGCAATGCTCTGGGGATCATATGCAGTGCCAGGTATCAAACTGGGGTTGACCACATGCAAGGCGAGCATCATATCCCCAAACTGTCTCTCCAGCCCCCAAATTTTAATATAAACTGAAACCTTAAAAAAAATGTAGAATTCTATATTCTGTAAAAATAGTTTTTAAAAATAAAGAAAATTTCATGAGATTGTAAATTGGCACAAATGCTATAGAAAACAGTATGAGCATTTCTCAAAATTAAATAATGGAGTTAGAATAGGATCCAGTGGGTAGTGTGCTTGCCTTTCACTCAGCCAATCCCAGTTGGGACCCTGGAACTGCACATGATTCCTGGAGTCACTTTGTGATTTCCTGAGCACAGAGCCAGGAGTCAACCCTTCGCACAGCTTTTGTGACCTCCCAATTCAAAAATATATAAAAATAGAATGTGGTCCAGCAAACTCACACCTCAGTATAAATATTCAGGACATAAAAACAGGATATTAAAAACATGTCTCCAATTTGTATTCATTGCAGCATTACCCACAACTAGTATGATATGAAAAATAACATGAGAGTTGGAAGGCAGGTGAATGGATGGGATTAATATGTATACAATACATTATTTCTCAGATAGAAGAAGGAATCCTTTCATGTAACAACACGGATAAAGCTTGAAAGCATTGTGTTAAGGTAAATAAACCAAAGATAGGTAGTGCACGATATCATTTCTGTATGGAACCCAAAAAGCAAAAGAAAAATTCCTAGATGCAGAGAAGAAAATGTGTTGCCAGGGGCTGATGGTGGAGAAGACCTATAGATGATTACATTGTATAATTTAAATTTTCTAAAAAATTTTTGATATGCGTATGTAAGATCATTTAAATTTTCTAAAACTTAAATGATCATTTAAATTTTCTAAAATTTAAATGATCTTACATACGTATATCAAAAAATAAACATGTACGTGAGGCTGGAGCAATAGTACAGCAGATAGGGCATTTGCCTTGCACATGTCTGACCTGAGTTTGGTTCCTGGCTTCCCATCTGGTCCTCCAAACCTGCTGGGAGTGATGGGAGTGATCACTGAGTGCAGAGCCAGGAGCAAATTCTGAGGAACACCAAGTGTTGCCCAAAAATTAATTGACTAAAATAAAATGAACATGTGAACTTACAGATGTGTTCATTGACTCCATGACATAAATACTTTCACAAAAGTATATAGATCCTGTGTGCCCAGCCCCTGAGCCGCCACCTCCCTGGGCCATCCCAGTCATCATTTGGGAGCAAGCTCAGCCTCCCCCTGCAATGCAGGAGATCGAACCCAGGTCAGCTACACGCAAGGCAGGCACCCTACCTGTTGGATTAACTCTCCTGTCCCTCTTGTTTGTTTGCCTGTTTGTTATGTTGGGGCCACACTTGGACGTGCTCAGGGCTTACTTCTTCCTCACGCATGAAGGAACTGGCAGAGGAACCCAGGTGTGTGGGACCTGGGGCTGAGACCTCCAAGCCTGCTTGGATCGGGACTGGGCCTCTTCCACCCAGATTGCCCATTTTCCAGTAGCTAGGCAGTCACACCCAGGGACTGCCCCTGGTGTCATGTAACCCCATCAACAGCCAGAGACTTAAAACCAAGCTCCCGGAAGTGAGACCACGAGACATCTTATAGCCTACTTCTCCCTCTGGGAGAACCTGGCAAGCTATCAAGAGTTTCCTGCCCACATGGGAGAGCCTCGAAAACACCCCATGGTGTATTCATATGCCAAAACCAGTAACAATGCTGGGTCTCATTCCCCTGACCCTGAAAGAGCCTCCCTCGTTGGGAAGGATGAGTAAAGAGAGACTTCTAAAATCTCAGGGCTAGGATGAATGGAGACGTTACTGAGACCGCTCGAGAAATCAACAGGATGAGGATGATGATGATGATGATGATGATGATGATATAGATCAAATCACTATGTATATACTTTAAATATCTTACTTTTTTATTTGTCAATTATAACTCACTAAAACTAAAAAAAAAAATCTCAGAAAAACAAAAACAGAGATGATTTGTTGCCAGTGAATCCCTCTCATGAGAAAGGCAAAAAGATTTCTTCAGGATGAAGAGAACTCTCAAATGGAAACTTAGATTATCTGAGAGGATGAAGGTTACATGAAATATTGTTTCTTCTTTTCTACTTGCCTAGCAATTATTATCAAAGCAATAATTATATCTGCATCATACTTATTAAGAACTTACTTTGTACCAACCTCTATCCTAAGAGTTTTACAAATACTATTTCATATAACTTCCATTATAACCCATCAAGATGCTGAGATGGGTAAGAATTTGACCAACATCACAGTAATAGGCATTTAATAGTAAAATGGTTAAAATATGGCTGGTGGGACTGAATAATCCTGGATTAAAATATTGTCCTTTGTTTTACCATGTGCAATTTAAAAATAACACTTAGTG
The DNA here is from genome assembly GCF_027595985.1 of Sorex araneus. NCBI lineage: Eukaryota > Metazoa > Chordata > Mammalia > Eulipotyphla > Soricidae > Sorex > Sorex araneus. The sequence goes on along the minus strand of NC_073302.1, from coordinate 268,534,203 downwards.
TTTTAAACATCAATTTCTTCATGTAAAAAATGATCATAGTCTCTCTAAGTTGTAAAAAAATTAAAGCATTTTCATGTCAAGAAAAAGTGTCCAAAAGCTCCCCACCTCTCAAGTTCACCATAAACATTAGTCATTGTTATCATTGTTATCATATGACCTGGAGCCATCACCCGGTGTTGCTGACCCATAAAGTCCATGTCCTTAAGCCATGCGCCATACTCCATCTCTCTCAGGGCGCAGGGTAAAAGGCTAAGACATGAAGTATGAGAGAAACAAAACCAACCAAAATAAAATGCTTTCCTATCAGTGAATCAAGAGTATAGAAAGTACAAATATCTCTGCCAAGTTAAAGAAGAAAAAAATTCCTGCTCACTTTGATAAAAGACATCTGTTTTGAAAATTGCTAAATTCAAGGGTGGAAACATTTATCTTAAATACTTTTAGATACTCAATATTCCATCTCGTACCACCTTTCATGGTTCTGTTACAGCAGTGCGTGTTCTGTACCAATAAAAATAAACCAACCACATCAAAGATGTGCATGAACATGCAAGATTATGAACATGGGTACCAAGCATTTGAAATTGTTAAGAGTCAAAGCATTTTCGTTGATCTGGTTAACTATATTTCCTAAAAATATTGTTATCCAAAATCAGCCAATCTAATGATCTAAGAAGAGTCCTGACACAGTATGTCAGTTATTATTTTGCTTTCTTCTTGGCCTATTGAAGAGTCAGAGTTGTCAAGGAAGCCTACCGTTTATTAAACCAGCTCTCTATATAGTGCCACTGAAAAATTGTTTGGGTGCTTATGGAATTTTAAGGGTTTAGTTTAGGGCCCTTAAATAATTTCAGCATGAATTGTTTTATTCATGAGTTTTCTGAAAAATTTTAGTGATCTGCTATATATTCAAGCATTATACAAGCTATTGTGTGACATACACAAAATAATTGACACCCAGAAAAGACAACCTGAGGGAGAATTCTAAGGAGTGTGCAGGAAGTGATGTGTATTTGGTGGGACAATGGTTGTGATAGAATTAGGACAAAAGGAAATAGAAGGGTGGAGAAAATCGGCTTCTAGATTAGCGTCATGGTGAATATTGAAGGATATAGAATTAGTCTAAAAAAAAAAAGAAGAAGAAACTAATGAAGAAATATAAAATGTGAGGTTGGGGAGATGGTTCCATGCCTGGAATGCATCCTTTGTACATCCTATATTCAATGTTTAGCACTGTGTGGCACCTCAAACACTGCTGGAAGTAGCAGCCTAGCACCTCTAGGTGTGGCCTAAAAAAGAGGGAGGGAGGGAGGGAGAGAGAGACAGAGGGAGGAAGAAACAGAGGAAAGAAGGAGGAAAGGAGGTGGCTGGAGCAATAGCACAGCGGGTAGGGCGTTTGTCTTGCACGCGGCTGACCCGGGTTCGATTCCCAGCATCCCATATGGTCCCCTGAGCACTGCCAGGGGTGATTCCTGAGTGCAGAGCCAGGAGTAACCTCTGTACGTCGCCGGCGCCGGGTGTGACCAAAAAGCAAAAAAAAAAAAGAGGAAAGGAGGGACGGGAGGAAGGAAGAAAGGAAGGAAGGAAAGAAGGATACTAAAATTATTAAGGAGCACAATAGAATATTGTGTTTTTTAAACAACATTAAAATGTTTAGACATTAAACTTAATAATGGTTTCTTGGATTTAACATCAAAGGCACAGACAACAAAATGAAAAATAGACAAGTGGAATTATATAAATTTTCAAACTCTACACACACACACACACACACACACACACACACACACACACACACACACACACACACACAAAGGCATCAGCAAAATGGAAAGGTAACCTCCAGAAAGGTAAAAACAGTTTGCAAACCATATGTCAATAGGGATAAGGGAAAAGTATTCAAAATACATGAAACATTTCTACAACTGAATCGCAATAAAACAAATAACCTAATATAAAAATGGACAAAAAAAACCTGAAAAGATGACACATGAAAACCTAATAAGCACATGTTTAATGTGGCCGCATCTTTAATCATCAAGGAAATACAAGTCAGACCACAATGAGAGACCACCTGCCACCTGTTAGAATGTTATTTGTTAAAAAGTAAAATAAATATCACAGGGGAGAAATGGTGAGAATGTAGAAACATAGAGTCCTTATGCTGGTGGGAACATTTCCAACATTATGAAGACGAGTATGAAAGTTACTCAGAAAAATTTTTTAAAGTAACTAAATAAATATTTGATCCAGCATTATAGAAAAGGAATTGAAGCAAGAATCTCAAAGAGATATTTGCTCGCCCAGGTTAATGACAGCTTTCTTTCTTAAGATTAGTCACGATATGGAAATAGCCTGAATGCCCATCAAAGGTTGACAGGACATGGACTTCCTGGAGAGCTAGCCCAGGGATGAACTGTTAATTCTGGTACTACAGTTTAAGTCCATTCAACCACATTCAGGTGTGAACCACTGGTGCTGCTCTTAGGTGTGGTGTTAAGCAGCATGCAGCCCTGAGTGCAGCCCTGGGGTGTGTCCCTGAGAGTCCCCTGCACTGCGGACTTTGAGTAACACTGTGCATCCTTGCCCTTGTACTGAACCACTCACTGGCTTGGTTGGCTAAAGTTGCCTAAAGACCAACCAAACACCACTACAGCTCTGCTTGTGAGGTCCACCCACTATCTCTAGAAAAAAAAAAGAAGAAAATGTGACACATGTATCAGTGGAATGCTCTTCAGTCTTATAAAATAGTTCAGCCATTTGTGGCCACATGGGTGGGTTTGGAGAACATTTTGCTCAGTAAAAATAAGACAATTGCAGAACGACGAATATTGCGTGATCATACTTTTATGGCTCATCTAAATCTAAAATAAGAAACACATAGAATTGTGGTTTCCAGAGGCTAGGGAGAGGGGAAAAATGGGAGGTTTTGGTTAAAGAATAGAAAGTTTAAGTTATGGAAGAAAAATGCATTCTAGAAATATGCAATAGACTATCAGGATGATAGTTGCTTTTATTTTAACCTATCATAATAGCAAGTATATATTTAGAACAACTTCCTTACTCCTTTCCCTATGTTGACATTGTTCACATTTACGTGTGGTTGGGGTACTTGTATGTTTGAGTTAGGAGTCTGGTGGTAGTGGTTGCACAGTAGGCTACAGTGCTCACACACTCAAGTTCATTGCTCCCCAGGGTTGCATATTTTGGTTGCAGTGTCTACACACATGCTCACAGGAAGTCATATCCCTTAGATATCGAGTTTGCACACAACTGGCTGGGATGCATCTGGGAATTGTTTATGTCTTTGGGTACCACTGAGAGCAGAGCTGCTCAACCCAGGAGTAAAACTGTCAGGAATTTCTTTTGTGAATGTGGATGATTCCAGGGTTGATACTCATGGTCTTCTGCTTACAGTACCGAGGGGTGTAATCTTAACAACACTGTATTATTTACTTCAGAGTTTGCTAAGATAGTACATCTTATGTTAAGTACGCCTCCTCCAAAAATATACAATTACTTTATTAAAGGGGAGAGAAGAAAATGTTGGTGTTGATAAATAAGTTTATGGTCTTGATAATGGTGATATACTCATGGTATATTCTTTCTTCCAGGTTCATCCCATTGTACACATAAAATATGTACAGGTTTGTATGTCAATTGTACCTCAGTAAGGTAGTTTTATTTATTTTTTTTAAAGTATCATTGATTTATTTATTTTTTTTGATTTCTCAATAAATTTATTTTTTTTTAATTTTTTATTGTGGAAAGTTACAAAGTTACAAAGTTTTCAGGTTTAAATCTCAGTTATACAATGCTCGAATACCCATCCCTTCACCAGTGCTCATATTCCACCACCAAGAATCCCAGTATAGCTCCACCCCGCCCCCTCACACCCCAAACACCCCCACGCCCCTAGCCCCCCCACCCTAAGCCCCCCCCCGCCTGTGTAACTAATAAACTAATACCTCAGTAAGGTAGTTTTAAACAGTGAAAGTAAAGTAACATTGTAACAGGTTCTTAATCTGCCAATCATAACATTTAGATTTTTCTATTTTTTTTTCTTTTTGGGTCACACCTGGCAATGTACAGGGGTTACTCCTGGCTCTGCACTCAGGAATCACCCCTGGCAGTGCTCAGAGGACCATATGGGATGCTGGCAATCGAACCTGGGTTGGCTGCATGCAAGGCAAATGCCCGACCCGCTGTACTATTACTCTAGCCCCCTTTAGATTTTTCTAAATACCTAAAAATAAATTAAGCAAAGGAAAAGTAAGACTTATATAAATTTCCTTAAAGACATTTATATACTGTTAAAAAATAAATTAAAAGATACAGTTAAAAGACATAGAACAAGGCATTGATAGATGGAAAACAGTTCATGTATATAGATGGGTAGAATTAATGGAGTGAAAATGTCCATTCAATTGAAGACCAATTCAAAGATTTAATTCAACTTTAATAGAAATTTCTATGATGCAGACTGAAAGATAAGATAAAGGTATAGTACTTTCCTTAAATGTGTTGGGCCCTGCATTAAGTTCCTAGAGCTATATGACCCTCTGAGCCCTAGTATCTTTCTATCACCCAAGTAACACCACATTGTTAGATCTGACCCCTGGATATTAAAGTCTATATAGGCAGGGAATCACCTTGGCTCTCTTAAGCACTGCTTGGTAGGCCCCTCAAGTAAAAATTCCAATAAATTGGTAAGGGGAGGGGAGTGTTGGGGGTACACCCAACAGTGCCCAGGACTTACTCCTGGCTCTGTGCTCAGGGGTCATTCCTGGCAGTGTTCAGAGGACCAGTGTCAGGAATTGAACCAGGGTTGGCCATAAGCAAGGCAAGTATCTTAGACCTGTAACTTTTCTCTCTCTTTCTCTCTGAACTTCCAATGACATTTTAAATTAAAAATAGAACAAATATGCTAAGTTATTTGAAATTATAAGAGACCTCAAATAGTTATTGCAATTCTGAGGAAGAAAAAGAAAAGTAGAATTATCATGGCACCTGACTTCAATCTATATTATAAGGCAAGAGTAATTAAAGCTGTTAATTTGGGAATCAAAACGGACATAGAGAACAATGGACTAGAGTTGAAAGCCTAAAGATAAAGCCACATATTTATTAAATTTCAATTTATGATAAATAATCTCATGTCATACAATAGAGAAAGGAGTGTTCCTTCCACAAATGGGGTTGGGAAAACTAAACAGCTTAATGCAAAAGATAAAGTCTTCTAAATCCATATGCAAAAATAAATTCAAAATTGATGAAAGATCCGGATGTAAGATTCAAAGCAATAAAGTACACAGTAGATAACTTAGGCAAAATGTTCCATTACATTAACATCAGGAATTGTTTAAACAGACCCAAATAGAAATTAAATGAAAGTAAAAGCAATCAATTGAAATGACATTAAATTGAAAAGATTTTATAAGCAAAAATACAAGTAGAATTATAAAGACAGCCATTTATCAGAAGATATGAACAGAAGATATAAGCACATTATACATTTGATAAGGGATTAGTACCTAAAGTCCATAAAGAACTCATATGACTAACAACAACAAACAACAAATTTAAAGAATGAACAGAAGATTTGAACAAAATCATCTTTATTTTATTTACTTATTTGGGGGGAATACAAAGTATGTGCTGGGGTTCAAATATATAGGTATGATTAAGTGAATCATTGACTATGTGGTTGAATTCAGTTTCTAGCCCTCTCTTCTACCCCCAAGGTTGGATTGATTTCAAGTCCCAACATTCTAATAATCACTATTAGAGTGGTTAGTCTCTTTGGTTACTCATCTTTATCCTACATCACCACATTTCTTAGCATAAACCCAGGAATGATGATCCAAGGTCATCGTGAATAATGTAGATAGACACTCCTATTAATTAGGATATTCCAAGGATTGAAACTTTCCCTCCCAGGAGCCAGGAATGAAGACAAGTAAGAATATTTGCTGAATAAATAGAGACATCTTTAAAGAGAATATCAAGGTTGCCAAGTAAAGGCAAATATGAAAAAAAAAAACCTTCATTATCACTGCCCTGCAAAAAGCACATTCAGACAACAATTCCATCTTATTCCTGTAAGCATGACTTGATAGATCTTTTGGGAGTTATTAGTGCTCAGGGGTTGTTCCTGGCTCTGTGCTCAAAAGGGGCCATTGATGGTGTGTGATGCCTGCGATTCAAATCTTGGTTGGGGGCTGGAGCGATAGCACAGCAGGGAGGGCGTTTGCCTTGTACTCAGCCGATCCGGGTTCGATTCCCAGCATCCCATATGGTCCCCTGAGCACTGCCAGGGGTAGTTCCTGAGTGCAGAGCCAGGAGTGAACCCTGTGCATCACCAGGTGTGACCCAAAAAGCAAAAAAAAAAAAAAAATCAAATCTTGGTTGATGGAAACAAGAACCTTAGCCCATGTTCCATCTCTCTAGCTCCGGTGGCTTCCATACCAAACAGTAGCAAGTGTAGGAGAGGGTATTGATAAAGAGGTAAGATGTTGTAACTGTTTTGAAAAATATTATGGTGCTTCCATAAGAAGCAAAACTGACAGCACAGAAAGTAAGTTGCTATCCACTAACTAGGCCTATGTCCTTTAGATGCCAGTACTTCATGTGGTCCCCAGAAGACCACCAGGGTTACTCATGAGCGTAGAGTCAGGAACCATGCCTGGGCACCTCTGAGTGCGGTCAGTCTGGTCAGAGTTGCTCTTTAATCTCTCTATCCCATAAAAGCGACAAATGACCGAGGTACTATGATCAAGCAATCCCATCTCTGGGTATCTTTCTAAAGAAAATACAAAAAGTTAGATCCAGAGCGGATTTTGTTTGATAATATTATTTGCAGTTGTTAAAATATGGAAGTAACCCAAGTCCCAGACAATAGGTAACTGAATAAAACAATCTGTTGTACAGATTTTTACACTTGATCAGCCAAAAGGCCGAGAAGCGATTGTGTTACATTTGTATAGTGGAATACATTCCACTGAAAAAAAGAAATTTCACCATTCACAAAAAACAGGAGTTTGGGGAAATGGCCAAAGCAAAATAATTCAGAAGGAAAGAGATAGATACCAAATTATTTTACCTACATAGTCAATATAGCACGGTAGCACTGTCGTCCCATTGTTCATCGATTTGCTCAAGCAGGCACCAGTAACATCTCCATTGTGAGACTTGTTGTTACTGTTTTTGGCATATTGAATACGCCATGGGTAGCTTGCCAGGCTCTGCCATGTGGGCGGGATACTCTCAGCAGCTTGCTGGGCTCTCTGAGAGGGACAGAGGACTCAAACCCGGGTCGGGAGCGTGGAAGGCAAATGCCCTACCCACTGTGCTATCACCCCAGTCCGTAGTCAATATAAGAATATAAAATTGATAAGCAGCCCAAACACATTTTAGAAAGGCAAACCCATAGACATTGATGATAGAATAGATAATAGATAATAAGTAGGTTAATTGATAAAAAGGAAGGCAGGGGAGGGAGAAAAGTAAAATGCGGAGGGTAAAAAAGAGATGGGAAAACAATAACAACAACAACCCAACAACATGGATACTAAATTTGAACCTGCTAAATTAATCAACCTTAAAAATGAACTAAGTGGGACTTTAATATTTTAACATTCTTAAATTTTAAAAATAAAGATAAAGACAAAATTTACGTGGAGTGATATTTAGAGCTTTGTACGACTGAAGGTGGGTCGCTTCTTAAAGACTGAGTTGCATGAACTGGTGAGCATGCTTCACAGATTACACTGTCTCACAGTGACCACATCAAAGGGCCTTTGTTAGGAGAACTTGGAGTTTCTAAAAATAACAGTAATACTAAGTCTTCAATATTTGTTTAGCATTTACTGTGTTCTGGGCACATAATACTACATGTATTTCATCTAATCCTTCGAAGTTCTATGAGGTAGTTACTATTCATTATCCTTTTTGTTTGACAGAGAAGGAAGTGAAGAAGTCAGACTCTTCTGAGTCTGTGTTACTTTGTGATAACAATTTTATAAATCAGACAACAAGCCAAAAATAATATTTATGTGTTTAAATAGTATATATTATGTCTGCAATTCTTCCAATATAAAAAAATGGAGTATAACTTGAAGTAGATTTTGTCATCCACTTAGTAACATACATTTTATAAAACCAGATGAAATCAAATAGCTTTAGACCGTTGGGGAAAACATGATCTAACAATGTAATGTTAGTTGACAAATGTGTCACTTATTTCTGATTTTGTTTGGCTTAAATTAGGAGGTACTTTTGGGTTTTACTTTGGCACAAGTTATACAATAGCCTCATGTCCTATTTACTTACTTTGAATTTATTTCTCACAGCGAACGTGCTGCTTAAGAAAACAGGTGTTCTAGCACAATTCCCTGGAGGCATATTTAAGTTTAATGCGATTTGCTTGGAGAATCCAAGAAGGTAAAAACACCTTGTTTGGTCACAGGTTAAGAGATGATATTTATTTGGATTTAAATAAATGCTGATTTATCATAAAAATACTCGTGACTTACCTAGTCTAAACTTGCTAATTCTTGTTAAACTTTGTGCTTTGGATTTTGGGGGTGGAGGCTTGATAATCAAAGGACAAAATCATTTTATCACGCTAGCACATCGTTGAATCTCTTTACTGAGTCTAATTCAACTTCTAGGTAGCAACAGTAATAACAAAAGTCATGGATGTTCAGAGTGGCAATTTTCAGGGTTAGAGGAAAGAATAAGAAGGAAGGAGAAAGCAACATCTTGATAGATTATATTTCTTTTCTCCAAAGGGATTGGAAAACAATCATTATGTAAAAAAGCAATTTTGTGTGTTCTACTTGATTCATATTGCAGGAACTAAATATTCAAGATAGTAAGTGTATGCATTCTCCAAATCCATATGGTTTGTGGAGGGGAGAGAGAAGATGAGGGTGGAGAATGCACATCCAGTGATGCTCAGGGACTTACTCTTGGCTCTGCACTAAGGGGTGATATGGAATGTCATACCGTATGGGGTGTTAGGGACCAACATGGGTCTGCAGCATGCAAGGCAAACGCCCTACCTGCTGTATTATCTCCAGCTCTCTAGATCATTAACCACCTGTTCATGAAATAGGTGTAGGTTTGCAGTAATTTCCTACCTGTCTATGGAAATATGATTTTAGCTTAACACATAATCTGATTGGACCATAGTGTAGTTGACTATAAATATTTATACATAAATGTTCTTATTATAAATAATATCCATTATTTCTGCCTCAGCAGTCTACAAAGTGTTTCCCCTATATTCACTATCCTGTGGGTGAAAGGAGGTTGAAAAATCACTGCTTTAAGTTATTTTTTGAGTATGATGTTCTTCAGGAGAAAATAAAGAAAATCCTCTTTGTCATTTCTTTTCTTTTCTTTATTTAATAAAAAAATCAAAACCACCTTCTAGGATTAGAGTTAAGTGATTTATACATAACTATGCAACAAAGGTTTTTTAATCTGGAAGACAGATGATAAATGGCAAGTTCAGGCCTTTTTGACTAACTATGCCAAGGCTGAGGAGAGAAGATAGAGGTGTTAAGCATGATCTTTTTTTTTCTTTTTGGGTCACACCCGCCATTGCACAGGGGTTACTCCTGGCTCATGCACTCAGGAACTACTCCTGGCAGTGCTCAGGGGACCATATGGGATGCTGGGAATCAAACTTGTGTCAGCCGCATGTAAGGCAAACATCCTACCCACTGTACTATTGCTCCAGCCCCTTAAGAATGATCTTAAGTTCTAAATACTTGAAAGTTTATCTTCCTCCCTTATGATCTATGCATCTTCTCAGCCTTCTGATTTACCCTTCAAGGGACCCTCTCATTTCCAGAACAGGGTCATCTTGCAATGTCCTTTATTTTTGTCTCTGATAGTACACACTTGAACTTGAGAAACTTCAGAAAGAGGGCTATTTTGAAAAATTCTGATTTCTGATGAGGTCTGGTGACCTCTATATATTGTATTTGTTGTCACATTTCCTATCATATCTACTCTCTCACTTAGTTTTAATTTTACTAATGTTGAGATACTTAAAATGTGTATTCAATGGTAACAATGCAAACTTCCAAGAACAGACAAATGGGTACAGAAGCTGTGGTATGAAATATACAGATGAGCAACGGGACGACAGTGACCATGCAGCCATACACAGAAGATATAAATTTGCAATTTGTTACAATGTAAGTGGAACTGGAGGTGGCCAGGTTAAGTGAAATGAATGAAGGGGAGAAAAAATAGTGGATGATATTATTTATTTCAACAAGACAATGGCTCTGGCTTACAAAATTAAGAATACCAAGTAAGGATTTAGTGGTGGTGGGGATTGAGGAGAAATATTGAGATAGACTGGAGATGACATACGTGACACTAGTCTAGGATATTGAACACTTTTGTGATAAAGAGCTGGAATAACCATGTACATAAAACAATAAGTCAACACAAGTATAAACATGTGTCTTAGACTCTAATTAAAAAATATTTTAAGTGAATTTGCCTTGCAAGTACCTGACCCCAGCTGGATGTCTGGTACTGCTTATGAATCTCTCAGTCCTGCCAGGAGTGATCTCTGAGAATAGAGCCAGGAGCAAACCCTGAACACCACCAGGTGTGACCCCAGAAAAATCCCAAACAAAAAGTTTTCCAAGGAGGTAAGGTGAGGGAGAGGGAGAGGATCATGAGACATTGATTGGTGGAGGGACAAACTTTATTATTAACAGAATTGTTCATCACAGTGCTACATACACACAGATGTATACGTTCATGTGGCTATAAATTAATTTGGTATATTCTTAACAGATATAATGGTTAGTAATGATCATGATTGACCTGCAAGGGAAAATATGAACCAGAGTTTTTATTTGCTCTGAGAATAACTGTGTGATGTTAGGATTTGGCATTTCTTTGTGGGAAACCAATTACAGGGATGTTCTGCCAAGATGAAGGAAGAAGGAAATGAGCACCGCACCCCAGTAAGACGTATGGGGTTTGAAAAAAAATATTTCTAAAAATAGCTTGTCTGATGATAGAATCAATTGACCTTAAGAAATATTTCCTAGTTCTAGGCCATGAGGTGTTAGTTTCTATGTGCATATGATAATCCATCTGACAATAGTCTCAATTTTTTTCTTTCGGTGTTTCTCAAATTCTGCTTCTAACTTTATGTGGGAAGATGGGGGAGGGGTAACATGGGTGGGATTGTTTCAGTGAGTCCCACCAAACCCCTCTTAGTTATGATCAAAGTTGTGAAAGGGGTGTTTGTATGAAGAAAGCAACATTCTTCACTGGAAAATTTTCTTATTGGAGCCTCGTGGTGTGTGTGTGTGTGTGTGTGTGTGTGTGTGTGTGTGTGTGTGTGTGTGTGTGTTCCAGAAGTCTGTTAGCACTATAACAAACTGAGGGGTTTTTTTTCCCGCAGAACTTTCACCTACACAGTGTTGAAATGATTTCCCAGTTAAAATCACAATTACTGATCTAGAAATTGGCAAGAAAAGGAGACAACCTGAATTTCAAATGATAATATTGCATCCTCTATCATATGTAAATCATAGATAAAAAGCCCGGGTGAAAAATGATTCCTGAACTTCCCATTTTCCTTGATTGATGTATATGGGCCAAAATTATATTCTGAAATTCTAGGAGATCTCCAAGGATGGCTTTGAAGCTTCCTATTCTCAGACATCCCCCTTTATAATCATAGTAGCTAAAAGTAGTAGATAGTTTGAGTGCTGGTAACCCAGGAAGGCACATAGCTATCTTTTATATTTTTATCAATTTTGCTATGATTCTTTGCAATAGAGTGAGGAAAGCTGTGTCAAAAAATTTGATAAAATGGGAGAAAGAAGTGGAATAAATGGGCTAAATGTTTTTCTCATGTAGATGCAAATGAAACTCTGTCTTATCTTGTAGACCCTGATACTTAGTGATTATATGCATGGATCTGTTTTGCTGCAAGTTTACTCAACATCTAGGTCAGCTCGGCATCTCTTCTGTGGTTATTTCTTGTGCATATTCACCAAACAGAGCCTTTGACTATGCATTGTTTGTGCAACAATGTGGTTTCTCTTTGGAATACAGAGATGAAAGAAATCGGAACTTTATAGATACCAAAAAAAATCTATCAAAGCTGTATATTAGACTTCTTAGAGTTCTTTCACAGCACAGGACCACGTCTGAACTCCTGCCTCAACTTCCATCAGCTAATTTTTTATAAAAATTGATCAAATTAGGCAATCTTGTTTGGAAATAGGTTAATATATGAATATCTATCAAAGAACATTTATTTTTGCATGTAAAATAAACATGACCTAATTCTGTTTTTTTTTTATTCATTTGGTTTAAAGGCTAAATTCTCAGGGTGAGAGATGGTACAGTGGGTAGGGCACTCCACTTGCATGCAGCTGATCCAAGTTCAATTCTTGGTCCTCCAAATGGTCCCTAGAGTCCTGCCAGAAATCATGCCTGAGTGTAGAGTCAGGAATAAGCCTTAGCACTGTTGGCTGTATCCCCTTCCCCCCAAATAGGCTAGATATCATTAAAAGCAAGGAAGTTTCTAGAATTCCCAAAGTACTAAGGCAATGAAATGATGAGCTCATGCAATTTTTTTAATAACATAAATGATACTAATATTTTGGTTTGTGTTTTTGTTTGGGGGACATGCCCAACAGAGGTCACAACTAACTCCTGACTCTGTGTTTAGGGGTTATTTCTGGCATTGCTTTGGGGACAATGTGTGGTGTTGGGAATCAAATTGGAGGTATCCTTACCCACTGTACTATCTCTCACCCCTATAATTTAGCTTTTAAACCAAATGCATAAAAAACAGAATTAGGTCATGTTTATTTCACTGTATCACTGTATCACTGTCATCCCATTGCTCATCAATTCGTTTGAGCGGGCACCAGTAATGTCTCTCATTGAGAGACTTATTGTTACTGTTTTTGGCATATCCAATATGCATGGGTAGCTTGCCAGGCTCTGCCGCGCAGGCTCGATACTCTCGGTAGCTTGCTGGGCTCTCTGAGAGGGGGCGGTGGAATCAAACTCGGGTTGGCCGCATAAAAGGCAAACGCCCAACCACTGTGCTATCGCTCCAGCCCCATGTTTATTTTACATGCAAAAACAAATTTTCTTTGATAGATATTTCTTAATCCATGTACTATCTCTCTAACCCTAAAGTAAATGCTGCTTTAAAGATGCCACTTTATTTCTATTGACTGTATAGTATAAAAGTTTTGCTATAAACTTACTGAAAAAAATCTTTTTGGCAATTTTGTCAATTTCACAACTTCTTTTTTCATATGTTGTGTAACGCACTTATGTACATGCATTTGTATTTATTGTGTAAATAAATAAATATATATTTATAGTCTAATATTCTAGATTCATTTTGGAATAAATGTTCTAAGCATCTATGTACATTTAGTTGTATCTCATATCTATTATATCAGCATCACATGTTGAAGTTCTAGTGTTGAACTTCACAGAGGATCCATTCAAGGTCCATTAGCATAACATTTTCGTTCTTCGGGGCAGGAGTCTTTGACCTTCTGGGAATCACTGGTGTTAATCAAGGCAGTTTTTTATTATTGAATCACTGTGAGCTACATTTACAAAGCTTTCATGTTTGAGTTTCAGCCATACAATGATCGAACACCCATCCTTCCACCAGTGCACATTCTCCACCATCAATGTCCCCAGTATCCTCCTCCCCACTATCCCAATCCTTCCCCTGCCTCTATGCCAGACAATTTCCCCCATACTCTCTACTTTGGGGCATCACGATTTGCAATACAGATACTGAGAGGCCATCACGTTTGGTCCTTTGTCTATTTTCAGCACACATCTACCATCCCGAACGATCCCTCCATCATTGACATAGTGGTCCCTTCTCTATCACAGCTGCCTTCTCTCCCAGCTCATGAGACAGGCTTCCAATTATGGAGCAATCATCCTGGCCCTGTCTCTACTGTCCTGTTCACAACGGAAAATACAGTAAAAAAACATTATTAGGTCTTTCATTCCCACACAAAAAAAATTTAGGGTTATTAAGACATCATGTTGGCAACTCTTCAGTGGCTTAGAAAGAAAAAGTTCTTCATACCATATTTGCCCATTTTCTGTTAAAACTGGGATTGATTTCTAACTTAAAAATATAACTTTCATTGCAGTGTTTTAAATAAGAAAAGAGTCTTGAAAAGTTATGACAACAGTCATATGACAGTCGTAGAGAGAGATTTCAAAAATGAATGGAAGACATTGTTAAAGGAGTTACAAAGATATGTGGTGTGTGTGTGTGTGTGCGTGCTATTTTTATACTTAGCTAACCAGTAATATGTTTATAGGCAGGGAAGAAGATTCAGCTAGAAGAGAAATAGTACTAACTCTATTCCAATTTATGCTTCAACAAAAGATACTAAAGTTTTTAGGGAGATAAAAAATAATTGGCAAAGATATCAACAGTCCCCAGTTTTGTCTTCAGGAAGTAGGACTTAAAAGCCTCAAAGAATGAATTTCACTTCTGAAATTGATAATCCTGTTGCACCATCCTCATAATCCAGCAATTAGTTTGAGTTCAGTGCTTCAAACATTCTTCAGACCCACTTGACTTTCTTCTTGAATTATTTTTATTTTGTAAACTTGAGGTATTATAATTTACAATGATGTTTTGTAGTTGCAAGGCCATTACACACTCCTTCAGTCAGTGTTTCAAGATCTCATTACCATTGTTCTGTGATTCCTCTCCTATCCTACATCCCTGCTCCACAGACACTTACCTGTCTTGGTTCCCAGTTCTATTGATTATGTCTCACAGTCTATTTACACTGGGGATTGTCTAATTTTTTCTTTGTAAAATATGAAATGCTTCACCACTATGCATGTCATCATTGCCCGGGGGCCATGCTAATCTTCTCTGCATCATCCCAACTTTAATCCATGTGTTGCCAAAGCAAACACCTACTGTGTACTTGCAATGGTGAGAACCTCCACTGTTATTCTGTTTTGCCCATTCTGTATGGCAGAGTCTCTTGCCCAGGCACCTGGCTGTCTTCACTGGGGCCCCTTGAGGGGGGGGGGACGGGTTGTTTCCCTTCTCACCCTGAGCAGAGCCCTGGCAGCCAAGGACCTCCAGAACCCAGTCACAGCCATGTTCAAGGCTACTCTCCACACACTTGGACAAGCCTTACACAAGAAGGAACTGGCAGAGGAACCCAGGTGTGTGGGACCCAGGGCTGAGATCTTGAAGCCTGCTCTGACTGGGACTGAGCCTCCTCCATCCAGACCCTCCATTTTCCAGTAGCTTGGCAGTCACACCCACAAGCTGCCCTCAGTGCCATGTAATCCCATCAACAGCCAACATCCAGAAACAGACTATAAAACCAAGCTCCCAAATATAACTAGACATCTTACAGCCTAGTTCTCCCTCTCAGAGAACCTGGCAAGCTACCAAGAGTTTCCTGCCCGCATGGGAGAGCCTGGCAAGCTCCCCGTGGTGTATTCATATGTCAAAAATAGTAACAATGATGGGTCTCATTCCTCTGACCCTGAAGAGCCTCTAATGCGGCACCATTGGGAAGGACGAGTAAAGAGAGGCTGCTAAAATCTCAGGGCTAGGACAAAAGGAGATGTTACTGGGTCAGATTGAACAAATAGATGATCAACGGGAAGACAGTGATGACAGTATGGCATTCAATAAGTTACACAAGCTATTCACAACCTATTTATATATTAAATAAATTTATATATTATACAATATATTATACAATTTATATATTAAATAAACTATGTGTTAGGTAATTTTTGCCCAAGTGGGGGTAATACATATCTACAGTGTCCATTTAAGATAGACTGACTGTTATAATATTTAGAGGCCGGATATATAAAATGTAGGGGGTTTTTTTTGGGGGGGACACCTGGCAGTGCTCAGGACTCTGTGCTCAAGGATCACTCCTGGTGGGCTTGGGGGATCATATGGAATGCAAGGACTTGAAACAGGGTTGATTGCATGCAAGACAAACACCATACCCACTGTACTATCTCTCTGGCCCTTAAATTCATTTTCGACTTAGGATAGATAGAGCTTCTATTGATGGCCTTGCAACATGTAATAATAATTCATTGAAAATCTGTATTAGTTTTCCAGTTATTTCAGAGAAAATCTGAGGTGACAAAGTTAGACAAAGCAATCATCAATTTTTTTAAAGCGAAAGATAGTATGGTGAGTAAGGATTAATGACTGGGGGGTTAGACAGCAGTCTGTTTCATTCCAACTTTGAAAGCGTAAGCAAGCTAGTGAAATTTGTTTCCTCCATCTATAAATTGAAGCTAATTCATTACAGGATTTTTGTAAGGATTAAAGATAACATATGTTGACTGACTATTATTATTTTATTATTTGTTTACTTATATCATGGCATGCTTCTCATTAGCTATTTATTACTTTTTATATTTACTATATATAAACTACATTCTAATTCAGTACGTTTCTTACTAGAGGCTTATAAATGTTTCACAGTCATCAAAACCAAGTAACAGATGTTAAAACAGACAAATCTAAACATAGAATCAGAAGGCTTTTCAGATTAAGGTACCTTTCTGTAAAAAAAAAAATATTTAATTCAAGGGTTTTTTTCTTCAGCTATCATTCTTCAGTCTTATTGGGAAAAAACCCAAGTGACCATCTTATGGAGAATGGGATTATGAAGCATTTAACTTAATTAAAGAAGATTGTTGTAGAATCCATCTTTACTTATTTTAAGATACCTAGGTGCATTCATAGATGTATCTACTTAAATGTGCACAGAGTTTATATTCAGTTATGACAATATTGGATCTATAATCTTTCTCTAAATAAGGTGATGCTTTGTCCTCCTTTGCCTGAGACACTACAAGTTCGTTCTTGTAACTCTGGCTTAATTATTAATATCCACTACAATACCTTTACTTCTATTTTCGTGCTATGAATTGAACTTAAGCAATCACACATGCAAAGCATATGTCTTAGCTCTAAGCCATATTCTCAGCATACAATCTTCTCACTCATAAAATTCTCGTTGTTTTGACGTTTTAAATATATCCATCCCACATAAAAGGTTTTACGCTTGCATTTTCTTAAGAACCTCTCTGAGATTCAATCTAAGAAAAGATATTCAATATTTTATCTGCAACCTGAGGAAATTATATCAACACTTAGATTGTGAAATGTTTTCACAAAAAAAATTCAAAGGGCCATAATACAGCAAAAATGATAAAACAAAACATAAATATTTGCAAGACTAAGAGGCCCATCTTTGTAACTGTTTTTGGCATATCAAATAAGCCACAGGGAGCTTGCCAGGCTCTGCCGTGCGGGCAGGATACTCTTGGTAGTTTGCCAGGTTCTCCAAGAGGGAGAACTAGATAATAAGAGGTCTCGTGAATGATGGGTCTTATTCCCCTGACCCTGAAAGAGCCTCCAATGTGGCACTGTTGGGAAGGACGAGTAAAGAGAGGCTGCTAAACGAATGGAGATGCCACTGGCACCCAATCAAGCAAATCAATGAACAATGGGATGACAGTGATATAGTGATAGAAGTCTAAGAAAGGGACAAAACAAATGGAAACCTGTGTCCAGTCACCAGTGTCAAGGATTACATAGAGAACTTGGACATATTCTCACACCACATTCTGAGTTTTTTGGAAACACCTTCCAAACCAGATAAGAGAAATGAAAAGTATGTATTTTGACATACTAGGAAGTGAATTTTTTTGACTATGTAAGTGTTAAACATATTTTTTAAATGTTATCAGGTTTCAAAAATCCAGCTCATTTGGAACATTTTGAATTCCAAAATCCTGTGTCTTGAGGATTTGTTTAATGACAAAGAATTATGTGACATGAAAATCTCTAGAATTGAGACTATTTTGCCTTTATATCTTTCCTATATGTCTTTCATTTTTTCTCTTTTCCTATTCAATGAATATAAATAATCTATAATATTTCTAATTAAGAAAAAATCTAATTATACATATGCCCATTAAAAATATATTATGTATTCATTCTTTTCTGAGAAAATTCATATTTTATATAAATTTCAAGTACATCACTATTTATAAAGTACATTAAATTTTAAGTACATTACTATTGTATTTTAAGTACATTACCTAATTTATTTTTAGTACATTACATATAAAGCACATCAAATTTTGAGCACATTACTATTGAATTTTAAGCACATTGCTATTTATAAAACACTTCAAATTTTAAGTACATTGCTATTGTAATTTACTTAAGTTACAGAAATAATAACATAAACATTATGTTATTGTTATGCTGATTTTTGTTATGATGTCACTACCTCACTTTAGTTTTCAAGTATTATTTATATACTTTATAATATTTATTTACTTTATTTTATTTTAGTAATATTTATAATATTTATTTACTTTATAATATTTTAACTATTATTTATTTACATGGCCCTGTGTCTATTAAACTTATTACTAGAAAAATAAAGTGGGTATTTTGGTATGAAATAAAGACAGAAAAGAAGAGATGGTAGCCAATGCCAGAAACACCAGAAAGCAGATTATTTTAAGACTAATGTGCTCTAACAAATCATACTTGCAAAGCAATTATGAATTACCATTGTTTTCATCTTTCATTAATCTGCTGGAAGTAAATCCCCACAAGCAAAACTTTCTGCAAATTCTATGCTTAAAAATTACCCTATATAGGTTTTAAGAGAGAAAAGTTATAGGGATAAAGCCCAAGCTTCTATTCTGCAAACCCAGATTCAATCCTTGGTAGCACATGGCCCTCCATCAGTGCTAGGAATAATCTCTGAGCACCATGCCACTGATAACTTGAGCCTCAAACAGTAACCCAGATGTGGCCCCAAAACTATGAACAAAGATATTGGTTCTGGAGTTTCTCTGATAATCTAAAAAGCCTTTATGATTGTTCTATTAATAATTCCTATTATAGGGCATATAAGTATATAAGGATGGTAGGCATGTTTTCTTCATTATTTTTAATCGTTAGAAATCCTTCTGCAACTTGGAACCATAGACAGAAATTATTATAAAAAAGATTTTAAAGGTTTGATCACATAAGAATGAAATCTTCTGCAGAATTTAACCCAGTGTAAACAAAACGCAGGGACAGAATATGCAAAATACCTATGTAATGGGGAAAAAAGTTTACATTTACTACATGAGTTCCCAAAATCCCATTAAACTTTAAATCAAGTCTACTGCATGCAAGGATCGATCCCATTTGAAAAACAACAATATATGCCAAAATTATATCAACAATTTTTTCAGTGGTATGATTATGTTTATGATTAAGTTTCCTTTGTCTTCTATAAGGATCTAACTTTTCTAAATTTTTTACAATTAAAATTAAAATAATAGTTATTTCCCCATTATGAAAAATGAAAGGAAATACCATTTTTTATGGGGTGGGTATTAAATTTATTTCTCTGTCCAGAAAACTTTTATTTATCTTTCAATTAAAACTTAAATTGAACTTATACTTAATATCTGAAACATTAAAACAAGGTTGTGTCTTTTGAAAATAGATGGGCCAGGTGAAAGCTCATATATATTCTTTATTTTTTATTTTTATTTTTTTGCTTTTTGGGTCACACCCGGCGATGCACAGAGGTCAACTCCTGGCTCTGCACTCAGGAATTACCCCTGACCATCAGGGGACCATATGGAATGCTGGGAATTGAACCCAGGTCGGCTGTGTGCAAGGCAAACGCCCTACCCGCTGTCCTATCACTCCAGCCCCTCATATATATTCTTTTATAAATCATCTTTAAAGATGGGAAAGTCATTCAAAGAAAGTTGTTTCTTAAAAACAATTTGGCACTGTTATTCTGAAGGCTGGTACCTCTGGTTTTCTCCCCAGCTGTGTTTCTTCTTATTAACCTGCACAAAGAGAGCTGGATCTTGACAACCCAAAGGAAGGGTTGCTGGAGTGAGCCGAGGGAAAATGACCACAGTGAGTAAGTCTCCCTGACTATATATAGCTTGTTGAACAATGCTGTCAGGTCCATAAATTTGGTGATAATTTTGTCAATGGAAAAAATCACAAAAATGAGCCTAAATGGTTCCACACACTAATTGTGTCAGAATTTAGCCTAGAGGGGGAAAAAAATGAAGCAAATATGTGTAACTAGCTAAATCCCTCACAAAGGGGCCTCAGTGTGTCTACTTAGCATTAGAACATACCTCCTGGCTCTTCTACTGAAATGATTCATGAAAAAAAGCTAAATATGTTTTCTTAAGAAGCAAGTCAATGTGTCAGAAAAATATGATTGTCCTAATCCAGTTTAACTTTTAACCTCAATAAATAAGCAAGAGAAGTTTGCAACCTGAACCTTTCTTAGCAGTGAATGTTTCTCTTCCTCTTACTCCTGAAGAGTTTTTCTTTTTTATCCTGGGGATAAAGAGATATTATAATTCATCAAAAGTTTATTCTTACAGGAATCTGGTCCCTTCCAAAATATGAGCTAACGCAAGAAGTTATGAAACTGAGTTTCACAAATATTGTTTAAAAAGAACCATGCACCCATTGGGAAGAAACCTGGGGTGAGAGCTAAAGATGAATGCAGGGTCTTTTGGAAAACTTTCTCACCCAGGACACGGGGTGAGGTGTGGAGAAGGCAGGGTACTCCATCAGATCAACTAGTTAGTTCTGATTAAGTCTCTTCATTGCTCAGGACTCTAAAAGAAATGGAGAATAGATTGCCGTTTGCAGGAGGTAGAGAGCAAAGGGAAGACAAAACTTAATAAAAGTGAATTTTAAAATATAAACTTCTAGGGGCTGGAGCAATAGCACAGCGGGTAGGGTGTTTGCCTTGCACACGGCCAACCCAGGTTTGATTCCCAGCATCCCATATGGTTCCCTGAGCACCGCCAGGGGTAATTCCTGAGTGCAGAGCCAGGAGTAACCCCTATGCATCGCTGGATGTGACCCAAAAAGCAAGATATATGTATGTATATATGTATATACATATATATATCTTGTATATATATATATATATATAAACTTCTAGTTGTTTCTAAGCTAAGTCTCAAGGATGTACCATACACCTTGTAGACTTATTAACGATACGAATTTTCTACTTGCTGCTAAGACAGTAGTTTTCCTCACAAGAAAAAAAAAATGTTGTGGTGGCTATGGTTACTAACTCTAATTTCATTGTGATCATTTTCATATTAGCACTGTGATCCCATGCATATATCAAATTATTACATTACACCTGCAATAAATATCACACTACATGTCAATTGTATTTCAATAAGTAAAGGATTTCTGTAAACATAAGAAAATGGTTGGGGGCTCAGGGAAATAATTCAAAACGCTGGAGTAAGTGATTCATATCAGGAAAGTTCAGCTTTGGAATCTCAGCACTGCTGGGTTCACCAAGCTTCACTGGGAGCAAGACCCCGGCACTAAGTTAGAGTTACCCCCTGAGCACTACCATGTGTGACCCCCAAACAAAATCAAACCTAGCAAAAGCTATAGTAGTACATTGCAGTTCTAAGCTCTGTTTACTCCAATCATCAGGAGTAAGTCTGGCTTACTTCTGGTTCTGTTCAGGGGTCAACGCTGGTGGTGTGCAGAGGAGACCAAGTTTGGTGCTGGAAATCAAATCCAGGACAGCTGGGTTCGAGGCAAGCACCTTACTCACCATCCCATCTCTCTGGTTCCTAAGTCTTTCTTTGTTGTTCCGTTTTTATAGTTTCCTGATCTTGTATTAGATATCCAATATGTTGTCTTTCTAATGATGCTTAAGATTTTTAAATAATTATAGTGTTCTTTGATTTCTGTGTTTCCTCCAGGATATTTTACTCCCATTTGCTTTGATGTCTTTTTTTAAAATTTGGAAGTGTTTTTTTTTTCTTCAGTTTTTTTCTTCTTTCTTTTTCTTTTTTTTTCCCTCTTTTTATTTTTCCCCTCCCGACCTCCCACCCCACCCTGCTTCTATGACAGGCACTTTTCTCTCTCTCTCACTTTCTCTCCCTTTTCTCTCTTTCCTTTGGGGCATTATGGTTTGCAACACAGCTACTGAAAAGTTATCATGTATTCCCTTTACCTGCTTTTATTTTATTTTATTTTAATTTCTTATTAGTGAATCACAGTAATACAGTTACAGTTACAGAAGTGTTTCTTAAGTGCTTAATTCTTATTATCTACTGGTTCATGCCTTAATAGAGATTAGAAACTAGATCTAGGCATTGATGAGGATTGATCAAGTGGTAGATTTCTCTGGAGGTTGAATCGCCAGAAAATTATGGGAGGGTACATTTTCTAGGCTTTTCACTTCCTTCTCAGAAGAATTCCTGTGTTTATTGCCTGAGGAGTTTAGCCCAACATTCATACAACAGGCAGTTAAAAGGATGAAAATTACCCTACTCAAGTCTGCAGACTTTAATCTACTCACATCCCTGAAATGCACTAACCCATAATTCACCCCAGCAGGTCCCTCTGACTCTTTATTCACTCAAGTGAAATTTCTCTGTGGAATGCATACCACTTTTCTTGCTATAGAATATATCATCCTGATGTGTAACAGGGCCTGGGCATCTTTACATTAAAAGGTTCATATGTAAACTTTCATCTAATTCCTCTATTTTCAGAGCTTGACTCACCACCTTGTGCACGGTATCTTACAACATGCAGTCGCAGACAGTAAGAATTGGCTCTTTGCTAGCTTCTTCTGCAGTAATTTTAGGCTATAATCACCTGCCTCAATCTAAATAAGTTGCTATTGCTCCTTGACATTTTGACTAAAATCAAGTGTGAATCAGTTACTATTCTTCTATTCATTTGTTCTCTTATCAAAAATATGCGTCAATGGTTTAGCTCTGGCTATCATCTTTCCTTTTAGCATTACTTCAAAATGCTGTTTACACATCTTTTCATTTTTGCACAGTCTGGGAATAAGAGGTGAAAACTATATGTGGTCAACCAATCTTATTTAACATTGTTATCCAGAAAGTTAACTTATTGTTTAAAAGTCTCCAACAGATTTTTTTTCCTTGTCAAAGATAGAATTCCCCTGCCTCTGTGGCTTCTTAGAGAAAATATCGTGATAGTGTGTCACATACTTGCTGTAGTGTTAATGTTCATAATTTTGATATGCAAGTTTCTTGATCTCAGGAAATTGCCCAAGACCATTACCAATGACTGTTGTATCCTAAGATTTAATCACATTAAGAATAAAACCCCCAACATGTTACCATGGCCTCCATGGCCTCCTGTTTGCTCTGGTCCTTAAAGTATGCCCACCATCCACCCCTCCTCTCTTCACTAATTACACACTGACTTCTTTTCTGTGATCGTCAAGCTTTTTCCTCAAATCTATCACCCGGCTTAGTTTGGTTATTGAAATTTCAGCTCAAATCTCACCTCCTGATTTTCTAATCCAAAGTTTGTCCCTTTAGGACACTGTTGGGTTTGGTTTGCTTTTAGAGGTTTATTTTCACCAGACACAATTATTTCATGTATTTTTGTATTGACCAACTAGTTACCTATACTCTCCACATGAGCCTCATACATGCAATAGGCGCTTGCTACAGTGAGTGTCTCTCTAGTCCCACTCAGATGCTCAGGTTAGATATTCACTCGCAAGAAGAAAAAAAAATTCCTATTTTTTTTTTGCAGGCATTTAAAAATTCTATTGCTTCTCTTATGTCTTTCTTCCTCCTTTCTATCTTCTTGTCTCTCTCCACGTCTCTTTTCACTGTTGACTTTATTGTCCTCCTTACCCTCACCTGTGTTTGTCCTCAGATGATTCTGTATCCCAGCGATTCTCCAGGTGTGCTCAGAGTAGTGGCTTCGGCATCACCTGAGCATTTATTAATAACGTGGGTCTTACTGTAAATCTGCTTATGAAAAACTCTGGGAGCAGAGTACGGACATTTTCGTTAATAAACTTTAAGGTGATTTTGATTCACGGTAAAATTTGATAATCACTGCCATAAACTCCATCCTATGTTATGAGTCTTCTTTCAAGCACAAGGTTTGTCAGTCCCGATGAGCCAAGACTCCCACTGCTCCTTCCCATGCCCCAACTATTCTTTCCTCAAGTGTGAGATTCAAAGAAAGCAACGTGGGCACGCAGGGGGGATAGAAGCATTCGGTGGCCGACAGCCATTCCCCTGGCCGGCCCATAGCGACGGGACGAAGGACCAGGAAATGGAGAAACAGGACCCCAGGCTGGTTGGCAGTCAGTTTATTTCTCTCTCCTCCCCAGTGGAATCCAGTCTCTCCCCTTACAGCACATCAGAGTCATAGTTTTGGTCGTAGTCCCCGTCATCTTAGTTCCCTCATCTTCCGCTCCTCATAGTTCTCCTCTTACCCCTTAAGGCATAGTTATATGGAAATCATGAAGGGTTGGGGTACACACAGGTGGGGTTGAACACTGTGATAACAATAAGCAGAGGTAGATCCACTGTTTCAGAGGAAGTTCTAGGAGATTAACTCAAGGACAAAATCTTATCTGAGGACTCAGCTCTCTAGATTGCTAGGAGATCTCCTCCAGGGCAGAATCCCATCCAAGGTGTATAGCTTTCTCCTTTTCTCAGCTAATAAGCCACTTAAACGATCATAGTAAATTTACTTCTTATAATATTTCTAGTCAGTTTGTATGAGCACAGTAAGAGATATATTAACCTTAAAGGTTGGTTCTTCCTAGGGACATCTCGCTATATATCCCAGACTATAGTCCTCAGGCCAGGTTAGTCTTTCCTAACCACAGCAGGGTCTTATTCAGTTACTGTTTTGGGGTCTTGACAGAGTTGTCCCATGACCATGCTCTTAACTTATACTTATGGTGCTTAGCTTGTCCCCTTCTGATGCCAGGGTATCTTATAGCTTGCCCTGGGTTCATCCTGTCCCTTCATCGGGACCCTGCTTTTGGAATGCTATGAACTAAGGGCAACTGAGGCTTCAGTCAAGTAAATATGGATGCCCAGAAGTACATATTATTTCAGAGTCAGTCAACTCTTATGTTACAAAGCATAGCATGAGCTGTCTTCCTGGGTCTATCCAAAAGGACATTGCTACACCATGTAAGTGACATAAAAGAAAGAGAAAAGCAATATAGGATTATTAATGCTTGATGAAATTGGGTGAGCCTCAGGAGCACTGTTGTGGGAGTAGCCCAATAAACCTAAGCTTCCTGCAAGAGGAGCAAGGACAACCTAATGTTATGCAACACTCAATAACCACCACCGGTCACTTACTGCTTTTAAGTATTTTGAGTATCTTCATAATTGTAACCATTTTTGATAACATATTGAATTTTTTCTTTATGTATTACATGATAAAATGCCCAAATATTTTGGGAGCCATACAAGACAGTGCTTGGTGATAAAACTCAGTATTCCGTCTCTCATGCAAATTATGCACTCCATCGTTTTGTGCTGTCTCTCCAGAGCAAAATAAATAATGTTAACACCCTGTAGCCACACCAAAACAATTTTATGCATTATTTGTATTTCTTCTTGTGTAAAACGTCTTTGCCAATACAGCTATTTGCATTTTCATAAATATTAATGCTCTTTACACATTAAAGGTGTGAATTATGATAATCGAATTAATCACAAATATTTTCTCTGTATATTGGTTATGAAAGCGATGTTTTTTTATTCTTTAAAGAAGTTTAAGTCATTCTTAGTAATCAATTCCAGATAAATGGGATTTTTTCTGTAATGTTTTATAATTTTCAGTGAGAAAGGTATTCCTAGAGCAGAAATAAATTGAATGTGACATTCTCTAGTAGTGGTATTCTTTATGACTTAAATAATTATAGCATTGTGTCTTGATTCATTTTTGTTTATGATATAAAATACATAAAGTTTATTAAATAAAACTAGTACTCAATGATTACTTTGTCAACTACTTTATTTTTTTTGCTTTTTTTGGGGGGTCACACCTGGTAATGCACAGGGCTTACTCCTGGCTCTGCACTCAAGAATCACCCCTGGTGGTGCTCAGGGGACCATATGGGATGCTGGGAATCGAACCCAGGTCAGCCACATGCAAGGTGAACGCCCTACCTGCTGTGCTATCACTCCAGCCCCTGTCAACTACTTTATTACTAAAGTTCAGTTTTTAGAGGTAGTAGAGAATGAAAGCTAAAACAGAGCTCTGGAGCCCCATAGCCTGGTTCTAATACTAGCTCTAATTCAAGCTGGTGTGGTGAAAGATAGTTCCATTTTCAGCAACTTTTTTATCACCAGTGATATCCTTGTGAGTTTTTCTGTGAAAATGGAATGAGTCAATTTAGCATTCAGTGCACAGTAAGTGCTCAAAAAATGTTAGCTGTATAATATTTCAGAATCATTCGATTACCTTTCAGGCCTCTTTCCTTTTACATTTGATGCAATTATCTAGTTTTGTACCATTAGCATATTATTTTGAAAATTGTTATTTTCCAGACTTCTCTCAAATCCTTTCCAGAAAATAATAGATAAAATTAACATGTTATGAGGTAAAATGAAATGCATGATAAACCTTTAGTAACAGTATTGCAAATCACAGTGGCTGAAAGAAAATATGGTGGAGGGTGGAGAAGAAAGAAACTGGGGACATTGGTGGCAGGAAACGTACACTGGTGTACTGATGGATGTTGGAACATTGTATGAGTGAAACCACATTGCAAATGACTTTCTAAGTATGTATCTCATAGTAATAATTTTTTTTAACTTTTAAAAAAATTAACACGTTACACTTCACTGGGGCTGGAGCGATAGCACAGCCGTTGGGTGTTCGCTTTTCACGAGGCCAACCCGAGTTAGATTCCTCCGCCCCTCTCAGAGAGCCCGGCAACCTACCGAGAGTATCTAGCCCGATCAGCAGAGCCTGGCAAGCTACCCGTGCATATTGGATATATATGCCAAAAACAGTAACAATAAGTCTCTCAATGAGAGACGTTACTGGTGCCTGCTCGAACAAATCGATGAGCAACAGGATGACAGTGATACAGTGATACACTTCACTGACTTGATAAAATAGCAAAGGAACTTAGTCCTCAGCTGGAACCTGAGAAAGGATATTAACTTTGAGAAGATGCCAGCTCACTCTGGTGGGCCTAGGTAGGTGGGCAATGTCAATGTATTACTTTCATAGAGGAACAAGTTTGGGAACAGCGGTGGGTTTTCTTTTCTTTTCTTTTTTTAATTTTATTGAATCACCGTGAGATAGTTACAAGCTTTCATGTTTGGGTTACAATCACACAATGATCAAACACCCATCCCTCCACCAGTGCACATTGCCCACTACCAATATCCCCAGTTTAACCCCCCTTTCTCACCCTCCCCCTGCCTCCATGGCAGACAATATTCCCCATACTCTCTCTACTTTTGGGCATTATGTCTTGCAACACAGACACTAAAAGGTCATCATGTTTGGTCCATTGTCTACTGTCAACACGCATCTCCCATCCCAATTGATTCCTCCAGCTATTATTTTCTTAATGATCCCTTCTCTATTCCATCTGCCTTCTCCCCTCTGCTTATGAAGCAGGCTTCTAGCTATGGGGCAATCCTCCCAGTCCTTGTATCTACTGTCCTTGGGTGTCAGCCTCATGTGATATTATTTTATTCTCCACAAATGAGTGCAGTCCTTCTATGTCTGTCCCTCTCTTCATAACTCATTTCACTTACCATGATACTTTCCATGTCTATCCAGAGGTGAGTTTTCTTTTCAAATACTTTGGGGAGGGTTTGGGGCCACAACTAACGGTGCTCAGAGCATTCCTGCTTCTGTGCTCAGGGGTCAGTCCTGGTGGTAGTTGGAGATCATATTTGATCCAGGGATTGAACCAAAGCTTGCTATGTCCAGGTATTCATATTTCCCCTTTACTATATATCTGGCCTCCAAATATAGCCTTTTAGATGGAAGGAGGAATATGAAGACCTAGGAGTTAAGGAAGTATTACAGAAGAGTATAGATGTGAGAAAAAAGCAGAGACAAGAAACACAAAGAATGAACATACAGTAGGAAAGCGTTGCTTTTGATGGGGAGACAGACCCAGCTAATTCCTGCACTAAGTAAATAGGACCTGCTCACAATGGACCAAGGATGTGTGAGCTGGACAGTACAACACACATCTCCACATTCAGTGCCATTCTAGTTTGCTTAAGTGTTAAATGCACCATTACTGCTTTTTCACCATGGTTAGGTATTCAAGATATCATGTTTTTCTCTAAAACTTTGGATCTGCCTTCAAATATTCTCAATATATTTACATGAATTTTTAAAATCATTTGTATCATTTCAAACTTACCTAGAGCCCCTTGACTATTATTTCAGCATGCTCAATCATTTTTGGCTTTTTTCCACATTTGAAATTGTGATGTATATTCCCCAGTAGGTTTCTGTTTAAATTACATCTTGACTTCTAGCCTTTGTTTTACATTACCTAAGAGTACATAGGGTTACCTTCTAAGCAGTGGTGCATATTGCATTGGAAAAATATACTTGGCCTGATCTGGGAGTTTGTCTTAAGACCAATTTATGCCATTTAAAGTAATCCAGTATGCGCCTTGGTAATTGAAATCCTTCCATTACCCTCACTCTGATCCATTTAAACATTTCTCTTTAAGATGCAGTTACGTGAGGAGGTGAGCCAAATGCTTTGGGAAAGACATGGACATTTCCAACAAGAAGATTTTTGGCTGTCCACCAAAAAGCCGGTTGATGTTCATAATTCCAAGATCAACTCAGTTCGCTGCATGAATTCCATTTATAAAGCATATCATCAGCCTTCTCATTCTAGGAGAATGCCTGGACCTTCAGTTGACCAATGTTGATTCTTAGTGACAACTAATGAGAGAAGGATATCTACAATTTCTTCATTGCTTAATATTTTTTTTGCTATAACAACCTCCCCATTGCTTCTGGTTCTGGTTCTTCATGTTATATTTTTTAAAGTATCTTAAACTTTATAGAAGTGAATTTAGCTTAAGTGTTAGGTCACCCATAACTATAACTGTGAAAGTAGAGACTTTGAATATTAACCAAACTAGAAAATTTCTAGGATAAAACATCAGTAATGTTGCTTTGAGGGCGTTAAAGATGTATATTCTGTATTTACATAGAGAATGCGGCTGAATGACAGCATATAACTAAATAATCCAATGAAATATATAGAGCAAATGGATTGCTCTATATTTTAATAACTGCTTTATCAAAAAGTTTTCACTTAGCTTTGAAAACTGACACAAATCCACACTAGATTGATGCAATGATGTTGTATTTAATACTAATGCTCTCTTCATATGCCAGGTTTCAAATTTATTTTTTAGGGAACGTCCTTTAGGGGGCTCATTTTGACTATGTCTTCCCTCAAAACAAACCGATTAGACACATGTTCATTTCCCCTCTTTTCTTGACTTCTGACTGTCAGATTTATGCCGCTTCCAATTTATGTTATCTTGGCCCATAGCAGTTTTATCACACCCAAGGACAAAGAGCCCAAGTCTCCCAGAGAGAGTCTTAACAAATGTTTTCTTATGTGATCGATCCACTCAAGAAAATGGCCTTAAAGAGCATTACAGATGAAGTTTATAATGAACTACTAGAGGAATTATTAACAAATTACTGATTGAAATCTGTGATTAATAATACACCTAGTTTACTGAAGTACAGAAGAAATGTACAGCCAAGTCACACAGACAGTATATTCTAATGCCAGTTCAGGATTTGAGATGAGAGGGCTGAGGCTATGTTGCCCCTTGGCAGAGCATAAAAATTAGAGCAAAATTAGGCAACACACAGCATGGTCTAAACCCAGAGAAGGTATATGTGTGAACTGGACCTAAATAGCTACTTTGTATATGTGTGAAAAGAAAACAGAGCACTGTATCTATTTATTTGATGACTTTCATGGGTTCTGCCACCTATATGTTTTAAACACTTATTAAAATACAGCCTAATCACTGCTTCTTTCAAAAGGGAGCATAACATGAGGCCCCCATAACCATGCCACCGGACTCTGCGCAAGGCTCTTTCACATGGGACGCCCCAGAGGGGGGTGGGTGAGAGTCCTCTCCCCCACCCAAGGGACCCAGCTCTGGCACTCAAAAACCTCCACAACCCAACTGCTGCCATGCTCAAAGCTGCTCCCCACGCGCTCACGTATGAATGAACATATTCCTGGACACATCATGAAACACTTCCTACCCATTCCCCATAATAACCATGCCACATTTGATGGGCTTCAGATAGTAGGCAACAAATCATAGAGGGAAATATATATGTGTGCATATATACATATTTTCAGATATATATACCAAAGCTCACATCACTCAAACTTTAACAATATGCTAGTGATATCCTATAGAATGTCTTATTGGCTCCTGCCAAAATGGAACAATCTTCACACTGTTTCCTATATGAACACTTTTTTGTAAGCATGTTCAGCAGTTCTTCATAACAGACAATACGAAATATATTCTTTTGGTTGTGTTTTGGGACAGGGAACATCTCAAATTTGATGGTGGGGAGGTGTGATACTGGTGGGATTTGGTGTTTGAATACTGACTGTAATCAAACATTGTGAACTTTTTAAAAAAGTGCAGCCTAACAAAATTTCTTCACACTTCAACAAAATAACATAGACAAATTATGAGACTCTTCTTACAATGCAAAAAAAGAGAGCTGTATATAAAGGCATGCATAAATATTCAAATTAATGTTTTATATTTTGGAGACATATCAAATAATCTTCCTGGTTCATATGTAAGTTCTATTTTTAAGTTTTTAAGAAGTCTCCATACTATTTTCCATAAAAACCAAATGATACAACAGTCTCACTGACAGTGATCAGGAAGTCCTTTTATCCCTGATCCTGAACACTGCTTGCAGACCTTTTGAAGCAGTCTGTCCTCACTGGTGTGAAATAATATCTCGCTATTCTCATTTACATTTCATTTACCATCAGTAGTGGTGAACACCATTCATATGCTGTCTGGTTATCTGTCTTCTTTGAGGAAGCGTCTGTTCGATTCCTCTTCCCACTTTTCTCCTCTTCTCATTTTTGTTGAGTACTTTATATATCTTGAACATGAGCCCTTTATTAGATTTATAGTGTGTGAATATTTTCTCCCATTCAATGTCAATATTTTCTCCCACTCAAAGTCATTTCTTTAGCCATCCTTTCTTTCACTGTGCAAAAATTTCTTAATTTTCGTTCCATTTGTTTTTTGTTTCCTTTGCTAGAGATTGAAGATATCGCTAAGTCATTATCATAGAGTTCTACCAGCATTTCCCTTTATATTTATTATGGAATTGGTAGAACATATCAGTTTTTTAATCCATTTTTAATCCTCAATACTATTTGTTGAAGAGGATTTCCTTCCTCCACTTAGTGCCCCTGCTGTGTTTGTTCATAAATTAACTGACCATACATCTGAGAATTTACTTCTGGAGTCCCAGTTCTATTACATTGGTTTCAGAGTCTGTTTTTATTCCAGTAGCAAACACTTTGGTTACTATAGTTTTATAGTTTATAAAGTCAGGGATGACAATGACTCCCATATTTTTCTCCACATTCCTTTGCACTCAGAGTATTTTTGTGGTTTCAAACAGATGTTAGTAGT
This sequence comes from Sorex araneus, assembly GCF_027595985.1. Lineage (NCBI taxonomy): Eukaryota > Metazoa > Chordata > Mammalia > Eulipotyphla > Soricidae > Sorex > Sorex araneus. The sequence continues at coordinate 268,502,568 of NC_073302.1, read as the reverse complement.
GTTTGTTCTATATCCTTCAAGAATATTATTGGAATTTTGATGGGAACTGCATTGAACCTGTTTAATGCTTTGGGTCATTTTAATTATATAAATCATTCTAAGCCACAGAGACGGAGTATTTTTCCATTTGTGTCCTCTTCTACTTCTTTAGATTTGGATGCCTTTATCTTTCACTTCCTTTGCTTAGCTGATTCTTGTTGACTCTTTAAACATATTTATAGATGGTTGATTTATTTCTCTTCCAGTTTGTTAATTAAATGAAGGGATAAAACAATCTTTGTGGTGTATCCTGATATTTAAAAATATTGGTTTATTGTTTATAAAATTTTTATATAATTTTTAAGGTTTTTCATGCATATTATCAAGTCATCTGCAGTGAATGATAGTCTTCTTTTTTTCCAAATGTAAATCCTTTTGGTTTCTTTTTCTTGTCTAATTGCTGTAGCTAGGAGTACTAACATGTGATTTCTTATTTGTTAAATGGAATATATCATTGCTTTAGATATGTGTCCTGTATTTAATTTTAATGCCTTCAAGTTAAAAGCATATAAATTATATATATACATATATATCACTAAAATATTCAGTCAACATAATACCAAGTGATAGTTATGTATTAGAAAACTTCCTGTGAAGAAACCAAATATAATACCTATTCTTATATCTTGTAGTCAAGATTCATTCCAAATGTAGTTGTCACTCAGAAAGAATGCTTTACCAAAACTCCAAGTTGAGTGCTGGAGAAATAGTAAAGAGGAAAGATGCTTGCTTTGCTTGCAGTAAACCCGGGTTTGATCCCTGTAACCACATGTTGTTCCCCCAAGCCCACCAGGAGTGAACCCTGAGCACAGAGCCAGGATTAAGCCCTGAACACTGCTGAGTGTGGTCCCCTAAAAAGCCATAATGATAAAAATTCCAAGCTGAAAATATACCAGTTTCTGTCACATCAGAGGAAATAGTTCCAAATTTTTCTGTAGCAAAACACACCACTTGGGACTGGAGATATATTACAGTGAGTAAGGCACTTACTTTACACAAGGCTTTCCAGGTTTTATCTCCAGCATCCTTGATGGTCCCCTTAAGTGCCCCCAGAAGTGATCCCTGAGCACAGATGCAGGAGTAGACCCTCAGCCTACTATAAAGCCCCAACCCCCACCAAAAAAAAACAACATACTACACCAGAATGTAAGAATAGGGTGAACTTGATGGGCACGAGATCAGTGACCCGGTGTCAATGTAGAAGGGCCCCATGATTGATTCATTTTGTTATTTACCCACAGCTGGAGGTGCTCAGAGGATACTCCAGGAAAAGCTCCTAGTGATGCTCAGGGGGCCATGAACTACCAAACACAGAACCAGGGCCTCTGCTTGCATAAAGAGCATGTGTAATAATTTTTGAGTAAGAATATATTTTCATTTTGAATCAGAACTTTCCAATTACGTGGCTCATTATGTATAAAAACAGTTTTGCTGATCTGTTTGTGAATGTGTGTTGCTATGCACATGGGTAGAGTTCATGGATAGCATGATCAGACTTTGCAAACAAATAATCAAATACCAAACTATTGTATTAGATTATTTAATAATTATTATTCATTATTTATATTAAATTCAAATTTAATTATGTATTCAGTGGTTTGGTGATTTTTTTTTTAAGTTGAGGCCACACCTTATAATTTGAGGTACTGAGGGCACACTCTTAGCTCTGTACTCAGGAATCACTCCTGACAGTGTTCAGGGAATATATGCAGTGCCAGAGATTGAACCCCAGGTCGACTTCGTGAAGACAAATACCTTACCCCCTATACTCTCTCTCTGGTCCTATGTCTTGTGTTTTATCTGGTAATCTTTCTCATGGGTTAAAGGAGTTGTAAGTATATATTCCTAGTGTAAATACTAAAACATAAATTTGTGTTCAATTTCTAACGTGTCTTATGGTTCACACTTGATAAAGGACTTGAAAAGAAACTGATATAAGGCAGGGTTATGGCATGTACCATGCACGTGGCTGACCCTCATTCGATCCCTTTTACCATGTGATCTCCCAAATACTAAGAAATTACTGAGAGGGGCCCAGACCCTCCTCAGGACCACTTGGGAGGTCCCCCTAAAGCAAAAGCAAAAGAAACATGATGTATATGACAAATCTGGAGCCCGGAGCCCTTGGAGAATTCTCACTGCAAGCCAAGTTTCCGGTACTCATAGCGTTTTCAAAGAGAGCAGAAAAGCCTCAGGAGGGGAGCAGAGGAGGTGGGTGGTTAAGTGTAGAGAGTGCCAGAGAACCTTTGTAAGACCTCAGTGGACTTTCTGAATTTAATCATAAAAAAATTCTTTTCACTGTGGGATTAGACAAAATAAAAAAAAATTACCTCATATAACAGGCCTAATTGCTGCTGGATAAGCTTTCTAGAGACTTACTTTGTGCTATTTTTTTTTTGGTGGGGGGGTGGTTCTTGGTTTTCTTTTCCTCCCACCTTACAAGCTCTCTGGCCACAATATATTTAAAAAAGATTCAAGGAGAAGAGAAAGGAAGTGAGTGTTCCACAGGCAGACAGGATGATTCCATGAATTTCAGTGCCACACCTAGTCTCTTTTGTTCCTGAACAGGAGAATTTTTGGTATCAGAGCTACAGGGGCTTGGCCCCCATGTCCCAAAGAGGCTTTCTTTGAGCAAACATATTTTTAAAGTAGAGGAGAATACGAAAATCATTGAAGTATCTCCAACTAGCTGAGTCATGGAAAGTTTGTCAAAATCTTGCTTGTGAAATTTTAAATGTTACTTTCTGGGTTTCATTTGTCTATTTATTTTAACTCTCCACGTTGTTTGACTTTAGATAGTGCAGTATTTGAATACAGGTACAGCTCAGAAATAAAGCCCGACCACCAAGTAAAACCAATAGCACGATAATCTTTTTCGTTATTATTTTCCCAGCATTTATAAAAGTATTTTATATTGTACCATAATATATTAAGTGTGTAATAGCATTTTGTCTAAAGTATAACTTAATTTAAAAGCTCTTTATTGCTAAAATATGCCCAGTCTCATCTGAGTTGTCAACAAGTCAGCATATTTTTGCTGGTGGAAAAAAAAATCTGCAAAGATCAAGAAGTCTTTGACACAATAAATCAACATTACCCAATAGTATTGTTATTAAACAGAAATCTATAGATTGCTAACTTAATTTTTAATTCTAGATATTCCAACTTCTATCACTATCTGTTTCCTAAAGCTGTTCTCTTAAAAGCTCCAAACTCCTTTTAATTGTCCAACTCGGCAATAGTTTTTCAGTAATGGCATTCTTTCCCCTTCTTTAACTACAAGGCACTCAAACAATTTTATTTTTAATTAAAATAATTTTTGTTGCCTTAACATTGATTTGCAATGTTGTATGATTTCAGTAGTATGGCTTCACCCTTCTATGCATATATGTTTGTCACCCACCCACCATAAAGTTTTAATAGTAACAAATTGACTATGTCTCTCCATTCTTCTCATCTCCTTTTCATTTCCCCTCCTATGACCACATTTTTCATAGTCTTAGAGTTATTTTTGTTGTGGTTTGCTAGTTCAATCTTTGCTTTGGAATGTTTCCATTCAATAATTGTCTTTCACTTTCTGACTAATTTAGCTTAACATAATCATCTTGAGTGCCATTCACTTTGTCAAAAAAATGGCAAGCTTTTATTCTTTTTCGATAGTTGAGATGCATTCAGTTGAGTATATAAATCATATCTTCTTTATCCAGTCGTCCATGGATGGACATTTAGGTTAATGCTATGTTTTAAACACTGGGAGTAATGATGCTATAAAGGCCTACAGGTACTTTTGAATTGACACTTGCTCATCTTGATCTTTTCCTGACATCTAGATTTCTAGTTCCTTTCTGTGTCTGGCCCCATGTCACGCTTATTACCCTTAAATCTGTAAGGAATCTAAGGATTATGTCTTGGTCATGTTTAATTTGTTTTCCTTTTTCTGTGCTCTCCCTTTATAATGTCATTTTTTCATAACTTCAATTAACCACTAGTTGCGGGTAAGTTTAGAGTCAATGCTTTCACTTCACAGGACCTGAATGTTTTCCCAGTTCCACATACAGTAGCCTCAAATGGGAAATCAGCCAACACTACAAGTCAAGGAGCCATTCCCTGATTCTATGTTTGGTTGTCAACATTTAAACAATATACCATTGCCTATACCAAGCACTTCAGCTCTTTTTCAACATTTCCCATCTATCTTGTGACATGATCTTCCAAATTCCCCTTTGGCTGTGTCTTTAATCAGATAAGATTGTGCTCTCCCAGAGAGATGGAATAGAGAAGGGATCACTAAGAAAATGATGGCTGGAGGAACCAGTTGAGATGGGAGATGCATGCTGAAAGTAGATAATGGACCAAACATGAAGACCTCTCAGTGTCTGTGTTGCAAGCTATAATGCCCAAAAGTAGAGAGAGAATATGGGGAATATTGTCTGCCATAGAATTGGAGGGGTAGGATAAGTGGGGTATACCCAGGATATTGGTGGCGGGGAATGTGCACTGGTTGAGGGATGGGTGTTTGATCATTGTGAGATTGTAACCCAAACATGAAATCTTGTAACTATCTCAAGGTGATTCAATAAAATTTTAAAAATTTTAAAAAAGAAAAGACTGCACTCTAAAAATGTCTCTAAGTCATCCTATATCTGTGCCATATTCTTCAGTTTTTTCTTGATGTCTTTCCTTTTGCCCTGGACTTGCCTTATGAACCTACATTTGGAAGAAAATTTCTCTTCAATAGAAATGCCTATATTCCTTTAATTTCAGGGAGTTTTCATATGTTATGCTTGCATTTTAACTTGCGTCACTTTTGTTTGTCTACTTCTCTACAAAATCAAGCATACAGATTAAAACAAGAATCAATTTTTTTCCTGAGTTCACTAACTTAAAGTGTCTTTTAGAGAAAATATAACTTTGTACTGAACAATAAACTTTCAACATGTTTAATTGCATAAGTCTTTGAGAGATAGATGTTCTCTTATATTCTAATAAAACTATGCCTTTTTTAGAAGCAAGGGTTTTTTAAAATGCAAATGACAAAAGAAAAATCCTTTTCGGCTGACATTTAGAAAATCATTGGCCTCTATGGCAAATCATAGCTAACATATTATATTAAAATTGTCTCAACAAATATTGGGTCTCTTTTCTATGTAAAATGCAATATATTATGTGTTACACTTTCATAAAATACTTTGAATTGCCAGAAAATAGAGTCTCTTCCTCAATTTTTGTGTGCTAATGGTGTTGAAAACAAAGTGGGTGATTCATGTAGAGTAATTTGTATTAAAATTTAAAATGCATTAAAATTAAATAAAGGGCATACTTCAAGAGCACATATAATTTACATTTGGGTAATAAGAGAATAGATACTTCCTTTTTAGAATTTCCCCTTGGTATTCTGTGAGCAATGTCAACTATTGATGCCTTTAGCTTGTAAATGTAGTATGGTCGTAGAAACCAAATTTTAAAATCCATTTGCCTATCATCTTTCCCAAAAATGTCTCCATTGTGTGCCTCTTTATCTATTTCCTGATAGCTTCTCCCATTTAATTTTACTGATACTGTGGGTTTGATTGAACTAGGAAATGTGCAGTAGAGCAGTGTGGTAATTTTTGAGCTGCTACACTATCGTATTACACACAAGAGGGTTGCATTAAGATATGGAACATTCTTCAAGTCAACCATATTCGACCTAATTTCATGGAGGTTTTGTATAGTAACTGGAAATCTAGAACATATTACATGTGAGTCCATAAGATTCCTAAGTCTGGACTCTGTCTTTTTTTCAGACTCTGTGAACCAACTATTTATCTACAATTCTGATTCAGGGAACTGGATGTATTAGATAGCCTGAAAGAATATTACTCCAGAGTTTTTCAGCAATACTAGATTTTGGTAGGTAGTTCTTCTAACTTGGGGGAAACCATGATTCTTCTTGGTTCTCCAGGGAGTGGAGAAGGCTGAGCAATTTGTTCTTCAATCCCCAGGTTTATCTAGTAACTTGGCACCATTGGAATGTATCCAACTTGCTAAGGGAAAGAACATCAACTCTACCTGGAACTGACTCACTTCCTCTTTCATTCATTGACCTTAGAGAATTTTTAAAATTCCGCCTTGGGAAGACAAGACTTCTCATACCAGCGCCACTCCATTCAGTATTTTTGTGCAAATATGAAAAAGGCATCTCTCTGAACAAATGTAGCCTTTACCAGGGTGTTTGGTTTAGTTGGGCTGGAGCAATAGCCCCTCAGGTAGGGCATTTGCCTTGCATGTGGCCAACCTTATTCCTCTTCCCCTCTCGGAGAGCCCAGCAAGCTACCGAGAGTATCTTGCCCACGTGGCAGAGCCTGGCAAACTACTGTGGTGTATTCGATGTGCCAAAAACAGTAACAACAATTCTCACAATGGAAATGTTACTGGTGCCCGCTCAAGCAAATCAATGAGCAATGGGATGACAATGACAGTTTGGTTTAGTAAGAGGTGATGGTGTCCTACTTTGGCTCCCTGAAATACTTTCCTTCTGGTTAACTTTATCCAGGATACAGTCTCTATGTAGGATATCTGTATTTTCACCATTCCTTTGCTACCATAACATCAAATATTATGAATCAGAGAGCACCACTACGTCTTGAAAGCTTGATGTTCTCAATTTTGAGCATACTTAGATAACAGTTCATTAAGTGAGATCTCATTTTTAATCAGTAAGTGATAAAAATACCTGATTATACCACCAGCTTCCCATTTTGCTATAACCCGTTTGCTTCGAACATGTAATTATCAGGGTTATGAGCAGATATAGCAAAGATAAAGCTTCTTTTCAGACGATGCTTACAATAGTTTGTAAGGCATACTAGAAAATTTCTGTATATTATCAAATTATTTTAAGCCTGTCTTCGGTGTCTCCATGTTATAAATCTCTATTCTAATAACCAGGTTATTAAATAGTCCTCGAAAAGAATTATTTCTCTCCACTACAGAATTTCTCTTGCAGTCCATGACGGTTATAAGAAGGGGTGAGGTGGGGGATGTAACTTAGTACCTGGCTGTAAAAACAATCCTCTACTACTAAGCTATTTGCATAGCTACTCATCCTTTTGCTTCAGAAGTAATACCATTTAAAGGAACATCCTTAAAGGAACAGGCCCCACCAAGAAGGCAAGATTCTAAGGAGGCAGTTTTTTCTTTCGTGTAAAAGAATAAAAAGAAACTTGCAGATTGTTGCTGACCAGAGAAAGTGAAAGAAATACAGAGAAATGCAAATGGATAGGTGAGATTCCTGTCAGTGTCATATCTCACCCTAGCCTGGAACTGAACGGGTGCTCAATAGATATTCAATGAATGATTAATTTGGGAATCTAGTGCAATGATATTTATCACCACCCAATGACACAGTTTTTTGGCTATGGAAAATTATTCCAGAGTTTTCTTATTATTTTTAATAGGGTTGGGGACTGGAAAGATAGCACACCACGTAGAACATTTGCCTTGCCTGCAGCTGACCCGGGTTCAATTACTCCATCCCTCTCGGAGAGCCCAGCAAGCTACCGAGAATATCCCGCTTGCACAGCAGAGCCTGGCAAGCTACCCATAGTGTATTCAATATGCCAAAAACAGTGACAACAAGTCTCACAATGGAGATGTTACTGATGCCCGCTTGAGCAAATCAATGAATGACAGTGCTACAGTGCTACAGGGTTGGGGGGTGTATCTGACAGTACTCAGGACAAACTTCTGTCTCTGTGCTCAGGGCTCATGTCTGGCAGTTCTAGGGGGACCGTACATGGTGCTGGGGTTTGAACTGAAGTCAGCCTTGTGCAAGGCAAGCACATTAGCCCCTTTAGCTTTCTGGCCCCTTGCTCCAGAGTTTGGCCCAAATTCCAGTTGATGCCTTTAGATGCCCAGATACTGGTAAGATTTCATAAATGCCCAAATGAATTATATTTTTCTCTATGTTGGACACAATGGGAATACCTGTAATCACATGTGTATCACTGCATAAGCATATCCTGACAAGCTTTTTAAAACATTAATAGCGATTCAACTTACAAAGAATGTTGCTATTATTAAAGACAAGTTGGTTCCAATGAATGAGGGCAGGTCGTCACATTTTATAAACTGCCAACATGTAGTGACACTTTCTTCTTTAGATTGAGTTTTATTAAAGTGAAGAGCTGGTTTCTAGTTTATAATTCAGTCTATTTCACTGACTCACAAAGGGTGGAGTAAAATGGCAAAGTCTTTTGGTCCTTCAGTCAGAATCTTTTATATTCCCGGACAATTGTGCATTTATCTCCTTACCTCATGAGATGCTATGTAAAACCATGGCCAACAATTACCAATGTGCAACAGATTTTTATATATTTTAGAGCTGCCCTCACATAAACATGTCAGATCAGAGGAAACAAATAAAACATGAATGCTGTTAAACTGAGAAAGATTGGAAAGACCAGAAGGGAGGAAATCTTAGGGCCTTGCCAGCTAGCATCCTGTCCCAAAGGAGACTACAGCAACTCTTCACCCCAGGTACATTATGTACCAGCTACAAGCTACAATTACTGCCTTCTTAGAGAGATGCAGAGCACTGGCCAGACACAGCCTAACAAAGCTTACATTGTATGCACAAGGATATAGGAATACAAAAATAGAAAACCAAAGGCTACCACTGTGGAAAGAAGATTAACTCAAGTGTACTGGCAACTTTCTGACTGGTTAATAAAGTTTCCACTTCCCTTCACTCTCCTTCTATCCCTACTTTTTTGGAGTAGTTTTCCCTCATAGCTCAAGCCACATGAGTGCTTATAGCTGTGAAAAAGTGTGAAGGAATGAGGAGATAAATGGGGTTGTGTGACAGTTGTAATATTTATCCAAATTGGTAATGGTTTAACTAAATTATAAACCCTTTGCAGTGCTTTTTGCATTTAACATGTGTTCTTCCTGGTGAAACCCATTAAAAATAGGTACACTTTTATTCTGAATAGATTTTTGATTTGCTATTTAGACATGCTCACAAACCAAGTGCAGGCAGCGCTGGAACCTCTGTGTTAGTAAAGGAGAATAAGAGCAAAGTGATGGGAAAACGAAGACATTAAAATAATTCTGAAGGTGATCAAAACAACCATGAGATATCATCTCACACCACAGAGACTGGCCCACATCCACAAAAACAAAAACAACCGGTGTTGGCATGGATGCGGGGAGAAAGGGACTCTTCTTCACTGCTGGTGGGAATGCCGACTGGTTCAGCCCTTTTGGAAAACAATATGGACGATTCTCAAAAAATTAGAAATTGAGCTTCCATTTGACCCAGCAATACCACTCCTGGGAATATATCCCGGAGAGGCAAAAATGTATAGTAGAGATGGCATCTGTATTTCTATGTTCATTGCAGCACTGTTTACGATAGCCAGAATCTGGAAAAAACCAGAGTGCCCCAAAACAGATGACTGGTTAAAGAAACTCTGGTTCATCTACACAATGGAATACTATGTAGCCATCAGAAAACATGAAGTCATGAAATTTGCATATAAATGAATCAACATGGAAAGTATCATGTTGAGTGAAATGAGTCAGAAAGAAAGAGACAGACATAGAAAGATTGCACTCATATGTGGAATATAATGTAACTGAGAAGTACAAGTTGGCAATGATGCAACTTCTGACAGATATCTCTCTGGACTTAGTTACTAAAATACTAAAATACAGAAACCCAAAAGTGAGAGGCCGCTAAGTGTGGTCACTCGACCTCATACCTCTTCATCCTCAGCAATGGAAAACAAATTATCTAATGCTTCCTTTTCAGCAGGTCTGACTTTAAGAGAGAGACTCTCCAAACAATAAAAGTGAGTTTTGTTGAAATATTGAATGCAATCAAAGTGAAAGTAAAGTGAAATTTATTAGTTACACAGGAGGGGGACTAAGGGTGGGGGGGCTAGGGGCGTGGGGGGCTAGGGGTGTGGGGGGGGGTAGGGGTGTGGGGGTGCGGGGTGGAGCTATACTGGGATTCTTGGTGGTGGAATATGTGCACTGGTGAAGGGATGGGTATTCAAGCATTGTATAACTGAGATTTAAACCTGAAAACTTTGTAACTTTCCACATGGTGACTCAATAAAAAATTTAAAATTAAAAAAAATAATAATAATAATTCTGCAGGGGTTGGAGCAATAGCACAGCAGGTAGGGTGTTTGCCTTGCACTCAGAAGACCTCCGTTCATTCCCAGCATCCCATATGGTCCCCTGGGCACAACCACAGGTGATTCCTGAGTGAAAAGCTAGGAGTAACCCCTGTGCATCACCAGGTGCTACCCAAAAAGCAAATAATAATAATAATAATAATAATAATAATAATAATAATAATAATAAATTCTGCAAACTCTCCTGGAAAACCTGATTATAAGATTATATATTCTGTTTGTTTGTTTTGGGGGCCATACCCTGTAGTACTCGGGGCTTATTCCTGGCTCTGTGCTCAGGAATTGCTCCAGAAGGTGCTTAGGAGACCAGGGATTGAACCCTGGTCAACTTTTTGCAGGGCAAATATCTTACCTTCTCTATCATATCTCCAGCCCCAGGAGATTTTGCCTCCAAAAGTATGTGTGGTGTGTGTGTGTTGGGGAGGAGGGGCAACTACGCCTGGCAGTGTGGGCCTGATGCCTGATGGGTCAGTCCTTAGGGGCCACCGTTAGCTGTTTGGAGACCACCAGGGTCACATCCAAACATGCTGAAGTGGGGACATGCAGTGACAGTGATTGTACGTGGTTCTCCATCCCAGGAATGCGCGTATCCTTTTGTGTCATAGCCTTGACCCTCTGGGTTTATACTTAACTGTAAATATGTCTGAAATCTGAACACATAAACTACTTCAAACAAAATAACGATGTTCCAACTCTGAGAAAGGTAGAAAGCCAATTACCAGTTGCTCTCCCAGGTCCCTTTACCTAGTCTCTTCTCCATGTCCCTCCATCTGTGCAAGAGACACACAACACTACATAGGCACTAGTCTGAGCAGAAGCAAATGAAAAGTGATTACTAACAACTGACTTGAAGAATACATGTATAGGTACAGACACAGATACACAGGCACACAGATATACACACACGCACACACACATAGACACACACCAAGGAATATCTCATGCAAACCACAAGAGATGGTGTTATTCATTTTCCAGAGACAAAACATCCTTCTTATCTGTTCTTCTTTTAACCTTACAGGTAGGTGACCAGGATGAATGTTGTTGAGCTAAGGAATTATTTCTGACGATACTATCCTTGAAAATGCTCAAATATTTGTATTAAAAGTTTTTACTTGTTGAAATTTATTAGTTACACGGGCGGGGGGGCTAGGGGTGGGGGGCTAGGGGTGTGGGGGTGCGGGGTGGAGCTATACTGTGATTCTTGGTGGTGGAATATGTGCACTGGTGAAGGGATGGATGTTCGAGCATTGTATAACTGAGACTTAAACCTGAAAACTTAGTAACTTTCCACATGGTGACTCAATAGAAAATTTATTTAAAAAATTAAAAAAAAAATAAAGACCCTGTTGCAAGTTTCAAGGAAGACAGATATCTGACATTAAGCTTCTGTTATCTTGTCATTGTAAATAAACAGTATTTTTCAACATCAAAAAAAATTTTTTTACTTGTATATTTGTGGGACTGGAGCAATAGCACAGCAGGTAGGGCGTTTGCCTTGCATGCAGCTGATCAGGGTTCAATTTCTCTGTCCCTCTCAGAGAGCCTGGCAAGCTATCGAGAGTATCATGCCCACATAACAGAGCCTGGCAAGCTACTCGTGGTATAATCAATATGCCTAAAACAGTAACAATAAGTCTCACAATGGAGACATTACTGGTGCCTGCTCAGCAAATTGATCAACCACAGGATGACAGTGCTACAATGCTACTCGGGAGACCATATGTGGTGCCAGGGATTGAAAACCAGGTCAAGCACATGCAAAGCAAGTGTCCTACACTAAATCACTTTCACTTAATTTTTTTTGGACTGGTACGATAATGGCTCTTTTTCTAAAACATCAATAGATTTGCCATTTTGAGTCCAACTGAAAATTAAGAGTCCACAATGCTGGGACAGGCAGAGAGCTCAATGGGCATCTTGCCACAGACAGAACTTGAAACGATGCTTATCATCAGTGAATGGTTGTACTTCTACAACTCAAAAGTAGAATTTATCTAAATTCTACTATAATAATTACACACATTTCCCTTTAAAGTAAGGATTAGTAGATACAGGAACAATGGGTATTTTGAAACTTATTTCCCCCCCCCTGTAAATTGATAATGAGTTGAAATTTTTACAGGTCAAGAATTAGATGTGTCGCCACTCTCCGCCTAGATGTGACCCGGGTGGCCGCACATGTGTGGTCTCTCCATTGCTGGATGAACATGACGACCTCTCAGTGTCTGTGTTGCAAGCCATAATGCCCAAAAGTAGCGAGAGAGTATGGGGAATACTGTCTGCCATGGAGGCAGGGGGAGGGTGGGAAAAGGGGGTATACCCTGGATATTGGTGGTGGGGAATGTGCACTGGTGGAGGGATGGGTGTTTGATCATTATGAGATTGTAACCCAAACATGGATGCTTGTAACTATCTCACACTGATTCAATAAAATGTTTTAAAAAAAGAAAGTTTCATGCCTGAGCATTTTACAATTAAGGTCTAAGAGTTTAAGGTGTTTTTGTTTATATTTTGTGATAGAATGTTTTTGTCTTATTGGTATCTGGACCTGTCAATCAACTACCGTGTGTGTGTGTGTGTGTGTGTGTGTGTGTGTGTGTGTGTGTGAGAGAGAGAGAGAGAGAGAGAGAGAGAGAGAGGGAAGGAGGGAGGGAGGGAGACAGAGAGACAGAGACAGGGAGAGACAGAGAAAGATAGTGAAGGATGAGAAAACTTGTTTTTAAAAAGCAGTTACTGATTACATGGCACCAACCAATAAATAAAATCCATTCTCTCTGTTCAGTTGCCTGGCTTCCATAGACTTTGCAATATGTTAGTTTGCTAGTTAGTCCTTTAATCAGTTTTGTCTGCATGGGTAATTACTCTCTTATGATAGTGGTGATGGTACCCCATTCTCCTTGATACCACTTCTGTGGACAATAACCTATGCTGTATAGGTGATTTCATCCAGGCTTTAAAGAAGTCTTCCATTTTGACATGGTCTCCTTTAGTAATAGACACATTGAAAAGCTTTCTATTATATTAGATACGGCTAATTTGACATCTATTTTCTAAAAACGTGCGTTACCAAGTTCAACTGACTCTGACTCCATTTTAATAACTCATTGTACGGCCTTCATAAGAAAGTTCACTGGGGCCCATTGTTGGGATATTATTGACTTAACATTCATTATGAGGCTCATAAAAACTTACTTCCTGCATGTTCAGGGCATAGTGTTTAAGCTGTAAATATGGCAATATCGGTGTAAATATTGGCTTAAAACTCTTCTTTGAGTCATTTATTTCCTTTATCTTATTGTCTCTATATCACCATTCTCTGTTTAGCCTGGCGCCTGCCCAGACGCCAAATGTGCTTTCTGAATTCCCAGTGGCAGTTGCATTGGGATTCTTCCCGCAAGAGTCAGGGGCCACAGAACTGGGATGGTTTTTGTTCTCACTCTGTTCCAGACGCTCCATAGTGGCTGAACATGAAGACAGCACTCCACTGGGATGACCTTTGATTCTTGGCAGGAGAGAGAGATTTCACCAAGGGAATTCAGTTCCATGGACGAAACGAGTGTTTGTCGAGAACTCTGTAGAAACAAACATTCAGGGGGTCTTTGTGAAACAGTCCAGAAATAATTGAGTAAGCCAGTAGACCTCTCTCTCTCTGTTTCCGCAACCCCTCAAAAAAATGTCAGGTTACACTTTCTTTTAAGGACTCCACAATTGATGCCCTTGTATAAATAATTGCTATTTCCTGGCACTTTTCCTTTTACTGAGAAAAATACAAAAGAAAAGTCAACTGAATCAAGGCATAAATTCATTTTTACAGCTGAGTAAGCTCTGTCTCTGGTTGTTTTAAAAATGAAATAAATGGGAAAATATTTGTTAGAGAATAATAAACACACCCAGGTATTTGCTGCTATTCTCAGGCCAGGGTAACATTGAAGTGGCCCGGTAAGACCACCTGTGTTTCTTGGTCAAAACCCAGCAGAGCTCCAGAATTTGTATAGTTGGTCTTATTCCAGCGACCTGGCTACATTCTTGGATCTCTTCCTCAACATGAGGCATCAAGATCACTGGGAACTTGAACAAAAACATCAACAACTGGAAGAGCCAGTTAGCCTATGGTTTGACCCCCAGCCTGCACAGCCTTACATCAATCTCTTCCTAATCTTCTGGGAAATTAGTTCAGTCTTCAAGGCAGGAGAAGGAGCAGCTTGAGGGTACAGCTGCTGAATCTCCCAAAGGAGATGAAGAATCTGTAATCACCCCCCAAAACACACATTTAGATGGTTGCTTTTAAACCTACCTTCTCCTTGGCCAAATGGATGTCTCCATAATAACTCTAAAAGCATCGAATAAAAAGTGGCCTGCTCTGTGGCATTCCACGATGGAATCCAATAAAAGAAACATAACTCAGAGCCATTTCAGAAGCAATTAATAAATTGCTACTCAAAAGCAACTCCTCAAGGAAGCTTGCTCTTCAGCCCAATAATCTAAAACACATTCTGAAGACAGTAGCCAAAGAGGAAGGCAAGAGATAAATCTTATTTTCCTCTTGTTCTTTTGGTATGTTTCAAATATGATCTGAATATTTCTGAACCAGCCATTCAGAATGGTCTTATTCAAGTTGTGAAGGGCCTATTTATTTTACCTCTATCCACCGAGATGATAAAGTGACAGTGTCCATTTTCAAGGGAGAAAGAGTGAGAAGTAGACCAGCTTTTCTCACTTTGGGACTATACGCATTTCTGTGGGCCCTTGGTATATTCCAATGTGTCCAGAGATGAAAATTCACATGAATGGATGAGATCCATGGTACAAGGTTGGAGGGATAACTTATAGGACTGGGGTGGAGCCTGTAGAAAGAAAGCAAAGTTTTAAGGATGAGCTGGAGAGACAGCACAGCAGGCAGGGTGCTCACTTTGCATGTGGACCACCTGGATTGGATCTCCAGAATCCCATAGAGTACCAACAGGAGTGATTTCTGAGTGCAGATCCAGGTGTAACCCCCCAAAAACCACCAGACTTGGCTCCCCTCAAGAAACAAAAACAAAAACAATCAAAGCACCAAAGTTGAAGGGCGTCATGGTTAGAAAATGGTCAAAAAACACTGCTCTAGATCATCAGTACTACTACTGAACCCCCCTCAACACACACACACACACACACACACACACACACACACACACACACACACACACACACACACAGTGTTATTCGCAGGCCTCAGACTCCCTGTCAGCCCCCACTGGTGTGACTATGGACATGTAATTGAATCCCTTTCATCACACAGTTGTCACATAAAAATGAAGATAGGATATGATAATGATTTCATGATTATGCCAGGCTAGTAGATATAACGTGAAGACAGAATTTTGCTTCAATGAGTGCTTCCAGAAATGTCACTTGTTTTCATTGTCTGGGGGTTTAGAACCATATTCCTGTGTTCCGGGTGCCCTGTTGGCTTAGAACTCTGGGGATCATGCGGTGCTGGGGATCACATGCAAGTTTCCTGCGTGCAGAGTGTTCGATCCATCCTTGTAAGCTCTCTCTCTAGCCCCAGAAATGCCATTTTAAGGAGAGATAAGTTGCTGACATCTTTTAGTATGCTAAATATTATAATAAGTTGGGAGATATATAGCAATATTTAAGTGTATTTCCCAGGGGACATTTGTTCATAGAGCTTTAAGTAAGTAGCTGTGTCCAGTTCTAACACTTCATTTTTCAATTTTATAGTAGCTAATTGCAAATGAGCAGACATGTAAAAATAAAATAAAAAACAAAAAAAATGAGCAGACATGTATACAAAAGTCATCATTAGTGCAATCATTAATCATAGTTGAGTGATATACTTCACACGTGAATGTGTGGGAACATGGAACAGATCAGACATACATAAAATCTTACAAGTGGGAGGGTTTTCCCATCCTTTAAGGGTCTGACATGGCCTTTGTCAGAGAGATAAGGCCCCCCAATTCACCATAATGTTATCTGGTATTACTCATTACTGGGTTACTCATTTTAGGTGTTAATCACTGCACCCTGTTACTCTCCTTGTTTTCACTTTGGGGCAATATAAGGTCTAAGTCATCCACAAAGACTGTTATTCCACTCAGCACTGTGTCCATCATGCATCCATCATTTCTTTCTCAGGAAGTAAAATAACACTTTCAGGTATTTTAAAGCAATAGCCTCAGTTAGAGTCCAATAGTTTAACTAGAATAAAATCCCCAATTTAATAAGTTTGTATAGGTGATTGATGCTCAATATTTAATTTCTTAAGTTTATTCCTTTTTATTGTGAATAATATTATAGAGTAGGATAAGTGATAGTAAATGTAAATTGTCTTGCTCGTGACAGTTCTATTAGTGTGATTTTTTATGTCACTTATCTTCTTTTCCCAAGTTACCAATACAACCTGAGTACTTGATCTGTGATATACATTATTTGGAATACAATAAAGAATAGATTTATATTTTGAATGGATTCATTTTAATGATAAAATTAAAAATAAGATAATAAATAAGAGTAAGTCATAATCATTTTTCCTTGTTAACAACTATTCACTTCATTTACTGATTAAAGCCAGATGTGGTTGCCATGAAAATGCCTCTCTCAAATTTCCTAATCATGGAGTGCAATTGAAGGATCACTTTAGCTGCTGCTCTCAAGTCTACCACTAAATTTGAGTGAACGTCACATTTCTTGTGAACATTCCTACGAGACAAGATTTTTCTGATAAGCACCTTTGACTTGCGAGCTCTCTATCAACTTTTCCCAGTCTTTAACTGCCTTACTATGTTTCTTTTGCCAAAACTCCTTTCTTCTCTTCGTTTCACAAGTGGGAGAGCTATATTGTGGTCTGATAGCTTTCCCTCCTCATTTTTCCCCATTGGCATTCACACTAATAAATCTCTTGCATTATTAATTTTATCTTGGCTTCTGTTGTTTGAAGGAATTGAGCTGACATAATCCAAGTCCCTGTTTTTGGACATATGATTATTTCAAGTTTTTGTGCTTGTATGTTCTAAATAAATAGAACTATAATTAATGAATTATAAGATCTTATACATCACCATTATTAACCAGTTTCTTGATATATAATCTTAGAGGTGAAATTTGAATATATGTTTACATGTATATATGTATGCATATATATGTGCATAAATATATATTCATGTGTAGAGTGAGAGAGAGAGACTGTTGTGTGTTACAGGATCAAACCTAGGGTCGCAGTAAGCAGGTCTACCTGTGTGGTAGAGACAAAGCTATATTCCTGGTCCAGAAATTATATTTTTATACACATTTTAAAAAATTATCCTGTAACCAAAGCAATAGTAGAGCAGGTAAGGTGCTTGCCTTGCACATGGCTGATCTGGGTTTGATCCCTGGCATTCCAGATGGTCACCGGAGAGTTGCCAGGAGTGACCGCTGAGCACAGAACCAGGAGTAAGCACTAAACAAGTGTTTCCAAAAACAAACCAAAAAAAGTCCTCCAGAACATTGTTTTACACAACAATAGAAAAGTATTGTTTTGTTTATAGCTTTTTTTGGTGACTTGATATATTATGGGCAATAATACTCCAGTGAAAAAAATTTAAAGTTACAGATTATTGAGAACCTCAAGTCCAATAACTGCATTAAGCGAATTCTACATAACTTAAGAAAAACAAGTTGAAGAAAACTCCATAAACTTAAAAACTGTCATGCAACTTAAAAAAAAAACAAACTTACATGTGTGGATACATGCACAGATATTATCTAGAAAATACCGCAGATATTGCGAATGTGAGCAATTGCAGAATAGAAAAAGCAGTCTCTTCTAGGAGAATTCCTATGGAGTCAATAATTTTAAGGCACAGCTTGGCCTCAGATTGCTGGTAAATCATCTCGGTGAGCAACTAGCAGAATCTAGCTGGAGATAGCAGAGGAATTTTGTGTGGGCATGAGCATTAGTTTACTTTCCAAAATAATCCCATCTGGATGCATGAGAAATGTTCTTTCTGTTTCTGCTCATTAGGAGACAAGATTCAAGCAAACACGCTCATTGATTTAACATGCTGGATCTGTGAGAAATGAGTCATCCATTGCGATTTGCTCCACCAGGTTTGGTGATAGAAGATGACCCTCAAGCATTTTCTGAGTTGCCTATTAATTTACAGCTTAGAAAAACCATAATATTTTATGGGTTGTCAGGCACCCAAACCAATTAGAAACTTGGGGAGTGGGAGGGAATGAACGGTTTCAAGTGCAACTCTAACTTATTTGAATTGATTCTTTAACAGTTGGGCGGGGGGGGGGGGGGGGGGGGGGGGGGGGGTCAAAGAGAACGCCAACTGATTTTAAGGGAAAGGGCCCTGCAAGGCAGTATCTTACAGAACTTCTGCTGTTTTTCTTTTCTGCATCTCAGCTGAAAAAAATATGCTTTGCTAATGTATTTCAAGTAGCTAGTTTAGAAGTGGTACCATTTTCTTTTGTAAACAGTGTTTATTTCCTGTTTGGTTCTGTAGACAACTACTCACCAACTCTTGTATTCCCAAGTGAATAACAAAAATTCTACTAAGCTCATAATGGACTGGAGCTGTGAAGAGTTAGAGGAACGAATGACTCCCAACCCTTAGGGTCTCCCTGGTTAGTGGAAAACAAAAATGAAAATGCCTGAAAACCATTTAGGTCCATTTAAAAGCTCCAAAGTATCAACTTACTTTTAAGGGGCGCTAATAGAGGGAGCTTAACATTTGCATTACTGCCTTGAGCAAAACAAAGGAAATGAAACCATGAGTCTATTAGAAAGACCAGTACAAGATGCCGCCCTTTGGAATGTTACATACTCATTTTACTGGAAAAGGCCTATTTTAACTTTTAGTGCATCGCTTGAAGCAATAACTGTGGATTTATGTGTTAGTATCATTACAACAAATTTCTCCATTTTTACTTTGACTTCTTCTAGACCATTAACAATAAGGAGGCGGAGAGAGAGTCTGGTAGGTTGGATGCTACCCTTGCTCTTGGCATATCTGGGTTCAATTTCTTAGCGTCACATGCAGTCCTCTGAGCAGCATCACAAATGATTCCTGAGCAGGAGTAAACCCTCAGCACTGCCCCGTGTAGCCCTAAAATGGTACTTGCCTTGCTCACTCATGATCAACCCATGCCTGGTTCCCAGCAGCCCTTTATGGTCCCTGATCCTGCCAGAAGTGATACCTCAGTGCAGAGCAAAGAATAAGCCCAGAGAACTGCTGGGTAAGTCCCCCTCTCAAAACCAAGTGAGAGAATAATGTGAAAGCATTGATTTCTATATAATCAACCACATCACTTAGAGTGAGTTTTTAGGACCAAATGATTTCAAATGTTTGTTCTGTTGAAATTAGGATGATGACATGTATTTCCCCCCTTCCCTTTGCTGCTGTTGCTATGACTGGGACACACTTAGTTGTGGTGCTTGCACACTTTAGTTATGGTGCTTTCCCATGCTTGGTTTTAGTTTACTCAAGAGCAAATACTTTGGGGGCCAGTGCACGGGATTCCAAAGAGTGGCATCATCAAGATAAGGCTTGCCAGGATCACACTTATACAAGTATACGAGGTTTTGCCAGGGATCCTGCACGTGACTCATATGTACAAGACAGGTACTCTACCATGGATCCACATTACTCAGCCTGAAATATGTCTATCCTAATTAATTCTAAAGAAGACAGTAACTGAAGACGAGGGCAGGGCCCCAACTTGCCTTTGTAAAATATCCGACATAAATTGCCTATGTTTGGATTGGATAAATGATGGTACACTTTCTTCCGTAACATGTCAAATCAATCATTTCATTAGGCAAAGTTAGAGATTATTGTGATGTTCCCAAAGCAGTATATTTTAGGGAAACAGAACGTCACCCTAAAACGCCATTCAAGTAATAATCCTCAGAAGCTGTAACTATGTTATATCCCATGACAATGAGGAATCAGAATTGCAGAGGAGACTGTGTTCTGGGAAGGACTCGGCCAAACACTGCTGGCTTTCCAGAAGGAATGGGTTCCTGAGCCAAGAATGTAACTAGTGGGTGCAGCTTAGCAAGGCCAAAGCAAATCCTTCCTTAGAGCTTTCAGAGAGAGATACAACCGTGCCTACACTAGATTTTAACCAGTAGAAGCTATTTCCAACTTCTGAGCTTATTAATTGCAAGACTATAAATTTATATTGTTTTCAGCCGCTAAGTCTGCTGCATTTGTTGTAGTGGTAATGGGACGGGGATATAATGTGTAATTCATCATTTGGAATTTTCAAAGGGGGTGGTATATGTCTTGTATGTATGCACATGTACAAGCATAAATAATATATATATATGTACTCAGTATTGTTACATTAGAGCTAAATTTTTAATCATGATGATAGCAGTCTCATCCAAATTCAGAAAAACTTATCACAGATGGCTTATTTATCACCCAAAAGTAATAATATAGAATGACCTGGAAAATACAGAATCTTAAAAAGTAATTTAAAGGGACTGGAGTGATAGCACAGCGGGTAGGGCATTTGCCTTGCACTCAGCCAACCCGGGTTCGATTCCCAGCATTCCATATGGTCCCCCGAACACCACCACGAGTAATTCCTGAGTGCAGAGCCAGGAGTGACCCCTTGTATCACTGTGTGTGACCCAAAAAGCAAAAAACAACAAAAAAAGTAATTCAAAAAGATGGAGAGTGGAAGAGGGTCAGGGACATTTTGGTGAAGGTGAAGACGTGGTAATTATGTATATCAAAGTTTGAAATGTTAATCCTATTGTAGTCATATTGCCTAAACTGTAAATTTAAAAGCTTAAAAAATAAAATAGAAATTAAGAGTAGCTTGCTTCTATGAAATTAAGAACACCATTGGACGAGAGAATCACCTCAGAAGAAAGTGGGGACCATTGGTTGTCAACTTCTTCCGAAGCATTGTAGCATTAGAATCATGTTGTCTTGATTCTGATCTAACTTATGGAATTTTTAAACTGCATAAACATAGATAACTAGGTTAAATTCTCTTGGTTTAACTGTCTTCATCTATAAGGGCCATGGTACCTACTTAATAAGGATTAAATCAGCTAATAATAAAGATTTTAAATGTGCACATAGGAGTACTCACCAAATGGCATTTATTATTATTTTACTTTTGTCCATTCAGTTCTTCTTATGCCTCTTTTAAAACTTGTTACAAGGATGTGTCTGTTTGCAATAAATGGTTTCAACATGTAACTAAAAAAGGCAATATCTCTATGATCTATCTTTTTGATTCCTTACTGAATCTCACATTGTGCCTTGTAAATATTGTGGGTCTCTCAATAGTTTCCAACTTGTTTTGACCCAAATCTCTGAAATTCTTAGTGAAAATGTGACTCATGACATTACTGCTGGATAGGAATGTGTCCAGTTTCTCCAAAATTATGAAAAAAAAGGAAATCAGAATTAGATTCTTTATGAGTCTCAATGAATCATACAAAAATTCATATATAAATTTCTTGAAAGGAAATTGAGTCATTTTTCTTAATTCTTGCTTATGAATTTTCTAGTCATATTTCCAAGATTTGATTTAAAAGTTTGTATTTCTTCTATCAATGGTATTAATATTTTCAACTCTGCCTAAAAGATATTCCATAATTTGGGTAGTCTCATTAAGGTGATAAGCATACCCCTCTTCCCTAGGGATTTTAAACCATTGAGAAATGAATAAAAGGTTAGAGGGAGATGAATATACCAAAATTTTTCCAGAGCAGTGTTACAGAATGCAGCTGAAATCAGCAGTCAAAAAGAAACAGCCTCGGGACCCTCTGCTCCTAACGACTATGATCGAGAGGTCTTCTAACCCATTTTGGCACCCAGAGCAGCTTCTTGCAGAAATGCATCTAGACTGTGAACTGAGCTGCAACCTCGTGACACCCGGGGAGGGACTTTCCCTCTCTGCCCTGTTTTTCTGATCGGAAAATGGTGGCGGTGGCAGCATCCACGTGGTGAGAGCCACCCTCTAAGATCCCCAACCCAGAGGTAGGACTTTTTAGTGACGTTACCTGTAGGTGGTCCTGGGAGGGGAGGTGTTACTGGCACTCCTTCCGTCCAGATAAGATCCGGAGCTGCAGCGCGAGAAACAGACCCTCTCCTCCTAAAGACTATGATCGAGAGGTCTTCTAACCCATTTTGGCACCCAGAGCAGCTTCTTACAGAAATGCATCTAGACTGTGAACTGAGCTAAAATATCAGAAACCCAAAACCACGCGGCTGCAACAGCTTTCTTTCTGAAGAAAGAAAGAAAGAAAGAAAGAAAGAAAGAAAGAAAGAAAGAAAGAAAGAAAGAAAGAAAGAAAGAAAGAAAGAAAGAAAGAAAGAAAGAAAGAAAGAAAGAAAGAAAGAAAGAAAGAAAGAAAGAAAGAAAGAAAGAAAGAAAGAAAGAAAGAACTCAGAGTCTTCACTCTCAGCAATGAAAAGAAATTATTAAATGATGCATTTTCAGCAGGCCTGATTGTTGGGGGAAAATTCCAAACAATAATAGTGAGTTCTCTATTGAAATATTGAATGTATTCAAAGTATAGAGAGAATAAAGTGAAGATCATTAGCTACTTAGGTGGGGGTGGGTGGGAAGGGGGTATATTGGGGTTCTTGGTGGTGGAATATGTGCACTGGTGAAGGGATGGGGGTTTAATCAGCATATGACTGAGACTTAAACCTGAAAGCTTTGTAATTTTTTTCACGGTGATTCAATAAAATAAAAACTTAAAAAAAAAAAGCCTCAACTATCCTTCAATATAAACCTTGAGTCTAGCCTTAGGAAGGAGTCTACAAATCAGATAATTGCTTAGCTATTACCACAGGAAGTACTAACAGTGCAGCCTCAAGAAAGAGACCAGAGGAAGGCAACCCACCAGACCTGAGGCCTTGCCTCAGGCAGATGTAGGGGGCCTGAGTTAATGAGGAACTTGCCTTTTAGGACACTGGCCTAGAAAACAGGTCTTCTAGAAGAGACTGAGACGTATACACAGTCGTACAGATATGTTACTAAGTGTTATTGCAGAGAGTATAAGTTTCTTTTCAATGGATCTGAATGAATAACATGTCCAACTTTGTGGGAAAAGCTCGAATTCTTGCTGTCCTTCTTGCTTTTTCTGGCCGCCTCCTCCTAAGAGTACTAACTCAGTGAACTTCCGGAAGGTGTTCCCTCTATGTGCTTTATATATACTCCTACACAGCTGTAATAGACTACCTTCTTTTTGACAATATAGAAATGATTATCCCCAGTCAGTCCTGTCTTCCTTCAAATGATACTTCCTGGAATAATCCCTCCAAATTTGAAAGACTGTTTGCCTCAAAGCTAGTGACTCTAGGTGGGAATGCCGACTGGTTCAGCCCTTCTGGAAAACAATTTGGACGACTCTTAAAAAATTAGATATTGAATTCCCATTTGACCCAGCAATACCACTGCTGGGAATATATCCCAGAGAGGCAAAAAAGTACAATCAAAACAACATCTGCACATGTATGTTCATCGCAGCACTGTTTACAATAGCCAGAATCTGGAAAAAACCCGAATGCCCCAGAACGGATGACTGGTTGAGGAAACTTTGGTACATCTATACAATGGAATACTATGCAGCTGTTAGAAAAAAGGAGGTCAAGAATTTTGTAGTTAAGTGGATGGGCATGAAAAGTTTCATGCTGAGTGAAATGAGTCAGAAAGAGAGAGACAGACATAGAAAGATTGCACTCATCTATGGTATATAGAATATCAGAGTGGGAGACTAATACCCAAGAACTGTAGAAATAAGTACCAGGAGGTTGACTCCATGGCTTCGAGGCTGGCCTCACGTTCCGGGGAAAGGTCAACTCAGAGAAGCGATCACCAACTACATTGTAGTCGAAGGCCATGTGGGGGAAGGGAGTTGCGGGCTGAATGAGGGCTAGAGACTGAGCACAGTGGCCACTCAACACCTTTATTGCAAACCACAGCAGCTAATTAGAGAGAGAGAACAGAAGGGAATGCCTTGCCACAGTGGCAGGGTGGAGTGGGGGGGAGATGGGATTGGGGAGGGTGGGAGGGACACTGGGTTTACGGGTGGTGGAGAATGGGCACTGGTGAAGGGATGGGTCCCCGAACTTTGTATGAGGGAAGTATAAGCACAAAAGTGTATAAATCTGTAACTGTACCCTCACGGTGATTCTCTAATTAAAAATAAATAAATTTAAAAATTAAAAAAAAAAAAAGCTAGTGACTCTAGATTTCTGTACCAGGTCTTGGGGGGAACATAGATACTTTATTTTATTACCTGCAAATTCACCTGACACCAAACATTTGGATGCAAACTGATTTCAGAACCTTGTGCTTTGAGTTCCACTGTGCTTTATGAATTCTTTAAAATTTTACCAAGATCTTTACAAACTCCTTGGTAAATTTTGATATGTATTCTATAAAGTACAATAAATATGAGAATTGAATATAGCTTTGAGTTCAGTCTCATGAATTCTACAGTAAAACATGATTGAAATAAGATACAGGATGACATAATTTTATCTATGTGTCACTGCCAGGGTTGTTGTTTTTCAAATTTTCCATTAATATCATTCCCACTCAGGAAGTAATATGCAGTGATTACCTTTTCACAGTTTTATTTTTATTTCATTCTCTCTTCTTTTCCTCCTCCTCCTCTCTCCTCCTCCTTCTCTTTATTCTGGGCATGTTTCTTTTAATTCCATTCAAATGTGGGTATAATACCTGTTTGACAGACAAGTAAACCAAAGCATTAGACAAGCCCTTCAGGTACAAACTAGAAATAAGAAAACATGCAATTTTATTGTATTGCTGCTTCATATTTTATCTACTTCATTGGAGCAACAAAGCAAATATTTTAAGAAAATTTCTCTATTTCTCCAAAAACATTACTTTTAGACCTCTCAATTCAGAAGAGAGCACCTTCTTCTAAAACCATTTGCTACCTATAAATAAAATAAACTATTTTTTTTATAAAATAAAGTCTTTGTTTCCTTAATATTATGATAGCTTAAAACACGGAAAAAAAAACAAGGAATTGTTCTCAGTATCAAAGTGAACTCGTGCAAGAAGCAGAGTCGTCTCTCTCTCAATATATATATGAAAATATATTTATACAATGCAAATTTAATATATGTGTAAATATTCACTAGTTTATAATATAAAATTATATGTAAATGTATAATATGAATGTATATTCCATATATGTTTTTATCTTGTCAGCCACCGCAGGTACACCACATTCTAGAAAATAAGCAGGGGTACTGGGCAGAAATAAGAAGACTCCAAGTCTAGCAAGGCAGAAAATAAGAACTCAGAAATAAAATTAATAGAATGCATGAAGAACTAGAGAAGATGAAGAAGAGCTAAGGGACATGTTGCTGAACTACTCTCCTAAGTCATAAGCGAAACACTGAACTAGTCCAGTGACCTTGCCCTAGAGGAAAGAAAATAACCTAAAGGTCAATTGTTCTTGAGTATTATCATATGTCAGGCACATAATAGGCATGAAACCTGCTCAGGAGGCATTTCCATCCCCTTTCACTAATGAAGACTGAGTTTCCAACTGGTTAAATAAATTGTTCAAGATCACATAATAGTTAATACCTAAATCAGGATCCCAAATATGACTTATCACATAGATAGAATCAAAGCCTTTTCTCCATGTGAGATTGTTATAGAGATGCTTTAAAAGATGTTAAACCAATGGATCAATATTATGAAGTAGGTGCAGGAAAAATAACTCCAAAATAAGGAATCACAGTTTTAATTATGTGCATATATATTTGTGTGTGTGCCTGTATCTTGGATAAAATATCTATCTTTTTGAAGAATGTACACCTGGAAGTGAATTTTAGTCGATATATGGGAAAAGAAACAGGAGGGTGTTGGATACAGAAAATTTGTTAGACACATAGAGCTATTATTTTAAAGGATAGTCTCCCTAAAACAGCAATAGAAGTCATTATAGAAACATTGAATTCTGACTGGAAATAATATTAATGGGAATTCTGAAAACAGGACAATAATTATAGCAGCAAAATTTAGATTAACAATATCTATTCTTTTTCTTATTTCAATGATGTTATTTTGTGAAATTCATGTGACGATTAAATCACAGCTATATAAGGCTCTCATATTCATTAGACTTTATAAGAACAGCAATAGAGTAAATATTTCATCATCTTCAATGAAATTAATAAATTATAATGACACTTGTTTCTGAGAATATTAGGTACTAATACCATTGCCAACTTCTTTTAAAACTCTCACAGTGGGCTGGAGCGATAGTACAATGTGTAGGGCGTTTGCCTTGCACACGGCCGACCCGGGTTCGATTCCCAGCATCCCTGAGCACCGCCAGGAGTAATTTCTGAGCACATGAGCCAGGAGTAACCCCTGTGCATTGCTGGGTGTGACCCAAAAAGCAAATAAAAAAGTAAATAAATAAATAAAACTCTCACAGCTATTCTTAAATTAATACTACCTGCTCATTCTATTATTTGTCATTGACTTCTATATGTTAGTTATATGCTTTAAATTCCCAGCAACAAGCAACTTAGAGCATATGAATTTTTAATATTCAGCGATTGGGCTTTCACCTTCCACATGGCCAACCCATGTTCGATTCTTCCGCCCCTTTTGGAGAGCCTGGCAAGATACCGAGAGTATGGAGCCTGCACGGCAGAGCCTGGTGTGCATATTGGATATGCCAAAAACAGTAACAATAAGTCTCTCAATGAGAGACAGTTACTGGTGCCCGCTCAAACAAATCGATGAGCAATGGGATGACAGTGACAGTGAATTTTTCCCCTATATATTTTGATGGGCTGGAGCGATAGCACAGAGGGTAGGGCATTTGCCTTGCACGTGGCCAACAAGGGTTTGATTTCTCTGCCCCTCTCAGAGAGACTGGCAAACTACCGAGAGTATCTCGCCCACACAGCAAAGCCTGGCAAGCCACCCGTGGCGTATTCGATATGCCAAAAACAGTCTCACAATGTTACTGGTGCCCCCTTGAGCAAATCAATGAGCAATGGGATGACAGTGACAGTGACAGATATATTTTGATATGAATTTTTTATATTTTATTTTTCACCTATAAATTTTTTTGTTTTCTAGAATAATTGCTATTTTTAGAAAGACCTTTATAAATGAAAAGCCTCTAAGTGGTCCCCTAGCTTCCTCACTCAAACTACCAATTTTGGGTTTTCTGTAGGAATGCTTGCCATATACTCAAAACACAAATAATAGGGATATTTAACAAAAGGGAGAATGAGACCAATTCTCTCTCACTCAATCCATTGCCTCCTTTGATTTGGCTCTGTGTTAAGTATACTACATTATCCATTCCAACGTCTCTTCCACAGCTAATAGGGATCCTCCATTCTCAGATAAAATTAGGACAGATTATTCACAAATTACATGGTGCAGAATAAAATTAATGTTTTCCATTCTTTAATCATCTGACTTTCCTACTGAATATTCTCTTTCTCTTCAGTTGCTCTGAGAACCAAATCACCATATATCATCACCTCTGTCTGTCATCACCACCACATCAGCACCAAGTCCTCCACAAATGCATGTTTGGGCTTACCAATCTGCTCTGTAACTTCTGATGTTAGAGCATCACTCCAAGTAGGCACTGAGCCACATAAGGCATTCTTATCAAACATGCATTCAGAAAGAATTTAACCCATTCTTTTTTCTACATATTTTCCCCACTTTTTTTAATCAAGTCAGCCTACTAGTGTTCCCTTCCTAGAATTTAGTCTTCTCTGCACTTTTCTACCTAAGATCCTTTCCTTTATCCAGTTATCCAGCCCTAAGACAAAAGCCACATTTCTTTATTTTTTTCTCTCTCTCTTTTTGAACTCTTGCTTTATTTTTTTTTAATTTTTAATGAAACACCGCAAGATACAATTACAGACTTTCACACTTCCATGATTACATTTCAGTCATACAATGGTTGAATACCCATCCCTCCACTAGTGCCCACTCTCCACCAGCAATGTTCCCAGTATCCCTTCTGGCCCCCCTTCCCGCCCTCACCCCTTCAAACCTCCCCCTGCCTCCATGGCAAGCACACTCCCTTTCACTCTTTCTCTCCTTTTGGGTCTTATGGTTTGCAACAAACAGCCACATTTCTTGTGGATTTTTCCCTGTTCTCATCTCTGATGGTAATTTGTCTTCCTTGTTCACATATCTTTCAAGTTAATTATCAATCTATCTTTTATTGTAATACATTATGCCTTTCTCATAGTAGAACTTATTAAATATTTGTTAATGGAATGAACAAGTGAATGTATAGCATTGATCTCAGTTTAATTTTTAAGAGTTTCATGCCTTTCTTCTCTTTTGGAAAACTGAACAGAAGTATCAAGAGTATATTTATATTTACCTAGCATCTGTTAGGGTAAACCACAAAATAAGCTTAGTGCATACTTCCTACTTCCAAATAAAGTTAGCAATAGTTGATTGATTGTAAAAGAGGTGAATTGAGGGAATATTTTATAGCATACAGAGTAAAGAATACATATATAATAAATAAGAAAATATATAATGTATATAGCCTATAAGAAGAAAATACATAATGTCATAGAAAGAACTTGATTTGAAGACTCAAACATATCTCAATTTAAATATTGCTTCTAGTACATTAGAATAATTACTCACATTTTGGATCCTCAATTGCCTCATCTTAAAAACAGAAGTCTGTATGGGGAATAACAATTCCAGTCCATAGAATGGTTAAGGATGAGTAGATAGGTGAATGGATAAACATTCTCTAGAATATTCTCTAACATTCTAGGGGGATAAAAGGATGTTTTTAACTTTTCCTTGAGTCTTAACTGGAATTGATATCATATTTACCAAATTTTGAAGCCAAAAGCACTGAGATCTTAAACAAATATCAAGACAAAGATATATACTTGTGTATGTATCTATACACATATATATGTTAAAGGTTTTAGTCTATCTGAACTATTGTGTTAATATTAAGTAAATCAGAGATCAGGGTAGTAAATATTTACCACAAATACAAGAAATGGAAAGCTCTATTGTGTCTTAGGACTGAAGAGTGACTCATGAGCTGCTGCATGTTCAGACGAAGTATTGCTGAGGAAGAAATCTTTTTGTTCCCCCTTAGTTACTCAGCAAAGCTTTGGAAAGAGGTGAATACAGGGGAAGAAAGAAGTCTAGTTCAACTAAAAAATTGTGACTCTTGGGGCTGGAGTGATAACACAGCAGGTAGGGCATTTGCCTTGCATGCGGCTGACCTGGATTTGATTCCCAGCATCCCATATGGTCTCCTGAGCACCGCCAGGAGTAATTCCCTGAGTGAGCCTTGTGCATCGCCGGGTGTGACCCAAAAAGCAAAAAAAAAAAAAAAAAAATTGTGACTCTTGGAGAAATATGTTGTAAAGATCAAGAGAATGAGACACTAATAAAATTGTCTTAAAAGAAAACTCACAGGGACTAGAACATAGGAAAAAAACAAAACAACCCCCCCAAAAAAGTCCCATGTTTCTTTTTTTATATATATTTGCACAATCTCTCTGAAACTATACCCACAATTTACTCATCCATTCATCCATCTATTTACTAAACTGTGTCTACGTGGTGGATACTAAAAATATAATAAAGAATGCTTTGGACCCTATAGTGTGGCAGGGCAAACAAGCTCATGAATGTGTAATTATGAAAGGGTAAACCCAAACTGTATAAAAACTTACAAACCACTTCTATGTCCTAAGATATTTGTCTAGAAAGTTATAAATGGCTTTACTATCAAAAACTGTGGCATGTGTGGAAAAAAACTCACTGTGTCGACTATACTTTATGATTTGGCAAAGGTCGCCAAACATAAAGCTTTGTCCATTTTCAATATTCAGCACATCTGACACTTCTCAGGGCTGACTATTATCCATGCTCTTCTGTGTTCACTTGTCCCCACAAGCCTGTGGAACTAGTCACATCTCCACATGCCTGGGAGTGGTACTAAGCATCCAGGAAAATGTGGACACTGGGAAATTATCATGGGATTAAGATCCTGCTTAAGATCAGCATACAAACCATGGTATCAAATGTTTACCCATTTTTATGTATTAACAAAACTAAGGTTTGCCCTGTAAAGCCTAAGCTCAATGTGTGCGACATTGAGTTTCCTTCAAATCAAAGCAGTATTTTGTGTTCTAACTACAGAAACAATGAGCTGTTAAGATTTTTTACAACATCAACTAAAGCAAAACCAAACGCTAACACTATAAGATCTCCCTCTTCTCATATTTTGAGTCATTCCACTCCAATATATTAGTCACATTCCTTAAGGCTGAACTTCATTTCTTAATTTTTGAAAACATCTCCTCGTATAAGGGCAATCTTGAGTTCTGTAAGAGTCTTAGAACAAGATCAGTCTGTTCTCAATGTGACAAATTATACGGTTTCTATGTGAACACGGCCCCTCTTCATTCAAAGTCAGCCAGCATGAGAGTTAAGATGACTCATGGTTTCCCGACACTGGTAGAACAAGTTTACTTCTACTGCCCCCTTAAATGCCATCAAAGAGGAACTTGAGTCTTCCCAAGTGCAAGCAATTTTTAGAAGATTGCCTTCTAGATAAGTGATATATTATTAATAATACAAGTTCTCAATATAAATTTAGCAATAAAACGTATCAGTCAAAATCAGCCTAAAAGATATTCTAACCATTTTGTTCACTCATGGTCCCTGCAAGTCAATATTTAAACTTTCTTAAACGAAAATGCTTAACATCAAAGCAGATGTTTAATCATCAAAGTGGCTTAGTAATATTCATCTTGGTAGGGAATATCAACATATTAACGTTACAAACCAACATGTAGAGACAGATTTCAAATCATAAAGGAAGTCACTGATGGGTAGGTACATCAATAGCATGTCAATATACATAACATCCTCAGAATCCTAGTTACATTTCTTTACTTAACTGCAACATTGTCATTTCCCACACCAGCAGCAGCCTCAAATCCTGCCACAACTCTGTACTCTGTTTTCTTATTTTATTTATTTTATTTTATTTTATTTTGCAACACCTGGTGATGCACGGGGGTTATTCCTGGCTCTGCACTCAGTAATTACTCCTGGTGGAGGTCAGAGTACCATATTGGACACTGGGAATCAAACCCTGGTCAGCCACATGCAAAGCAAACGCCCTACCCACTGTGCTATCACTCCAGCCCCAGTTCTCTTTGTTTTCTTAAAAGAAAAAGATCATGGTTCAAACCATAACCAACATATCTCCATATTTGCATGTATAAATGAGTACTTTAAGAAGATAAAAGAACAAACTTGAAAGTCCAGTAGATTTATACTACAATCCTGTTTTATAATTATTTAATTTCCTTCCATATAAAATTCTCTGTTAAAAAAATGATAAAATCTATTTCATGAAGATTTGTGAAGATTAACTACTTTTAAAGTGTATGCTTTCAGATGTTAATTATCATTCTCTTCTCTTCTTTAAAACTAATAGAGTTTTTTTCTACAGTGAAGACTAAATAAAGCTATACTTTATGTATTTTGAAAAAGAAAAAGAAAAAAAGAATTTTCCAAAGAATATCTGCACCAAGAATTAGTGAAAGCTCTAGATTAAAGATTACTTATTGGGAGACTCAGGAATGAATCCCAGAAGACAGCAGCTTGCCAGAGATTTTCTGGACCCCATAACAAACCAATTTCACTGGCGCACCTCAGATTGAGCAAGTGTTCTCTCCCTGCCTACTGCAAATGAACCCCTGGCGGCAACGAACATTCAGAAGAAAAGCCCAGGTATGTGGGACCAGGGACTGAAGACTCCAGGCCACATGGCAGATGAGAAGGGCTGGTCCTTCCCATCTCCCTGCCCCGCTGGGGTCCTAGCTGTCACGCCCATGAACTGCCTCCGGGTGTCATTTAAGCGCATTGACAGCCTTGATCCAGAGACTCATAAATGAGTCTCGGAATGGATTAGCTCACTGCAGAGATGTCTCCGGATCCCAATTATTTACAATTTTAGAATTCCAGGAGTGCACAGCCGCAAAAACAGCCGCGCAACTTCTTATGATATTCATAACAAGCAATAGAAAATAAATTACCTAGCATCTGTCTGTGGCAGGCAGGCTTGAGTGGTTGGTGGAAATTTTGAAATAATGGTGGTGGAAAGGTTTGTAATGGTGATGAATTGGTATTGAAATATTGAATGTAATTGATTAGTGTGAATAACCTTATTAAAATAAAACTTAAAAATTAAAAAAAATTACTTAATGGGACCAGAAACAGTAGCACAATGGGTAAGAAGCTAGCTTGCATGCAACCAACCCAGGTTTGATCCCTAGCACCACAAACAGTCTCCTTAAACACCACTGGAAGAGATCCCCGAGCACAAAAACAGGAGTAATCCCTGAGCATTGCAGAAAGGTTACTTACTGATAACCAAAGAGCTAGTACAGGGATTAAAGTCTTTGTCTTGCATGCAGCCAACTCCAGTTCATTCTCTGACACTCCGTGGACCCTTGAGCACAGCCAGGAGTCACTTTTGAGCACAGAACCAGCAGTATCCCCTGGATGTCACTCGATGTGATAGAACCACCCCCATTCTTTCCTTCCAAATGATTTACAAGTATAGCAGTTATCAGAGTAAATCCAACAAGCATACTTTGAAATAATTCTATAGCAAATGACAAATGACACTTCTTTGGGAGACACATCCTCAATTTTGTTCCACATCAAATATTCTTCATCATCAATGTTAAGAAGGTGGAATGTGGTCCCAAGAAGAGGTCTTCCCAAGTCATCCACTGGCTCAGGCCATCTTTTTTATTCTTGCTTGTTTATAAATCTGGGCCTAGAAGCCTGAGCTTAGTATCAAAAACAAGTGTCGTCTCCTCTCCTCAAAATTCTTTCTAAAAGGATACAGTACATAAATGTAGAAATAAATTTTAGAGCTGGGAGACAGCCCTAGACTGTTATAAAAGGTGTAAATGTGGGTCTTGGAGTCAGACAAAGGAACTTGCTCTCTGTCTTTTGCTGGCTGCGTGATTTTCACTAAGTTTCTTAAGCTCCCAGAGCTTCAGTTTCCTTCTTTCATAAGGAATAGTCATGTCAGCTCAAGATGATTGAAAAGAAAAAGACATAGTAAATGAGAAATGACTTGGCCAGGTTCTGTCCTTCCAATGTGCTTTGACAAATTGACCTCAGAAATGGATTCCTAGGACTGGAGAGGTTGTAAAGCAGGTAAGGAGTTGTATGCAGCTTACCTGGCTTCAATCCCTAGAAACATATACAAAGTCACTCTGAGTCCACCAGTATTGATTCCAAAGTGCAGAACCAGGAGTAAGCCCTGAGCACAGCCAGGGTTGACCCAAAACCAAAGGAAATGGAAAAAAAGAGGATTTTTCTCTGTTAGAAAAAGTCTGAGGGATCTAAATTTAAAGGTAACAAATGGCAAAACAATGGAGGATTGATAGTATTGGTAATGAAGTTAAAGATGGTCAGAAGTTAATCTAACGGCCTAAAACTGATTTATATAAAGAAACTTGAAGTGTTAGTAATGTAACTCCGTGGGAATATTACCTGCCTTGCATGTGTGAGGCACTGGGTCCAATCTCGGCACTAGGATGGGGCATAGAGGTGTGGGGGGGAGGGTGTGGGGGGCAGTAACTTCAGAAAATATTAAATTTTCAATAATAACATGAAGAAAAATTAAATAAAAGAGCAGGGAAGGCAAAGGCCTTCAATATTTCTCAAGTTGACTTGGGCCTCATATTGAGCTCTGAAAGGCAAAATCCAGAAAAGGCTGGAAGATTTTGATAGTTAGCTGTTTGATTCCATAAACTATTCAGTTAAAATTCGCATCAATAAGCTTTTGTTGTGCTTTCGCTAACAATAAAGGCAGGAAAAAAATCTGTGGTTATGTTTTTGAAAACATAACCACAGAAGTGTATAAACAAGAAACTAAAAGGCATCAAATCTATCTTTATGTGTATCATCTGTATTTCTATTTTTAAAAATCTTTTCAGTGAATAAGCCAGCACTGTTCTAATACTGATCTAATGTTATCAAAAAATAATAGTTCCTGTCTCCCAGGAAAAAGTACCTTTTATTGAGGAGTGAAAGAGTGAACAGAAAGAAGAAATAGGTTTTTTGATGGTAAGATTAAAAAAAAATGAGGATAGATTTACTATTGGGTTACTTCAGTATCTTATAACCTATTTCTCCCTCTGGGAGAAACTGGCAAGCTACTGAGAGTTTCCTGCCCACGTGGGACAGCCTCACAAGTTTCCCATGGTGTATCCATATGCTAAAGCCAGTGACAGGCCGGATCTCATTCCCCTGACCCTGAAAGAGTCTCCAATGCGGCATCATTGGGAAGGCCAAGTAGAGAGAGGCTTCTAAAACCTCAGGGATAAGACGAATGGAGAGGTTACTGAGTCCGGTCGAGAAACCGATGATCAATGGGATTTCATGATTCGTGACTCGTGATTACTATTGGGTTGGTTGTAGTCTGTGAGAGAGGAGTTCAGGGAATATTCCAAATTAACAGACCTGGACAACTGAAGGGTGGAATTTCTCGTTACTTAGCAGTGAGAGAGTGGAAGAGGAAGAGGTTTAGAGATTATCACCCTAGAGTTTAAAAACATGGATATAGACAGGTCAAATTTGACATGGCTGTTGACTGCCTGTGTGGAGTCTACAAACTCCACCATTGTCCAAAAATAACACCATTGTGTGCATAATATTCATATTAATGCAAAATAAGATTGTATCCTCTACTCAGTTTTGTAATATTGTCCAAGTGGTTTTTTTTCACAGTTAATAAATGCATATATTTATTTAGTCACCATGACTTACAATGTTATTTAAGATTGGGTTACAGGCATACAATGTTGCGGCACCAGTCCCTTCACCAGTCTCCACTTCCCTGCCACCCTCACCCCTTTCCTTCCCACATACAAGTCTGCCTTTATGA
This sequence comes from Sorex araneus, assembly GCF_027595985.1. NCBI lineage: Eukaryota > Metazoa > Chordata > Mammalia > Eulipotyphla > Soricidae > Sorex > Sorex araneus. Next base: position 268,467,357 of record NC_073302.1, on the reverse strand, counting down.
CAGACACTTTTTTCCATCATTTTTAACATTGTGATGTAGAGTATTGTTACTGAGATTTCATACATTACATGCTACCACCTTTCAGCACATCCTACTCCTCCCAGTTACTAATTTCCTCCTCTATAGATTTCTAGCTTCTTTCTTGTCCTATACCCCAAACCCTGGCCTCAAGTGGCATGCTTCCTACTGAAGACCAGTTCTCATATTCTTTGTTTCCATTGCCTTTGAACATTTGTTATTCTTCCATTATGTTTCTTAATGTCCCACATATGAGAGAGATCACTCTGTGTTAATCTTGCTCCATCTGACTAACTTTACTCAGCATGGTATAAAGTAATTTTCTTTTTCTTTCTTTTTCTTTTTCTTTCTTTTTTTGCTTGTTGGGTCACCCTCAGCAATGCACAGGGGTTACTCCTGGCTCATGCACTCAGGAATTACTCCTGGCAGTGTTCTGGGTACTGTTTGGGATGCTTGAGCAGGCACCAGTAACATCTCCATTGTGAGACTTGTTGTTACTATTTTTGCCATATTGAATATGCCACGGGTAGCTTGCCAGGCTCTGCGGTGCGGGCAGGATACTCTCGGTAGCTCACCGGGATCTCCCAGAGGGGTGGAGAAATCTAACATGGATTGTCCGCATGCAAGGCAAACACCCTACCTGCTGTGTATGTCATCATATATAAAACTGACGGTCTCACTGACTGCCTCCTTAATGGACACTCCCAATTAAAAGGTCAAAGAGTGTGAGAACTTTCAAAACCCTTGATTTGTATTAAATTGCAATTCCCCAAAGTTTGGGATTATCAATTTATAAGATTCCCAAATTACAGTCTCATCCTAAAGTCTGTGAAAGTACCTATCTGTTTAACTATATTTTCCCCCAAATGGACAATTCTAATTTTCAAAAGTCTTTTCTCGTCTTAGACTGGAGCAATAGCACAACAGGTAGGGCATTTGCCTTGCACTTGGCAGACCCAGGATCTATTCCTCCTTCCCTCTCAGAGAGCCTGGCAAGCTACCTGTGGCGTATTCAATATGCCAAAAACAGTAACAACAAGTCTCACTATGGATACGTTACTGGTGCCCATTCAAGCAAATCAATGAACAATGGGATGACAGTGCTACAGTGCTTTCTCATCTTATCAGTAAAACTTAACAAATCTCAATTTGCATTATTTAATTTTTAGTGAATGTAAAAATTTTATTTCTAAATCTTTTTATGCTTTGGGGTGGGAGAGGTAGCTCAAAGGGCTGGAGTACATTCTTTACAAGCAGAACCCTCAGGTTTAATCCCCAGGATCTTATGGCCCACTGGGTATGGAGTCTGGAGTAGTTACTAAGTGATGCCAGATATAACACAGAAACCAAAGAAACTAAAGGAAAAAAATATGTGTCGGGACTGGAGCAATAGCACAGTGGGTAGGGCGTCTGCCTTCCACATGGCCGACCCAGGTTTGATTCCAGCATCCCACATGGTCCCCTGAGCACCGCCTGGGGTAATTCCTGAGTGCAGAGCCAGGAGTAACCCTGTGCATCACCAGGTGTGACTCAAAAAGCAAAAAAAAAAAAAAAAAAGTGTCAATTTTGAATTTATTTTTTTGTAATTTTTACGCTTAATCTTTGAACTGGTCTTTTGTAGTTAATATTTAGTATTGAAATCATGTTGGTTGTAATAATAGTAGCTAACATGAATTGCGTATGCTAGGCAATGCACTAAATAATTTAATAATTTACATATATTAATCTTTCAATAAGAGATGTTACTGGTGCCCATTCAAACAAATCGATGAGCAACAGGATGACAGTGACAGTATTAATCTTTATGATTTGATTATTAGTACTCAACTTATAGATGAGAAAATTTTGTACAAATTATGAGATGACCTGCTTTAATTTAGATAACTAGTCTCTGTTTATGCCAGGATTCAAATCTACTTTAACTCTAAACTTGACTTATAGTAGTTATATTTAGTAATTAGAGAGGATAAAATGTTTAGTGATCATAGAAAAGTCTGAAACATGAGATCTGAACTTATTCAGGAAAGTTTTCTAGGACAGAATAAAAGAAAGGAAGAAAGAAAGAAAGAAAGAAAGAAAGAAAGAAAGAAAGAAAGAAAGAAAGAAAGAAAGAAAGAAAGAAAGAAAGAAAGAAAGAAAGAAAGAAAGAAAGAAAGGAAGGAAGAAAGAAAGAAAGAAAGGAAGAAAGGAAGGAAGGAAGGAAGGAAGGAAGGAAGGAAGGAAGGAAGGAAGGAAGGAAGGAAGGAAGGAAGGAAGGAAGGAAGGAAGGAAGGAAGGAAGGAGAGAGAGAGAGAAAGAAAGAAAGAAAGAAAGAAAGAAAGAAAGAAAGAAAGAAAGAAAGAAAGAAAGAAAGAAAGAAAGAAAGAAAGAAAGAAAGAAAGAAAGAAAGAAAGAAAGAAAGAAAGAAAGAAAGAAAGAAAGAAAGAAAGAAAGAAAGAAAGAAAGAAAGAGGAAGAAAGAAGTCACTGTGCATATATGTTCATTGGTTTGGCTTTTTTAACAACTCATCCACTCTGCTGTATTAAATGTCAGGGACAAGAGTTCACTGAAGATGTGAGAAAAGTACAAAGAACAGCTTGAAGAGCTCATTTCTAGAATGCAAACACCAAAGTTGTCACTCCCAATGTGGCTGACCTATTTTCATATGGAAAGTCCTATTTTCAGATGGAAACTTCTGCTTGTTTGATTTACCTGTGTTATATGTAGACCTCAATCTTTATATTTTTTAAGAAGAAATCCCTGGGGATCTCTGAAATGAGGCTTTTCAGTATTCTTTTCTTTATAGTAAATGCTCTTACTAAATAAATAATTCTTAGACCTTAGTCTTTTTTCCTAAAGTCATAAAATATTTTTTGAAAGGACAATGGGGTCCTCTTTCCTTCTTTCCCACAAACTAGCCTTGACCCTCCTTCACTGTAGCTTCTTTGGCAGACTTTTATTTCCCTAAATACATTGTAAACTATGATCCTGCCTATGGCAACTTGAGCTTTAATTGTTGCATTTAAGGATCAAAGTTTCCTCTAAGTAGGTTGTTATGCCTTAGCAGTGAATCAAGGACAGCTTTGCAATAAAGAATAGATGGAGGGATTAGGTGAGCATCTTTACAGGTTGTACAAGGTCTTCATCCAAGTCCTGTGAAGATTCCGTTTTTTTCTAGGCCATAAGCAGTGAGAGCAGCTGAAACAAGTATATCACTAATCAACTCAGCATGAAGACAAACCAGAAAACTATTGTTCTACAGGCTTAAGTTGCACATAAAAATTTAAAGTATTAGTACTATTTGACAAAACTTTTAGATATTGTAAATCACAGAATCTCAATTAAAAATGCTTTTTTTTTAATTTTAGGAGAAACAGATAGGGACTTTGAGAAGAAGAAAGTGGTATGTATTTCACCACCACATAATCATTGCACCCTCTTTTTTTTCAGTGCAAAATATTGGTTATATGTAAACTTTTTTTTTGGGGGGTGGGGGCCATACCCAGAAATGCGTAGGGGTATCAGAGAAGTGGTGTAAACTCAAATGGCATAATAGTATACACTTGTCAATATACATTTGTCTTGCTCACTGAGTACCTTAACCCTAGAATTCTTGGCACATATGCATTATAAATATATGTCAGCGAGCCCTGTAAAGATCACTGGAGCTTTTTCTACAAGACATGGATTATGAGCAGTGGATTGTCACCAATTTATGCCACTGGAAATATTAAGTACAGTTCCTTGGATTATTATGTGTATAGATAATTAAGAGAAGCAGTCACCAAATTTTTCAAAAGACAGAAATTGTGACTTCTTGGCATCTATCCCAAAACACAAATACATTCTTTCAAAACAACAACAACAACAACAACAACAAATAGATTCCTGTATCCATTGCAGCAACTAGTATAATAGCCAGGATTGGAAACAATCCAAATATCCAACAACATCCGAATGAATTTTAAGAATTTGTGGTAAATATGCACAATAGAATACTATGCAGCCATAATAAAAAATGAAACCATGAAGTTCAAAACAACATGAATGGAACTAGAGGATATTGTATTAAGCAAAATAAGTTATAGGGAGAAAAAAATGATGGATAATCTCATTCACCTATGGAATATAAAGTGACAAAACAAGAGAATAGTCAGTGTGAAACAATAATGAATCCAGAGTCTTGGGTTGCAAAGCTTATAAACATGTAGTAGGTAGAGAAATGAGGGAAGACATTGAAGGCGACATAGGGACACTGGTGACATTTCACGGACAAACTAATGGTGGTTGGGGAGAGTAACGTGGCAACTCAGCATCATAAGCCTTAACACTATGTAGCATACTAAGATATACATTTAAAATAAAAATATGGGATTTTGAATGCACTGGATGGATCTGAAGCTGGTGCACTTGGCAGAGTGAAGAAAGTTAGCACATCGTATATGAGTGGCACCAAGATGATTTGTCAAATAACAAAACCGATGAGAGCTTCTCAGACACAGATGATTAGATGTTTTAAGTCATTACTCTCCAGACCTGTATCAAATGTTCTTAAGTGTGAGAGTTTAACTATAACACACAAATCAATAACAACTATTGTGGTAATCTCTTTTCAGACCAGAAAACATTCACTAAACTATCATGAAGAAATGATGAGTTTCAATTTGGACAATTCAAGTCTAACATATTCACAAGTAATCAATGCATCCTAATCTTATACCCAAAAGAGTTTAGAAATAAAAAATTTTTTAGAGGCAGAACAAATAATAACTCAGGTGGTAAAGCACTGTCCTTACATGCAGCTGAACTTGTTTTGAAAACTGACACCGTGTATGGTATCCCAGCGACCACCAGGGGTCATTCCTAAGCACAGAGCCAGGAATAGACCATCCCATCTGGCATGACCATAGAATTAAAAAAATAATAATAATAAAGTAATAGTTCCACAATTTTGTAAAGGCTTTACATAATGGTCACAACTTATTGCTTTGCAAAAAAAAAAAGTCATAAAATCTGAAAAGATCATGCAGGTAAAATATCCAAAAGGTGAAATAGATCTTTATCTTTACCAGGGATAATATTAATATTAACACTAATATAATATTCAAGAGTTCCCTCTCTAACACTTGGAATGAAAAGGAACTTCAATGATGCTATTATATGCTTCCAAGCCAAATGGACTCACACATCTTCAAATCATCAAAAAGCAGGCAAATTTGCATGTTTTTAAAAAGCAACTAAGAAAATAGAAAGAAACTGGAATTCTTACAATTCTTGCAAAAATCAAAAATTTGTGCGAATAAATATAATTATCATAATAAAAATAGTTAAATACCAGTTATCCTTATAATGGCCTAGATATACAGTAAACATTTCACATGGACTATGTTCTTTAACATTCATAACTCTTTGGGGTAGATACTAGTCTTGACTTCCATTTATAAGTGATAAATTTAAAGGGACACTGCTAATACATGGTTGAGTTGAGTTGCAAGCCTGGTTAATGTCTCTTTTAAAGAAATACACACACACACACACACACACACACACACACACACACACGTATTTTCTTTCTCTAGTCCTACCTAACCATCATAGTCTTACTTCTTGCTTAGTTGTCTAATTTAATTTGCTTCTATCTAGTAAATCTTTTTAAACCTTATATAGAGAACACAAACACATCAGTGAAATAAACAAGTCACCAATATATATGACTGAAGTCCTTGAAAGTGGGAGCCCATAATCAATCCCTGTTGCTGCCTGTATAAGCCAAGAATGATGCAGGCAACTCTGCTTGCAGTCCCTAGCACACAACCGGGTGTGTGCAAGTAGTGGAACAGACGTGTGCCCACCAGTGAGCATGTGTGCGAGCACCACAGTGACTCTTGGAGGTCGCTACCATCAGAATGTGTGTGTGTATAGTAGTGTGTTAGTACCACAATAAAATGAGCACAGCCCAAGTGAGCACATGTGCAGCACTACAAACAAAATGTGAGAACTCAGTGAGAGCACATGACAGTCAAGTAGGTTTGTGCTCCAGCCAGGCAAGGGCAACACCCAGTCATCATAACTACAGCCACAAAGGGGATGGAAGGGCTGAAACAAGTCGCAAGATGGAACTCAGTACGAAGACAAGAAGACAAATGTGCTTCCTGCCGAGTGCAGTTCTAGTAAGCCAGTGCTGAAGCAAAATGCCTTGAGTACTTAGCAGTGTCTCCCGTACCTCAGTTAGAGTCAAGACAGGAAGTTGGGTATGTGGCATATCTAAAATGGAGCGACAATGACATTTATTACCATGGTAGAATCCGTGTTTCCTTTTTGGAATTCTGAGGCCATATCACAGAGCAGCCTTTGTGAAAGCTCATCCGTCAGCAAAAGTGATTAAGAACTTTGCCATACATCTTATTCACAAGCACCCCTCAAAGCAGAGTGCCCACTCACAATGATTAGTTAGTGGGTCAGCCTGAATCATAAGAAAGAATGCACCTGACTGAATCATCTTCCACTTCCTGTAGCACCTGGTTTTCCTTGGAGCACTGCCATTCACAAACTGTCCCAGCCAAGGCCTGTTTAGCGTATGAAATCTGATAAGGTCACACACGGAGTGAATGTGGTAGTGAGATCCACTAGCATGCTCAATGGTGAAATCCATTGGCACCTGAAACCCATACACGTATGGCTGTACGGTTTTCTGTTGTATGGCACCATAAATACCCAATCACTGAGACGGAGCCATTCTAGGAGCTCTGGAAAGCAGGCCGGAAATTGCTAGCATATGTCCAAATAAGTACTGAGGTTGTTGTATTTCAAAACAATTAAAGTACAAAGTGTCTGATAAATGTGGCTGCTGAGCTCGTGAGTCATCTATCACACCACAGTTCTGGCATGAAAATTATCACTTGTTAGACAACTTGAGAGTCCTTCAGTGCTCCTGCCTCCCCGTCTTGACCTAGTGTGCCCACTTCAGCCTCTAGGACGAGCAAGAGAGCTCCCGTCCCTTGGAGCTGGACAAGCAGAGTCACTTTAATGAAAATATTTTAAAAACCAAACTTAGTTTCAGTTTGAGTAGTCATCAGGGGTAGGGAAAGAGAGAGAAGACTGAGAAGCTCTGATGATACGTTTGCATTCACCTCGGTGAATAGAGCAGGCTATGAAATGTAGATAAAGACCACCAATACCAGCACGCCAATGGGCAAGCCACCTCTCTTGAGGAGATTTACATTAATTCAATTCACGGGGACTGATCTATAAATCATTTGCAATGAGAAATGTATCTGTTAGAAAGGCTGGAATGATTGTGTTGGCAGATCAATACACTTTCTCTGAGGATCAAGTTCTCTGGAAAGTCACATCATCAGAATATGCTTGAGAAACATGGTTGAAGTCAACAGGAGGACTAAGGAAATCTTCAGCAGCATGAGACATTCCACCCACAGAGAAGAGCCTCACCAAGTCTCTCCTCACCATGTTGGCTTCTGTGTCTTGGTCTCCACTGAGCTATAGCTGGTGAGCCGTATTGCAGTCAGGAAGGCTTTCTCCTTAATACAATCGGAAAGAAATGCTTGTGTTTCCACATACAGAGATAAAGTTTCAGTCACATTCTGACATTCAGTTTACTTTGACCGATGTGCCTGTTGTTCCCCAACTCTTCATTCAACCAAGATGGTTAATCATATCTACTTGTAAGAATTCTCCAGTCTTAGCTAAGAAAGAAGTAAAAAAAAATAATAATGATGACTGTACTGATAATGGCTCATTATTTCTTAAATCTTGGGGGACATCTGTCTATCATCTCCAGATGGTGACATCAGTTTTTAATTTTGATCAGTGGCTCTTCAAAGAACTAGCATAATTGTGTCGATCCCAGATTAGTCTATCTAAAATTTTATATTTATCATGACATTAACAATATTTTTAAACATTACTCACACGAAATAGTCACAAATTTACACATAAATGGAAAACAATGATGTGTCCATTTATGTTGCTGTTTACATGGACTCTATCAGTAAGACTAAAAGAAATAAGTGCCTAGAACCTTCCAAGGTGTCCATAAGGTTTTGCTATGACATTTCAACTGTTTCAAAACAGATTTATAGACTCTCCCCTCATGAATAGCAACTACATTGCTAAATGGGCCATGCCTGATTGTTCTGTCTGCTTCTCTTCCTGCTTTGTGAACACATTCTTACTTATGCAATCATGCCATTTAAGTAGTAGAAGAGACCTAAAGAAATTCCAGTTAAGCCTTCTGCTACAACCCAACACCACATCAGATTACCCAGGGCTTACCTCTTCAATTCTTAAAGATTTCCTGAAGCAAATACCCACAATTTCCCTCCCTAGTAAGTTCTAGAGTTTAATCAAGAAGTTCTTTCTTGTGTGTAAACATAAGCTTTCCTGCAGCAACTTAAGCCCAATTCTATTTCTGATCCCTATTGAAATAGAGAACAAATACTTGGTTCTTTAATAAATAACATTCCATAGACTTGAAAACACTTAAGTTATCCCTAATTGCTTCCCCCCCCAGATTAAATTCCCCACAGTCCTTTAACTTTTCTTTATCTATTTTATTTCCCAATATTTTAATTATCTTAATTTCTCCCGAGGTATTTAACAAATTTTATAAATACTGTTTTAAAATGGAGTCACCCAACCATACTTTAAATGGTATAACAAATTTCTAATAATTTCCTACAAGTAAATAATTTATGCCATCTCACATATCATCAAACTGTGGCTACACCTTTTAATGTGTTGACTCAGAGATGGAAAGAAATGGTACCCTGCTGACCTCACAATGGCTGTTGTTTTTTCATCTCCACTTTCCATCTTCATTTGAGGATGACTGTGTGACCACAACTTTTCTCTAATTTCCCTTTACCTTTTGACTATTTATATTTACCAGTTGATCAGGAATCACCGGTCAGCTCAAAGCTTTTTGTCCTCTGCTTCAACCTAAATTTCAAATGTTGCCAATTAATCTGAATTACTCCATCAGCAGTGAGTGTTAATCAAACTCTATAATAAACATCATCTTTTCCTTTACGATCTCTGTAGATATTCCCATGATCAGTTTAAACATAGCTAAAAGATTATAATTACTATTGCATGGCATTATATCAGAAATTAAATATTAATATTAACATTTGGATTGAGTCAAAATCTTGAAATGAAAAATTCCCAAGAAAGAATGTGGAGATGGTTAAAAAGTGACCCTTCATGGGGCTGGAGCGATAGCACAGCGGGTAGGGCGTTTGCCTTGCACACGGCCGATCCGGGTTCAACACCCAGCATCTTATATGGTCCCCTGTGCAATGCCAGGAGTAATTCCTATGTCCATGAGCCAGGAGTAAACCCCTGTGCACCGCCGGGTGTGACCAAAAAAAAAAAAAAAGTCAGGGAAAATTAAAAGAGAAGTGCCCTCCTACTGTCATATGTGGGATTATTGCTACTTAAAAAAAAAATTTATTGAGTCACCATGATATACACAGTTACAAAGCTGTTCATGATCAGGTTTTAGTCATACAATATTTCAACACCCATTCCTCCACCAGTGTACATTTCCGACAACCAATAAGCCCAGTTTTTCTCCAATCACCCCTCCTTACACCCAACCTGCCTCAATGGCACGCACTTTTCTTTTTCTCTCTCCCCTTCTCTCCATCTCTCCCTCTCCCTCTCTCCCCCTCTCTCTCTCTTCCTCTCTCTTTCCCTTTCTCCTTCTCTCCTCTCCCTCTCTACCTCTCTCCCTTCCTCTCTCTCTCTCTCTCTCTTTCTCTCTCTCTCTCTCATACACACACACACTCTCTCTTTATATATTTTAATAAAAACTCTCTCGTAGCGACTTTTGGGTAAAATTAAAGGCCTGGAAATGATCACAAATTTTAATATGCTGTAAAGATAAGATGTGAAATGTTAAACTTGATTGGCATCTATTTGATTTTATTTAAATATAACTTTTGTACTTATATGATGTGGGCTGGAGCGATAGCAAAGCGGGTAGGGCATTTGCCTTGCACGCGGCCGACCCGGATTTGATTCTTCTGCCCCTCTCGGAGAGCCTGGCAAGCTACCGGGAATATCTCGCTCACACGACAGAGCCTGGAAAGTTACCCGTGGCGTATTTGATATGCCAAAAACAGTAACAACAAGTCTCACAATGGAGACATTACTGGTGCCCGCTCGAGCAAATGGATGGACAATGAGATGACAGTGATACTTACATGGTGTGAGAAGGGGGTAAAAGATAAACTTAGACCTTCTTCTTATACCATTCACAATGGTCAATTTAAAATGGATTCAAGACCTTGATATCAGAGTTGATAGCTGATATTTTGCCTAAATTATATTGAGACAAAAAACCTCCGTGGCACTGACTCAATGGTTCAATGCCATTGGTCAAACAACAAAAGCAAAGATAAACAAATGGAACTACATCAAAGTTAAATTTGATTAACTTCAAATAGCAAATCATCATCAGTAATAAGTACACTAACAGACATGCCCTTTAGGTCTTCTGGATTGCATTTCACCAAATCAACGCACATTGAGAAGTTGTGTAGCCAAGTGCTTAAAAACACTGGCTCTGGGAGTCAATTTACGTGCAGCTTCTTGACTTTGCCTCTTTAAGAGTTTTGTGGCATTTTGTAAGTTACAGGTTTTCTTCCGTAGTTTTCTTTTTTCAAGTCTATGTCATGAATACTTGTGTGCCAAGCATTCTTGTAAGTTCTTTACAAACACTGGTTTATTTAATCCTTCTACTACTCCATGAGGTAGATGTTATTCTAAGCCATGTTTTATGGATAAGGGATGAAGGCCCAAGATGATACAGTAAGTTGCCCAAGGCCACACACCTAGAAAATGGCAGATTCAGACCTGGGTTTTGATGGCCTGGATTCAGTACCTGCTGCTAATTACCACTGTTAAGGTTGTCATTAAGATTAACGAAAATAACTTTCAATTGCTGAGCAAATAACAAATGCTTAATAAATAATAGGGTTTGTGTGTTTTTGTGTGTGCCGTAGTGGAGGTGTTAATTGTTTTCCTAATGTTATTTTCCAAGGTGAGCAGACTGCATGACCCACTGTGTTTTGGGTTACTTCCAAGGGTGTGGTAGGAAGTGATATTGTCCATCAGTAGGTGGAGCTCTTTCCTCTGACTGCACCTTTACCCCCTCTCAGACACCTCTGGCACCATTGTTGCAGTTGGTTCATGGCAGATGTGTCAGATGTCAAACTGAAACTTCATCCTTGCACCGTCATACAAATTTTATTAGAAGCGTAGGATGATATCTAAAATGTGTGTATGTTACAAACTGTATTTGTAAAAGTTCTGTACAAGGTCAAGTAGTGCTTTATTTTGGTGCTTCTGTACCATTTGAAGGAATTGAGTATGCTTGCTATGTGAAGATCTGCCGAGAATTAGAGATAAAATAGACTGTGCCCTGTAAGAACTAGCAAAAGATTTTGCTTAGACATTCATACTGCTTTATACGTTATTCATGTTAAATTGTATTACTGTAAATTTATAACTCAGAATAAGGCCATTTTAGATGACCTTGATTAGAAGAGTGAACCCAGGCGTGTTGAGAAAAAGTTCAATGAATCAGGAAATAATATTGATAGGGCAATGAGGTGTTTGGCTCTTTCTGCGTTATGGCTGTTGGTTGTCTCTGGTGATCTGCAATGACCTTTTCTTCCTTTTTTTCTTATGTTTATTCTTATGCCTATACTGCAAATTCATGTTTCTATATCAATGCACTGTTCCTGCATTGTTCATCAACTTGCACCAGGGGCCACCAGTACTGTCTGGTGAGACTTGTGACATTGGTAACTTGGTAACATTGTGACTTGGCAACATTGTGAGACTTGTTACTGTTTCTGACTTATTTAATACCAAGGGTAGCTTGCCAGGCTCTGCCATGTGGGCCGGATACTCTCAGCAGCAGCTTGCTGGGGTCTTCAAGAAAGACAGAGGAATCGAACCCAGGTCAACCGCATGCAAGGCAAACGCCCTACCCGCTGTGCTATTGCTCCAGTCCATCAAAGAATAAGAAACAGTTCGAATCCTATTTCTATACTCATCAGCTATGTCACAGTGGAAAATTATTTACTTTGTCTGTTTTGTTTACTGGAAATATTCATTGATTCCATCTCAAAGAATAGTAGAGAAGAGTAAACAACAGAATCCAGGTAAAACATTTGGAACATTCTGTGGCCCTTAGCGAGCGTGAGACAATTGCTCAGCATTGTTATTAGCTGCTTTCCTCCTTCTTCCCTTTCTTGATCTCTTTGTCCACAGACACATATGGAGTTCCTGTGTGAATGTGATCGCTTTGTTGGGAGGTACTACACATGTCAGCCCTACATGTTTTAGTTAAGCTTTCAGTTACCAACTCCGCTCCTAGCAGGGAGGACAGGGAACAGAAAATATGTTATCACTTATGCATTTGAGTTTTATTTTCCCCATTTGTAGTAAATATTAACTTAACAAATGCTGATTGAGCCTATATTGTGTACAGCATGTAGTACTCAATGCAAAGAGATTAAAAATACAGGCGAATCTAATATATGGATTTCATTGACAACAGTGATAACTTGATTCAGGAAAAAAAGGACAAGCAATAATAATGGAAGGCAGAGATTATAAAGCATTAGGAAGGTGGGAAATTATTACATAGCTTATTCATGAACTTGTTATGATCGATCACAACTCAGAACTTATTGGACAGAAAGCAGTTTATATGATCTGATGTCACTTTTAAACTTTATATGAGCATAGAAAATTATCTAGACAAAACTGGGTAAGTAGTATAAGATTCATTCTTCTTTCATTTGGTAAAGTACTATAATAACATATTCTAATCAAAGAAAATTAACTGGAAAAATATCATAAAACACCTCCTAGTTTTTTGCTATAAGTTCAAATAGTCATTTGGGCAGGGACGTCTAGTGAAAATAAAATGAATAGAGCAATTAGAAGAATTTGCTTGACCTCAAAAAATTCATTTAATTTGCTAATTTCAGTTGATGTCTTGAAATGGAAATAATTTGTTTAGATCACTAAGATACTAAAGAGTGAAAGAGAACCCAGGAAATATTTTACCATAGCAAAATAATCTACGGGAAATTACTGCAGATGAAAGAGGTTATAAAAAGCAAATTAATGGGATATTACAGAAAAATGATGCAAGACTTTTGTTATTTGTTAAAAATAAGTCACAACTCTATTATAAGCACAAATTCAAGTCAGAACCTTCTTTCTTGTAAATATTGTTCAAGACACAATCCATGAATTCTTATTTCTCGATCCTTCCAGCACCTTGAACCAGGTTTCACACATGATAAAGATTTAATTTCTGCATCGATAGACTGGTTCTTGAGATTTTTAAACAATCTTGGGAAGCTTGGCAAATTATTTTTTCACATTTAATTATATAGAAATAAATTTGAATCATATTTCCATTGGAAATAACTTAGTTACGGTCATGCACTCCACTCCCACAGCTGAGTATTTATTAGATGTTATGTTGTTCTCTACATGTTTTTCCAATGGATCAAAAGTTATCTAAATACAGATAGCTACAGTTTTTAAAAGCTGAAGTCAGTGGCTTGAAAATTAGCCTGAGTTTAACTTAGAATCTTCCCCTACTCTTCATCTGTATTACATTTTAAGGCTATCACGATGCATGTCATAAAAATTGAGAACTGTTTTCTTTTTTTCCACTTCTTAAATTTTTTTGCTTTATGGGCCACACACAGTTTGCTCCTGGCACTGTGCTCAAACTATGTGCTGGGAAGGTTGGAGGGACCTTCTGTGATGCCGGGGATCAAACCTGGTCCCCTATGTTGTGAGCCTTGCCCACCACACTACCTTTCAACCCTTCCTGCATTGTTGGTTGAACAAATTTGAATTAAAATTCTTCAAACAAAAACTTGAAATTAGATATTTGGTCAATAGTTAAGCTACTAATGTATTTATTTCTCTAACAAATGAAGTAATTTATTTAAGCTATCTATATAATTTGAAAAATATGACAAGAATCTTGCTTCCTTTGCGGATGCATTAGTATTTTTACATAATGTAAGCTCAATGAACACATAGTGCTATAATCAATGATTAAAACTTTGCCTCTGGGTTTGCATACCCATCAGCTCTAGAGAGGAATTAAGAAAAATTTGCATTCTTCACTTTCCCTTGTCCCCTTTCTCATTCTAATTGTCATTTACATAAAGACCTAGAATATGTTGTGTAGTCCCTTTGCCAATTTTACATGGAAGATGAAAGCCTGTGTGAGGAAAAGAAAAGTTATAGGTGTGTTTGTTATTCTTATACATTTAAGAATTAAATAGTAAATGTATGTATTTCTTCATGGAGTTTAAAGTACTTTGCTTTTTCACTAAATGTTCTCATTAACCCTTTACTACATTTTAAAAAGAAGAACGCCATATTAAACTTTTGTTTCTTCTAATATAAGAACTTTACTAAGATAAGCTATACTGATTTTTAAAACATTTTGGAAATAAAAAGCCATTTTGCTTAGAAAACTCAAGCTGATTTGAAGTGATTTTTTCCAAGAACCCTTGCTGTCCAAAGTAATAATTGGAAATTGAATGTAATAGTAGACAACTCGGCCACCTGACATTCTTGCTTAAAGAGTCCGAGGCTTTAAAGGAAAGAAGAAACTAATTTCTTCTTATCTTATTAATATTCAACTTACAGTACAAATTCCATTTACAGCCTTTCACAGACCCTAGTACACAGGGAGATAAACAGAGCAATGAGGGGGGATCTACGGTTAATTTCCTATACAAATGATAGCAGGGAATCATTTTCATATGACAAGCTTATGTGTGTCAGGGAAATAAGATGTAAAAACACCAGCATGAACATCAATAACAGCAAGGAAATCTAGAGGTGAGTATTTTCAGAATCAGAGCCCAGTACAGCCTCCTGAGGTCTGTTTTCGCTCCCATCAAAGTTGATGACATAGCAGAACCACTTGATGACTCAAGGACATATTTAATCAGTCCCCTTACAACTCCACAGCAACCTGGTCCTAACCATTTCCATCTCAATAATAGAAGCCTGGCCATCTCACTAGCTCACAGTGATCCCTGAAAACTTAGTCAATCCACTTTTATGACTAGCATCAGTTAAAAACACATATACAAGTAGAAAGTTTTACTATATTGCAATATTTCTTTGACATGGTTATGTTAAAATTATGCTAGATGATGCAAACTGTAGATTTGCATGCTTAATTTTATAGAAAAGAAGACTATGAAAAATAAGTTGGAAAGTCACCCTAAAAATTTGCTCAAGCACTTTTCTGCTTGATTTAGTGGTCCCCATTTAAAGCCTTGAGTTTGTGGAATGAGAGGATGTTAAAGATGCTAGCAAATTCTAGTAACCAACAAATGTTAAGAAGCAGTATGTTTTAGTTGTGTAGTCTTTTCAATAATAATTGCCTTACATTTCACTTGTGTTTGAAAATTTCATCAATGAGCCAAGGAGTAACCCCTGTGCAACACCAGGTGTGACCCCTACAAAAATAAAGAAAAAAGAGTTAACAATATTGTAAGAAAATTACCTAAATTATAATTAGAAGTTAAAAAAATAAAATAACAAATATTGAAATTTTAAATTTTTGAAATAATGGTTGGCAATGATTACATGGATATATATGAATAAATGTATAAATACAAAATATCCTTACAAATTTATTTTAAAATATAATTTAGAATTAGAGAAATTTAAATTGAAATTTTCCAGAACACATCAATTTGTCACCATAATAAGCTATTGTTAACTATTTTCAAATTAAGTTTATTGCTCTGTATCTTATGTATTGGCTTTCTAGCCCAAGTGATGTACCTAAAACAGCACACATGTATTTGGTTTTAACATACTTGCTTGTACTCTCTGATATACATTCTCTGTCCCTCTCAAAGATCCCGGCAAGCTGCTGAGAGTATCCTACCTGCATGGAAGAGCCTGGCAAGCTCCCCATTGCATATTCGATATGCCAAATATAGTAACAATAACAGGTCTCATTCCCCTGACCCTGAAAGAGCCTCCAATCGTTGGGAAAGACAAGTAAGGAGAGACTGCTAAAATCTCAGAGCTGGGACAAATGGAGACGTTATTGGTGCCTGCTCAAGCAAATCGATAAACAACGGGATGACAGTGATACAGTGAAAAATACATATTATATTTTATTTTAAAAATGCTTAATATTTTTAAATCTTAAAATATTGGTGGAGACAGTTCAGTTTCTGAAACTTCAATAAGACTTGGGATTTTAATATCTCAGTGACTTTCTCACTAGAGTCATCATTGCCTGTATTTACAAGTTTAGAAGATATCGAATGAAAGAATGGAATTTTAATGACAATTGATCTAATGCACTGATATTTAAAAATCCTTAATATTAACCTGTTTATTTTTGTTTGCTTTGCTTTGGGCCACACCCAGAAGCACTCAGGGCTTACTCTTGGCTCTGTGCTCAGGGATCATTTCTGGTAGGACTCATGGAATCATATGGGGTGCCAGATCAGTCGTGTGCAAGGCAAGGTGTGCTATTGTTCTGGATCCTATTGTTTATTTTTTTATCTTTACCAAAAGAAAATTTCAGAAAAGTCATTTTAGACAAAACTATATTGCTGTTTTTGGTTACTGAATTTCCTGCATAATTGGCTAAAGTTCTGGAATTGTAGCAAAGAGTAGGAATTAGGATTGTAGTTTTGTTTGCCAGTGACTAAGCACAATTCTCTTTCACTCTCTGTATATCAATATTCACCACTGATGAAAAGAGGAATATCAGATTTTAAAAAGTACTCCACATTCACATTCACATTTAGAAAGCATTACCTTTACATTCTCTAGGTTTATAATAGCTGAAGTAACAGAAATACCCTCATTAAGGTTTTTTAAAGTTAAATTTAAAGAGAAGGTGGATCAATTCAGGACAGGAGCCTGGATTCTAGTTTGTTATGTCATACCCTTCTTAGTGACAGAATCAATTTGAGCTTTTTTCTGAAAAAGGAGGAATGACCAAAAAAACAAGTTAAGATTTAAAATGGTGAGTGACTTCAGGCAAACCTGCTGTTAACCTTTATGGATCTCAATTTTCTCATCTGAAATATAAGTGCTTGCCTAAATAATCCCTTGGTTCACCTAGCTCTAAATTTCACTGTTTCCATATTTCATTTTAAAAATGTTTAACCATCCCTGTTTTGTAGATTTGCTAAATCATTACAATGGTTAAGCAATCATTCTCTACATTAATCATTATAAATTGTGGTTAATTGATCAGACAATTTCTCATATATTCATCTGAGACTTTCTAAAAATAATTAATATGGCCCAGGTGTTTATTGCCTAGAAAGACATTTCATTCACTGTAGTCACTGAGATTCACTCAATAAATATTTATCAAGTTTCTCTCCCTTCTTAAATAATGATTACATCTTTAACTAAAACACATTCTACATAAAAATACAAAACCTACCTACATTTTGTGTGCTTTTTCAACTACGAAACTGTGACCATGTATACTTTCCTTGATTATAGAAGGGCTTTGATGATTCATGCCATTTGTAAAGTGTGTTGGAATCCTTGATGGAAGGTCCCCCATCTGTCTCAGATTGTAATTAGCATTATGAGTTTACCAAAAGAAACATAAGAGTCATTGTTAAAGAACATCATAGTGACTGTCTTGGTCTTTAGTCATAAGACATCTCTGATGTAGAAGAAGGTAATAATTTATAATAGCTACTAAAAGTAACTTGAACATGAAAAGACTTAGTTGTTTTAAACTCAATACAGTCTTTTTATTAATTAGAGGAGCAGTCATGGCAGTATATCCAACATATTTTATTTCTGAACTAATAAGAAAAACAATTTAGCATCTGGCAAGTGGATTCTATGAATGTTTAGGGTAGAAACTAAATGAGTTATGCACTAGGGAGTTCAATTGCTAGAAGGCTGAAAAACTCCTGTTCTTCTGATCAAAAGGTGCTATCATACCATCTTCTAATGTGTTTTAATTCTCAGAACAGCAATGCTAGAGGAAAAATTATCAATTCCAGGACTGTATTCTTGATTGGTAGTCAATGTGGAGTGAAAGTTTTTCCTCACACTGATACACATGCTACTCGCCTACCTCTCCCCTCCATCCCCCACCCTACGCCCATAAGGAAAATCTCTGGCAAGTGTGAGGAATCCAAAGAATGTCTTTCAAAGAGTTCCTTCTTATACATATAGATGCTCCATAAATATAATAGCTAAAATTGAAGGTGATACTTAAAATGATATTACAGATGAGAATATGCTAATTAATTTGGTAAGTTGGGGATAAAAGATGATTGACTCACAAATGAACCTTATTTGTTTGTTTAGTACTGCTAACATTCTATAAAAAAAGGGAAGAAAGAAATTTTGTACTTTTACTGCAGGCATGTCCTTTTGGGGGTGAATAGCATTGAATATTAGAAACAAAAATGGGTTAAAAGAAGGAATAAGCTTCTTGCTAAAGTGATATTAGTTTGTATTTATCAATATATTGTTTAAAAGCAGAGTTTGGAGTATTAAGATAGAATAATAATGGAATAGGAGTAAAACATATCTTTTTAATGTTTTCTACCATGTTGCTGATATTATGTCTTGCTAATAAAAGAATGTAACTCTACTTTTCACTAAATTATATCATTGAGGAGCTGGAGAAGGGAAGAACTCTTAAATAGGTAGAATATTGAAGATTTTTTAGGTCAGAGAAAATCTGACCTGTGAGTTGCTGTGAGTTTCTGTGAGTTGCTGTAATGGATACATGGAATTTATCAGAATTTATCAAAATACGTATCATTAGGGACTGGAGTGATAGTACGGTGGGTATGGTGCTTGCCTGGCATACGGCTGACTAGTGTTTGATTCCTGGCACCCCATCTAGTCTCCTGAATCCCACCAGAAGTGAGTCCTGAGTGGAGAGCCAAGAGAAAGCCTTGAGTTTGCCAGAGTGCACACCAAAACAAAGCCATATTATTGGACAACACAAGTAGTAAAAAATGTAAACGGTGAACCTCAGTTCCTATATCAATATTGGTTCATCAGCTGTAAAAATGTACTATAAGATGTTTATAGAGTAAAGTAAGGAAATGAAGGACATAGGAGTTAATGGAATCTCTGTATTTCTGCTCAGTTTTTTTTCTATAAATGTATAAGTGCTTTTTTTTAAAAAAAAAAAAACTAGGTCTAATAATTAAAAAATAAAACCATTGCCTGATACAAAAAAGATGGAAAATTTTTCATGTTGCTACATAAACATTTAATTTAAACAGGAGGTTAGAGAAGTTATGTTTTTTTAAATACTAATGATATTAACTTATTACAGAAATAATATAACAAAATATTGATGATAACTTCTCCTTTAACCTACCACTTAGTGGGACATGTTTTAAAAGACACTATTAACATAAAATTCTTCATTTGAACCAGAAAATTAGTTGAAATATCAGTTTTTAAGCAAATGATCAGTGTTGAAATTTAGGCGTCTGTTCCTCAATCCAGAACAAAAGACAAAGTTTTTTTTTTTTTATATCCTATA
The DNA here is from genome assembly GCF_027595985.1 of Sorex araneus. NCBI lineage: Eukaryota > Metazoa > Chordata > Mammalia > Eulipotyphla > Soricidae > Sorex > Sorex araneus. The sequence continues at coordinate 268,447,754 of NC_073302.1, read as the reverse complement.
GGCCTCCTATATTCTTGATCAATATAGTTATAAAGTAAACAGGAGTATAGATAAATGACATCAGTGACTGAATTCTCTATTCTTCTGGACTTTTTTTGTGCTTCCTTCCTATTCTTGGATTTTTATAAACCAAGATTTAAATGTCATGGGAAAGTGGAATTGAATACACTGTTCTTTGAGGTAAGTCATCTGGAATCAAATGGTTATGGTATAGTAATACTATTTTGAAGTTATGCAATGCCTTTATGTCCTGAGTCATCTTATGAAAGAGTAGTTCAATTAAGTCATAAAAGACAACTCCAGTTACAATGAACCACTGTATAAAGATTTTGAGGATTACCAGGGTCCAAAACTTTACAAACATTATAATGACTAACTCTGTGTTTAAAGACACACTTTCATGGTTTTCCTTTAGCTATCATCTTTTGAGGTTGTGGGATCATGTTATAGCAATCACTCACACATTTTTATCTGACTTACCTGGGAAAAATTAAGAACTAGGTTAAATATGACTTTAGAAGGCCTCAAGAAATAATTATTTTTCTTTATTTTCAGAAATAGGTTCTTGGCACCTTTACTACACCAAAGATTTTTCTTCATTATTTCGCCTCCCAAAATACTTGTCCCGTGTCCCACATCCCAATTCAAATTGATTGAAGAAAAATAATCCATCACATCCATTACCCCTTCAGTTGCATTCTTGTTGGCCTGTCAATGTTATCAACAGATTTTCTCATTCATTTTTCCACTCATTCATTCATTCATTCATTCACTTACTTAATCACTCATACAAGTATGTATGAGTGCATACTATAAAATAGACCCAGGTCTAGCTTCCAGAATATTGCAAAAAACGAAAGACAAGACACTCCATACTTACTTGTGGGAGTTAGCAATCTGTCTAGAAATACACATTAACTACTTAGAACACTAATGAGTATTTCATTGAAATGTTGATAGCTTTTACAAAGAAAAATGAGACTTCTGAGATGTCTAAGATAGTGGGACCTAACATAAAGATGTCTGAAAAACAGTTGGTTAAAAAAAGTTTAAAAGCTGTGATTTAAAAAAAGTTTAAAAGCTGTGATTTAAAAAAAAATTTGTTCTAGTTAGCATCAACATGCTGAAACCTGCTAGGCTTACATTTTAACCCTCTATGACAAAGCTCCCTCTCTTCCTTTACAGATATGATTAGCTAATCTGATTCACCACAATATTGATCATAGTGTTAGTCATAATCATACTATTGATCATAATATTAGTCATGGTATTGACATGCTGTGAAAAAAATTAGGAGATTTTAGAAAAAAAACAATAAAACCTTTTCTCTGGAAAGTACCCTCTGTTCATATCAAAGGAGACCTCATTTCCTTATAGACCAGAATCTTTCAATGAGGAAGTAAGATATCAAGTTATGAGGGAGAGTGATAGATGAGCTAATCTGGTCAGAACCACCTCTTTTCCCTTTTCCTGGCATAGGGCCTGATGGTGAGCCTCAGGATGATGTAACGAAGACAAAGGTGGAACATCACCAGTGCTTTCCAATTCTCAAAATTTGAAGAATTGCGGTGAAAAATTCTCAGTGACCTTAGGTGACATGTTGTAGGTCTTCAAGGAAGAAACTGAATTTTCTTGTAGCCTTGGGACTACCTAATGAGATAATCTTTATTGGAGCAATAAACACCAAGAAGAATCTAACGTGATATTGAAACCCATTCTGGCACAGTTGTGGTGCAATTTATCTCCAATATCTCCTTACAATATCCTATACCTCCCCATGCTAAGCACCATATATCACTGGCAACTATCCACTTAATGTCTCAAAGTCTACGCAATTATATCCTTTTACTCCAAACAAATATTCATATCTCCAAAAGTTACCTATGGTTACCTCTGTAACCATGCTCTCAAAAACGCACCATCTCCATAGTATATTTTGCTGTCACCTCAGTTAAGATGTCAGTCAATATAAGTATATTGAAAGATTGAATTCATACTCTCCCAACATCCTTGTACAGTTGTCCTCCCATTTATTTGCTCTTTAATTTTTCTGGGCCTTATTTTTCTGTAATTAAAATGTGACTGTGGATTAGATGCCCTTTGAGTTCTTTTTAAACCTTCCTATCTATTGATATAATTGTTTGTAAAGATTAAATCAAATGTTGCTATTGTCTTCAATGTGTTTCTATAACAAGAAAGTGCAAAAAATGTTAAAGTATGAGAAAAAAAGGGATGCTGAAGAAGAAGCAGGAATTATTCTACAAGATGATGATGAAAGCACTTACTCTCTGTGGAGTTTGTGTTTTTTTCTGAAGATAAGATTTTTGGAATCAGATTTTTTGTCATGAACCTAATACAGAACATGCAGATCCTGATTTAAATAGTTGTGTACTTAAAACACCTATGTTATAATAAATCAAGATTAATTTTTATTATAAATCAAAATTACCTTAAATTTTAAGAGGTTAAAAATAAAGAAGTCTCTTAAGATTCTTATAAGTCTTAATATTTTCTTACTCTTCTCTCCCTCTGTGTTTGATCAAATATGATTCTACCAGCATGGGATTTAGGCATGAAAGCAGACATACTATTTATCTTACTCAGGGGCATAAGTTTTGATGTATTGAGGTATTCAGTTTTGATGTATTCATTTATTCTCCACCCCTACCCCCAAATGCAAGTTAACTTTCTACTTAATACTGGATATTTGGCAAGTCACTGCCATCATTAATAAATAATGAAAAGTAAAAACTCCTGACAAGACAAACCAAGAGACAACATTATGATATACAGGAATGGTGAGAGACAACAGGAGGCACTGTAGCTCAGAGCTGGAATGTTAGAGAACATTTCCTAAACAGACCCATGTCTACACAAGACTTGAAGGTTGTGTAGCATCATCCATATATTGAAGGAGCATAACCCATCAAAAATCAACAAACAGTAAGAGGACTTATTGAGGAGCAGAAGGCAGTGTCTCTAGGATGGCCTCCAGAAAGTAAAGGATAAGAGATAAGGCTCTAGGTGCTGGGGATATAGTACAGCCGGTAGGGCTTTTGCCTTGTGTGTGACCTGGTTGATCTGGGTTCAATTCCTAGCATCCCATATGGTTTCCTGAGCACCACCAAGAGTAATTCCAGAGCACAGAGCCAGGAGTAACCCCTGATCATGAACATTGGCAGGTGTGGCCTAATACCCCCCATACCCACCTCCCCAAAGATAAGGGCACACAATCTCCAAGAATACACAGAGTTTATGAGCTATGTGAAAGGTTTACATTTCATCCTAAGATTGATGGCTTTAATAGCTGGATCGATTTGAAGTTCACACAAAAGTTAATTTTAAAATGAGGACAAGGATTTCAGCTAGCTGCTAATGCCAAGGAGGTAAATGTATTGGGCATATTTAATATATACATATTATATGTGTATATAGATATAATATATCACTGTATCACCGTCATCCTGTTGATCATCAATTTGCTCTAGCAGGCCCAGTAAGGTCTCCATTCATCCTAGCCCTGAGATTTTAGCAACCTCTCTTTACTCATCCTTCCAAACAGTGCCGCATTAGAGGTTCTCCAGGGTCAGGGGAATGAGACACACCATTGTTACTGTATTTGGCATATGAATACACCACAGGGAGCTTGCCAGGCTCTCCCCCATGTGGGCAGCAAACTCTCAGTAGCTGCCACGTTCTCCAAAAGGTAGAACTAGGCTATCAGATGAGCAGCCGCACGCTTCTGGGAGCTTGGTTTTAGTTTCTGGATGTTGGCCATTGATGAGATTACACGGCATGGGGGGGTGGGGGCAGTTTCTGACTGTGACTGCCTAGCTACTGTAAAATGAGGAATATGGGTAGAAGAGGTCCAGTCCCAATCCAAGCAGCCTTGGAGATCTCGGCCCCGGTAGAATCAGTAAGATCTGGTCTGCTGAGATGTGTGCAGCAAAGCAAAGAATCTGCAGGGTTCGCAGACTGATAATTTAAACAAATGAAGTGAAGTTGATGTTAATACTGACATATTATTACTGACGTGCAGGCCACTTGTCACAGGGCAGAAGGAGGTATACATCAGATGAAATTTGGAACAGGTTTCATTTGAGAGATTTGGAAGATACACCAGAGCAGCTATCTAAAAATTAACTAGATATGTGATATTGAAATCCTAATGAGTTCTGTTGAATTTAAATTTGAGAATCTTCACTATATTGCTGGTAATTGAAAGTCTGCTATTAGGTAACATTATCTAGTCAACTGAGAAAAAATAGGAGAGTACAGTTTTTTGCACACACACATTCACACACACATGCATATATACACACATACACACTCTAACACAATAAGCAACCTGTGTCAACAGATACAGTGACCCAGAAGAATTCTTTGCCTCTAAATATAGTTCTGTTCTTCTTAAAGGCTAATCTGATCAACAATCAGCACCGTTCCATGATAATTTTGTGGACTTAGCCATTCCAGAATTGACTTGAAGAGACCAATTTATGGCTTGAAGATATAAATTTATGGCTGGGAGATTGGGTGACTTATGGAAAATTTGCCGTATAATTTCTACAGTCTCCTAGGATAACCTGCCCAGTGGTGGAAGAAATGTATCGTTGTCTGTTTTTATCACATTTGTCCCTCATACCCACATAGTCCTTGTTGAAAGTCAACCCTCAATCAAGTGGCTGTTCAGCACCAAAGGAACTAGAGAACTACTGGATTATGCTGATCAAAGGTAAGGAAAATGTTCTATTAAACAGCAGAAGCTGATGAAACACAGAATGTAAGAGAGGCATGTAGGATTTTAGCCAAAATAATAGGTATGTCTCTTCAATTTCAGAACAAAGTCGATTAACTATTGTTTTGGTTACTTCTTTAGGACATAACAAGAATGAGAGTCTCTAAAAGGTAACTTTCATAGAAGACTAATGTTGGTTTTCTAGCTTTGAACTTATTCAAAAAAAAGGGGGGGGGCAATAAAATGTTCTTCAAGCCACCACAAATTGTCAAATGGGCATCATTCAGACTCAGCTGATGAAAACATCTACTCAAGAGCCAGGCAAGGAAACACTAACAACACTGCATCAGTTACTAGAGAGTAATTATAAAACTTCTCTGATTTTATGTTTGTGCACAAGTCACATGAACTCCAAAGGTGGATGTATCTAGCATCTTCAAATAATTCTTTCTCCCTGAAGACACTTGGATGAGGGCATCAACAAGGAAAGCTGTGAATGATGGGTGATGAAGAATGTGAGTTCTGGGGAGCGGGAAATACAGAACTTGATCTCCCTTACATATTTCTAAAGCAATTGGGGTGAGAAAGAGAGAGACAGAAAATACACAATGACAATGTATGTCAAAACATTGTCACTTGAAGTGTATGTTTTAAAGGTTAAGAGGAAGAAAAGGGCAGGCGCTCTATATAGAAATTTTCAGTCATGTTTTCAAATCACTCATGGATTGAGGTGCTGAAAGGCCTGTAGGCTGGGGATTTATGCATAATTGGATCATTCAAAAACATATAAATGGCTGCCAGAGCAAAGTACAATGTTCACTTTTGAAATCACAAAAAAAGCTTTGTTTTAAGTAGGCTGAATTGACTAAAGTTTAGTTTCAGTGAAGCATGTTTTTGCTTTGGGTGTCATTATTTAGTTTGGCATCCTTGCCAAGGAAACCTTTTTCTTACTTCGACTGTTGTTTTTCTTCAGCTGCTACAACTGTGAAAGTTGAGGCAAAATCCCGATGCTACATATTTAAATGAGGGCTGGCTCCCTGTTTACCTTTGATTCTGATGAAGGGAGTGGGGGAGCATGGGGTCTTGATGGCTTGCCAGGACTTGTAAAACAGAGAGATGTGTGCCTTGTCTCTTGAATAATCTGGAAAATCAAGTTCGGCTTGTTTGATCAAAGGGTTTGCTACTCTGTTGAGAACACTTGCATGCAATAACTATAGATACTGTATACACTGACCAGCCAAAGGCCAAAAAGCTAATAGCTATGCCAGAGATAAAGGATTATATATGTTATGCTTGTGAATACCAAAGGAAGGAATTCTCCATTTTAGTATCAATGGTTAAGGTTTGGGCTGCTGAGGCATTCAGACACACAAAATGCTCTAAATCTTAGGGACTTAAGTCATGATGAAAAACTTAAAGAATCCTGCTACTCTCGACCCATTGAAATCCTGTGTGGAGTGAGGGGCTAAGCCACACACTTCCTACCCACAGTCCATCAGAGGAGAGGAGAGTGCTCTTAAGAGTTGTGAGTGAAGGTTGTCTCATGCTTTGGGCGTCCTGTTTCCCTGGAAGCTGTCAGCTCCAGCACCTGCAGAGTCACGGCCACCTGGATGGAGAGAAAGGCCTGTCAAACCTTCTTTCTCCAGCATCCTCCTTCAGGGACAGTTGCCTGTGAGGAAAACATGGTGCGTTTTTTTTTTTTTCCGTCAAGAAATTAATCTCTCCACCAGCACACTGGGTATTGTGGAAGAAATGAGAAATATCAAAGCCGGGAAAGATTTGCCAGAGCAGCTGCCTCTGGTCTTCCCTATGAAGTAGCCATTTCTCTGGCTTTTGTTGGCTTATTTCAAGTCTTTCTGCTTTGATGTTGGTGTCATTTATGCTCAATTACAGCTACCCTCTAACCAAATTGTTATGGGCAATGAATGGATTGTGGCTCCAGCGTTTCCCATTTTTCAAGATAAGATCAAATGACTGCCTCAAAGGTGAGCCTCTCACTGGCCTCATCTGAATGAAGAATATTGTGGCTATCAGTAATAGACAGCACTCTGACCATGCTTCCTTAGTACAGACGCTGTTCTGCTTACTATTGTCAACTTCTTGGAACAATAGTTGAGGGAAACTTTAAACACACACACATACACACACACACACACACACACACGCGCATGCACGCACACACTTGGCACATTTACCTGGCATTAAACTAAATTATAGGTACAGCAGTGACATATGTAAGGGAATCTGCCAGCACAAGTTACTGAATGTTATGTGCTGTGCTCAGTTGTAGCAATGCATGATTCAAGTTTTGTCCTAATTAAAGAACGACTTTGTTGCTGAGAATTGGTGTATTAAAAACATACGTCCTTATGAAGAGCATTCCCGAGAGTTAGAAAGATGAGAGGTGGAGCTCAAGTTTCAAGGACCCATTATAAGGTTCTCTAAGTATTTTCTTAATCGCATGCATTTTTTAAGAGAAAGCTCGGAGTCCCTATCACATAAACAAGGTTTGGTTGTGGGGTTTTAAATGGCTGTCTTGGGGTTTTCTTCTTTCCTGGTTGGTTTTCCTTCTCACTCCACCAAACTTCACTTCTCGGAATCAGGACCTGAACCAAAGTTAAACATCATAAAGAAATTTGCTCAGTAAAAAGGGGACTTTTATTGACTGAAAAGCATTTTTACGGTGTAATCTGCATTTTTGTAAGTCCTTGTGGAAAATCCCCTAGGATTGAGTGGTACTTAAAGACTTAAAAATACACATTGCCCATGAAGCTCTTGTAAGTTGGAGAAAGAAAAGAAGGTGTTGGGGGTGGGGGGTGTCGGGTACCAGGCATAGCTAATCCACCAGTGTGTTGTCTTCTAAAGAACAAAAAGACTGCATTTAAGGGATTGCCTCACGAGTTGGCCTCATCCCCAGTCTGTCCCCTGGACCTTGGGACAAGGCGTGCTCAATGTCCCAGAGTAAAGCAACAGAAGACCAGGACTGAGGCCCTGGTCTACCCCAGACTCTCTGTCTCCCTGTTCTTTCTTTCCTGGAGTACTGCCTGGCATTTTTGCTCACTTCCTCTCCATCTTTTTAGGCCTCCCTAGTTTCACCCGCTCTTGAACATTTTTTTGTTCCTATTTAAACTCCTTGTGGCGTATTCGATATGCCAAAAACAGTAACAACAAGTCTCACAATGGAGACGACGTTACTGATGCCCGCTCGAGCAAATCGATGAGCAACGGGATGACAGTGTTAACAGTGGCAGTGATGTAAACTTCTCAAGACTTCTCTCGTGGAACAGCTCCTGCATCTGAGGTGCTCCTGAACCCCAGGCTCCACGGAGGTTCTTCTCTTTTTCTTGATCTGAAGTGGCTGAGACGCAAAAGTCCCTCTATTTCCCTGATAGCACAGTAGCCCCTTAATTCTGGGTCTTTCCTTTCTCTTGTTCTTCGGCTCATCCGGACCAGTAGTGAGCATCAATGAGAGCAGATGCAATATTAATCTTTCTCTTTTGTACCTTGATAGGTTTTTTGGAGTGAATGAGAATAAATTCAGTGTGTTTGCCAGAAATTATATACTCCCTTGATAGCAGAGATGAACATTCTCAGTCATATGTGCGCAGAGACAAAGTTTTGAAAGCCCGTGCTGAAACAGCTCATAGGAACTTTTCTTTCTTTCTTTCTTTCTTTCTTTCTTTCTTTCTTTCTTTCTTTCTTTCTTTCTTTCTTTCTTTCTTTCTTTCTTTCTTTCTTTCTTTCTTTCTTTCTTTCTTTCTTTCTTTCTTCCTTCCTTCCTTCCTTCCTTCCTTTCTTTCTTTCTTTCTTCCTTCCTTTCTTTCCTTGAAGGTGGACTTGAGCCATACCCGGAAGTACTCAGGATCTATTCCTGGCTCTGTGCTTAGGAGAGATTCCTCAGCAGTATTTGGGGGTTGTAGGGATGATGACATATATGGTACCAGGAATTCGAACCACTTGTAGACCAATTTTTACCAAATTTGCTACTTTAATATTCTGTACTCTTGGTGAGGCAGTTTTCCTGATTGTCTGGGATTTTATTTGTTTTTCTTCATGTTTTTGACTGCTCCTGACTATGTGCTCAAAGATCACTCCTGGTAGGGCACAGGGGACCATATGTGGTGCCAGGGATAAAACCCAGATTAGTGGTCTACCTGCTACACTGTCTCTCCCACCCTTTGCTTTTCTCTTAAGGTATTTCTTGATCCTCAGAGACTACCTGATAACTTCAGCTATAAAAGGCCCCAATCACCTCCATGCTGAAGACTACATACACCTACCAGTCCACACCATCATTCTGTTTTAAGTGAATCCCTTTTGTCTCTTTCTCATACCAGTTTCTTCTCTGGCTTTGAACCCCTCTCATCCTTATGTTGTGCAATCATTTTAACTATTTTGTGAGCTCTTAAAATTTCATAAGCAAATGATCTTTCTTATCTCCACTTTTTCTTTCTATCATCAGCATCATCCTGAGAGATCAATGCATTCCACAACGATGGGTTGGCACCCGTAACAGAACCATTCCCTTTTGATATTACCGCCTACTTCCCCCCCTTCTTTGTCTCCCTGGTGTCAACTTCTACTCAGTTTTCAGATGCCCTCTGTCTCTATGCTCATCCCTTTAGCACCTTCAATACTATCACTTTTTCATCCTTCCCTAATGCTATTCCTATTGCTTCAGCTTTACTGTTTTATTTATTTACTGATTAAAAAAAAAAAAATCTGTCACCTTTTGACTCTCTCCTTCTCCCTTCTTCATCTGTAAGATCTACTTTATACATCTCTTACTCCTTCCCACCAACTGCCTTGTCTCTTTCCTATGTAGAATCCAGAATAGAAAAAGAGATATCCTAACTCCAAACCAACCTGTTAACGCTTGGAGCATTGGGCAACAAGAGCAAAGATATAGCTACTTTTTTTTTCTATCCAGAAAAGGTCTTGAAAAATTTTGAGGGGGTCACACCCAACTATAGCCAGGAACAATTCCTGGATCTGTGCTTAAAAGTCAGCCTTGGCAGTGCTCAGGGAATCATATATGGTGCTGAGAATTTGAATCTGGGTCAACAGGATATAAGGCAAGGATATCTAACCCCCACAACAAATAAATAAGTAAATAAATTTTTTAAAAATTAACTTTGGGGGTTTGTTTTTAGGCTCACACTCAGCTGTACTCAGGGCTTACATTATGCATGCCTCTATGCCCAGGAATCACTTTTATTGGTGCTCAGGAGACTGTAGGTGGTGCTGGGGACCAAAAATAAGGTTAGTCGTGTGCAAAATAAGTGCATTAACCTCTGTATTGTCTCTGGCCCCAAAGTTCTTTCTTGTTGTTTTTAATTTTGTAATGGCTTCCCCAGTTCAATAGCTACAAAATTAATTTTCTCCCCCTCCCCCTGTCTATTTTTTAAAATTATAACTTTGATTTGTAAAACTTGACAATTTTTCTCCAAGGCTTATCAACCTATGTCTTTCTGAGCATCATTTTACTGGCCTGCCCTTTTCCTGGACTGACTTGGCACTGGGTGGAGGACTGCTTTGAACATATACATGGGTTTATTCTTCTGATAGGAATTATTCTGTCATGAAATGACTTCCATTGAGAGCTAATTGATGGTTTTCACAGGAATAACATCCTACTGCTAATAATTATAACCTAAAGTTTTCTAACCAATACATGTCTCAATCAGGCATTCATTATTTTATGAAATTACTAGCACAGAATTTTTTTAGAAAAGGTTTTCTTTATTTTATATAAATAAGGATTTTATGATCATACTTTGAGTTTCCTCAATAAAAATTCTGAGCCTACTACTGAATGACATACTTTATTCTAAGTAACATATATCTAGATTGTAAGCTCGTAGAAGGCTGAAGGCCACAGCGAGCCCTGAATTACAGACTCACAACTCATTGTGTACCAAACTGAGTCACTATTTGTACTCTAACGCTTATCTATTTCCTTGACCATGTCGATGCAAACTCCTACCCAACTTTTACCTTAAATCTTATGTTCTTCCTGAGCCACATATGGGAAATCCAGCCGCCTGCTTCCCACGGCCGTTTACAATTCACAGTACAAACAGTGAATCCAAACTGAAATCCTCCTCCCAGCCCGTTACTCATATAAACTGCAGCCCAGAAGAGCTCCAAGCGTAATTTAGTCCAAATACTATAGAGTCACGAAAGGTGGAGGGACATATGCCATTTGAGAAGGTAGAGGAAGCTGCATTGGAAATCTACAAAAGTTTATGGAAGCTGATTTTTGAGAATAAACAAACTTCTAGGAGGCAATTTTAGACACAGAAAAAAAAACATTACTAGAAAGAATTCTTCTTACAAGAGTTCTGCGACCATTTTCATTTCAGTCGGTATTCTAGTTCTAGTTTTAACAAGGATTCAATGGCCTTGAGAATACTCTTTCTTTGCAGTTCCTGCAACTTGTACCTCCAGTACTTTCCTCATGGAATAGCAGAGCAGGTAGGGTGTATGCCTTGCATGCAAACAACCTGGGTTCAATTCTTCCATCCCTCTCAGAGAGCCCGGCAAGCTACCAAGAGTATCTCGCCCGCATGGCAGAGCCTGGCAAGCTTCTCATGGCGTTTTCGATATGCCAAAAACAGTAACAAGTCTCACAATGGAGACGTTACCGGTGCCTGCTCGAGCAAATCGATGAACAACAGGATGACAGTGCTACAGTGCTACGTTCCTCATTTCTTGTCTTTCTTTGTTTTGTTGTTGTTGTTGTTATTGTTGCTGTTGTTGTTTTCTCAGGTGCTGAGGCTAGAATTCAAAGCCTCATTCAGGTGAGGCAAACACTCTCTAGCTATATCCTGCATAGTTCTACTCACCTCTTAGAGCAGCTTTCTTAAATTCACTAGGAAAAATTAAGGGCACTTCCCCCATCATAGCACTTTTCACCATTATGTCATATAGCACGTCTCATAGCCAGTCCTATATTAATTTCAATAGTTATCTATCCATAACCTTTACCAGACTATAAGCTTCTTGAGAACAGGGATCCTTATCTATGTATGTCTCTCTGTCGATACCTACAGTGCTTTAAAAATGCTAAGTTCTCCATTATCACCTACTGAATTGAGTTCAATGCCGGTTACCAAATTTTAAATAAAATGACATAGACTTTTATCTACATAATTATAGCTAAGCTGATACAGGTGGGTACCATGCAATTCTTTTTGCTTCCAAGTCTCAACTTGCTGTTGAATCATTTGTGGATTTCCTGGCAGATTATTTTTTATATTACTAGGATTTAGTGGTATAAAAATGTGATCTAACAATTTGACTTACTGTGAAAGTAGTTCCTTCATTCTGAAATCCTCACACAATAAAGGTTGTAGCTGTACATTATTCTTCCATCTTAACTAGACATGCAAGTTCAGCTGCATGTTAAAATTTCCCCCTTTTGCTTTTTTATGTCAATCCTTTTAACTCAAAGTGTACAAGCATTCTTTCACAAGGTGATAGAAGTCACGGCATAGACTTATTTCATGATGCAAGAATTTTGTGGTACACACCAGAATCAGTTTTCAATAACCATCTTGTAAACTGAATAATTTGGTAAAGATGGGCAAAATTTAAACTAAATTTTTAACAGATTAAGCTTTTCTGCAATGAATAAAATGATCATCATATATTGCTTTGTGTAGCTGTAACTCATTGGGATTAAGTAGAAATATTACTGAATTTTGGTTGACCTTTGTCATTTTTTTGGCAAAGAAGATAGACACCCAGACTCTTAGGTGGGGACCAGTGGAACAAATGGAACATTTTCAGTCAACAATTATCTGACTTTAGCATACATGTAAATCCTAAATTGTCCCTCAGTAATTTAGACAAACTGCAAGTCTTTGTGACGATATAAACTTGCTATTTATCACCAGTTTATTTAAAGTGAATATTTTTAATACTTCCCTCAAGTTATATGCAAATAATCCCAATCAAGAACCACAAAATGTAATAAGGTCTTTCTTATTATATGTTGATTAAAATGTAGTCTTTGTAAATATTTTCTGTATTTCAAAGATCTTTTAGTAAGAGGGTCCTTTTGCTCATGAAATTATACTAAAAATTAACAATCACAATTCTTTGAAATAAACCTGAAAATTGAATCGATTCAAGTGGCAAAATATGCTACAAGCTTCTAAGATAAAAGTGATATGTTTTTATAACAAATAATACTGATTTTAATCAAAGACACCACAGTCTCTAGAAACTTGGTCATATACATTTGATGTAATTCTTAATTCATTTGGCTTGAAATAATTGATGTTTTAAAATTTTACAAATAAAAATAAGTTTGTCATTGAAAACAGGTCTCTTCAATTATAATTGAAGGCAAGTAAGTTTCTGGTTTCCCAAACGTAGCACTGTAGCACTGTCTTCCCGTTGTTCATCAATTTGCTCGAGCAGGCACCGGTAATGTCTCCATGGTGAGACTTTTTGTTACTGTTTTTGGCATATTGAATCCTCCATGGGTAGCTTGCCAAGCTCTGTCTTGCAGGAGGAATACTCTCAGTATCTTACTGGGCTCTCCGAGTGAGACGGAGAAATTGAACCCAGGTCTGCCGTGTGCAAGACCTGCTGTGCTATCGCTCAAGTTTGTAACAAATTCAAAAATTGTATTTTTCTATAAGAGCTGATATTTCCAGTGTCTTATAGAAAAAAGTTTTTAACTCAGTGTGTTCCACTGGTTCCACTACTGTTTTTACCAGAAATTCTGAACTATTACTCACTGTGACTTTTTTAGTACTTCCCTGGTCAGAATACAATAGTATGAATTTCTATGAATCCAATAAGCATGTTATTCCCTATACTGTGCAAAAAACAATGACAATAATTGGAAGTGTTAGACAAGGTTCTTGGCTTCAAAGAAGTCATGTCAATCACAAAAAGATGAAGGCCAGTTTATAACAATAATGAATGGACCTCAGGATCAGGATGAATAGAAAAGCTGAAAGCAAGAAGATTATATGAACTTCTTTTGTGGGTCTTTAAGAAGTATACAATTTAAAATAATTTCGACTATTTCTGATGTGTTCAAGAATTTAAAAATAAATAAATAAATAAAAAGAAAGCAGAGCGATGAAGCCTTGGTTTAGCATAGTAAGATTTCCCCAGAAACAATCATGAGGACATACTAGATTGGGGTATGTATAGACCAGAGGTGCAAATATCAGAGTATGAAGAGGTTGGACAAATTAATGGTGTTGAAAGTAAAAGAACCGGGTATGTATCTGAACTTGACAATTTTCACTGAGCTCAGTGCCTGAATCTGTGCTAATACCTCAAGCAAATGATTTGAACTCTGAGAACCTCTACTTTGGAGATTTAGCAGTTAAAAACCATAAAGCACTTAAAAAAACAAGATGATAAAGTTGTTACTATGCTATTAATGATAATATTTAAAATAGTATCCTGTTTAAATCCATCCAGGGACTTCCCTTTGTACTTACAACAAAACAAAACCATGATCCAGTGACAAGGTCTGTAATCTATACCTCTAATTTCTCACTTTTCTTTAGCCTTATTGGCTCCTTCCTCTCTTTATCCCAAATTTCCAAACTCAATGAGCACGGCTGAGCTTTCTGTTTCTATTTCTTTTGCTAATCTTAGTCTTTCTCTTTCTTTCTTTCTTTCTTTCTTTCTTTCTTTCTTTCTTTCTTTCTTTCTTTCTTTCTTTCTTTCTTTCTTTCTTTCTTTCTTTCTTTCTTTCTTTCTTTCTTTCTCATTCACTCTCTCTGTGTCTGTGTCTGTCTGTCTGTCTGTCTGTCTCTCACTCACTCACTCTCCCACCCACCCCTCCCCTACACACACATTGGGAAAAAATATTTTTAATTAATTAATTTATTTTTTAATTAGTTAATCACTAACTTTGAGGGTACAGTTACAGATTTACACATTTTCGTGCTTATGTTTCCCTCATACAATATTCAAGAACCCATCCCTCCACCAGTGTCCATTTCTCCACCACCAATGAACCCAGTATCCTTCCCACCCCCGAATCCCATTCCCCCCACCCCACCCTGCTCTGTGGCAGGGCATTCCCTTTTGATCTCTCTCTCCTTTTGAGTGTTGTGGTTTGCAACAGGGGTATTGAGTGGCCATCGTGTTCAGTCTCTAGTCTACTTTCAGCACGCATCTCCCTTCCCGAGCGGGATCTCCATCCACATATTACTTGGTGTTCTCTTTTCTATCTGAGCTACCTTTTCCCCCAGCATCTGAGGCCAGCTTTCAAGCCATGGAGCCAACCTGCTGGTACTTATTTCTACTATTCTAGCGTGTTAGTATCCTACTCTGTTATTTTATATTTCACAGATGAGTGCAATCTTTCTATGTCTTTCTCTTTCTGACTCATTTCACTTAGCATGATGCTTTCCATGTTGATCCACTTATATGCAAAGTTCATGACTTCACCTTTACTAACAGCTGCATAGTATTCCATTGTGTAGATGTACCAAAGTTTCTTTAACCAGTCATCTGTTCTCGGGCACTTGGGTTTTTTCCAGATTCTGGCTATCGTAAACAGTGCTGCTATGAACATATAATTGCAGATGTCATTTCTACTATACTTTTATGCTTCTCCAGGATATATTCCCAGCAGTGGTATTGCTGGGTATAATTTTTTGAGAAGCGTTTATATTGTTTTCCAAAAGGGCTGAACCAGTCAGCATTCCCACCAGCAATGTAAAAGGGTCCCTTTCTTCCCACATCCTCAGCAACAGCAGTTGCTTTTGTTATTTTGAATGTGTGCCAATCTCTGTGGTGTGAGGTGGTATCTCATTGTTGTTTTGATCTGCATCTCCCTGATGATTAGTGATGCAGAACATTTTTTCATGTGCCTTTTGGCCATTCGTATCTCTTCCTTGGGAAAGTTTCTGTTCATTTCTTCGCCCCATTTTCTGATGGGGTTGGATGTTTTCTTTTTGTAGAGTTCAACCAGTGCCTTATATACCCTTGATATCAATCCCTTATTGGATGGGTATTGGGTCAATATCCTTTACCATTCTATAGATTGTCTTTGTATTCTGGTCACTGTATCTTTTGTGGTGCAGAAGCTTCTTAGTTCAATATAATTCCATTTGTTTATCTCTGTTTCCATTTGGTTGATCATTTGCGTGTCACCTCTGAAGACACCTTTAGCTTCAATATCGTGGAGGATTTTGCCGACCTTGTCTTTGATGTAATTTATGGATTATGGTCTGATGTTGAGGTCTTTAATCCATTTTGATCTGACTTTTGTGCATGGTGTCAGGTCGAGGTCTAAGACTGTCCTTTTGCATGTGGTTGTTTAGTTATGCCAGCACCATTTGTTAAAGAGGCGTTTCTTGCTCCACTTCACATTTCTTGCTCCCTTATCAAAGATTGGATGGTCATACTTTTGAGGTTGTGTGTAGGGATATTGAGAAAAAAATTTGCATCTCAATTCTAACTTCTCTTAAGTCTTACTTAAACACATCACCTTAGCCACTCGCCACTGCCGCCGCTCCAGCATGACTGAGGAGCCCAAAAGAGCTACTCTGGACACCAGCAGCCCACTGAAATTCCTCCAGTACATGAACTGAGCGTTTCCGCCAGGCTGCCCCAGCGGGGGCCCGGTATATCTCATTTTTTAAATCTCTCTCTCTCTCTCAACCCCTCCCTCCTGGGCACAGCACAGCCTCCACCCCTTTTCTTTGAGCACAAAATGGAGACACAGACCCAAATGCGCGCCGTGGCTTGTGGGACATCGTGGGGCAGAGAAGTACTGGTCTCCGCCCACCGCCGACACTTAAGGACAGTGGAACCACGTGGACTCCCCACTCGCCACTGCCGCTGCTCCAGCATGACCGAGATGCCCAAAAGAGCTACTTTGGACACCAGCTGCCCGCTGAAATTCCTCCAGAACGTGAACTGAGCGTTTCCGCCAGGCTGCTCCAGCAGGGGCCCGGTATTTCCCTAGGTTTTCCCATCTTATGAGTACCATAAAAGGGTAAAAGATTGTAGTGATAGAATTTCTGGCCGAATTTTCCCTGGACTTTATACAGAAATCCAAAATTGCGGCTGCGCGACCTAATGTCATCTAATCATCAGCAATATGAAATGGTTCCTTTGTAATGGGTTGGACTTTGGGGGGATAACCCTAACAGGAATAGTAAGTCTTTTGTTGAAATATTGAAGGCAATCATAGTGGTAGCCATCTCTCTAGACTGAACTAAGCTACAACCCCACGCCAGCTGAGAGGAAGAAATATTTCTTTCTCGGGAAGAAATGTGGCGTGGCGTAAGTTATATTATGATGCCCATTAAGCATACATGAACCTGGTGGCATGGGAATGGGATATGAGGAAAAAAAAAGAAATTATGTACATGGAACAGCGGGACGCTGGTGGAGCTGGGGTCGATACCAGCACACTACTATTGGTTCCAGAAACTGCTTGCAGACATGCTGCTAGACTATCAACTAAGCTATAGCCCCACGCCGGCTGATGACGGGAAATAACCATCTTTCTAGGTTTCTTCTCCCTTTGTCAGGCAGCGTGGCGACAATCATATTATGAAGATTACTAAGCAGGCATAAACTTGGTGGTGCGGGAAGGAGGGGTAACAAGAAAAATGAATGAAGAAAAGTTATGTAACAAACAGCGGGACTTAATATCTCTACATTCTCAGCAATGGAAAACTATCAAATGCTTCCTTGGCAGTAGGACTGCCTTTTTTTTTTGGGGGGGGATCTCCAGCAACAATAGTGAGTTATGAGTTGAAACATGGAATGTAATCAAGATAAAGAGTAATCAAAATGAAACTTATCACTTACAGGGGGGGCTGGGGGGATGGGTGGGGGTAGGAGGTGGGAGGCATACTGGGGTGGTTGGAATATGGGCACTGGTGAAGGGAAGGGTGTTTGAGTATTGTATAACTGACATAACCCTGAGAACTATGTAACTTTCCACATGGTGATGGTGATTCAATAAAAAAAAAAAAACACATCACCTTAGATGAGATTCCAATATTTCTCTGGATTGTAGCCTATTTGGTTTCTTCACAGTACTTAATTGCAATCTGAAATTACTCTTAGTTGTCTCTTTACTACCAATCAGCTTGTATATCATAAAAAGTGTCTAACTCTGCATTGTTGAATTGTGTCATTCTCATTCTTAATGAACAGAAAAGCTACAATATTGGGATCTCTATCTTACTTCAGTTAATGCTTTAAATCAATGTAAAACTCACTGAAAGAATTTTGTACTTTTGGTTTAGAACTAGCATTCTTTCTTAAATTTACTCTAGTCAGGCCTGCTGTCTGCACTTTATGAAACTGTCTCTGTCAATGTCACTAATGACCCCACATTGCTGAATACAATGGACAGTTTCTAATCTCCATCATTCTTGGATCATTTGATGTCATTGTTTATTACCTCCTCCATAGGATGCTTTCTTCCCCTTTACTCTTGGTCCTCTAATAACATATTGGTCTCATTTATCAGGTTCTTGCCATCTTGGAGGTCAAAAAATTAGCTTCAACCTTTCCATCTTCTTTCTATCCATGTTTAATCTCTTTGTCACCTCATTCAGTCTAATGACTTAAATGTCATCAGTGAGTTATCTATTCCTAAATATCTCTTTCAACCTAAAAATGTATATACCTGGGGCTACAGCAGTAGCACAGTGGGTAGGGCATTTGCCTTGCACATGGCCAACCCAGGTTCTATTCCAGCAGCCCAGTCCCCTGAGCACTTCCAGGGGTAATCGCTGAGTGAAGAGCCAGGAGTAACCCCTGTGCATCACCAGGTGTGACCCAAAAAGAAAAGAAAGAAAAGCATATACCTGGCATCTGACCTTGACTGTCACAGACATAACAAAAATATAAGATTTATGTTTCACTTTGTTTTGTTTTTTAACCTGACACAGCATGACCACTGCAATCTGTAGTGGCATACAACCATTCTTTTATTAAACATCATGCTGAGCCAGAAATTTAGGCTCAGTTTGGTATCATTGACTGCCTTCTCTGTAAGGTACCTTCTTTCTTTACCCTTGGTCCTCCAACCACATATTCTTCTGCACCCAGTAGCATCAGCTGAGACATTCAGTGTGATCAGTTGGAAGACAGACAGGTATAGAAGAACAAAATGGCTTCACATTATTCACCTATTTTGCAGCGTCACTTCGATAGTTTTACAAGACTTAATGAAAAATTAAGATTCAGAACTCTTTGTTTAAATATCACTCTGAAGACAGTATTTGAGACGATAGTAACGCGGTCTTTGTGGAACTGCACAACTTGCATTTTTATGAGTCAACCTCACATATCTGACTCAATGGAGACTGTTAACCAAAGCGCCCGCTGGGGACTTGTGCTGGTGGTGTGGGGGTGATCCAACAGCTTGCCTTTCCCAGAAGAAACAGAAGTGCAAGTATGCCCCTCACGGCAGGGTGGGGTGGTGGGGGTTGGGGTGGGGGTGGTGGGAGGGACACTGGGAACATTGGTGGAGGAGAATGGGTACTGGTGGAGGGTAAACGATCACTGTATGACTGAAATGCAAACATGAAAGTTCATAAGTTTGTAACTGTACCTCACGGTGATTCACTAATAAAAAAATTTTTTAAATGCCTCTCACTTACTCTCAGAATTTATACCAGACTAGAGAGAAAGAGAATTAAAACCTATCTCTTCATCCACCACAGTATCTATAATTAAACCCTATTTTCTACTCCAAAACCTGCTTCACCTGTCTCTTCTCTCAGTTCATTAATGACACGATTATTCTGTCTGTTCAGGTAAAAAAGTTTATGAGATCCTCTTTCTGTTACAACTCACAAAAGATATCTAACTCAGGAAAAAAAAAGAAAAAAATCCTAATGTGAAAATAAAGGGAGAGGAGAGAAAGAGGGTCTAAAAACACACTTTTCCAAAGAACACATGACGAGCAAGAACCTGAAAAAAACATTTATCATTACTAATTGTTAGGTAAATGCTAATCCAAACCACAATGATATAGTAGCTCATACCTGGGAGAACGGCTGATATAAAGAAAAACAAGAAATGACAAGTATTGGCAAGGTTGCAATAACCCTCAGACAATGCTAGTGAGACTACAAACTGGTGCAACCAATATGGAAAATAGTGCAGAGTTTCCTCGGCGGTAAAACAGAAGTATATCACAGTCCAGCCATTTCATTTTTGCATGTTTATCAAAGCAACATAAAAAAATTCAGCAACATAAATACACCTTTTTATTGCAGCATTATTTTTAATAGCCGACACTTAGAAACGACATAAGGGTTCCGGGTAGATGAATGAATAAAGAAAACTCGATAGATACACACAACAAAGTTTTATTCAGCTAGAAAAAGAGTCATTTCTTCAATTTGCCAAGGGAGACTTAGAAAAGGAAATAAATACCATGATTCCATGTCTATGGAAAAGATAAAGCAACAGAACAAATAAACAAGTAAGATGAAACAAGAACGAAGCAAACATTGAATAACAAGAATAAGATGATGGTTACTAGAGGGGAAAGGGAAGGCAGAGGTAGGTAGGTTGGGTGGAGGATGAAAACTCAGTTTCTTTAGGTAATTATAATGTAGCCTATATTGAATTCTCATGCTATGTACCAAAATCTTGATAATGTTTTGAGAAGCAATATTAATAAAATTAAACCTTCATACAATTTATAAAGAGATACATTGAAACATACTGTATATTTTCTATATACTTATACTTAGATTTGTCCCCACATCTCTAAAAGCCAGCCTCCTGTGACCAAGTTTGGGAAACAGGTAAAAGCTCAGCAAAGCTGACAGGGTCCTCCCCTGAGCAATGGAACCAACCAATGAGGTCTCCACCCACCACATTTTGGTTTGAGCTTCATATGCCCTCCCAATGGGGAGTTTTTTTTTTTCTAGAAGGATCCTATTATCCACAAATTTATTGCTTCTTTATCTAACACTCTTTGATAAAAAAAAAGAGAACCAAAAGTCCCCACCTGATTATTTAGACAAGCATATGGTACATATGCTTTCACCAAGTCGAAAATATAAATTTCTTAAATATGACAACCTATACACTTAGACTTTCTGATATTTTACAGAACTTTAAAAACTGAAAAATCAAATGACTTGTCATAACCACAGAATCACACAGAGCTTAGCCGAGAATCTCTATTTTATTGTTTGTTTGATTCCTAAGGCAACATTATTTCTGATAGCCAGCAGGGTCTGAAACCTTGAACGAATGCATATGTCTAGAGATGTATATCATGAAACTTCAAACCTAGTAGTGACCTTAGTCATCCTGGTTTTTAACCTTTGTCCTTTTGAAAACAGGGAATTGTCGCCTCACTCTCGGTGCCATTTAAGACAAAGGCAAAATCCACAAGGTATATCCTTGGCTCTTCAAGCACAATTGATTTGACGACTGCTTTCTTGAAATGCACTCCGTACTCTTAAACCAGTATCGATCTCAATTCTGCTTCCCCATTTATTTGTCTTTCTTCATCTTCCTAGAGTATTTCTCTCTACTCATTCATTATTAGTAAGGGTTTCTTCATCTGCTTTTCTTTTGAGGGTTTGCCATTCTGAAATGTCACCTGCAAAAAAAAAGTATTTATTTTGGCTGGAGAATACTTTCCCTTCACAACGACTTGCCCCACTCCAGTCATTTTTTGTTCAGATGGCTGGGTTGTCAACTTTAAATATTTGGTGTGAAAACGCTGACATCGTCCCTGTTTATATGGCATCATGTCACTTTTTAATTGGGTGGCTGGAAAATAACAGCTTATTCTTCTCAGGATCACTTCCACTGTCTATTTCAATGTGCTTTCTGGACAATTCCACTGGTTGTCGACTGACGTCAGAACACTCTAAGCTTATTGTATTCTACTGTGTTTTGTTTCTTTTGAATTTCTCATAGTTCCACCTGATCTGGAAATGCCAGTTTTTCTGCCTTCACAATGTAGGACAGTCCACTGCTGAAAACAATCGTGTTCTCTAGAACCACTTTACCTTGAATTGCCACTGCTCTCATACATTTTAAAATTATATAGTAAATTATATAGTGAAGATCCTCTCTAATTATGATGGATCCGTGTAATTCCTTAGTTTACCAAGCCTATGCTCACACCAAAATATTGGAAATAGGATTTTTTTTTTCTCTCTTCCCTCCTCTTCTTCTTCCTCCCCTCCCCTTCTCTTTCTTTCCTTTCCATTCCTGTGGGTTTGGGGACACACCAGGTGGTGCTCAGGGCTTACTCCTGACTCTGCAACTCAGAAATCAGTCCTGGTGGCACCTGGCAGCGGGGGGGGGACCACATGAGGTGTCAAGGTTATGCATGTGCAAGACAGGTATTCTGCCTGCTATACTTCTCTTTCCAATCCCCTGGATTTACTATTTCATTATCTTGAAGATGGTCTAAACACTATTAGTCTTTTTTTTTTTTTTGGCTTTTTTAGGTCACACCTGGCAATGCATAGGGGCCACTCCTGGCTCTGCACTCAGGAATTACCCCTGGCGGTGCTCAGGGGACCATATGGGATGCTGAGAATCGAACCCGGGTCGACCTCGTGCAAGGCAAATGCCCTACCCGCTGTGCTATCTCTCCAGCCCCCAAACACTATTAGTCTTTACTAGAACTTTTCTCATTTTTCTGTTCTTGATTCCTACTCACTGTTTTCAATCTGAAGACAACATTAATTTTTTTTCCACAAACCATGAAAATCCCAGTTCATATCTTTCATGCCCCCCTAACCCATATCCCTTTCTTACTAACCAATAAATAAGTGGAGAGATCCTTGTTTTTGTATTCCTGTCTTAATTATTATCCTCTTTTAAAACATATATTTTAGGCACAATGGTTTACAATACTGTTTGTGGAAGGATTTCTTGCATAAATCATTTCAGCATCACACCCTTTACCAGAGTGTCTGCCTCCCTCCATCATTGCTTCTGTGTCCCCTCCCCATTATATCCCCACCCCCAGCAACACCCCCAGATGTTAAATTTCCTACTGAAGACAAGTTCTAAGCTTCTTTAGCTTTGGGGTTTGTTTTTCACACACTCTGTTTCTTTATATACCACATATAAGAATGATCATTCTGTGTCTGATACTTTCCTTCTAACTTCACTCATCCTGGTACTCTCCAGATCCAACCATGTAGCAGAAAATTCCATGATTTTATCTTTTCCTATAGCAGAGCGGTATTTCACTGTGTATATATTGCATCATTTCTTTATTCAGTCATCTGGTTTTGGACATTTGTTTCCAGATTTGGGTTATTGTGAATAGTGCCTTAGTGGACATAGGAGTGAAGATATCTAGTGTCTTCATGCTCAGATAACTGCCTTCTGTTAATCCTTATCTCATCAACATTCTTATATTTCCCTCATTGAATTCTTCTGGGCTTTCTCCCTTTTAAAGAGCTCTGAAATCTTCCATCTTGAAATCAATTTGCCTTCCTATAATATAAGATTTGCTTCTTTAAAATGTCTCTTAAGGGTGGGAGTAATAGTATACTTGAGTAGAGTGTATTTCTTTACTCTTAGATACCAATCTAAGTCAACTATGTATTTGGCATACTGATATATATCATCTCAACTAAATTGTGAATGAAAAAAATTTTTTACATATACTCTAAGAGTCAACATTCAGTGTATAACAGTGAACTGAATCATTTACTCATAGGACTCATCAATTTGTTTGTTATATGGGTGTTGATATGATTTTATTATTAACCTGTATATGTAATAGTATGTGTTCTTTTTATTTTATTTTTTATTTTATTTTTTTGCTTTTTGGATCACACCTGGCAATGCACAGGGGATACTCCTGGTTCTGCACTCAGGAATCACCCCTGGCAGTGCTCAGAGGACCATATGGGATGCTGGGAATTGAAGCCGGGTCGACCGCGTGCAAGGCAAATGCCCTACCCGCTGTGCTATCGCTCCAGCCCCTCTTTTTATTTTTTAATTATTGTTATTTTTATGGTTTGTTCAGGCATATTGCTCTGCATCTCAATAGGATTAGTAACAATTGGTTGATTTTTTGTTTACTTGTTAACTCATTAAAAAAATTTTTTTGAATCACCATGAGATACACAGTTACAAAGTTACATGATTGAGTTTCAGTCATACAATGTTCCAACACCCATTTCTTCACAAGCTTACACTTCCCACCACCAATGTACCCAGTTTCTCCACCTTATTTAAATTTTTCAGTTTTATTAGATATATCCAACAGATATTGTATAGTTTAAAGTATACATTGTTTAAATTACATATGTAATACGTTTTGATCAGTGAAGTTATGAAATGATCCCCACTATCAAGCCAATTAACATATGTAACTTCACATAGCTACATTATTTTAATATGCACAATGAGAATACTTAAATCAACGCTCTTACAAATCTTAAGTATACAATGCAGTATTGTAAACTACAGTTACGTTACATATCCAGAACTTATCCATCCCACATAAATGACCCTTTTTTGGTGGGAGTCACACTGGCCATACTCAAGGTTAACTTCTGGCGCTGCACTTAGTGATCATTCACGGCAGGCTTAGGGGTGCATATGTGGTGCCAGGGATTGAATCTGGGTCAGCCATGTGCAAGGAACTATACTATTGGTCTGGCCCCACAACTGACCCTTTTTATAGCATCTCCTTAACTTTCCACAGCAATCTATATTCTTCACAGATGACATAGTCCCTGCATTTTTAATACAGCTGGTCAAGAGTCTGTAGACTAGGAACTACAGCTACTTCCTAAAGAAGATGAATAGTGAAGGGCTGGGAATGTAACTCAGCATAGAGCACTCAACTTGTATATGTGAGACCCTGTGTTCAATCTCGAGCACCACAAAAAATGAGGGGGCTCTGAACACATTTTTGACATACAGGAGACCTGTATTTAATCTCTGACATTGTCTGATTCCCGCAGACACCACCAGGAGTGACCCCCTGAGCATAGGTCTGGGAATAGGCCTAAACACCACCAGGCATGGCCCCAGAGCAAAATAAAAAAACTTCCTGGGTAAAAACTAATCACAGAAAACAGAGAATTCAACAGCATAAAGGAAATAAATATACGCTATTTTACCTATAAATTTTCTTTTGATTGTTTTTATTTTTATAATTTAATGCATTTGGGGGGATGGGAGACTGTTTGGGCCACACCGAGCAGAAAACACCAGGTTGTGGGTATGTCTTCATCATACTGATTTTGTTTCCTTTGGTTACAGACTACAGGCTAGATACAGACTACAAATTGGATCCCGTTGTGGTTCTATTTTCAATTTTCTGAAAAATATCCATTCTGTTTTCCACAGTAGCTTTACTAATTTATAAACCCATCTACAGTGCATTTTTCTCTACATCTTTGCCAGCATTTTCACTCTCTTAATTCTTTTGTCATATTCTAACAGGTGTGGATTGATAGGTCATTGTGGACTTGATTTGTATTATCCTAATGTTTGTGATTTTGAGCATCTATTCAAGGACCTATTGGCAATTTGTATCTGTGGTAAAAATACCTACTCAGGTATTTTGCTCATTATATGATGAAATTATTTGCCTTTTTTCCTTGTTTTTGATTGTGCTGTGGGTGTTTTGTTGTTTGTGAGGTTTGTTTTTGGAAATTTATTTTTCATTTAAGTTCTTTATACATTTTGGCTATTGATCTCTGACAGATATGCAATTTCCAAATATTTTCTCCCTTTATGTAGATGGTCTTTTAATTTTACTAATGGTTCCTTTACTGTGCAGGATCTTTTTAGTTTGATGAAACTCCATTTGGTTTTGTTTATTGGGGTTTTTTTTTTTGGTTTTGTTTTTGCTTTTTGTGCCCTAATTTCTGGTACCAAATGTCTAAAATTTCTTCTGTAGCTTTTTGAGCTTCATTGGCATGTCTGTACTTTGAGATAAGCGGCTACTGAAATGTTGTTGTGTTCCTTGGGTGATGCCAATTACCTTGATTTTCTTCTTGTACAGCCTTGCTATTTCTCACAATCTTATATGACTTACACATGTACTGTGACATTCATCCCTTCTAAACTTTTTGAACAGGTATATGTGAAAAACATCCCTTGTGAACACCTAAAAGGGTACTGATGGGTGGGTTCTGGTAGACCCTGCAAGGCAAGGCGACAGTGTGGTCTCTTTGTGGCTCCATTGGCTGGTGTGAGTGTTGGCTGTGACAGCAGGCTCTTCTATAACCACCGATGTGGGTGTCAGCTGCAGCGACAAGGGCTATTGAGAACTTTGCTTACAAAGGCTGCTTGGGGCCACTTGATATCATTTTCCCTTGCGGTGGAAGCTCAGGCTGAGGATTTTCTTCCTGGTGCTGGATCTCACTCACGAGTACCCCAAAGATGGTGATGGCTCTGGTGATTCATGCAAGGGCATCCATGGAGCAGCCTCAGAGCTGGGTTACTAAGAGTGCAAATGGCACAACCACTCCAGATTCGTGGGTTCTTGCCAGTCCTTGGGAGCTGGAGGTCACGATGCCTGAGACTGGGGGACGTATAGTATGCCCAGGCGTACAGGGACACAGCACAGGGCTTCCTAGTCTGGAATCAGCTTTGAAACCAGCACTCTGACTGGCCTCTGCAGCCGGACCCTGGTGCCTGAGTGCTGGGTCAGCGCTGAGAAACCTGGCGCCGTGGAACAGTTGGCCTGCCTTGTGAAGCCTGGTGCGCATGTGCAGAGCAACCGTGGCTTTGGGCTTCAGCATACACACGGGATTTGGGGGTTCGATTCTGCCCTCATGATGGCGAAGCGACATCCTTCTGACTGAGGCGGCTGCAGCGGTGAAGGATTTGGAGGGATTTCAGAAGGGAAAACTAGCAACATAATTTGAAAAGCAGGCCCTTGAGGTCTCTACCAAGAAGCACTGCTGCTTTCTCATTCATGACAACTGTGGAATGTCTGGTTGTCCTGGGAGCTTCTTGAGGTTCTTATTTTTTTTTATTTTTTATTTTTTGGCTAACGCTGCCAGGATCCTTTGCTGCACAGACCACTGAAATGACACTGGCCTCTGACATTTGGTTCACCTTTGTTCCTAACACGCTTAGCTAAGCCTCGTCCCCAGTGATCCATTCTCTGCAATCAATCCCATCATTTCTTTTCCTCTTTTTTGTGATGGGTTCTGAGTTGACCGCTCTTTTCCAGGGCTATTATAGTTGTGAACAGCTGCCTACTTGGTGATTTGGGGCAAAGGGGTAAAGTCTGGTCCACCTACCCTCTCCTCCTGTTGGCATCACCCAGAAAAGTATGTCTTTCAATGAAGATCAATCTATTGATTGCTTCGGACATTCTTTAAATTAAAAAATAGCATTAGCACAGCAGGTAGGATGTTTGCCTTGCATGCAACCAAACCAAGTTCAATTCCCAGCATCCCATATGATTCCCTGAACACCACCAGAGTAATTCCTGAGTGCAAAGCCAGGAGTAACCCCTGAGCATCGCTGGGTGTGACCCAAAAAGAAAAAAAACATTAATTTCTTCTAATTAATATTATATTATCATAACATTATATTACCACTGTTATATTACCACTCTTCTTTCATTTGTACCCAAACTGTCCCATTCTTTCTATCTCTACTACCATGGACTTACTTTAAGATTAACTCAATCTTTTGTGGAGGGCATCCTCAGGAATTACTCCTGACTCTATGCTCTGGACTTACTCTTAAAAGTTCTTGGGGGACCATATTCTGTGCTAGAGATCAAACTGGGGTCAGTGACACGTAAGACCAGTGTCATAACCTCTTGAAAATATCTCAAATCTCATGCTTGGCTCTTTCTTTACTTGAATTTTTCCACCTCTATCTACCTAGTCTCCCTGCCTCCAAGATTTGACCTTAACTCAATTTTTCATGGAGCCCCCCAAAAAACCATTTTTAAAAAATACCTGAAAATATTATGTTGGAATAGCCTCCTATAGCCTCTCATTGTATTTCCGAGGTCTCTTTGGTATAGGGTTTAAATCCTTATGATTGGCACATACGGCAAGGTGACATTTAACTTTTGTTTTTTTCCCCCAGTTTCATCAACTCACACTGAAATTTACCATCCTCATGCTTTAAATTTACCTTCCTAATACTTTAATAGAAAGTATCAGGCCTTTCTATGCCATTGCCCTTTATGAAGTAATAGGTGGGATTGACAATGCAACATTACATGCCAATTATAAAGTGCAATTAAATGTTAGAGCATATAAGAGTTTGCACAGTTGGACTCACGCTGAGAAATATCTATCCTGGGTAGCAGCATGCATTTCTGCTCTATCCTTTGATCCTTCATAGGGATGCTTTGACTCTGATCTGAACACATTTAACTGAGACGGCAGGAAGATATCACCCTGTATACCAGATTTGTGTCTCTTCTAGCGCTAGGGCCTGGGAAGCTGCAAACACCAATCAGGATTGTAGAGGGAAGCAGAGGCCACAGTCTTCCAGTGCTGGTTTTAGTCTCCAGGAACAGTCAGGCCCAAATCTAAAACACTGACATGCAGAACCAGTTCAAAGAATCACAGATGCATAGTACAACAAAGAATCCCTGATCGAAAACACATGAGTCTGTGGGCAGAGATATAGTAGAAAAGGTTAGAGTCTCCCCGTGGACATGGCCAGTGTGGATTCTATCCCAAGCTCTGCATATGGTTCCCTGTGCACGACCAGTTGTGATCTCTGAGTGCAGAGTCAGGAGTGAATCCCGAGCACTGCTAATTGTGCAGTGCTCCCACCCCTAAACTAAATAAAATAAAATAAAATAAAATTCCCTCAGAGACATGCCTAACTAAGCACAGTCAAAATATGACCCCTGGCTCTCTCCCGTGTCTTATCTTATTCTATTCTCCTATTTTCTCATCACTCACATGTCACATTGGCCTTCTGTTAACAAACATTCCAAACTAGTTCTCATTTAGAATAGTTTTTGCTTGCTTTTTTATCCCTCCCCCACAACTGAACTTTTTGTTTGTTTGTTTGCCTGCTGGTTAGGGGCTACACCTGGCAGTTCTCAGGGCTTGTTCTTGTCTCTGAGCTCAGGGATCGCTCTTGGTGCGACTTGGAGTATGATGTGGGTTCTGGGCGTTGAATCTAGGTCAGACGCATGCAAGGCAAGCGCCTTCCATGCTGTGCTATCACTCCAGTCCTAATCTCAATTTTCTAATCTTAAGGACTCACTTAACATTAAATTATCCTATTGTATGTCAAAAATTCATTTACTGTGTGTGTGGGAGCGGGGTAAATTGATTCTTTAGGGAGACTTTTACTGTCAGTGGATGAACCTCCAATATTGGGGGTATTTGCCAAAGCTGTAATTATCTGAGAGTGATATTTCCCATGAACCTATTACCCTCTATAAATCTTTTCCTTAGAAAAAGAAAGGCACCTAACTTACAACGAAGTGGTTAGTATGAAATCAACCAGCTCTTTAGGGATTTGCCCATCTCGACACGACAGAGAACAAATTCCTACTGTTTGTCAGGTTTCTGTGAATTTATAAAAACAACTTTCCCAGCCATTAAGGTACAAAACTCAGATGCAGTGGTAGAAAAAAACATCATAGCACAAAAAGGCATTCAATTCTCTTGGAAACACTAGGCTTATTAAAGGCATAAACACTAGGTACAGAAAGTTCAGTAATCTTTTCCTAAGGGCAATAATAGTTTTTACATTACAAAATCAAATGGTTGCTCTTTATTTGAGGGCTGAAAATAAAGTGCCAATTTGGAGAGGAAACAAAGTGTAACTAGGTCCAACACTTACGTCTGAATGGAGGGTCAGTCCTTCTCCATTTCTCAATGCTTTTCATCCAACGAGACTTTTAACATTGCCAACTTTCCTGGGCTATATAACTTTATCATTGGTTGAAATTCCAGTAGAATCACAGAAACTCATCGACTCTCTCTTAATTTTTGACTACTCTAACTTCACTCTGCATCTCCTAGTGGGGAATCCAGCATCTGTAGCAAATTGAGATGCACGGTGAGCCTCTACCAAAATAGCGCCATTGCCCCTCTATGTTCTCATGACTATTGCAACATTGAGAAGCAATAACATTAGACCTGACATCTGCTTCCTCAAAAAAAAAAGAAATGGGAAAGCAAGCTAAGACACTATTGTTTTACTTTGTATTTAGAAAACCCACAAGAAATTTTACAGAAGGCCGTAGGTTACTGCCATCACGTTACAGCTTAGTACATCAAGCACAGAAGTGAAGTGCTTTGTCAAAGTTATTACATTTAGTCAGTGGAGGAACAAGCATGTAACCTGATATGCAAAGGACATGTTCTTTCTGCTCCATGCCAGCTTCTTCCCAGAAAAGAAGTACAGACCTATTGTTGTTGCAGTTCACTTCTAGCAAGCAAAAATAACCTACCTACACAAACTGTTCTCAGCAATTCCTGTGACCTCTTTATATATTGAATAATGAGATGGATTATGCAGAGACTAGGATCCATATCTCATGGCTTGTGTTTCTTTTATCATATATGTATATACAAAACCAAGCTCCCCGAAGAGAGCGACACAGAGAGTCTCTTGCCCCCTCGCCTGGCTGTCATCACCGGGGCACCTTCGAGGGGGTGGGCTTCAGTTTCCCTCCCTGGCCCGATCAGAGCCCCTGCAGCCAAAGACCTCTGGAGCTCAGCTACAGCCATACTCAAGGCCCCTCTCCACAAGTTCGGATGAGCCTCATGTATGAAGGAATTGGCAGAGGAACCCAGGTGTGTGGGACCCGGGACTGAGATCTCCAAGCCTGCTTGGATGGGGACTGGGCCTCCTCTGCCCAGAATCCCCTTTTTCCAGTAGCCAGGCAGCCACACCAAGGGACTGCCCTTGGCACCGTGTAATCCCACCAATGGCCAACATCCAGAGACTATAAAACCAAGCTCCCGGAAGCGACATCTTATAGTCTAGTTCTTCCTCTGGGAGAACCTGGCAAGCTACCGAGAGTTTCCTGCCCGCATGGGAGAGCCTTGAAAACTCCCTGTGGCATATTCATATGCCAAAACCAGTAACATGGGTCTCATTCCCCTGACCCTGAAAGAGCCCCCAATGTGGCACAGTAGGGAAGGACGAGTAAAGAGAGGCTTCTAAAATCTCAGGGCTAGGAAGAACGAAGACGTTACTGACACCGCTTGAGAAAATCGATGATCAATGGGATGATGATGATGATATATATATATATATATATATGTTTAACTTATTGATTGAGTCTGCTGTACAATACTGTTAATCTGTTAATGATGGTTTTCTGTGCACATAATATCAAAACCCTACCCATTACCAGTGTACCCTATGCCCAACCCCATGGGCCCCAATGTTACTCGATTCATCCCCTCAATTGAGTTTTTTGTGTATCAATTCTCCTGTCCTGCTGTGTTTAGCCCTTTGTTGCAAACTTTCTCTGTATCTTTAAGTCTCACAGATGAGAGTGATCACTTTAGCTAACCCTTTCCTTCTGACTGACTTCACTAAGCACAATATATTCTAGTTCCATCCACATTTTTGCATATTGCATGATTTTATTCCTTCTTAGAGCTGCATTGTGTTCCATTGTGTATATATACCGTAACACTGTCCTCCCATTGTTCATGGATTTGCTCGAGAGGGCACCAGTAACATATCCATTGTGAGACTTATTGTTACTATGTTTGGCATATCGAATATGCCACGGGTAGCTTGCCAGGCTCTGCCTTGCGGGCAGGATACTCTTGGTAGCTTGCCGGGCTCTCCAAGAGGGACAGAGGAATCAAACCCGGGTCTTCCGTGTGCAAGGCAAACACCCTACCCGCTGTGTTGTCGCTCCAGTGGATATACTACAACTTTTTAATTCATTCATCTATAAGTGGGCATTTGGATTGTGACTACATCTTGGCTATTATACTAAGCTCTGCAATGAACAGAGGTGTGCATATATCCTTTCAAATTAATGTTTTTCACTTTGTGGGATAGATGCCAAGAAGCAGTATCACTGGATCATAGGGGAGCTCTATTCCTATGTTTTGGAAAGATACCCATTTTGCTGTTCATAGAGGCTGTACCAGGCTACATTTCCCACCAATAGTGCATGAGGTTCCTTTCTCACCATATTCCCACCCATACTGGCTGTTTCTAAACTTTTTAATATGTGCCACTCTCACTAATGTGAGTTGATAAGTTTGGGGCTTGGTGTTTTTTTGTTTGTTTGTTTTTGGGCCACACCTGTCAGTGCTTGGGGACCATATGGGATGCAGGGGACTAACCTGCGTTGGCTAAGTACAAGTCAAATGCCTTAACCTCTGTACCCTTTCTCAGGCTCTTGTGAGGCGACACCTTAATGTTTTAATTTCTGCTTACCTAATCATGAGTTACAACGAGCACTGGCATATGCCTTTTAGCCATTCATATGTCTTCTTTGGGAAAGTGTCTATTCATCTCCACACTCCATTTTTTTTTTACAAACTTATGAACTTTCATGTTTGCATTTGGTTTACATCCCTCCACCAGTGCCCATTCTCCCCCATCAATGTTTCCAATTTTGGAATTGGAAACCACCACCACCACCCCAACCCCCACCACCCTGACCTGCCTCTGCAGCAGGGCATTCCCTTTTGTTCTCTCTCCTGTTGGCTGTTGTAGTTTGCAATAGAGGTATTGAGTAGCCATCATGTTCGGTCTATAGTCTACTTTCGGCACGCAGCTTTCAACCCGAGTGGCATTTGTTTTTAATCTATGTTCTTTAATGAACATTGTTACAATGATACTGATCTAAAAATCTAAATCTAGAGTTCAGAATCTAAATTGGAACTTTAAATTTAGAGTTTTATAAAGGGAATAAAATAACCAATAAATATCACCAGAAAAAAAATAGAGGCTTTGATAAGAAGATATTAAGATATGGAAAAGATATTAAGGAAATGAGCTTTCCTTGCACACAGACAGCCCCGGTTCAGTCCCTGCCACCAGATATTGTCCCTTGTGGACTACCAGGAGTGATTTCTAAGCACCAAAGCTGAAACAAATAAATATTCTTCCTTATATTTATTACTAAAGTAAATTGTTTTAAAATTATTTACTATTTATTTGCATCACCAGCAAGTAGTTTGGTGATGACAGGGAACTTATTTGATGTTACTGACCTCTGATCTCCAGGCCTAAGTGGAATCTGGCCCACCACCACCGAGCTTAGCATGCACATTCCCCCATAACTCATGCGATTCCATGGTATTTGGATATACACAGAGTTAGGGAATTATCACTACCATCAATTTTAGAGCATTTTCATCACCCCCCAAAGAAATCCCATATCCATTTACAGCCACTCTCCACTTTCCCCTTCTTCCCCACCCATAAACTTTAAAAATAAGAACAATGGTATGTAGGAACTATGAAAAGTCATGTGAGGGAACAAAAAATAGAAACAAAGACTGGGGGGTGCGGAGAGAGTACAAAACACAAGTAAAGACACATGTGCATGGAGAGAAACAACCACACTGTCACTCCCGGTTCACAGTTCAGGAAACATTTGAATGAGAATAACACAGGCTAATTTCTCTGATAGTTTCTCACTTGTAATGGGGAGAAATGCAGAAATTTTAGTCAAAGAATACAGTATCGCAGCCTCTTTAAACACAACTTGCCAGGATATCATTAAAATGAGGCTAAATTACCCAACTGTGAGCCACAGTTTTGTTGGCTGAAGCTGTAAATAGCTCATAACATAAGAAGTTACTAAGGGAGCCAGAGAGATAGTACAGTGGGTAAGGCACCCCAGATGGTCTCCTGAGTCTGCCAGGAGTGATTCCTGAGCACAGAGCCAGGAGTAAGCCCTGAGCATCTCTGGGTGCGGCCGAAAAACAAAATCAAGAAAAAAGAGGCTATTATGGGACCTGGGAGCTCTCGCTCAAAGGCTTGAGCACCTGCTTCGCATGCTGAAGGCCCAAGATCCATCCCTGGCACTACAAAAATAAACAAATAGCAAGCGTCCTGGAGCTGACAACATTTATGAGTTAAGAAGTTTTTTTTCTACAGCTCAAAATTGCTCTTCATTCCTGATTTTTTTGGTGCGTGTTGTTAAAATGAATTATACAGTATTTTCCATCACAGGAGCAGGAATGTCTTAGACATTTCAAATGTTTTCATCTGAGAAGACTTCTTATTTTTACGCCACCTTCCCCCACATTTAGGCTCAGTCACATAAGAAAGGTTACTCTGGCAAAGGGTCATCGTTCCAGCGCCTGGCCCTCTACCCTCACATGTTTAGGAAAAAATGCTGAAGTGAAGCTTAGCCCGCCCAAGTTGAAAGCTATGACTCAAATTTTGCCAGCTGCAATCAAACTCTCCTTCATCTAAACCTTTGTGTCTTTCTGCCAGCAGAAGTCTAACTTTTAGAGATAAGACAATGAACAAGAGGTAACTTTTCCATGTGCCCAAGTTTCTCAAGTTCTGAGATAATTGCCATAGGTTTCAAAGAAAGAGAGAAGCATGTGTGGAGCTGGAAAAATCTGCATAACACTGTTGAAATGCTTGTAGGATATCAATTGTTAAGACGGGCTTTCTGCAAGACTGTGTTGCTAGGTGGGTGATAAATAAAAACAAACAAGCTTAACTACAGAGGAACCGAGTCTGAACACGATTTCTTGGACAGGGAAATCAATAAGATGCCAGTGAGTGAGGTAAGAAGAATGAGATTAAACATGCAAAGTTTACTTGCATTTTTTTAAACAAGTAATTGCACAAAGACAGGTGCAGTGAGAAGTGACTGGTGCAGAGAATGGACAACGAGGAAGATGAGAGGAAGTTTGCTTTAAAGGTGGGGTTAAAAGGAAAGGGCTGAAACAGTGACACAACCATCCATGCATTTATTCCTCCAAAGTTTGCTCTCTGGAATGGCTCTAGGCCTTGGGTATACAAACCAACTATTTGTAGGAAAACTGTACTTTGGAGGCCAAGCCAGATTTCTCACAGCTTCCTACAAAGTCCCAGGGCAACAGATTAATGAACGAACAAGAGCTTGCTTGGCTGTCTACATGCAAACTGATAGATTCACAGCAGTATTAGTGGTGCTGCCTTCAACAAGTTCCCATCAACAAGCTACCAGGGAGACACCAACTCCCTCACCAGTCTGGTATACAAGACTTCCTGCATCACACCCTAACAACATTTCCAAAGGCAACAAGTTTTGCTTGCTGAGGCCAACAAATTACTTCCGCTGTACAAGGGAGTGGGTGTACTAGCACCTCCCCCACCAACAAGACCTACCCTGGACTTAGCCAATGTGAGGTCTCCCTGCACCTTTCCCATCTTTCCAAATCAGATCTATCCTCAAGAAACATCTCAAGTTTCACCTCCTTCACCAGATTTCCCCACTGACAACAGCCTAAAGGAATCTCATTCTTCTTTTCACCCTTAGCGTATATCTGTGGTCTGAGTGATTCTACAACTGGGCACACCGTTCTACTAATATTGCTGTAATGCGTTTTATCTCAGAGATCTGATTAGAAACTCCTTAAAAACTGGGACGAATTGCTATGAAAAACATTTTTGTTTTATTCACCTGTTATCCAACAGTGTTTCATTCACCTTTTAAATGTTTGTAGATTTTTAAAAATTGTTTACAGTTGTAATCATGTTCCCTACAAATAGTATGACTTCATTTCTTTATTTTTCAATCTTTCATTGTGCTTGAATTGAATGTGGCCTCTGGTATCATGCTGAATAGAAATAGTAGCCTTTGTTCCTCATGGAAAGCATTATTTTAATTATTGGTGTTTACATTACAGAAGCTCTATTCCTGATGTATTAAATATTTTTGTTCCTGAATTTAATCAAATGCTTTTTTTCATCTCTCAAAATAATTACTGTAAACTAAGGCAAACAAACTGGCAAAAAATAAAATTAACTCCTAGACTTCATGTAAAAACTATGGTGGTTACCAGTGGGAATGAGAAGGGTAGGAGGAAGGGTAGAGAGGTCTTATCAGAGATCTTACTACAGGACTTTATAGAAAGTGCAGTGAATCTTATATACATATAGAAGTGTTAAGTTGTATCCCTGAAATACTATGGTATTATAAATCAATGGTGCATTAATAAAAAAGAAAAGTTATTGTGGAAAAAAACTGGAATGAGGACAAATTTCTTTACCTCTATTGAGCCCTGACATATAGTCTATGCTCACAAATGTTTGCCCATAGCTTTCTATGACTAGAAAAGGTACGAACCTGCACTAAGGAAGTGGCAGCTAAGGTCACAAGTGCTGTGCAGTGACTGATATGGTGGTTCGGCAAGTTCTTCATGGCTCCAGCGCAGGCAGCTCTCCCATCTTTCCAGGAAAAGTTGGGAGTCTTCCTTTCCAGCCTGAGAGAAAAAACACAAAAGCAGAGATCCAGCGCTAAGGTTGTCCCTTGAAAAAATAAGTATGGAGTAGCACACATCACTTTTTTTTTAATTTATTTTACTCTTTAATTAGTGAATCACCATGAGGGTACAGATACAGATTCACACGTTAGAACTTGTTTTTCCCTCATACAATGTTCGCAAACACATCCCTCCACCAGTGCCCATTCTCCATCACCAATAAACCCAGTATCCCTCCCCCCCAATCCCATCTCCCCCCCACCCCACCCTGCCTCTGTGGCAGGGTACTCTCTTTTGATCTCTCTCTCTCCAATTGGGTGTTGTGGTTTGCAATAGGGGTATTGAGTGGCCATTGGCACACATCACTTTTGAGCAGATGTATTTATTTGAAGACTGTTTGACAAAGTTGACGAAGAACTGTAGCCCTGAGCCATGCAGCCACATCCCAAGGACAAACCCTGGTCCATTAAGAAAGAAGGGAAGGATGCTTATTGAATCAGAAGCATCCTTGACATAGGTGTTCCAGGTTCCTTTCGCATCTGCTACAATCAGTGACGGTTTCATTACCGAGTGACAGAGCATATCCATCCCTGTGAAATATCAACTCCTCGGAATCCAGGCATGAATTTCCACTCCTTCTGCCCTACTCTAGCCTCAGACAGATCACGGACCATATTTCAGGTTGATATAAGCAAAGACAAATTTTCTTCTTTCCATCACATTAGCAGATGGGGGAAACCCTGACCCCAGCTGTTCCCTTGGGAGCTCAAGTGAAAGATGGCTTCTGTCCACTGGCTCATGTCCCATCTGTTGTCTCAGCAAAGGCTTAGACCAGCGAACACTCCCCTTCCTGCTGATTGTCAAGGAGAATGGTAAGTCCGAGGCCTTTCGTCTTACTGGTGTGTTGCCAGAGCTACACTGATGCACTCGGCTTCATCACAGAGGGGACCAGAGCAGCAGCTTCAGCCCCTGCCCAGATATAAAGCAATGTCTCCTTTTCCTTCGGTTCTCAAAACACTGATGAAGCAGATGTTGGGAGCCAAGCCTGGAGACACTGAGATTTTTTTTTTAAGTCACAATTCCTGCCCTGAAGGAATTGTTTAGGATCCCCTGAAGGAGACAGTGATGAACTACTAACTCTATTGCAAAACACAATTGGGCAAGTCTTACTCGAGGTAAGTGCCATGAGGCTGTGGTGTGGCCAAGACAGAAATCAATTTTTTTTTTGCAGTTCGGATATTTAGTATTTATCATAATAAAGTACAATAAAACTTGTTTTTAACAAAGATCAGTTCTTTTTAAAAGTCTGGCACGTATTTCATTCTACATGTAGCAATTTATTTTCATTCTACATGTAACTTTAAAACTTATTTTCTGGTTTTTTTTAAGTGTTTTAATTGATAAGACTTACAACTGCAAGTGTGGCATTCTACAGCAGTGGTCATAATAGAAATATAAAGTATCCTCACATGTACTTCCTAAGTGCTTTGAATAGCTACATGGCAAATATATACAAATAAGAGGATGCTATTTTAGTAATATATTTTATTAATGGGTTATAGCCAATTTATGATCATTTTAGCACACAATAAATATAAACATAATATTGTTAAGATCTTTAATATTTGTTTTCACTGAAAGCCTTCGAAATGCTTCCTATTTTTACAGCATCTATTAATCCCATCTTCACAATTCAGGTACTTCATAGTTACATGTGGCTCTAGTGGCTACCTTGTTAATCACAGCAACAAGGGAAGTTCTATTACCTTGAAATATCAGTCTTCTTACCCATTTTCCTACCTGTTTTCAACCTGTTGCTCAGGTTGAATTTAATTATCACTATAATTAATTTTATTGTTAGT
The DNA here is from genome assembly GCF_027595985.1 of Sorex araneus. NCBI lineage: Eukaryota > Metazoa > Chordata > Mammalia > Eulipotyphla > Soricidae > Sorex > Sorex araneus. Next base: position 268,409,811 of record NC_073302.1, on the reverse strand, counting down.
TTTTGTTTTCTGGACTACATTTTTTAATTGATTTCTCCTATATCCATTCTCAGAAGCCTATTTAACATGTCAGTTGAGTGACCCTTCTCCAAGCTTTGGATACACATACATGCTGTATTGATTTGACAGTCATCAACTTTAACTGGTTGGTCAGGGACGATTTTGAAATCTGTTTAAAAAATAAATAAATAAAATGGTTAGCTTCAGGTAGGTGGGATGGTCATGGGGAGATGAGTAAAATTTGAACAAGTGTTTGAGACAGAGGAAGAAAGTGAGAGTTACCTAGAACATGAGCCAAGATGCAGTAGGCAGCACCGAATGCTCATTGGTGCAGGTGTGTGCCTCTTAAAGGAGGCGACGGAGGAGATTTGGGCCTGCAGCAGGTACGGCAGGAAGGGTTCTGAGTGCATACAACCAGGATCAGCAAGACTACCATGGTTGGGAATTTCTGAGCTGTGGGGCAACTTGCTTCGCTGACTCCACGTCGAAGGAAGATAATCCTGCTGACCTATGTGGGGAGGTGAGGTGGGAAAGAGAGGTTCAAAGAAGAGCAGAAGAGGGGCTGGAGCAATAGCACAGTGGGTAGGGCATTAGCCTTGCACGCAGCCAACCCGAGTTCAAATCCCAGCATCCCATATGGTCCCCTGAGCACCGCCAGGAGTGATTCCTGAGTGCAGAGCCAGGAGTAACCCCTGTGCATCGCCAGGTGTGACCCAAAAAGCAAAAAAAAAAAAAAAAAAGAGCAGAAGTGTCACAGCATCCACCGCCGTTTCCTGACAGCGAACTCTCCCAAGCACTGAGAGAAGTGTTTTGCTGCACGAGCCTCTTATTAGTCTCTCACTCTATTAGAGAAGGGTTATGACAGAAACCGAACAGTAAGCGAAAAGGCGGGGCAGCGCCCGGTCTATTCTAACTGTAGAGTCTGAGTGCTCGGCCAGGAGTATCATCATGCCACAGTTTTGTCACCAAGGTCATCCAGGCAGAGGACACGGAGGGCTTGGAGGAGGGCAAGTATGGGGTAAGCAGAACACTGACCAAATATGCCTGGGACAGAGCAAATGAAGTATGAGATCCAAAAGTAGGATTATAATAGACTTAACACCGTGGAACTTGGATGGCTAGAGAGGAAAATCGCAGGGACTCACACCTGGGAAAATTGGGGTCCAAGATTGAGGAGAAACTGCTGTGCAGCGGCAAGCAATAGCATTCATGTTTGTCTTCTTTTTTGCTAAGTTCAAGAAAGCTGTGTCCCATAGGGGGAACAAGCAAGGCCAGCAGCCCGGACAAGTTCTAATTTAGAATAAAACTCCCACTTGATTGACCGGCCTGCATAATCCTGATAGCCGTAAATCTTTTTGAACAAAACTTGGTTACCCCTCTGCATAGCAACATACCCATATATCTTAGGAAAGTGTAAAAAAAAAAAAAAAAAAAAACATTACGTTTTTCTTTTACTTTCAAGGAGTGGAATGTAAAATACCCACCAAATCTTCCTGGATGGCGCCAGGGTGAATGTATTCCTTGTTATTTCATTTAAGCTGTTAAATATCTATTAGCATAAAATGATGGGGTCTTCGCTGGTTGAGTTTCCACTTGCAGCTTTCTGAGCTCCCAAGCAATGAATGCACTTGATTGGAGCACTCCTTTTGTAAGACAGATCTACTTTGTGCCAGGGATGGTTGAGTCAGTGGCCTGTGGTCCCTCAGTGAAATAGCCTCCTCTGTGTTAAACTACAGGGAATCATAGAAGCAAAATGGTCAGCTCAGATCTTGGAGGGACCAAGCAGTGACCAAGCAAAGCCACATGCTGCGATTTGATTCCCTTTGGAAAACCTCAAGACACTAGCAAGCCCAAATGACTTGGAGAACTGAGTGGCTCTGACTCAGGGACGGCCTCTCCAGAAAGCAGCCCCGTCCTTCACAAAGTCAGGATGACTCTTCTCAAAGTTCTCTTCAATTTTGACACCGTGCATTTCTGGTTTTTCCAATGAGCCACCTGTCCCTCAGTAAGCAATGAGTGGAAGTGAAGGGAGGGGATTTAAGTGAAATCCCTCACACACACTTCTCTCTGTCTCTGTCTCTGTCTCTCTGTCTCTCTGTCTCTGTCTCCCTCCGCCCTCTCTCTCCCTCTCTCTCCCCCTCTCTCTCTTTGTCTTTCTCACACTCCCACCCCAACACCTTTATCCTTTCTTTCAGCCTCACTAACTTTTCTCACCACCTAGAATGAACAAATACAAGTAAGACATGAAGATCAGCAGCTTCATCAAAGCTCCTAGCTGTCAGGTTAAGGGGGAACATGTTTGCCAAATCAGAACACATAAACTTTTAGGATAGAAACTAGAATGTGAATTAAGCTCATATCACTCAAAAAGAGCTGAATGCATCTGAAACCAAAGCACGCTGTCAGCCACCTCCACTTGCTCGGGGCGCTGATGCCTCGATTAGAGATGCAAGAAGCTACCTGCTATTTTCGAATTATATGAAGTCACCTCAGGGTATCTACGAGCTTCTCACGCACAAGATACTGACTTTTTTCCCCTCCTTCTTCTTGGCTTAGAACATAGTTGTTGCTCCATCCAGCTAAGTACTATATCATAGATTGTTATTGCATAAGCTGTCATTAAGGTAGCTTGCCTTCTCACTGAAGACTCAGTCTGCAAACAATAATGGTTTGTTGCTAAAACCCCCTAAGACTAAAAGACACCTAGCTTTTTTTTTTTCAGGTAGTAAGTGTTCCCCTCAAAGATTAGGGAGCTGAAAGCTTAATTTCTAAAGAGGATTTTTTTTAATAATAGAGAACATTCTCTCCACCCCATTCTTTGACAAAATAAATTACCTTCTCTCCAGAAATAGTAACCAAATTTATAGGAACAAAGAGTAGCTCACATGATAGGTATCTAACGAATGAAGCTGCCAGTGTACATAGTATTACAGGCACTGTGCAGGACATGTTTCTACCTGAGGTACATAGATTCTGTTTTGATACTGGACTGCTTGAAAACATTTTTAGATGAAAATGGGATCATGAAAGCAAGGGACTGACAGCTCTGTGTTCAAAAGCCAAGGTTAATAAGGGCTTTTGTATACTTTCCCAAATAAATACATTAACACAGTTAACCTTTGACCGGCAGTGTCCTTAATCTTTCAGCCCCAAGCTTCTCCCGGGAAGGGTGTGACAATTCTGCCAACCCAAGTTTTGCCAAAAAGTGGGTTGAACCTTTATGATGGTTTAGACCGAAACCACCTTAATCACCTACCTTTCATCTTGCCAGATTTCCAGAATGTAACTATTCAAACTGTTCTTAGATTTCTTAGGCTTAATCTCTACCACGACCCCCCACTACTGTCCACACCCCACCAAACACTAAAATCACCAACCCTGAGATTGCATATTTAAAAAAGAAAAGAAGTGTGTTTTTTTTTTCTTTTTGAGTCACACCTAGCGGTGCACAGGGGTTACTCCTGGCTCTGCACTCAGAAATTACTCCTGGCAGTGCTCAAGGGACCATATGGGATGCTGGGAATTGAACCTGGGTAGGCCGCATGCAAGGCAAACACCCTACTCGCTGTGCTATTGCTCCAGCCCCAAGCAGTGGGTTTTATGCTTTGTTTTGTTTTGATTTTTTGTTCTTTTTTTGTTTTGGGTTTTTTTTTGTTTTTTTGGGGTTTTTTTTTTTTTTTTTTTTTCTGTTCACTGTGCTCAGAAGAATTCCCTTCAAACTCTGGTCTCAACATAAATATTCCTCCGGTCAGAGTGTTCAAATCCTTACAACTTAGATTGCGATCATTCCTTCATATCAGCACACATATGCCTCTAAGTCTACTAAGTTTCTGGAGACTTTCGTGAAACAACTTTCATCACACATGCAATTTATATTTCCAGGTACAAGTATTTCTCATGAAAATCTCTTTGACCTGAAATAACCCAATACACCTTAGAAACATGAGTCCACTGCTTACTCAACAGATCCACAGTAAACACCAATCAACCACATCACCATTTCCCCACTCCAAATCACCATGGCTTAACTCAACAGAGCTGGCACCCAGACAAAACATCCTAGGGCCTATCGTGGATAAATTAAACCATGGCTGTGCAATAGAATTAGTTTGGGGCTTGTGGCTTATGCAAGTAAAGTCGTGACTAAAATTCAAAAGTTCCACTCCTGGGACATAAAGGATGTTTGGATTTGACTGAAGCTTAATCTCTAAAGCTATGCAACTCTGGACCTGAAATCAGTATGGTTGCATTTCTTTCTGAACTAAATCCACTGCTTTAACCTACCGTCTTGAACTTCAAGTATCAGTTGACTAGTGAGAATTTGGGTGAGGGAGGAAATGTGCAGGATGTTCTACCGAGGCATGGTAGAGCCTTTCTGGACCTGCCCAGTGAACCTACACAGGAACTTGAGTGTTGCAGAAAGATTTATACCCCTCAACCTTCTGTTCACAACAAGATGGTGATTAGTTCCTGCCAGCATGCTTAAAAAGGTGAGAGTACTTTCCTTGTGCCAGAATGGAGGCAGGGAAACCACCAACGAGTCCATGAGTACTTCCTTTATTACTATTACCTCAAGTCCAGGGAACAATAGGTGAATGCACTTTGAAAGGCTCCCCTTGTCCCTGGAATCAAAGAACACATTTTGCCATTGACTAATTACTCATTTATTCATTCAACAAATATTTATTCACAGTATACTAAGTTCTTGGGTATATGCATCATTACCCTGGAAACACACTCTAACAGGAAACCCCAGCTAAATCAATGCTGGTTTCCTTCTTTCTTCTCTCTGGGTAAATACATTCTCATTGAAAACAAGGAACTGACATGCAATCCTTTAACTAAATTCAAGCTATAACATGAAGGATTATGGGAGCCTCCACTGTGCTGATTTATTTTCACATTACCTCATGTCCATGTGGTTAATGTTAACCGGAATTAAAATAAGGCAAACTCTCTCCTACAGGAGTAGATAAATTCATTAAGCTACATGTAGCTTCTATATGAAATTTCTTGATACAGAGTATCACTACATTTGAAAGAATTACAACAAATGTTTTCCTCTTCATTCTTTGGGTGTAGTTTGGCACATATAAGTTGGTTTTTTCTTCGTAACGTAACGTAAAGAGTGACATGATAGATTTGATCAGTAGCATTGTATTACAAAATCAACAAGTAATAATTACCCAGGTGACTCACGATGAGTGTAGAGCTGTTCTTAGCCTATCTAAAAAAAGGAAGAAAAGTTCATTAAAGTTCAGGTCTGGAGAATACAAATCTGAAAATCTAGGTTTCTGAAAATTGCCCTATTTCATGAAGGAAATGTTCCCTTAAAATTTGATTCTAACTGAGAATTTATGAATGGACAATTTAAATTCATTGTGTGAGAGATTAGTTATAAGACGGGGATCACACCATTTCTCTGTTTGTGTGAGCGACCCACAGGCATGGAATTACAAGTGCTTATTATTTCTGCAAATATACTATCACATAAAAATGAATATGGAATTCAAAGTGAACACTGCCAAAAAACAAGGAACAGCAGAAAAGTCATTGAGGAATAAGCTTTATGACAGTCTTCAGGGGTCTTATTCAATGGCAGCATCTAACCAAGAGGCACTTTCCTCTCATAAATGAAGTGAGTACAGGGTGCACCTACTGACGAGAGAAGAAAGGGTCATTAGGTAAACACACACTAGCAGAAGTCCTTTCTAAAATGAATAGAGTATCCTTAATCCTGTATTCTGGCCTCCAGATGATTTATGGCTCTTATTTTCTTTTCTCTTTTTCCTCGTAAGGCTTGCCAAAGTAGACTTTAACTCTGCCTTGAAGCATGCAAACACAGAGTTCTATCTTCCTTGATGAATCGGATTCTTGCCAAGTAAAGCTTTAATGACAAAATTATGTTCTAAAGAAAGGACAAGGTGATAGTCTAAAAGACAGAGGAAAAACACCACTAAGTGTTCCTTCGACTGTTAGAGTTTAGAAAATTGAAGTCTGTACTATGGTCTTGAGCCTCTGTATCCTGTGACTGACCCTCAGACTGCCCCGCCCCTCGCCCTATTATAATAGAAAAGTTGCACATGTATGAGAACTGAATTAATTCTCTTTGAGTATAGAGGATCTGCCTCATGATCCTTCTGGTTCTGCTTTATTCTAAATGACAAGGAACTATGTGTCTGCATTCTCTAATCCTTCCCCTCCCTCAATCATAAATGGTTTCACAACAGGCCCAATTCATGAAGTAGGCAAAATGGGTTTCTGGGACCTCGTCATATTCTTTTGTGGACTTTCCTCCATCCCCACTCACCTCCTAGCCTTCCAGAGCTCCATAACTATCCGACTTCCTCCAGAGAAATTCTGGAATTTCTCTCACCAGCCAAGATACATAATTGGAGTGGCAAAGGTATATATTAAATGATTTCTTGAACATTTCCAAAGTTGCAGACTTTCTTTTTTATTTTTCCAGTTTTCTCCAAGTGTCCTCTCTACACCAGGCTCATTGGGATCCCACATTGCATTCAGTGATTGTTTCTCTTGAGTTTTCTCCCATCTCTGATACAGTTTCTCAGTGCTCCTTGTACTTCATGGCCCCGACACTGAGGGATGCTCAATTGTTTTGTAGGATATCTCACAGATATCGTCTTCCTCCCCCCGCCCCGCCCTCGCAAACTTATCCTTCTGTTCTATTTAGGGAAACAATCTTATTCCCATTTCCAAATAATCAGAAAACTGCACCAACCCCTATACCTTCCTTTGGTTTTTAACAATATATATATATATATATATATATATATATATATATAAATTGCTTAGCATCCAAGTGAGGTGACAAGCATCCATCACTAATAGATATGTTGTCTCCCTGCCCCTCCAAGTGACTCTAACAGAGGTTGTAAGAAGTGATCAGGGCCAACATAAATTTTCAAAGAAGGGCCTTTTATGTTGTATTATGTTATGCTTTAAAATAAATATTAAGTAATAGGCTTTTAAAAATATATTGAGGGGCTGGAGCGATAGCACAGTGGGTCGGGCATTTGCCTCGCATACAGCCAACCCAGGTTTGACTCTCAGCATCCCATATGGTCCCGAGTACCGCCAGGAGTAATTCCTGAGTGCAGAGCCAGAAGTAACCCCTGAGCATTGCTGGGTGTAAACCAAAAGCAAATATATATATGTGTATACATATATATATGCACATACATATATACATATATATGCATATATATATTGAGTTCCCACAATCAATCATGATGGTTAGTCATAATGGTACATGGATCCTAAGAACTTTATCTTTACCTTCAGCCTATGGGTGGGGTCAAGTATAGGATTTTATTTTTTATTTATAGAATGATTATTTTAGATACTTCATTGAAAATTTATAGGAACAGGAACAGAAGCAAAAAGACTGATTAAGAGGTTATTACAAAAATACCAGTGAGAGTTGATGATATCCGGAAGTAAAGTGAGTTTCTTTTGGAAGAGACACTCCCAGCAGTGCTCAAGCGATCCATGGACCACTTCTAATGATGCTGTGTCAACCAGCAAGACGGATCCATGCTCAGCTTAAAAATGCATCCCTGCTCAGCCCTGTAGTGCTGGGGATCACTAGAGACACCACAAAAGTACTCGGGACCTCCAGAGTTACCTCTGTCAGTGTTCAAGGAGCTAGGTGTTGCTAAGGATCCAAGTGGAGTGACATGCATACAGCACTAATACATTAGCTATCTCCATGGCCCTCCAAGTGTCTCTAAGAGAGGTTGTAAGAAGTGATCAGGACCAAAACAAATTTCAAAAGAAGGGCCTGTTAATGATATTTTGTTTCAAGTTTTAAAATAAATATTAAGTAATGGACTTTTTTTACTCAAGCAGGCACCAGTAACATCTCCATTGTGAGACTTGTTGTTACTGCTTTTGGCATATCAAATATGCCACAGGTAGCTTTCCAGGCAGGATACTCTTGGTAACTTGCTAGGCTCTCTAAGAGGAACAGAGGAATCGAACCCAAGTTGGCTACATGCAAGGCAAACGCCCTACCCACTGTGCTATAGTAAATAAACAAAATAGATATCCACGTGGAGGTTTGAAGCAGGCAGTTGGAGGTGTTTAAAAAAAGGGGTTTAAGAAAGTGTAAGAAAGGTTTAAGAAAGTGTAAGAAATACTAGAAAAAAGAACTTAGAGATTCTCCCACAATGGATGATTTTTAGAGATGGAAGACTGAATTCGTTCACAAAAGGAAAAAGAAGACTATAAAAATGAACAGCAACCCAGCTCTGGGTTCCAACATGCGCCAGTTTGAGAGAGATGGAAAAATGTTACAAAAGCTGTTATGAAGGGCTTTGGAAGGGTAGGAGATGGGGTGGGGGGGTGTAGTTCAGTGGCTTTGACTTCAGCTTCCTCGCAGGAGAAAGCAGTTCGATTACCTTTGCCATTCATGTGCCAAGCACGATGCTGTCATCTCTGCTATCTGTGTTTCCCAGTGCTGGAACGGATTTCTGGCTGGACCACAGCTGGCATGTGTGATCACTCTATAATTGAAGGGGAGCATCGTCCCATGAGCTCTACAACTAAATGATGTGTGAGCACCACAGTAAGGAAGTATAACTCCTGGTGAACAGGAGTGTGTGTACCTCACAGACCTTTGGGAGAACCACACAAAGAACGTGTGCAAGCACCACAACAAAAGACAAATGACCTCTAGCAAGCACCCAAGCAAGTGGCTGAGCACAGCTGTCTGATGTGCAACCCTCATTGCGTACCACAGCGTAAAATGTGAGTGTGCCATCTCTGGTCATCACAACAGTAACCAAAGAAGGGGAACATTAAGATATTAAGGTATAGCAACCAGGAAAGTGTCAGAAAACCCTAGCAATGGATTCTTTCTCCTCCCTTGTCCCTCGTTAGTCTTCATCTTAGTCCATTTCTTTAAAATCTAATCTACTCTTTTGTAGTTAGTTTTCAAATAAAAATATAGATAACCTTTAGGGGCCTGTTAGATAGTACAGTGAGTAGGTATTTGCTTTGCATGCAGCCAACCTGGGTTTGATGCCCGGAACCCCATAAGCACCAGCTGTAGTGATTTCTGAGTGCAGAACCAGGAGTAAGCCCTGAGAACCACCATGCATAGCCCAAATACATTTTTTTAAATGGAAAGAAAAATAAATTATTTTAAAATAGTATCCAAAGCATTTACAATGGCATTATTTATGTTTGATATGAGAATTGAGATGATAACCTATAAAGGACTGTATAGTGTTTAGAACATGGAAATGTTAGCTTTTACTGTCATTACTACTTTCTGGGACTGGAGTGATAGCACAGCGGTTGGGCTTTCGCCTTTCATGCGGCCGACCCGAGTTCGATTCCTCTGCCCCTCTCGGAGAGCCCGGCAAGCTACCGAGAGTATCGAGCCTGCACGGCAGAGCCTAGCAAGCTACCCGTGCGTATTGGATATGCCAAAAACAGTAACAACAAGCCTCTCAATGAGAGACATTACTGGTGCCCGCTCCAACAAAGCGATGAGCAACGGGATGACAGTGACAGTGACAGTGACTACTTTCTGGGGGTCAATGAATAGCTGAATATCTGGGAGAGGTATGTTTTCTTTCATTCTAATGCCTAATCTGCGTTATACATAATTAATGCTCAAGAAATGATCACTGAATGAATAGAGCAAAGAAGAAAAAATTAAGGGTACAGTGTATCCCACAATCATTTATTCTCACAAAATTTCAAACATAGTTCCTTTAGACACTTAAGTGAATGAAAAGATACAGCATTTTACCACATAATCATAAATTTTATGCCAAATGTTTTTGAAAAAAAACATGACTGTTATGTGAAGTGTGGTGGGCTCCTTTTGGGGGGTCGCTAGTGTTACTTAAAAACAGGATGTAATGATGATGCAGTGGCATTGCTGATAGGATGAAATATGGAAAGAAGTTTCCAGGGGTTCTTTACCAGTGCCTGTCACAACAGATGACCTGGGTGAAAATCTCCATCGATATTCATGCTCAGTATTTCGAATGTCAAAAAGTGCAATAAATCCCTGAGAGACCCTTGTGTAGAATGTTTCTTTATTGCATTTACTTTCTCTGGATTTATAGTCAACCCATGTCTCCCAAGAAGACAGGAGATGACATAGGGATTTGGTAGCAGCCAAGGTACTGCTTTGTGTCTTGATACCATTAATGTTAGAATTATTTTATCTATGTAACTATGATAGATATAAATAAATTGATTCATCATCATCATTAATGACCATACTCTCAAGGACAGGTTATCTAAGTGCTGACATCTAAAATAAAAGCATATGTTTCACCCCAGGCAACTTAGTTAATTCTTTTTTACCTCAGTGGTTATAGCTGTAAAACTTGAGATGAGAGGACTGAGAGATAGCACAGCAGGTAGGGCATTAGCCTTGCAATCAACTGACCAGGGTTTGATCCCCAGTATCCAATACTGTCCCCAGAGAAGAGTGAGAAACAAATCCTGAGTATAGAACCAAATGTAACCTCTGAGCATCACTGGGTGTGGCCCCCAAACCAAAACATGAACAAAGACCAACTTGAACTGAGACTTCTTCCTATAGAATTTAGTGGTGAAACACGAGCATTTCTGAAAGTCCTTTTTTAGTAAGCAGTACAGTAGTGTTAAATAGAACTCAGAATTCTATTATTGATCTATACTGAATGGCTAAATGGGCAGGCAAAGGAAAACATATATTGAACATTCCGTATCTAAGGCACTATCCAATATCTCATTACAATTTTATAGATTGGATGTTAATATTAGCATCAGCAATCTCTTTAAGAATTTATATAACAAAGATAGGGACTCAAGTTCTTCTAATCCAAGTGAGTGCTTTTTCCCCTGCACCAGGCTACAAAATGAGTTAGATATTCTACACTGAATTGGATTGACAACAGAAAGTCACTGTCACTGTCACTGTCATTCTGTTGCTCATCGATCTGCTCAAGCTGGCACCAGTAACATCTCCACTGTGAGACTTGTTACTGTTTTTGTCATATTGAATATGCCACAGGTAGCTGACAACAGAAAGTACTTGGGTGAATTTTGAATGAGGGAAAAAAAAACACCTCAGTTCTATGTTTTTGCCTCCTGGAGGTACTTCTAATGCATTCTACCATTATAATTATGTGAATTAAATTGTAAAACTCCTGTTTGCTGGTTTAGTTATATTAATTCATTGGAAGCAGGTTTTTATGCAATAAATACCTGTAATTTTTAGGTCAGTATTACAAACCTGCTTATTTTCAATGTTTTCTGCTTATTTACATTGCCTCTCCCGTGTGAGAGAGGATAAGAGGAAAGACAGATGTAAGTAGCACCAATTGAATATTCAGAGTTCCCAGTATCATTAGAACCCAGCTGATAAGAATCTTTCTGAAATTAGCTTTGTTTGGTTGGGGTGCATATGTCCCACTTTACAGAGAAAAGCAATCAGTAGAATACAAGTATATTTCAGATATTTAACCTTGCATCAAAAAGTCGATTTCTAGACGGTCTCCGCCCAGATAAGATCCGGAGCTGCCGTGTGCGAAACGGACCCTCTGATCCTAAAGACTATGATCCGAGAGGTCTTCCATTGGCACCCAGAGCAGTTTCTTACAGAAATGCATCTAGACTGTGAGCTGAGCTGAAACATTAGAAATCCAAAACCGAGCTCATAGAGTCTTCATTCTCAGCAATGGAAAACAAATTATTAAATGATGCCTTCTCAGCAGGCCTGATTGTTGGGGGGAAATTCCAAACAATAATAGTGAGTTCTGTATTGAAATATTGAATGTATTCAAAGTATAGAGAGAATAAAGTGAAGATCATTAGCTACTCCGATTGGGGGGCTGGAAGGGGGATATATTGGGGTTCTTGGTGGTGGAACATGTGCACTGGTGAAGGGATGGGGGTGTAATCATTATATGACTGAGACTTAAACCTGAAAAAAAAGGCAATTTCTAGAGTTTTCCCAAATCTGTGTGCATTTGGCATTCGGAGATCAATTAGCTATACCTCATACATCTACATTTACTTGGCTGCACAATGAGAATTCTTATCTTTAATCATGACTTGGGGGCACTGCAATGAAATCATTTAATGTTTTCACTAAATCATACTTACTAGGGCAGAAAATTGAAATAACATGCTTTAGAACAATTTTTTAAACAAAAGTTAAAATTTTAAAATGCTTTTCTAGTTAATCTCCAGTTAATTAATTTTTTGACTCTATTACATTGCTTCAGCCTGTGATGAAAAGTAACATAAAATGAAAAGAATTTCTCTACAAATGAATCATTTTAGCATGCATCCATTTAATGCCAGGTATTTTGTTGTTAGTAGTATGTGAGAATAAACATAAAGTAGCTGCACTTATTTAGAATAAGTTTGGCAAACTTCAGCCATGTTTATATATCATTCATAAGCTAAGAATATTTTTTCTGTTTTGTAATGGTTGAGGGGAGAAGTCAAAAAAGAGATATAATTGTGATGTGAAAGTTTTATGACATTCCAAATATCTGCCACAAATATTGGAACAAATAAAATTTTACAGTGATACAGTCAACACATTCCTTTACAGTTTATCTATGCGTGCCTTTTCACTAAGACAGCCCAGTTGTGCACCAGAGACTATTTGGCCTGCAAATCCATCTACAGAAAAAATCCATAAAGAAATAGAGCAAAGCAAATGCACTTAGTTTTCATAATGTGATTAATGTTGTCACAGAGGTATACTAACAGTGGAAAGTTACTTGTTCTATTGTAGAATTTGGAGTTCTATGTGTATGATAAGTTCTCACTAAACCCCATCCTTGGATTCTTGGAAAACAACATCTGGTTTACAGAAACAGGAAGTTCAAGAACATCATTTTGTTCCAAGTAATCAATTTTCATCAACATTGTAACAGTATTATTTGAAGACCTTAGTATATTTAATGAGAATAAAGATAATGACGGCCAAGAAAGGGATTCTAAAGCAAAGCCATGAAGAATGGGGGTGAAACGTACGAACAGAGAATAACAAGCCGTATTATGTCTGCAAGTTCTAGAAGGTGCAGAAAGAAGTGGGTGATGAGATTAAGAAAGCATATGAAATCAGATTCCCAATTTGATACCCTATTGCATTCAAAGACGAGGTGTCTCCAACAGATAGAAAGTCACTAGAAAATCTTAAAGGAGAAGTGCTTTATCGGATCTGCTGTGTTTAAGAAAGAGAAGTCAAAAGGCGGAGGAAGCAACTCAGTGGTAGAGCACTTGGTCCTGCACATGTGAGGGTGCTGGGTTTAATCTCAGCATTGCCCCTCTGCCAACTACATGTATCTACAATTGTAGCTGAAGGGCGGAGGCAGGAGAGAAACTGAAAGAAGGAGGGAAAAAAAAAGAGCAGAGAAACTAGATAAGGGGTATTGCAACAGCCTGGTTGGAGATAATGATCTTATTCGAGATAAGTTATAACAGGAGGGTGGCATGGAATCCAGAGATGCAAAAGCATTTCAAATCACCTGCATCGCAGACTGCCTGGATTATAAGTAAGAAAGAAAGAGAGCAAAGTGTTAATGGGATATGACAATTGATTGAAATCCTTAGCTAAAAAAAAATCCACACATGAGTTCCTTTGAAATAAGCTTTTCAAAGGAAAACACTTTCTTTGGCCTCTTTTATTGCTCTACCTTGGGATACAAAACAATGTCTGATGTAGTGAACATTCAGTATTTAAATAAACCAACGAGCAAGACAGAAAACTGCGATGAAAGTAGCTTTGATAGAAATTATTGGAGTTTTCTCCTATTCCCTTTCAGTGAGAATAAAATTAATAACAAACTGGGTTTGACTTGAGGTGCCTATACATATAAGTATATGGTACTCTAGTGAGGCATTTAATTCAAATCATCTCATTGAACTAGTACAACATGGAATCCACTTTATGAAGTTACATACTAATAATCTTTAAAAGTCAGACATCTCTTTGTAGGCAGTTATGCCCATTGTCATCTTTTAATGACCAATTCTGTTGATGATAAGCAAATTTATCTCTCTAGCTAAAATTGTTCTCTCTTGAGTTCTAAGCAAGTATCTTTTTGACAGCTTCACTTGACTATCCTGCAAATACTAAAAACAATTGTACATGAAAATATTTAAATCAGTGTCTCCATTTCTTTTTTTTTTTTTTTTTTTTTTTTTTAAATTTTATTGAATCACCATGTGGAGGGTTACATAGTTCTCAGGATTATGTCGGTTATACAGTTCTCAAACACCCTTCACTTCACCAGTGCCCATCTTCCACCACCAACCCCCCCAGTATACCTGCCGCCCCCTCCCACCTCCCCAGTCCCAACCCTTGCACATGATATGTTTCACTTCGTTTACGCCTTATTTCGATTACATTCCATGTTTCAACATACAACTCACTACCGTTGTTGGGGTTTCCCCCAAAAAAGAAAAGCAGTCCTATTGCCAAGGAGGCATTTGATAGTTCTCCATTGCTAAGAATATAGAGATATTAAGTCCCGCTGTTTGTTACATAGTTTTTCTTTTTCCCCCTTGCCCCGCGCCACCGAGTTCACGCCTGTTTTAGTAATCGCCACGCTGCCTGACAAGGGAAAAAAAACCGAAAAGGATGGTTATTTCCCGTCATCAGCAGGCGTGGGGCTCTGGCTTAGTTGATAGACTTGTAGAGTATCTGCAAGCAGTCTCTGGAACCGACGGTCTTGCGCTGGTGTCGGCTCCGGCTCGAGATTCCACCAGCGTCCCGCTGTTCCTTGTACATAATTTTTCCCCTTATATCCCATTCCCACGCCACCAGGTCTGTTTGCTTAATGGGCATCACACTGTAGTTGATGACACACCGCGTTTCTTCCCGAGAAAGAAGAAAATTTCTTCTCAGCCGGCGTGGGGATATAGCTTAGTTCAGTCTAGTGAGATGGCTACCACTTTGATTGCCTTCAATATTTCAGCAACAGACTTACTATTAGGATCTCCCACAAAAGTCCGCCCCATTAGAAAGGAACCATTACATATTGCTCATACTAAGATGACATTAAGTCGCGCGGCCGCGGCAGCGGCTGCGCGGTTTTGGGTTTCTGTATAAAGTCCAGGGAAAGTACAACCAGAAATAACATCACTATAAACTTTTACCCTTTTATGGTGCTCATAAGATGGAGAAACCTAGAGAGAGGCTCGGCGTCTCCGTTTTGCGCTCAGGAAAACCGCGGCCCCTGCGCTGTGTTCAGGAGGGAGGAGTTGAGAGAGAGACAGGTTAAAAGAATTGGGGGATGCCCGGGTCCCACAGCTTCAGCACGCCGTGGGGTCTCTGGTCCCATGCCGGAATTAGTTCAGTGGGCTGCTTGGGGTCCGAGGGCGCTCCCTCGGGCCCCTCCATCATGCTCCTTCCACAGCCGGGTCCAAAAGGAAGCACACGTGGGGGAGGTGGGTTTAAGTATCTAACTGCGGTGGGCGGGGGTCGCCGCCCCCGCCCCCTGGGGACTCCCGCAAGCGCGCTCACGTCCTGTTTTGGCTGAATCGGCGACTCCGTTTTGCGCTCAGGAAAACCGCGGCCCCTGCGCTGTGTTCAGGAGGGAGGAGTTGAGAGAGAGACAGGTTAAAAGAATTGGGGGATGCCCGGGTCCCACAGCTTCAGCACGCCGTGGGGTCTCTGGTCCCATGCCGGAATTAGTTCAGTGGGCTGCTTGGGGTCCGAGGGCGCTCCCTCGGGCCCCTCCATCATGCTCCTTCCACAGCCGGGTCCAAAAGGAAGCACACGTGGGGGAGGTGGGTTTAAGTATCTAACTGCGGTGGGCGGGGGTCGCCGCCCCCGCCCCCTGGGGACTCCCGCAAGCGCGCTCACGTCCTGTTTTGGCTGAATCGGCGACTCCGTTTTGCGCTCAGGAAAACCGCGGCCCCTGCGCTGTGTTCAGGAGGGAGGAGTTGAGAGAGAGACAGGTTAAAAGAATTGGGGGATGCCCGGGTCCCACAGCTTCAGCACGCCGTGGGGTCTCTGGTCCCATGCCGGAATTAGTTCAGTGGGCTGCTTGGGGTCCGAGGGCGCTCCCTCGGGCCCCTCCATCATGCTCCTTCCACAGCCGGGTCCAAAAGGACCAGTGTCTCCATTTCTGCTTCACCACACACACACACACACACACACACACACACACACACACACACACACATTCACTCATTGGTTCACTCACGCACATTTGCATATTATCTTTTCTTGAGCCTCTATAATCTCAGGAAATATAATTATAAATGGTCAGTTGTTCAAAAAAGAAAACTGGAAAAAAAACTTGAAGATTTTTACTTCCTTACCACTAATACTCATAGGTCAAAATTGAAAGCTATACTCCTAAATCTCTTTTCCAAGTCAGTTTTCACAATATTTTGTTGTTGTTCGGGTTTTTTAAAAAAAAAATTATTGACGCACAGTGAGATAGACAGTTACAATGTTGTTCATGATTGGGTTTCAGTTACATAATGTTCAAAAATCCATCCCTTCACCAGTGTACATTTCCTACCACCTCTGTAGAAGCACTTTTCTTCTCTCTCTCTTTCTCTGTCTCTCTGTCTCTGTTTCTCCCTCTCTTTCCTTTTGGACATTATGGTTTGCAATACATATACTGCACATTATTACTTAAGTAACTGTCTAGCATTGCTTTTTATTCCATTCCATAGTTCATAGCAGAGATGACATATAATTTATCTGATTATCAGAATACATGGTAATAAAACACCAAATATATGTATATTTTTGTGTAAGTTAAAAATATTTAAAAAGTACTGTTTTGGTGACTGATATACAGTAATTTTACTACTTTTAAATAAGAGACGATGACTTAATTACTGATTCTTTAATGTAAATCTTTTTTTAATATTTTGATTATTGAATCGAATGAATCACTAAAATTCTGCTGTGATGAATCAGTGTTCTTCTCATGGTTGGAAGTGCCAGTAAAATTCAGATCAGATCAGTACATGTCTAATACAAAGTAAACATACATGTGAACTTCAACACTGTTAGGTAAGATTACTCAGGACAAATATTTCATCTCGAATGGAGAGCCAAGGTTGACTTATAAACCACAACATGATGTCCCCAAGTTGTCTTTCCACTGGTACAAGGAACTGCAAATAGAATTATAGAATTTCATATGCATGCCCTATGTCACATATTGTTAAACAGCTGTCGAAAAACCTGCACCAATTGCCTAAAGGGTTATACAGAAAAATGCAGGTTTTCCCCCTCAAATCTCCTTTTTAAAATGCATGTATGTATATATATGTATATACATATATACATACAATTTATATATATATGAGGAAAATGACAGCAATTCCAGAAGAATTTTTTATCATCTGAATTCCCCCAAACAGTCAGCTGTTTGAGAATCCAGATGCAAACTACAGTTGTGATATTAGTTCATTAAGAAGCTGTATAAATAGGCCAGAGCAATAGTACACCCTGTAGGGCACATTGCCTTGCACACTGCCAACCTGGGTTTAATCCCCAGCATCCAATAGGGTCCCCTGAGCACTGCCAGGAGTAATTCCTGAGCTAGGAGCCAGGAGTAATCCCTGAGTATCGCTGGGTGTGACCGAAAAAGAAAAAAAAAGCTGTGGAAAATAAAAATGAAAACCAGAATGACTTAAATAAACTATACTTTTAATTTTCTCACAGTCCCCATGAAAGTGTCAATATCCAACACAGCCACTGCTGGGCTCCACACTTCCAGGATTTTCACCTACCCACTCGGTCAACTTCCGCTGACAGATTCTGTTTCTTGCTTTCAAAGACAACTTTACTTCTGACCAGATGTGATGATTAATTTTTATGTAGAAGCTTTACTGGTTCATAAGGCACCAGGCATCTGGTCAACATTTATTCTGTCTACAATGGTATTCGGGGACGAGATGGACGTTGGATTGGTAACATAGATTTCTCTCCCCCAACCTCTGTTACTGATTCATAGGTTGTGAAGGTCTGTGTTGAACAATGGCTGACCCTCCTGCCAGCAGTGGAGTTTGCCTTTACCTGACAGTCTTTGAACAAGGAATTCAGTCTTCTCCTACAATCTTCTCCTGCCATTAGACATGGAACCCACACTGGAATTTATATCCTGGGCTCTTCTGGTTTTTAGAACTTCAGACACAGATTATCATTTTGATCCCTGAAACTTATAGGTCTCTTGGAGGGCTTGCTCAGGATGGGAAATGCATGCTGAAAGTAGACTGTAGACCAAACATGATGGCCACTTACTACCTGTATTGCAAACCATAACACCCAAAAGGAGAGAGAGAGAGAGAGAGAGAAAGAGAGAGAGAGAGAGAGAGAGAGAGAGAGAGAGAGAGAGAGAGTATGAGGGAATGTGCATGCCACAGAGGCAGGGGAGGGATACTGGGAATATTGGTGGTCAAGAATGGGCACTGGTGGAGGGATGGGTTCTTGACCATTGTATGACTGAAATGCAATCACAAAAGTGTGTAAGTCTATAACTGTTTCTCCTGGTGATTCATTTAAAAATATTTGAATATTTTTTTATTTTTAAAAACTTTAAAAAAGAAACTTACAGCTCTCAAACTTGCCCACTGCAGATCTTGGGACATCTCAGTTTCCAAAAACTGTGTAAGTCATGAACTTACATAGTTTAAAAAAATGTTTGTTATCATAAATCATCCCCCCCACACACAAAAAAAAATGCAATCTTATGTATATGCCCATTAGGTGATGCTTTTCTGAAAAAAACACAAAATAGCACAGACTTAGGCTTAAAGAAAGTTTTAGGAATGACAGAACTTTAGAATGAAATGTTGAATTGTTTCTGGGGTTTCTAAAGTTGTCTTTCTAATCTGATTAACTTTAAGGTGTTAGCTACTCTATTTTTAGTAGAAAAGAGAGCACTGCCACTTTTGCAATTGAAGCAGAGAAAGGAGTCCTCTTGGATTCTCCTAATCAGACATCTTACAAAATGCAAAAGTCAAGGTGGCTTTGCACGTCACACTATTAACATTTTTTCAAAACTGAAAAATTATAATGAGAGTGCCTAACTGTGCTGAGCAAAGAAGTAAAAAGAAAAGAAACTGCTGGAATTTGGATTCTCAGGTCAAGGACCACATGAAATGACTTTAAAACTTTCTATACATTCCCTAAAGAAAACCTTATCTCCTTCCTGTAACCAAGGGATTCTGAGATTTCTAAAAAAAATTTGTGAATGGGTTTTTTGATTTTGTTAAATATGTTTTCTTCTTATACTGTAATAGTAATATGTCTTTTTTTAGTTTATTAATAATTGACACAAATTATATTTGCTTTTTTTTTTTAATTAAACAAGCCCTGCATTCTGGGGATAAGTCACACTTGGTTGTAATTTATCTGTTAAAATAACTGTTAGATTGTTTGATTCGAAAAATCAAGCATAAAATCTATGCTATGACTGAAAAAAATTGCAAGGGAGCTACAAGATTAAATTCCTAGCTTCATCCTGTGTCTGATCTTTACGTGAGGGCCTTGACTGGAAAAATTGGGATCCCATAAGTTGGAATTGAGGCATATGGGTCCGGTGAAGCTGGGGACACTGAGTCCCAACATTGTGATGAGCTTTCTTAGCCAAGGAAGCAACTCCCCTAGCGGCTACAGGAGGGGTCTCCGCATTGCAAGAATTGTGACCTCTCTACGCCCAGTCTCAAGAGACTAATCTGCATTTCCTAAGAAAACTAAGAACTTCCCTCTAAACTATCCCAAACTTTCCTTTGCTTCTTGATCATAACTCGACTCAAGTCTGTATAAACAAACCCTTATACACCTACAAAGTGTGACCCAGGAAGAGGTGTTATGATATTCCAAAATAACTACTTGAGTTTCCTCATTTATAAAGGGAAAAATCTGGGGAAAGTGCGGAAGGAACATATAGTTTGATGAGGCCAGATGCAGCTAACTTATAGAATCCATTAGATCATATAAACAGAAAATTTTGTCATTAATCAATGAAGATAGCTTCATAGCTTCACTTCTTTTTCCAATCAGGATGACCTTAAACATTTTTTTCTTTTCCTAACCACTATGCTGAGAAGTTCCAGTATGACTGACATTAACTGAAAATCATAAGAACAAATACCCCTCTTCCAAATCTTAAGATTCTATTTTTCACTATTAACTCTTAGTCATAGATGCTTATAGATGCTCTTCACTATGTTGAGAAAGTTCTTTCGTTTCTTTTGAGTTCTTTGTGAATGGTATTTGATTTTGTTAAATGTGTTTTCTTCTTATGTTGTAACAGTAATATGTCTTTTTTAAGTTTACTAATAATTGATATGAATTATATTAGTTATTATTTTTTAGGGACTGGAGCAGTAGCACACTGGGTAGGGTGTTGCCTTGCACATGGCCAACCCTGGTTCAATTCCTCCGTCCCTCTCAGAGAGCCTGGCAAGCTACTGAGAGTATCCCGCCCGCAGGCAGAGTTGGCAAACTACCCATGGCGTATTCGATATGCCAAAAACAGTAACAACAAGTCTCACAATGGAGACGTTACTGGTGCCCCCTTTAGCAAATTAGTGAAAATCGAGCAAATTATTTTTTAAAATTAAACAAATCCTGCATTCTGGGGATGAACCACACTTGGTTGTGGTGTATCTGTTAAAACATTGTTAGATTTGATTTGCTAATATTTTGCTTAGAAATATTTTATCTGTGTTCATGGCAGATAATGACCTGTAGTGTGTTCTCTTCATATAATATCAGAGTTTGGGCATAAGGATTATAAAATGAGTTCATAGTTTTTATAGAATTGTTATTATTTCTTTCTTAGATATTTGGTAAAATACACCAGTGAAGGAGTCTGGTGACTGAAATTTTCTTTGTGTAAAAGTTTTAAGTTAAAAAATCAATTTTACAAATAAAGTTATTTTGTTTAACTATTTTTTTAGTGAGATTTGGTAGTTTTTGTCTTTTGAGGTATTTTCACGTTTCACCTAAATTGTCAAACTTATTAATATAAAACTATGTCTTCTAGTCCTACTGTTATTTGTAAAACCTCTTCTGATGTTAACTTCTCTGTTCTGGTACTGGTCATTATGTCATGTCTCCTAATTTATGTCACGTCTCCTTTTTTTTTTTAAATAATCCTGACTAGAAATTTTTCAATTTTATTCATTGAAAAAAATAGCTTGTGGTTTAATTTCTCTTCTATTAGTTTTCTATTTCCTAGATCATTTATTTTCTCCTTAATCTTTATTTTCTATTTTTTATTTGGGTAGAATTTGCTCTACTTTTTCTAGTTTTTTATGAAGAAACTGAGATAATTAAGATCTTTCTTCTTTTTATAATATAAGCATTTAGTACTATAATGTTCCCGTAGGGCTGGAGCAATAGCACAGCGGGTAGGGTGTTTGCCTTGCACACAGCTGACCCAGGTTCAATTCTGCCCCTTTCGGAGAGCCTAGCAAGCTACCAAGAGTATCTCACCCGCACGGCAGAGCCTGGCAAGCTACTTGTGGCATATTCGACATGCCAAAAACAGTAACAAGGAATCTCACAATAGAGACGTTACTGATACCCACTCAAGCAAATTGATGAGCAACGGGAAGACAGTGATGATAGTGACTGTTCCCGTAAATTCTGCTTCCAAGTAAACCATTGTGTTTTTGTATGACTTGCTTGCATTTTAATTCTGTTCAGTGCACTTTCTAACTTTCTTTTTTATTCCTCTTTTGACTTATATTTATAAGTTTTCTTTAGTTTCCTAATATTTGGGTGTTTTCCAGATTTATTTCTGTTATTAATGCTGGTAGATATTGTGAATTTTACTTTGTTTGATGATCATGTTTTGCTTTTATTTGTAGGCAGTTCTACTCCTTTAAGATTCTTTTTTAAATTGTTAGATGGGTTTGGGCAGTTCTCAGATGAGGAATAATTATTCTTGAATATGATGAGAGGACTTTCTGTATTTTTTAATCTGCCATGAATCAAGAAATTTATTTTTCAGTCTGGCCAGTGAGAACAGGCCACAAAATATTACTCCATCTAGAATAAAAGCAAAATTTCCTATTACATGAACTTGAATAAACCACTACAGGAATGTGAAGAAGGGAAAGACTTTCGACATGGCCAATTTAGAATACTTGGAAAAAGAAGAAATATTGGGTTATTTATGAATTAGTTGCATTTTCCAAGTAATAGAAATTACTTGGAAGTAATAGAATCCTAAAGCATAGGGTTGATTGTAGAAATGTTTGAGTAACACCACGCAGCTAAGTGGAAATGTAGACTAGAAAGGAAAGTGATTGCATTGAGAAAGAAGACAGAGTAGAGGATCTGAAAGCTAGCTCAATGGGCTGATTGCTCTGTGTGTGTGTGTGTGTTTGTGTGTGTGTGTGTGTGTGTGTGTGTGTGTGTGTGTGTTGGGGCGGTGGTTAGTGTGTAGTGATAAACAAGATAATAATTATTTTGGATGGATCTGTAGGATATCATGCTGAGTGAAATGAGTCTGAGGAAGAGTGACAGAAACAGAATGATCGCTCTTATATGTGCGTTATAAAGAAACAAAACAGGGATATAATAATGCCTCAAATTGAGAGCTGGTCTTCAGTTGGAAACTTAGGAGAGAGGGATAAGGGAGAGATTAGGATAGTGGGAGACACTGGGAACTACAAGTCGAAGGAAGTGGACATTCTGGGCAGAGAATGGTGCTGCACTATTGTTTATTTATTAATTTTCTTAATTGAATCACCATGAGATAGTTACAAAGCTTTCGAATTTGAGTTCCAGTCATCCCCTCACTAGGACACATTTTTCGCCACCAAAATCCCCGGTATGCCCCACCCCCATCCCAACCTTTCCCCTGCCTGTTTGGCAGACAATTCCCACAATACTCTCTCTCTCTCTACTTTGATTACATTCAATATTTCAACACCAGTCCCACCATTATTATTTGAAATTTCCCCACCACCACTCAAACCTGCCGAAAAGGCAATGCTAGCCAATTTATTTTGCATTGCTTGTTATGAATAGCACAAGCTGTTGCAAGGCTGCAAGAGCTCCTGAAATTCTAAAATTTTTAGATAATTAGGGCTAGGAGAGGTCTTTGCAGTGAGCTGCTCGGTTCCAAGATTCTTTTATGTGTCTCTGAATCACAGCTGTTAAGGAGCTTAAGTAGTCGCCGGAAGCAGTTGGTATGCATCATGTCAAGGACCCATCGGGGCAGAGGGATAAGACCGGCCAGCCCATCCACCTCCCATGAGGCCTGTCCTTTACTGCTCCCTGGTACCTGGACTTCTCATTGGATTCTAGAAGATGGCGCCTCCAGGATTCCTAGCAGGCAGGTGGAGGGACAGGAACTGCACTGTTCTGCATGAAACTCTGCCATGTACCATAGAGTAAACCAGAGTGCCAAAATTTTAAAAGTAAAAATTTTTAAAAGATCATGTATTTAATCAATTTGTATGATGACTGACAGATAGTCAATGCCAAATGTATGATAGGTACCCATGCATCAAGATTTCTAGCCACAAATATTTTAGTTTTTATAATTCTGTTCCATTTTTTGTAGACCAGACTATTATTTTTATATAGGAGCCTTGCCCAACAATACTCAGGACTGCACAGGAAGTCTTGAGGTGATTCTTAGTCTGACTATGTGGACATGATCTTTCAATGTTTGGACTCAATATTGCAGTGATCTGGCCTGGTGATCCCAGGAGCCAGTTGAGCCAAACTTGGTAGCATTCGGTGGATCATGGAGTAATATGGATTGAATTTAGGACCAGACGTGTGCTCCACTCATTTGAGTTATATCCCTGGCCTCAATAATTGAGACTTATATTCCATTAAGTCAGACTTTTTGGGTAAGCAATGTATATTTATCCCCTAGAAAGAATCTAGCATATTAATATTTAATTTGCATTCAGTCATAAAACTGACTACCTAAATAAGCAACAAATAAATCAACATGGGGCAAGAGAGACAGTGCAGAACCTAAGGCATTTGCCAGGCACACAGCTGACCCAGGTTTGAACCCAAGACCACATATTGTCCCTTGAGAACCACCAGAAATGTTACCCTGAGCACCAAGTCAGGAGTAAACCCTGAGCAATACCGGATGTGATGTCATCCAAAAGAACAAAAGCAACTGGTATTGGCATGGATGTGGGAATAAAGAGACTCTCCTTCATTGTTGATGGAAATGCCAACTGGTAAAACCTTTTTGGAAAACAATATGGACATTTCTGAAAAAACTAGATATTGAGCTCCCATTTGGCCCATCAATACCACTTCTGGGATTATATCTTGAGAGCAAAAATGCACGGTAGAAATGACATCTTCACCTGTACATTCATTGCAACACTGTTCACAATAGCCAGAATCTGGAAACAACCCAAGTGCCCAAGAACAGACAAATGGTTAAAGAAACTTTGATATGTCTACACAATGGAATACTATGCAGCTCTTAGGAAAGATGAAGTCCTGAAATTTGCTTATAAGTGGATGGTCATGGAGACTATCATGCTAAGTGAAATGAGTCAGAAAAAGAGGGACAGACATAGAATGACTACACTCATTTGTGAAATATAAAATATCATAATATGAGACTGACATCCAAGGACAGGAGAGACAAGGGCCAGGAAGATTACTCCATGGTTGGAAACCTACCTTATGAGCTGGTGGAGAAGGTAGCTGGGATAGAACAGGGATCACTAAGTCAATTCCGATTGGAAGGATTACTCGGGATGAGAGATGTGTGCTGAAAGTAAATAAAGGACCAAACATGATGACCTCTCACTATCTGTATTGCAAACCATAATACCCATAAGTAGAGAGAGAGTAAGAGGGAAATTGTCTGCCACAGAGGCAGGGGGAGGGATGGGAAGAGGGACAGGGAGAGGGATACTGGGGCCATTGGTGGTGGAAAATGTACACTGGTGGAGGAACGGGTGTTCAATCATTGTATGACTGAAACTGAAACATGAAAGTTTTGTAACTATATCTCACAGTGATTCAATAAAAATAAATAAATAAATAGCACTATAGCACTGTCCTCCCATTCATTGATTTGCTCAAACGGGCACCAGTAACGTCTCCATTGTGACACTCGTTGTTACTGTTTTTGGCATATCAAATACGCCACGCCACGGCTGCCTTGCCAGGCTCTGCTGTGCGGGCGGGATACTCTCGGTACCTTGCCAGGCTCTCTGAGAGGGATGGAAGAATCAAACCTGGGTCTGCTGCATGCAAGGCAAATGCCTTACCCACTGTGCTATCACTCTAGTACAAATCAGTAATTTAAAAAAATGCGAAAAGACAAAAAAATACTGGATGTGATGCAAAACCAACAACAACAAAACAATATATCAATTTATCTTTACATAATAGATGATATAATAACCTTGTAATATATAATATGGAGAAATGTTTCTTGTAGCTATAGTGCATTAAAGACAAATATATAATGCATATATGCATCTAACTGTATATATATTTATAACTGATTTATAAAAAAATGAGCCAGGAACGTTTCATAGATCAAGGAAAATCTCTTCAACAAATGATGATAGGAAAGCTGGACAACTGCATACAAAAGAATGAAACGACCTAGGTCCCTTACTTTTGAACTTTTCCAGAGGGTTGTTTGCTCCATAATTTGAGGAAAATACCTCTTATTCCTTGTGTTTCTTAGATTATATTCTAACTTCTATGTGGTGAGTTAAAGATCTATTGTTTCTTCATTTTATGTGTGGGTCTTATGCCAGGATTATAGGTTTCAGGACACTTGACTTTCGCCAAATAAGAATATGGTGCTTATGTTATTTTATATGCTGGCTCTCCTATATCTATCTCCATTTAGAGATTAGATATTTAGTGTGAACATAGGCAGCAGGGGATCTGAGAGACTTCAATTAGAAGGTATAGAGTCTTTTTGTTTCTTTTTTAGGGATTTGGTGCCACACCCAGCAGTGCTCAGGGCTTATTCCTGGCTCAGGAGCTCAATCAGGGTTCAATGTTGGCATTGCTCAGGGGACCACATGGATGCTGTGGATCAAAGTCAGGTAGGTCATGTGGAAGACCAGCACCCCATATGCTGTACTATTGTTCTGGTCCCTGGAAGGGACAATTTCTTGAAGCATCCAACGAAGCCTCTAATGTTTCTACTGACCCTGGGAGGTATGACCCATCCTGTCCTCTAGGCCAGTTTCAGCCAGCTTTCATCGCCATTTCATTCTCTCATCCAGAGATCTGTAGGTGGAGAGAGGAAACCAATAAGTGAGAGAAGCTGCTGTTCTGAGCGTCATCTGACTGCAGTCTCTGTAGCAGTCACAAAGAGGGTACAAAGAGGGCAAGTCTCAAAATCTACAAACACTGTCAATAAAAGGCCATTTCCTTCCGGGGTACTTTTTTTTAGTATAGGTGCTCTTGGCTCAAGTGAAAGGAAGGAAATATCCCAATGCATATAATCCCAGTGATGGTCCCAGTCCTGGGAAAATCTTTCAAATATCTAAAAAGCCCATTGCAGAGAAGATCCTCTCTATTTATTCAAGGTAAATAAAGGTATATTTCCAACATACTCCAAAATCAGGCCTTCTCCAATATGGAATGGCAGCTGCCTGGCCTTGTGTGTCACAGGTAGGTTGACACCAGTCAATGCACACAAGAATCCCTCTAGCATTCATAGGAACTGATTAGTATCATAGACTAGATTTGAGTAAAATGGCTACATGTTTATGTCCTAGGCACTAATTTGTTAAAACATTATGAAATCTTTTTTATGATTTTTCTCTAAATTTTTGTTATGAAGGGATAATTTTTTTTACATTATAAACTAGTTGAGAGAGTGATAATTGGAGAGAGAGGCTGTGATTCAACGACACCTAC
This sequence comes from Sorex araneus, assembly GCF_027595985.1. Classification (NCBI taxonomy): domain Eukaryota; kingdom Metazoa; phylum Chordata; class Mammalia; order Eulipotyphla; family Soricidae; genus Sorex; species Sorex araneus. The sequence goes on along the minus strand of NC_073302.1, from coordinate 268,382,942 downwards.
TATTCCTCTTTCAGCATCCTCCTTCGGAGGCTGCCTCCTGGGTCACCACTGGGTGTGCGGGTCAGTTGGGAAATTCACACAGATACAAGAATACAGAACATAAAATGCAGTCTTTTGACACACTTGACAGAGTTCAAATTTTAAAAAAATTGGAAACAAAATTATAGCAGAGTGAAAAATTTATTGAAAATGGAGATAATAAAGCTACAGAGACAAGAGTAATTCTCTACAGCTGTAGAGACAAGAGTAATTTAATAACTCCTTCCTTTGTACAGAAAACACTTCAAATCCTCCCTCACTTTTTTACCACCTCATATATCTTCAGAAAATAAATTATACATGTTTAATTATATACATTAAATTATATATTTATTTATAAAATAAATTATACATGTGGGAGGACATATGTGCCTGTGTGTATGTGTAGTGTGTGTATGCATGCACACATACACACACACGCACTGTGACAAATGACATATAAAACTTAAATAGTCATTTAGTCCAGTTCAAATATTCTCAAGAATCAGAACTTTCATCTACTGACAAACCATGTTCAGCAGTTCTTCATAACAGACAATATGAAATATATTATTTGGTTGTGTTTTGGGACAGAGATTGGGGCTTGGTATGGAAACATCCCGAATTTGGTGGTGGGAAGGTGTAATGGTGGTGGGATTAGTGTTTGAATATTAAATATAATTAAATATTGTGAACTAACTTATAAAATAAAATAATAAATTATAAAATAAGAATGTGCCTTAAGAACAATTTGAAAAATATGTACTATCTGGATTTCTATCTGCCCATTTTCCATCATGTTAAGGATAGACTTTTTTTTGTTTGTTGGTATTTTGTTCATTTGCTTGTTTGGAGGGAGGGGACACCCCACAGAGCTCAGGAATTACACCTGGCTCTCTGTTCAAGGAACAGTTATGGCAGGCTTGAGAGATAAGATAGGGTACCAAGAACCGATCATGGGTTAGCCACAACAAGGCAACCTGCTGCATTGTCTACTATCAGTCCAGCCCCTAAAGACAGACTTTTAAAATAATGCATTTCATACCAGCCAAAGAAAACCAGTAAGTACCTTGAGATTAGGGTCTATGCTGAAATCCCAAGAGCCAAATAGTCTTTGATATCTCAGGTACATAATGGCTGATCTATTCTCAGGTGTATTTAGCATGTCTGCCTGTCTCACAATCGATCACAGCAAGCACTAATCCGTGGTAGTTGAGAAGCAGTGTTTTAGAATGCTCTGAAAGGGGATACCAGCATTCCAAGAAATTGTCATTACCTTAGCAGGATCCTCATTTAGAGGGCAGTAGTAGACTAAGAACCGTGACAGAAAATGTATCATGTTAGAGGAACAAAGATGAAGAGCATACACATTTTTAGAGGAGTGCAAGGAAGTGGGGAGGACTTAGAGAAACTCACGGGAAAGAAATGATCTTGAAATTGTCACTGTCACTATCACTGTCATCTTGTTGCTCATCGATTTGTTTGAGCAGGCACCAGTAACGTCTCTCATTGAGAGACTTATTGTTACTGATTTTGGCATATCCAATACACATGGGTAGCTTGCCAGGCTCTGCCGTGCAGGCTCCATATACTCGGTGGCTTGCCAGGCTCTCGGAGAGGGGCGGAGGAATCGAACTCCGGTTGGCGGAATGAAAGGCCAACGCCCAACCACTGTGCTATCGCTCATGTTGAAATTAACAATGCTATACCTGACCTCAAGAATAACTCATCAATGCCCTCTATGCAGGTATTGGAAAATTATACTTCATGTCCTAGAGTGTCGTTTGGGTATTCTAAAATCATGGAAAACTTTGTTCTTCCTACATAAACTTCTAGGGAAATTAAGAATTTTTTTTCAACTCACATAAATTACTATATATATAAGATTCAATGCGATTTGGGATTATGGTAAAAATTCTAGGAAGACTTAGCTGATGTACATGTACTATCTGTACATGTATAACAATGCACAGGTAAATCGATAAAGTTCAACTCCTAAAGAAAGAAAATAATATATCTCACATTTTAAAGCTATGTCCTGTTGAAGATGTATTGCTACGATGGAGAAAATAGTGTTTCAGAAATTCCAAAGATATTTTAAGTCTTTGGAAATTCTCTTATATAAAACCCCATTGACCCAACATCTGTTCATATATAACCATCAACTTGAGAAAGCACTCGAACTCCAGGAATTAGTCTTAATATCTTTTTGCAAGTAAGTTAAAGAAAAACTTATTTTTACTCTCAACTCTTTAAAAAGCTTTTCAACAAGTGCTTTTCAATGCAATTTAGATGAATAAGATAAAATATCATAAAATTTTTTTCACTAAAAACTCCATTTTTTCAAAACGAGTGCAATAAAAACAGCATCATTGTAGTTAGGCCTCAGAACATATTTCTTAGTATAATTTCCGAAAATCTAGGGGAATAAGGAAGAAATCATTATTAAATCTGGTTTTCTTTGAACACTTTACCAAAGTTTTGTTTTCTCCTTTCATAAATTATGTGGCATGAAAGGAAGAGGAGGCAAAGTAGTAATTTCTCTAGCATTTATCTGAGTTCATGCTTGCCTCTAGGTGAGAATGGATAGCATTCTTTGCATTACGTTTCTACAGAGTTATAAAGGTCGTTGCTAATTGTTTTCATGATCTTTCATATCTGGTTTATTTTTTAAGTGGACAGGAAGATTTGATTCACCTGGAAAATTCAACAATATGTCTTAGAATTTCACACTGTAAATGCCACTGCTATCTTGTTTCCCAGAAAGGGTTTTCACAATGTAGCCTTATGCCTAATAACCAGGGTCAGATCAGACTGTCATAAACCATACCAATTAGTTTAAGGTGACTATATTTAACTCAAAGAAATCCTATGGGTTAGATTGGGGGCTTCAATCATTTCCCCTTAGAAAATTCCCCCTACACAGGCGGGGTGGGAAGCTGGGGAGGTGGGGGGGTGGGGAGGGAGGTTTACTGTGATTCTTGGTGGTGGAATATGTGCACTGATGAAGGGATGGGTGTTCGAGCATTGTATAACTGAGACTTAAACCTGAAAGTTCTGTAACTTTCCACATGGTGATTCAATCAAAGAATAAATTAATTTAAAAAATTCCCCCTACAATAAGCCCTCCTATTATAGTCAAAATAAAAGTATATAAATTGGTAAATTATATTAATTGAACAATGGACCTAAAAGATATATAAACATATTTAAATTGCGTATGATGAGAGTGTTTTATTAAAAATTAAAAGATGCACCCATTTAGATGATTATTAATTTCAAAAACAGAGAATTATAAATACTGGTAAGGGTATGGAAAAATTAAAACCCTTTCCCACTCATGGAAATGTGAAAATGGTCCAACCACTGTAGATAAGTTGAGTGCTTCCTGGAAAGTTAGAAATAGAGAGGTCCCAAGCGATAGTGCAGTAGGCAAAACCCTTGTCTTACAAGAGGCCAATCCAGATTTGATCCCCTGCACACTATATGGCACCCCAGTATCACCAGGGGTGACTCCGAAGCACAGAGCCTGAACTAAGAGCTGTCTGAGCACAGCTGGCTGTGGGCCAAAATCAAAGAAAAAAAATTAAAACAGATTTATTATATTATTCAGGAATTTCACTTCTCAAGGTGCCCCAAAGAATTGAAAGTAGGGACCAAACGAATACACAAGTAATGTTTAAAACAGTATTCTTCATAAACTATACCCCAAAAGAGAAAGCAACCTAAATTTTCATCAACACCTGAATTAATAAATAAATGTTTCATCTACAAGGAAACATTATTCAGTCTTCAAAAAGGGAATTCTGGGGCTGGAGCAATAGCACAGTGGGTAGGGCATTTGCCTTGCACGCAGCCAACCCAGGTTCGATTCCCAGCATCCCATGTGGTCCCCTGAGCACCGCCAGGAGTGATCCCTGAGTGCAGAGCCAGGAGTAACCCCTGTGCATCGCCAGGTGTGACCCAAAAAGCAAAAAGGGAATTCTGGGGCTGGAGTGATAGCAACAGCGGGTAGGGTGGTCAGCCGAGGTTCGATTCCCAGCATCCCATATGGTCCCCCAAGCACCTCCAGGAGTAATTCCTGAGTGCATGAGCTAGGAGTAAACCCTGTGCATCGCTGGGTATGACCCAAAAACCAAAAAAAAAAAAAAGGAATTCTGGTACATGTGACGACATGGATAAATCTTGAAAGCATCACTATGTAAAAATGAGTTTGACACAGAAGATAAAGTATTAATACATTTAACTGAGATACCTGTAATAGTGAAATTTAGACACAAAAACAGAATAATGGTAACAGATGGAGGAAGGGAACATGGGACATTATGTTTAGTTTAGTTTCTGTTTGAGATTATAAAATAAAAAGTTCTGAACCAACTTTAGTCTATTGACATTGCACAACATTGTGAAATAGAATGGCAAATGGGGGAATTCATCCCCCTAAATTCAGACTATACTACAAAGCCATAGGAATCAAAACTGCATGATAATGAACTTAAAATGATCACATAGGCTTAAGGAACTTTATATGGTCCCTCCAAACACTGCCATAAATGACCCCTCAGCATAGGTCCAGGAATAAGCCCTGAGCACTGTTGGGTATGGCCCCAAAACCAAAACCAAAAGCAAAACATAACCCCACACAGATAAATGGAAGAAATTAAAATCCAGAAACACATGTACACACACAAGTAATTTATATCAAATAGCCAAGAATATGTAATGAAGAAAGGAAATTTCTTTAACAAGAAAGGAAAGTCTCTTTAATAAACGAGTTATGCTCTTATTCTGAGATAATAATTTTCACCTTTATTTTAAATTATTTTATATTCATGTGAATATATAAATATATCCACGTAAATGGCAGATACAATTTGCCAAAATTATCTAATTACAGAGCATAATTACTAGTAATATAAATTTGGATAAATCCAGTTCCTTTAGCCCTTGGTTTCCTAATCCATGGAGTGGGTATAAATGCACTGACTCCACAGAACTGATCTAGAAATTAAATAAAATAATGGGAAAACATTCCCTACAGCATATTATGAGGATCCAATTTTTTAATTACATGAATGAATGGCTATGAATAAGGCAACTGGAATAAACTAGGGAAAAAGGAATGTTAGCATTTTCTTTAAAGAACCAAATTCATGCGCAAGTCATCAACACATTTCATCTGATCTGTGGAAGCCTTTGTGAAAATGGGTGTGGAGATTTACAAGATTGGACCTGAAATTTACTGATGTATTCTGACACACTATATGTTGTACTAATTCTAAAATAATCAAAGCAAAAATAAACAAAATGACACCCGTAAAATACACAGACAAGATGATACAGGAGAAACCACATATAATTGGATAATAAGCACCACAGCTGTGAATAGAATGCAATTGTGAATCACAAAACATTTGTTTGCTATGGTTTCTTTCTTTTTCTTTTCTTTCCCCCATTCCCCCACCCTTTTCATGGAAAAAAAAAAGTTTGTTTCTCTTCAAAATAAAAACAGTGGTTTGCGGGTTGGGATTGATTTTTTTTTTTCACCCTTTGTATAAAAAGGTCAGAGTGACTATCAAGCCAAGTATGAAAGGGTAATAGTTTCCGGCCTTGGAAATGTGATTATTGAACAAAAGGAAAAAGAGACCACCTGTATCACTGAAGACAAAATAAAGAAAACATTGCGTGTTTCCAACTTTGATGTCATTATGAATTTTGATCGCTCTGGTATTACCGTTAGAGGAAATGTTGCGTATTTGTTTTCTTGACACTTTCAAAGTTATTTCGTCTATGAAAAAAGAGGTAACTAAGAAAAAAAAAATTGCTAAGAAGGTAAAGGACCCATTGGAATGTCTATAGAACATTATAGGCTAAAATCTGCTGCTTCTCTAATTCAAAGTAAATAAAATTAGGTTACATAATAGTTATGGCAGCACAGGCAGTGCCAAGCAAACAATATTTTTCCCGGATCCATGGCAATGTCACAGTTGTCACAGGTATAGAATAAAACTCCAGAATATTAAATATTAGATCATATTTACCTCATCAGGTAAGAAGTTAGGAAGAATGACTGCAGGCCTTCAAAGCATAAGAATTATAGAATTTGTTTTTAATTCACTTTTCTCTCCTCCAAAAAATTAATTTAGTCATGAACACTAAATTACATTTTTTCAATAGTCTGGGTAAGATTTTTTTTTAATATATTTGCAGAGACAGATCATGTCAGTTCATTCTGGAATGATGAAATAGCTTCATTTTCTCTGTTTAAATGTCATCTACTTTAAATTAGACTGCAGAGAGGAAATAAATATTTCTTGGCTTTTTCTACAAGTTTTTTTCAGAAAACCAATTCACTCTATCGGCTCAAGATTGATATTAAAAGATAATTCTAGTTTGATCAGAAAGTACACATACTATCAGACTCCACAATATTATTTAAAAGGCTAAAATTATACTCCTGTTTACCTTGCTAAAAATAAACCTTTGTATTTATTGCTAGATGTTACCCTTTAAGAAAATACTTAGTTTCTCTTTTTAAATCACTCTGCTTTTAAAGAAATGAAAGAGAAATTCAGAATTTCACATAAAAATGTATGTCAATAATAAAAGAAAAAAAGATGTGAAAAGAATCTTGTAATATAATTGCGTTATTAAGGAAATATTTAAGAACATTAAGTCGGCTAAACTAAAATCAGCTGACTAAAGAAATTAGAAAGGGAACTAACTTCTAATTCTCAAGGAATGATACCTTGTTTAGGATACTTCCTGTCAGTCACTAAATTTCTTTTTTTTTCAATCCTAATATTCTTGCTTTGAATTTCTTCCCCTTCCCTTCCCTCTACTGATGCTCTTGTATTGCAGGGGTCACACACAGGCCTGGTGGTGGTGTTTCATTTTGGTTTTTCAGCTTAGACTTTGAACATCAGGTTGTGATTCCCACACACTTGTCTGTGGTGCTCTGTGGAGACCACAGCTGTGGTGTTCACACATTGCTGGTTGCAGGTCATACATTTACTCTAAGTACTGAGCTCCTAGCTAGGGTTTTTGGTGATATGTGGAGGCTGCCTCAATCATCACCACTGTGGGAGGAGGATGAGCTATTTGGGCACCTGAAGGGTAAAGGACAGAAACTTTTCTAAACATCCTACAACTGGTACATTGGTGCCCGGCAGCACCTCCATCCTCCTCCCTCCCTCCTCCCATGTACACACTCAAAATATCAAGAGCACTGAGGCTGAGATGTTTTTCATTAGGATTATATATGACAAGCATAAGTAAATGTTCTACAAAGGACCTTATAACAAATACTTTCTCTGTTGAGACTAATCAGCTCTGCTCAATAATTCAAAAACTATCTCAAGCAAAGTTTTATTTACAAAAGCAAGGCTGGCAGACCTATTCAAACTTCCTGTCTTAATTTGTAGACTCTTGATATAGGTTATTTCTATCCTTAAAGATTCCTCTGGTTCTTATTTCCGGAACTGCAAAGTATTTCCAAAGGTTATGACTACAATAATAATCTAACATTAATAATCATATCCAAAGTGAGACAATCTCTATGTTCTCACAGAAAAGAATTGTGACTATACAATGGTGAGTCACAGATAGTTTTAAGTTTCTCCTATTTTGAAATGACACAATTCACCAGACAGTAAGATTTAATAAAACAGATTTATACCTCTTCTTTAAAAGAATACAGGTGATTAAGAGTTAAAAACTCAGTAGACGTACACAGACACACAATGGTTCTCTAACTAGAGAGTGTTACCCTATATATTATGATGTTGTGGCAATTCTTTAATCACATTCAAGGAGGTAGAAACTTGTTGTAATTACAGAAGAAATATTGTAGATATGTCTGTTTATGTGCATTTTGTAACTCTCTGGACCTTCTGAAAATGTAAGATACAATGCTTAAACCCGCAAGGTAACATAGGAAGTATGTTTCAGGAATGTACTGCTTCTTGAGGTGTCAGCATGATTGAAAAGCACTGCCTAAGAGCGTATCCAGTTGTATGTCTTTGACAGATCAAACTGGTTGTCACAGATTTCTACATAGTTTCTGATCAACTCAATGAAACTTGGCTTCCAATTTGGGTTTCTGTGTTATACTCATTTGGTTAGATAGCAAAGTAATTTCAAAATCTAAAATCTCAGTACCTGTGTACCTGCTCTTTTTTCATAAATCACAAACAATTTTCAGAAATCACAGAAGATTTTCAAAGATAATGATATGTAGTGACAAAGTGCAAACTTTTTAAAAATTGGGAAGATGGGGTAAAAACATAAGCATACGGGAACATAAAAGGAGACCAATAACAGATATATTTCTACCGTAGTATCTTTCACATATTTGATCAGAAACGTCATTTGATTTCTGGGTACTTCTATTACTAAATCTTTAGAACTGAAATATATGATTTCTACATGACAGTTTCCTTATGCTGAGAATTTATCAGTGGTATGGTAATCAGTCAACAAACATTTACTAAATCTCCATTGTGAATACACCATTTTATTAGTTGGTACAGTGAGTCAGAAGTAAGAGTTTCGCCTACTTGAATCATTAACCTCACTTCCTGTATTAAGTGTGCTTTTGGGAGGTTCTCCAGACCTCGGGTCCCACAATAATCAGCTTATGAAATCAGGCTTAAATTATAGCTTAACTGCAAACAATTGATAAAAAGAATTCTCAGAATGAGAAAACAAAAATGGGGGAAAGAATGAGAAATGGGAGAAGGAATGGGAGAAGCTGTGGGTACTTTGATGATGAAAGAATAATGATTTGCAAACACTGTCTTTCAGATATTACAAAAATTATATTTGGAAAATAATATGAGACATGGATGTCAAGTGACAATATAATCCAGCCAAGCTCCATCACAGTTTATTGGAGTAATCAACATAGGGGGAAATGAACAATACCCTTTTCCTAAGGCAAAGTAAAGAAGAAGAATGAAGAAAGTCTCTTTTCAGTGTTAAAATGTTAGAGCAAAATAGTAGTGATCATATCAAGACACATCCCACCAATACTGCACAGCTTCCTATTTAGATATTCTGTTGAGTTAAAAATTTTAGTTGATTTGGTTGTAAGTCCTTCCAGCCACCCATACTAAGTCAGAATCTGAATATTCTAATTTCCTTCTTTTTTGCTTCAGTTGCATAAGGCTGTGCTGCTGAGTCATCTTGATCATCGGAGAGGATATAAGCCTTCTTTAAATGAAAGAACATAGCTACGTCTAACTGCTGTACTGCAGGAAAGTAAAACTGCTCCAAGCAATAAGCACTTAGTCTCTATTTTTGCGGTTGTTACCATGTAGTCACAAACAAAAATTGATGATGAAAGAATTAAGTTAATCTAGCTCGTGCAATATCGTTAGTCACTTCCTAGGTTCTGGAGCACCCTAAAGCCAAGAGGGAGAAGAAAATTCAGAATATTACATTTCTATTTGGTTTTATAGATATCAAGTTTGTACAGGCACAAAAATCAGAATCTATTCAAAGTAAGCAGCAGATGTTTGAATTATTCCAACAGAGTAAAATCATCTTCTCTTTTACAAGCTACAAACCCAGGCTTTTCATAAGTCTGAGAGCTGTAAAAGTGATTGGGATTCATCATTTAGGTAATTTATATTTCCTTTGAGTTTCTAGTACCAAAAGTAGTGGGATCTGAGGACATCATGTTATTTCCATATTTATGAAGCATTTGTTGCAAGTAATCCCTCAATAGATTGGGGCACAAAACACATAAAACAACATGACAGAATTACTTCATTTTATATATATATATATATATATATATGAGAGTATATATATGTATATATGTGTGTGAGTTTGTGTGCATACATATATATGCACATTATATAATGATAATATTCTTAGCATTTTTCTAGATTATAATTCCAACCAAATTTTTAACATGAAAGATAGGAAAAATTAACAACATGAAAGAACCCAAGAAAATCACTGACAAGTCCTCTGAGATTTTCAGCAGAATACACTTTTATACTGCTCATTCTTAGAAAAATTATTTTATAGACATTCATACAATTTAGGCACATAAGTATGATTAGAAGATTAAACTGGGTCATTCTATAGGTACAAAATGAATTAAAGTGCTGCTATTGCTAAAGAGCTGTTTCCTAATATCTTACAGCTAAAATGCTTATCCACCTGTATACGCCCAATAATGAGAGATTACTGAATGTTTCAGAGCATTTGTGTGTTATATTTACATGTACCATAATTCACAGCGCCCTTTGCATACAAAACTTTCAGTGATTAATAATAATAAATGTGGTCTTTGCTACCATGAAATCTGCAGGTCTAGGTGCAATAACAGTAACTAGACTTTCTTGTTTGAAGTTAGTTTAATACTTAAGGAAATGGGGACCTAGACAGGTAGCACAGTGAGTGAGGCCCTTGCGTTTGCATGCAGCTGACTGTGGTTCAGTTCCCAGAACTCCAGATGTTCTGCCAAGCCCACTAGGAGTCTTGAACGTCTGAGCTAAGAGCCAGGAATAAGGCCAGAGCAAACCCAGGTATGGCACAAAAACAGGAAGGAAGGAAGGAAGGAAGGAAGGAAGGAAGGAAGGAAGGAAGGAAGGAAGGAAGGAAGGAAGGAAGGAAGGAAGGAAGGAAGGAAGGAAGGAAGGAAGGAAGGAAGGAAGGGAGGGAGGGAGGGAGGGAGGGAGGGAGGGAGAAAGAGAGAAAGAAAGGAAAAGGAAGGAAGGAAGGAAGGAAGGAAGGAAGGAAGGAAGGAAGGAAGGAAGGAAGGGAGGGAGGGAGGGAGGGAGGGAGGGAGGGAGGGAGGGAGGGAGGGAGGGAGGGAGGGAGGAAGAGAGAAAGAAAGGAAAAGGAAGGAAGGAAGGAAGGAAGGAAGGAAGGAAGGAAGGAAGGAAGGAAGGAAGGAAGGAAGGAAGGAAGGAAGGAAGGGAGGGAGGGAGGGAGGGAGGGAGGGAGGGAGGGAGGGAGGGAGGGAGGGAGGGAGGGAGAAAGAGAGAAAGAAAGGAAAAGGAAGGAAGGAAGGAAGGCAGGAAGGAAGGAAGGAAGGAAGGAAGGAAGGAAGGAAGGAAGGAAGGAAGGAAGGAAGGAAGGAAGGAAGGAAGGAAGGAAGGAAGGAGGGAGGGAGGGAGGGAGGGAGGGAGGGAGGGAGGGAGGAAGGAAGGAAGGAAGGAAGGAAGGAAGGAAGGAAGGAAGGAAGGAAGGAAGGAAACGATCACTCGCATTCGATACAGATGAATTCATCTTAATTAAGTCACTACTGAAAGAAACTTCATAAAAAATTTTAAGCATCAAAAATCAGTAACAAGTGTCAAAGAGATAACAAGGGCCAAGCACTGCCAGGATTAACCCCTGAGCATAGAACCAGAATAATATTTCATCTCCTAATTATAAGTTTTACTGAAAAATTAATTTTTCTTATAGCAAAGTATCTGTTTACTTTGTATTGATTTGTTTTGGTAATATTGTTAGATAATTATGCTAGTTTGGCTCTAAAATAATCCTGAGCACTGCAGAATATAGCCCAAAAAGTGAGGGAAAAATATCAGTAGCATAAGCTTTCTTAACTACTGTGTTAGGTTATTATGTCAATCAAATCTTAAATATAATTTAATATGTAGCGATGCATATTTTAAAATTACTAAGGGGCTGGGATTATGCCTCAAGTGATAGGCCATATGCCTTGCATGTACAAGGTCCTAATTTCTGTTTACGGTACTGCATGACTCCCACTCAGAATCGCCTTATAAAATATTATTAATGAGTGTTTTGGAATCAAACTATCATATTTGGGGCCGGAGCAATAGCACAGCGGGTAGGGCATTTGCCTTGCATGCAGCCAACCTGGGTTCGATCCCCGGCATCCCATATGGTCCCCCAAGCACCGCCAGGAGTAATTCCTGTGTGCAGAGCCATGAGTAACCCCTGAGCATCGCTGGGTGTGACCCAAAAAGAAAAAAAAAACTATCATAGTCATCTAATAATATTACCAAAACAAGTCAATACACTTGGAGCAGTAATAGATACTTTGCTATCTGACAGATTTTTTTTCAGTAAAACTGTTAAAATTAAGGGATTAAAAAAAATCATGGGGCTGGAGAGATAGTACAGCGGGGTAGGGCATTTGCCTTGCACGTGGCAGACTTGGGTTTGATTCCCAATATCCCACATGGTCCCCTGGGCACCACCAGGAGTAAGTCCTGAATGCATAAGCCAGGAGTAACTCCTGTGCATCTGTGGGTATGAGCCAAAAATAAATAAATAAATAAATAAATAAATAAAATCACATTATTTTATAATATAAAGAAAAGATTACTTTGAAAATAGAGCTTAACCACCCTCTAAGACCCCTACACCAGGAGGTAGGACTTTAGTGACGTAGCCTGTAGGTGATCCTGGGAGGGGAGGTGTTCCCGGCGCGCCTTCCGCCCAGAGATGAACCAAGAGCCGCGGCACCAGAAGCAGAGCCTCCCGCCTACTGACTGTGATCCTGAGGTCTCCTAACCCATTTTGGCACCAGAGCAGATTCTTGCAGCCATCCATTTTGACTGCGAACTGAGCTAAAATATTGGAAACCCAAAACCGCGCGGCCACAATAGCGGCCGCGCGGACTCAAAGTCTTCACTTTTACCAAGGAAGAGAAATTTTTAGATAATGCTTATTCAGCAGGCCTGATTGTTGGGGAAAATTTCCAATCAACAATAGTGAGTTCTGTATGGAAATATGAAATGTACTCAATATATAGAGAGAATAATGGGAATATCATTAGCTACTTAGATGGGGGGTGGGGTGGGAGGGGGGTGTATTGGGGTTCTTGTTGGTGGAACGGGTGCACTGGTGAAGGGATGGTGGTTTAATCAGTATTTGACTGTGACTTAAACCTGAAAGCTTTGTATTTTTTTTGTTTTCACGGTGGTTCAATAAAATATTTCTTTAAAAAAAAAAAAAGAAAATAGAGCTTAAAATATGCGGTATTTGGGGCAAATACTCTTGAAAAATAGTTATTTCAGTTAAATATATCTCTTTTGTGCCAGGGAGCAAAATAAAATATGGTTTCCAGTTCAAAAGTTTGAAAGCCATTAAAACAAATAAAAAAGCCTGACTTTGATGTTTTGATTTTTTAAATCTAGAGTTGAATTTATCTGAAATTATAAATTCAGAAATAAATTAAAGCAATACTCTTAAAATTATATATCCATCCCCAAAATTACTACAAAATGCTTTAAAGATGACCTATTCTGACTGTAATATATATATATGTAAAGATAAATCTAGGACCAGAAATATAGTACAGGGGTTAAGATGCTTTTCTTGCATATAGCCAACCCCATCCCAATCTCCAGCATCATATATGATCCATTGAGGACCTCCAGGATTGGCCCCTGACCACACACTGTGCCCCAAACCCTCCCACCAGAGAAAGGAATCTATCATCTTGTCCTGTAATAACTTTCAATGATTGCCATCTACGCTAGTGCCTCTTACATGAATACCAATCACCTGGGAATGCAGGTATCAACAATTTTTCAAAGTCCCTCATTATTCCCTTATCTCTCCCTGCACTATGTGACTCTTACGTACATTCATGATGAAACTTGCTGGGTCCATCAGAACTGAGTTTTTTCTTTTCAAACTAGAATATTTTCTTGTTTATGGTTTCTTGTGAATGATTAAATAGGCAATGTAGACAAAACACCGATACATTTTATGTATTGGTATAAATTCTTTCCTATCCATATCTTTCCTTGATCCTTTAACTTTTTGCTAATTCCTTAGCTACTAGAACTATTATCTTTTACAATGGTATCCTTTCAGTAGGTTTATTTATTGGTTATTTTTTAATTGAAACTAATCAGCAGCTTTGGACATGAATCCAACCTTGGCCCTCCTGAAGAGCATTACATTCTACCTGCAACATCAGTTTCATGGCATCCCTATTCAGACAGCAGCCTGTAAATTCTCTCCCCTCCTATAAGCTCAGAAAGATTTTCCCTCTCCCTTGAGAATACTGCCAGTTTTATGGAACTGATTCCTGCACCAGAATCTTCTGGAATTTCTTTAAAATTTCAGGGCTGGGGCGTTAGTACAAAGGTTTAGGAGCTTGTCTTGCAGGCAATCAACCTCAGGTCCATCTTTGGCACTATATGTGGTCCTAGAACAATGTCAGAAGTTTCAACAAAATCCTAGAATATAAAAACAAAAAATAAAAAGCATATTTCTGAATCTTATCCACAACCTACTTATCCTATCTTTGGAGATAAGCCCTACAACGATCACACCAAAGACCTTTACAACAGCTTCTCAGGTGATTCACAAAAATTTAGGAAATGTTTGCATGGAGGACAGTTATAACTGCAAGTGCTTTCAATAAATAAATTAAGTTTATCTCCCACCAACTACAATTAATGAAGAGTCCAGGGGAAAAGTCCATTTATAAGGACAAAGGGCTCTTAAACACATCTAATTGATTTGTTGTTTTATGAGATAAAAAATGTTAACTTTCTCAAAGTTTCCAATCATATACCTTATTACATAATATTTCCTAAAGTAAGTAGTGCCCATTTTTTATTTTTTGGGAAGTTGGGGTGGTTGGGCCACACCCAGTGGTACTCAGGAATTACCCCTGGCTCTGTGCTCAGGGATTGCTCCTGGCACATTTGTGGAGGGGATCAAACCAGATTGGCTACATGCAAGTAAGGTACTCTCACTCTTTTGCTATCTCTCTGTCCTCCAACTCATTTTAATTTTTTAAGGCAACAGTATTTACATTGATGTCTCCATGAAACATAGGTGTACTGTGACTCAAATTGCCCCCTCTCTCTCTTTTCAACTCTCTTCTGAATGAAATTTCTTGAGCCAGAGATAAAGCACTTCCATTTTTTAAAGTATGTAACTTCCGTTGTATGCAGCTGACCCTGGTTAAATCCCCAGCACCACTAGGAGTGACCTCTGAGTACAGAGCTAGGAGAAGCCCTAAGCACTGCTGAGTGTGGCCCAGACCCAATCCCTGACAGATAAATTAATTTTTTTGTCTTCTTTCAAGTTTGCATACACATTTTACAAATTAATGGAATAGTAGTAGACAAGAACAACCTTGCATGGAAAACAGAGTGGTTTGGGTCTTTTTTTTTTTTTTTACTTTTTTTTTCTTTGATTTCGGGGCCACTATATGATCATGGCGAGCTATTGTGAACTGGAGCGATAACACAGCGGGTAGGACTTAACCTGGGGCCTCCAATAGGCAAAAAAAAAAAAAAAAAAAATGTTGTCCAGCCAGTTATGCTATCTCTCTATTCCTGGACAATAGATTTTATATCTATAACTGAACAAAAAGAGATTTCTACACAGGCTCCAGCAGACTTGGAAATGATTTACTTTGAAAACCCTGAGACTGTTAAGCCACAAACACCTTGCACAGAGATAAATGACGGAGCCACGCTAGAGCCAACACAAATGACACATCATCCTAGATGATTGACTCCCCAAAGAGTGAAGAGCGTCCGCATAGAGAAGCATCTGTTCACACATCCAGAAGAACCCATTTAACAAGCAAAGGGAATGGAGAGCCCTGGGATCATTAGGGTAATAATCCCTTTTACAGTCAGAGCTCAGGAATTTGGAAATGTACATCTTCAGCTACAAGAAGCCTGATCTTTGTTTACTTAACTTGGCTTCCTACTATTAGTGCTTTCATTTTTAGTATGAAGTGTTTTCACATTTCTGAAGCTTGATTCATTAAGTAATTGCCATTCTTCTATCTGGGTCATTGGTCATCATTATTGCAAAAGGAAAACACCAATCATTATTCAAGACAAATTCCACATATTTTCCACGTCCTAAACTTTTCAACCTCTCGTATGTTGTGCAGCGCTGAGTCCAGGGAGCAGCACGTTCCCCAGAGGTGGGCAGGCTGCCGCAGCGGGGGCCCAGGATGACCTTCAGCCGCGAGATGCACAGAGAGGCTGCCAGTGCCTTCTCCTTCACACCAGTCTTTATATCTAAAGATCATCAGGAGGTTTAAAAAATAAACCTGAATGGGGCTGGAGCGATAGCACAGCGGGTAGGGCGTTTGCCTTGCACGCGGCCGACCCGGGTTCGATTCCCAGCATCCCATATGGTCCCCTGAGCACCACCAGGAGTAATTCCTGAGTGAAGAGCCAGGAGTAACCCCTGTGCATCGCCAGGTGTGACCCAAAAAGCAAAAAAAAAAAAACAAAAAACAAAACAAAAAAAACCCTGAAGTTGAATTGGTTAAAACCACTCTCCTAAATTTTGAGAAGAATATACATTCATATACACTTCCCTTTCGTCTTCTGGTACACAGAATTTTTTTTAAAAAAAAAAAAAAAAGCAGGATGCTTATTGTTACTGGCTATGCATTGCCCTGTTCCTGTTGAAGAAAAGATAAAACACAAAACAAGGAATGGATCACATCTTTCATGTGAACTGTCCCATACTGGAGAAGAATGTACTGTTTAGAAAGAAATGCAGTGCCCACAGCTTAGGTGTCGAAAGTGCTTCTCTGTGTTTATGTATCATTTTCCTTGATTCCTTTCCTTCTGCTTTTCACATTCACCTTTTTCCCCACTCCAGTCATCGTAGAGTCCAGATTCTCCTTCTGTGATTGTGTTCCTGAATTGCTAAATTATTTTTCGAAGCTCATATAAAATAAATGATTCAAGATTCTTAGCACCAAAGGCTACGCAGTGGTTCTGAGTTGGAAGAAAGGGTACTTTCACCTTGTCAAACGATCTTGTCCTGGAAAATCCAGGGAATTCAGCAGAGAGGGAGCAAAGGAGCAACCAGCAATTGCAGGCTTTCACTGTCACACCTTCTGTTCAGTGCTATAGGCGAAGGTCTCATTTCCCCCATCGCAATCCTACGTGACAACACTATTATCCCCACTTCATAGGGAACAAACAAAGATTCGGAGAGATTATAAAACAATAGATGGGAATATGGATATTGTGTGTTCTTTCCACACTTCTTAAAGATGAATAGTTCTGTTTTTCAAAGGTATCATAAGTTGTCTCTGCGGCCTATTTGTTTGATCTTTCGCTGATTGTTTGGGTTTGAGTGTTGAAATCCTGTGTTATCTGATTTGATCTCCTGATAGTAGAAAAAAAATTAGAATCTGAAGACCTTGGCGCCCTCAAACCAGTATCGTCTCCACCTAAGACTTAAGTTATTATGCAGGGCCGGTGAGATAGTACAGAGGTTGAGGTATTTGCTTTGCCGTCCCAGTTTAATCCTTGGCACTGCATATGGTACCTCTAGCACCACTAGGAGTGACTTTTGAGCCCAGAGCTCCTGAGCACTGCCAAATATAGCCCACCTCACTCCCCTGAAAAAGCGTAGTTTCATGATCTTTTATCTATAGAATCCAAAACTTCCCATTTGTGAGAGGGAAGATATGGCAATTCCCAGCTTAAACCCATGCAGAGCCCAAAGACATGCTCGGATCTTAGTTGGAAAAAGAGGAAGTAGACCCAGAATTTCCGTGAGAGAAGGTAGGGAAGACACCCAGATTCTTCTGTATGATGTCACAGTCCCTTTGTACTCCTCAGGAACCTGCTCAGACTCATTGTATATTGAGTGTTTCTAAATTTTGTGGTTGCTGGGAAATTCAGTGACACTAGAAGTGTCTATATCACAATCTTACGCACTAGGATCTTGACTGGATAGCCAGCAGCAAAAGGTCACATGGAAACCTCTGGGTCAGAAAGAATCTTAGCCATAGGCGCTTCTTGCATTTTGCTTTACCCACCTGCTAAGCAGCTAGGTCTTACATAAGAATGACAATAAGAGAGAATACAATGTACCTCCAGAGCATCGTAGTTTTCTAGATCCTTCTAGCACCCAGTGCAACTTCGTTGAAGAGCGGATAAATTCTAGAATCGGACTGACTAGTTTTACACTTTAGGAAAAAAATACACTAGCAAAATGACCTCCTTTGAGTCTTCATGACCTCATTTGTAGATCCAGGACAATAATACCAACCTTATAACATTGTTTTAAGGATTAGGGATAAAAAAGAAGTAAAAAGCCTGGAAGACACACCGGCAAGAACCCTGCCACTATTGCTTGATTATTTTAGACCAAAAAGTATCCAGATCTAGAGGTTTTAGAAGTCAATTACAACATTTCCAATGAAAAAATATCTTCTTCAATATTATCAACAGATACAGGTTGAGTACTCTATTTGGATCCATAATGTGTATCCACTGCTAAATATATGAAGCAAAAATAATTAATATTTATCTGGGCTGGAGCAATAACTCAGCGGGTAGGTCCTTCACCTTGCATGATTCCTCTGCCCCTCTCAGAGAGCCCAGCAAGCTCCTGAGAGTATCTCGCCCGCAAGCTACCCATGGCGTATTTGATATGCCAAAAACAGTAACAACAAGTCTCACAATGGAGAAGTTACTGGTGCCCGCTCGAGCAAACCGATGAGCAACGGGAAGACAGACAATGTTTATTTATTAGAGAATTAGAAAATTGGTAAGTGAGATTATTCAAATCAACTCACATGACAGAGAACAGGTAAATATAAGTTTAGAGCAGCATAGAATAATATATAGTGTAGGAAATGAGATACTTTACATTTCTTGGATGAAAATGGGCTAACAATTTTGTGCTCATAAAGTAGCACATTGATGACACCATAGAATTCTTTTGCATTTAGCTATCCTATCAAATTTTTTGTTCACAGTTTAAGCGAATAAGCATATAGGCTTTCTCTTTCTATTTACTGAATAAATAAGTTTTAAATATAGAACAACTTGATTTGTTATTCAAAGTTTGTCTACATTAAGTAAACTTTAAGCACCTATTTGGGGGGCCTGAAGATATTATAGAAGATCTTACTTGTGACTGAATCAGGTTCAATTCCCTGATTTATTATGGTCCCCTGAGTCAGCAAGGAGTGATCCCTGAACAGAAAGCCAGAAGTAAGACCTGAATGGCACAAAGACAAAAACAAAGAAAAAAGATGGAAGGGAAGGAGAGAGACGAGATGGGGATGGGTGGATAGGGACATGCAGGAGAAGAAGAAAGGGAAGAGGAGAGGGGAGGAGAAAGATTGTAACTTTGCTGTTTTCTGCTCCAGTTGGCATGCCCTTTCAAATACCACAAAGTTTGCTTTTCAGCGGCATCTGGCCCATCATAAGAAAACAAATTCAGTGTGCATTCTGTGCTGATACATCTCCACTGGGTGCCTGTGTTCAAATGAAAACACCATACCACAGGGCTGAGTCAAGGGCACAGACAGTTACATGTATCTCGCAGCCAAAACACTCGCCTACTTCCAAGACTTGATAAATGTGATCTTTGAAACCCAACTTCACCACGGAAAAAAAAATGCCTCTGAGATTACACTAATGCCACCAAATGATAACAGGACTCCATGTGCTAGAAACAGGTGAAAAATCTGAGCCATCTGTAAATAATTTGTGGGTCTGTTACCTCTTTCTCAGAAAACGGATTTAACATCAGATGTACTCACTATTGGGAAATTAAAGTTGCTATACCTAGCGGGGGAGGGAGAGAGGGGGATTACCACTCTTTTCAAATCACGTAAGCAGTCCTAATTTGTCCTCTTTATATTTTGGTCACAAAGGTGGCTCAAGAAAATCGCGGGTACTAAGGGAATTATAGATGTATAGCTAAAAGAAGCCTCTAGAACACATGGTTTTCTACTTGCAACATAGATTAATTGCTCCTTCGGCATTAAATAATTTTTAAAATGGAAAAAGTGATCATGACTTTGACTATGTATCTTTCAGTTAATATTCAAACTCCCAGTGATAATCATTACAAACCATTTGGAACTAGAGTCCTGTAGTTCACACCGATGCTGTGTCTACTCCACATGAAAATGGAATTGGGGCAAGTGCAAGAGGTCAGGAGCTTGCCTTGCACACAGCTGACCTTACTTTGATCCCTGGCTCTAGCATATGAAGCCCTGAGGACCAGCAGGGTCATTCCTGAGCACAGAGCCAGAAACAGTCTCAGAGCACCATCTGCTATGCCCTTGCTCCCAAAGTGATGGCAAAAATGGAATCACACTTCTTAATTCTCCACTCTACAGGAGAACAGAAACTAAAAGCAAAAGTTGGTTAAACTTTCCAAAGAAAAGCTTTTTCTCATTGGCTTGATTTTGGTTTTGAGGAAAATATGAACATAATAAAAATGCACAGACCATTAGTGAGTAGCTCAAGCAATTTATCTATATAAAAATCTCTAGTATCCTTTAACCAGATCAAAATATGAAATTTGTCTCCTACTTCAGAAAGATCACCCATGTTCCTTTCTGCTTGATGCCATTCCCAGTCCTTGAACATTTATTTTTTATTTTTCTTCACACTTTTATTTCCTTAAGATTTATACATATATTTTCTTCCTTAAGATTACATATGTATGTATATTTATATACCTATGTATACTAACCATGCCTTCATTTAGTAATTATACTTCATTTAGTAATTCATACCCATTATAATTTAGACCAATTGAAAGTCCTAATAACTAGAACTATATGTACAAAAAAGTAGCCATTGCTCTTATTCAAGTTTTCTTAGACTTTTATTTTAAAATCTGAATGAAATATGTTTTCAATATGTAAAGCACACTGTTTCAAGATGCACAACATCACTAACCAGGGAAATGCAAACTAAAGCTACAAGGAAATAGCATCTCACAATCATTAGAATGACGATCATCAAGAGAACAAAATATAACAAATGTTCACAGAGAGGTGGAAAAAGGGACCCCTGAGCACTGTGCATAGAAATAAAAATTGGGACAACCACTATGAAAAGCAGTGTGAGTTTTCTCAAAAACATAAAAGTGGAACGGCCATATAATCTGCCAGTCCCACATCTGTATATATAAAGTAAAGGAAATGAAGGAAGTTAGTATCTCAGAGATTCCTTCCCTCCCACATTGATTGCAACATTATTTACAATGTTTAAGGCATGGAGCAAGCCAACTGCCCATTGATCAAGGAATGTATAAAGAAATCATGGTATATACAGACAACGGAATATTATTTTGACATTAAAAAAAGAGAGAAAGAAATGCTCACCATTCATGATGGCATGGATGAAAAGATAGCAGTGGGCTAGTTGAGATAAGCCAAAAAGAAGATAGATACTCTCTTAGTACTGCTTATATGTGAAATATTTTTTAAAATAATAGAGTGGCAGCTCTCCAGGGTTTGGGATACAATGGAAATATGTTAGTAAAAGGGCACAACTTTCAGTTATAAGTTACATAACCTCTAAGGATCTAATGTACAGAATGATGACTGTAGTTAGTAACACTATTGGAAGCCACGAGAAATGTTCTTGGATACTCCACAAATTACTATGCCCCAGAAAGGTTTCTAGTTTCTTCTTTGTTTCTTTAGTGAACAAGGTCTGTCATTTGCAAATACTTCTTTCAAAGGATAAATAAGGCCTGAACTATTCTTTTATCCAGAATTTGCATTGGCCTTCCCACATTTACTACTTTACATATTTCCCCATTTGCCCTTTCTCAAATTCTTCTTTTTCTCAGAACCCATTTTCTAATAAGTTGAATATACCCTGAGTAAACAAACACAGAAGCTTAAAAATAATATTCGAATCAAGAAGAATAATATACATGCTATACTATTATATATAAAATATATTATATAAAAATAATTGTCCATCCCATTGTTTCAACTCTAGAATTAAAATATTAAATAACAAGACATATCTACCTAGAATTATTTTTAAAGATCTATTATCTTCAGTGTTTGAAAATTATGTTCTCTAGAACATTTTTATTTTATTTATTCCTTTAGTTCTGGTTCATAGTTCTTTTTCTCCCACATTGAAATGAATACTTACTTTCTCTTCTTTCATTTTAGACATATAAGGTAAGACAAGGAATTTGCATCTGGACAGGAATTTAACACCATAAAATATTTCCCAAATGCGATCAAACTAATTTTTTAACTCAGACACTAATAGTTTGAGTGAGTGTAGAGTTGATAAATACTTTAATAAGAAATGTTCCAAAAATATTTCACAATTTTTAAATAAGTGGAAAGGATTTGGTTTTGTTTTGATTTTTAAATTTCTGGTTTTTATCTTGAGTGAGAAAATGAGGTACTTTAATTTTTTTTTAATTTAATCACAGTGAAATACACAGTTACAAGGTTTGTCATGATTGGATTTCAGTTATATAATGTTCCAACACCCACTCCTAATGGGGTACATTTTTAAACACATTTTACATTAGCACAAATATTAACAACTTTGGGGGACATATTTAATGAATACTTACAATGAGTTATGGTGATTTTATTTTCTATTTATCAACTTATTCTTATTGTTCAGATTCTTTAAAAGATATTTTTATGGAAATAACATTGGTTTAGAATGCAGAGTCTGTATTTCAAGTTTGATTTTTTCCTGTACTTCAAAAATAAATTATACCAAGACCAGACTGGCACAAAAGTGCTAGAACTGATGCGAGAAAGATTGTAGAGTGGGAGAAGGGCACTTGTCTTAGGTGGGAAAGACCCAGATTCAATCTCCAGCACCACAAATTGTGCCCCAAGTAGAAACTAAGAGTAATTCCTAAACAGATAGGAATGAGCACGGAGCACCACCAGATACGGCTCCCAAAACAATAAATATGTGGGAAAAAAAACTAAAAAATAAAAAAAAGTAACGGTCCCTAAAACTCCCAACCACTGTGTACTGATGCCCTCCACACATTGCCCGTACGAGTTCCCACTCTGGCTTTCTACGTTCTCTTGTCTGAGACCAAGATTGTTGTGCATTTCCTTGCTTTGCTTCTGAATACACCACATATTAATGAGATTTGACATGTGTCTCACTCCCTCTGGCATATTCCACTTAACATTACTCTTTCCAACTCCAACTAGGTTGTCATAAATGACAAGATTTCCTATTTTCTTCTTGCTGAGCAGCATCTCATACAATCTTTAAGCATGCATCCATAATTTAGCACTTTTTTTTAATCTTAGCTATTGTAAATAGAGATATAATTAGAATGAGTGGGGATATATATAGGTATATACATATGTATATGTGTGTGTGAATATAAACATAAACCTTTTCTTTTCTTTTTGATGCCAGGGATAAAACTCCACACACAGCATTGCTTAGGGGCTACTCTTTTTTTTTTTTTTTTTTTGCTTTTTGGGTCACACCACACAGGTATTATTCCTGGTGGTGCTCGGGGGACCATATGGGAGGCTAAGAATTGAACCCGGGCAGCTGCATGCAAGGCAAACGCCCTACCTGCTGTGCTCCAGCTATGGGCTACTCTTGACTAGGCTCAGGGATGGCTCCTGGAGGTGCCTTGGGTACTATATGCAGTGTCAGGGATTAGAACTGGGGTCAGACACACACAAGGCAAATACGTTACATCCTGCACTATTTCTCAAGCCCTATTATAATTTTCATAATGATTATACATGTTTTTAAACATTCATGTATTTTTATATATTTGTTTTATTATTAAAATCAAGGAACTTGTAAAGTCTGAACGTACCTAAACAAGATGAAAACTTCATTGCTCACTTTAGAAATTTGTTAATATCATCTGGAGTTTCAAGGTTAAAATATGTTATAAAGCTCAGGGGTTACCCCCACTTCTGAGCTCAGGGATCAATCCTGGCGGTGCTCAGGAGACCATATGGGATGCTGGGAATTGAAACCAGGTCATCTGGGTGAAAGGCAAATGCCCTACCCACTGTACTATGGCTCTAGCCCCAGATTAATTTAATATATGATAATCCTAGATTCATTGTGATAACAGTAGCTTAAAATCTTCTTTACTTAATTCTAAAATTTGAATAGAATTTATTGACTTCAAACAGGCATTGCTGTCTTACAGCACTGAAAAAGCTGATTATACAGTGATAAGGAAGAAATAGAAGCACATTGACTAGGAATATGGAATGCTCATTAATATACACAGTTAAGTGAGAAAATGGAGGAACAGGAAAAAATACATGTAAATGCCATTTTTAAAAAAAAAAACTAAGAAAAAGATAAGATACTTTCCATAACAAATACCTTTGTACTGTTTGAATTATGATTATGTGAGTAACATACGTCTCACAATGGAGACGTTACTGGTGCCCGCTCGAGCAAATCGATAAACAACAGGATGACAGTGATATAGTGACAGTAAGTAACACATGTGTACTGAATATCACTAATTTGTAGAAGAAATAAAAAGATATTGCAAATCTTGAGCAACCGTCTAAGTGTAGAACTCTTTCAGTATTTAGGTATAGAATAAAAAAATTCAATTTATTTTTTTTCAATTTGTTTACTTTTTTATAGTTTCCCAATTAGTGCTCAAGGAATCCAGAGGTCACTCCCAGCAAATCTTGGCCTCCTGAACTGGGCAGTTGAATGCTAGGACCTGAGGAAGCCCAGGGGCTATTAAAATCACTAGGATCACCCTAAGGTGGAACATGTTGTGCCAAGTTTCAATTGGGTTAGGGAGTAACACAAAAGACCCTGACTCAAAACCTAGGTCCTTTATTTCTATATCTATATTTACTTTTAGCAGAGAAAGCTTTTCTTCTATTATATTTTTGATTATTATCTTTTATTCTAAATGTTCCAATCCACTCAAAGAAAATAGCATTTAAGTTAAATGTTGTCATCTCTACATGACTTTTTCTTTTTCCTCTCCAAGATTGCTCATCTATACATTACACGTGATCTTTTAATTCTCATCAGCTTTTGAGTGTTTCATTCATTCTTTTGTTGAAGGCTTCAATATATAATTGGATGTAGCACTGTGGCACTGTTGCACTGTCGTCCCGTTGTTCACCGATTTGCTAGAGCGGGTACCAGTAACGTCTCCATTGTGAGACTTGTTACTGTTTTTGGCATATTGAATATGCCACGGGGAGCTTGCCAGGCTCTGCCGTGCGGGCGGGATACTCTCGGCAGTTTGCTGGGTTCTCCGAGAGGTATGTATATATCTGTTACTGTATTTTGGATATGAATATGCCACGGGGAGCTTGCCAGGCTCTCCCAAGTGGGCAATAGACTCTTGGTAGCTTATCATGTTCTCCAAGAGGGAGAACTAGTGTGGCCACATGCTTCCAGGAGCTTGGCCTTATAGTCTCTGGATGTTGGCCGTTGATGGGATACTCTTGGTATCTTGCCGGGCTCTCTGAGAGGGACGAAAGAATCAAACCCGGGTCGGCCACGTGCAAGGCAAATGCCCTACCCGATATGCTATGGCTCCAGTCTATATAGTTGTATATGGAAAGAAAAATCTAATGAACTTAGAAATGAAAACCAAGATAGCATCATGCCCACCAAGAATGGGACATTAATTTCACCTCGGATGGTCCTGGATCCTGTTAGCATATGGCAGAAGAGCTCACGGATAAGCGTAGACCTGGCTGGGCAGGACTTGTGTGCAGGGCAACTTGGACAGAAACCAAACAGAAGCGTAGTTCTCTTCTACCCCTTGCCCACATAGCATACATCTCAGGAATTTCAAACAACTGAGAAAGAGAACAAGACAGGACTCAAGGGAAGGTAGAGAATTTTCCATCCACATGAGAAATTGAGAAATTGAGATCCCGTTGCTCATAGATTTTTTTCGAGCGGGCACCAGTAACGTCTCTCATTAAGAGACTTATTGTTACTGTTTTTGGCATATCCAATACGCACAGGTAGCTTGCCAGGCTCTGCCGTGCGGGCTCCATACTCTCGGTAGCTTGCCGGGCTCTCTGAGGGGGCGGAGGAATCGATCTCAGGTCGGTCACGTGAAAGGCAAACACCCAACCACTGTGCTATAGCTCCAGCACATGGAATTATGAAATTCTAGAAACCATATTTGTATTCCAGATTATTGTAGATAATATAATTCAGAATGTTTCTTTCCCCCATGACAGCAAATAGTGGAGGACACTGATGGGATCTAGTGGGATCATACCCAGAGGAGCTCAGGGCCGCAAGACTATATCCATCAGTGCTCTGGAGAACCATACAGTGTTCGAACTTGAACTCTGGTGTCTTGTACATGTTAAACATGTGCTGTCATTTGAACTATTTCCCTGCCCCACATTTAATAGTTTCAAATTATTTTAATTTTTTGTTTATTTATTTCTTTGAGTTTGGGGCCCATACTTAGTGGTGCTCAGGGCTTACTTCTGGCTCTGAATTCAGGGATCACTCCTGGCGATGCTCGGGGGATTACCTATGGTGCCGGAGATCAAACCCAGATCAACCACGTTCAAGGCAAGAGCCTTATCTGATGTCCTATCTTTTCAAGCCCCAATATTTTTTAATTTTTAAAATTTTTTCCTAGTATTTCATTAATATTTCTTCTGTTGCCCCATAAGCATATTCAATGGCTAACTTCTTGCTTTTCTATTTTGGGAAATAAGCAAAGTGCATATGTCTATAAAATTGACCCACATATATGTATAAATCTTAATAATAAGTTACAGATGATGATAGCTGCTTGACTGATACATTTTACAAAATTAATAAGCTCAATTGAATGGTTTTAGTTATGGTGCAAATTCTCCATCCAACCATACTCCCTCATTGTACTTATTATGACACTAACCTGATTCACTTGTTTGTATTATCTGTTGCCCCACAAGATTTTTGAATTCGCTAAGTCTGCCTTGGAGTTTTCAGTGTCATACTTTAAGTACATTTTCTTTTATAACAATCTTTAAAAAGAATTATATGAGCTACCACCACTCCCTTTTTTCAAACCAGGAAATACAGGCTATTGGGGGTTAATGGATTTTCTGGAAGTTACCACACAATTCATAAATGACAGACTGAGAATCAAGGTGTTTTTTTTTAATTATACCATCATTCCTGTCCTAAACCCATACAGAGTAAATATTCCAGTCAACTTGTTCTTGGGTGCTTTAAGTTTTTGTATCTTGTTAGACTATTAAAAAGCGTAATAAATGATCCAGCTATTGTGAAAGGAAAAGAACATTATTATGATTGTTCACTTAATGTTTCCAGTGAAGTAAAATCACATACTGTGAATAATTTGTGGTGATGTCCTAGGCAAATACCTTCTGAGAACTATAAAAATGATGCATTGATGTCTTAATTACTCAGGCATGTGCTCTTTATGGACAGATCCCCAATTCTAGCTAGCTAGCTTCACTTATCTTGAATTTCCAAGTATTAAACGCCTATGTTTACTGTAAGGCATATGGAGAAAAGAAAAGTAGGGCAGAGATCAGAAAATACACTGGAAAGGCTTTTTGAAATTTTGAGGGTTGAGTTATCTCTCAAAGCAACACCCCCCAAGCCCACTGGGGACCCAGAATCATAGCGACAAAACTATTCCCTTTTTTGAGATGACAACTTTCTTTTGGAGAAAGTCTTTGGGGCTACACTTACCAGTGACCAGGAGTTACTCCCAGTTTGTTGCTTAGGGGTCATTCCATATACTCAGAAAACCATGTGATGTTGGGGAATTGAACTTGGGCCTCCCACATGCAAATCATGCACCACTCTAGCCCTTTGAGCAATCACTCCAACCTTAGACGATTTAACTTTTTTTTTAAGTATTTTTAGGCCACACCCAGCAATGCACAGGGGTAACTCCTGAATTTACACTCAGGATTTACTCCTGTTGGTACTTGGAGTGACCCTATGGGTGGCTGGGAATCGAACCCGGATCGGCCGCATGCAAGGCAAATGCCCTACCCACTGTACTATTGCTCCAGCCCCTGATGATTTAGAAAATAATTCAAGAATCTGCCAAAATTTGTATTATAAATTTTCAGTGCTTTGAAACACTTAACCTCTATGTAATAATGAAAACTTGTGGTCCAAAGCATTAGCATATCAAGACTGAATAAGAGGAAAGCTTTGAAGCTGTGCAACCCTACAGGGAAGAGTCATTAATCATTGACATTATTTTAAAAGCATTGGTGTGTGATTATATGGAAAGAAGTTTGAAATTTAGTTGATCTTAAGTTGTTTTGAAGTTCTCAACAAACTTCCAACCCTTTATTGCTTTAACCCAGATGCACCACTTCCACTTACTCACTCCCACATACTCTACAGTCAAAGAGCTATACTTTGACTAATTCTAGAAGTATGAGCAGCACCATTATTTCTGAGTAATAGTGATGACCAATAATAAAAAGGCAGATCTGATAGAATTTATAGCAACATTTATTTGTATTTCTCTCTGATACATTTGCCTATAATAGGCAAAAAGCTTATTTCATTTTAATTGTTGGATTATGTTAGCCAAGTGAGTCTCATTAGAAAAAAAAGATAAATTGTTACAATATATTTTATTAACAAGTATGTGTATTATTTGAAATTTCTGTTAAACACAAAGATTAAAAAAACATTAGTACTATAATGCCATTTTATTAAAGAAATAAACTTATTTAAAAATGTAGCTTACTATACCATAAAAAATGCACTGTAGCACTGTTGCATTGTAGCACTGTTGTCCCGTTGTTCATTGATTTGCTCGAGCGGGAACCAGTAACATCTCCATTGTGAGACTTGTTGTTACTGTTTTTGGCATATCAAATATGCCACGGGTAGCTTGCCAGGCTCTGCTGTGTGGGCAGGATACTCTTGGTAGTTTGCCGGGCTCTCTGAGAAATAAAGAATTTAATTGTTTGAGAAAATCTGGAAAATACCTAATTTTAAAAAAACTATGCAAAAATCTCTTAATAATGTTTATGTAATTCACTACTAATACAATTAGGTTAAATAATTTCTATAATTTATTTATTTTTTTAAATAAAAATTTTATTTTATTAAATCACCATGTGGAAGATTACAATGCTTTCAGGCTTAGGTAATAATTTCTATAATTTAGACCAGGTTTAGTATAGATGGAAGGAAAGAAAGAAAAAGAATATATGCCTAAAAATTAATTTGATGAACCTCTCTATAAATATAATAAAACAAAATTTCTTGAACAAAGTAGTATATCTAGTGAATCAACAGTAAAAATTTAAAATATGCACTTTCTTTTGAATCAAATTTCTTGTCAAGAAATAAAACAATATTAATCGGGACTGGTGCAATAGTACAGAGGGTAGGTAGGGCGTTTGCCTTGAATGCGGCTGACCTGGGTTTGATTCCCAGCATTCCACATGGTCCTCTGAGCACTGCCAGGGGTGATTCCTGAGTGCAGAGCCAGGAGTAACCCCTGTGCATTGCCAAGTCTGACCCATAAAGCAAAAAAAAAAGGAAAAAAACACAATATTAATCAAAAAATCTAAACTACCTGTAGTCAAAACTGTACTGCAAGTTTGAATTAGAAGCTTATGCAAGATATTTTTTCATGAAAACTTAGCTCTACAACTGTATTATTATTTTAAAAAGTATAAAAATGTGACTAAACAATATGAAAAAATGCCTATTCTTATACCTGAAAAGATTTTACACTTTTTGCAGTAGATTCTTATCACACTTGAGGACTTTTGGTAAGATTTTGCTTTGAAAACTTCAATTTGTGTTCCACAGATAAATGAATAAATAACCAAAAGCAACATTGTAGAAGATAGTCAACTTTCAGAGGCCAAACTTATAATGAAAGTAAATAAGGATATAATCTCTACTTAGGTAGATAGAGAATTTGACCATCTTCTTGCCCATTCAACATTGTTAATTGCAGTGCTTGTAGTTCAATAGAAGAGTTTTTAGTTCTTTATGAGTGCCTTAGTTGTCTATTGCAATGAATTTTAGGGCAGGGAAGGCACAGAGCAGTTTTATAGCAATAAAAGACCGTCTTGTTGAAATCTGCTCACTACTTACTTGTTTTTTCACTGGTCTCCAACACTGACTCAAATTTACAAGCATTTGCTTAGAACTCTCTTAAACCTGTTTAGGAAAAGATTAACTTCAAACACAGATACTGTGTAATATGTGTTACACACACATCCACTGACACCCTTTGTGTATGTTTCTCAGAGCTGGAAGTATCACATTTCTATATGGGGAAAGAAATGCATCAAAATGTGCTAAAAATTTTCCAGGTATTTATAAAATAAACTTGGAAAAAGACTGTGGTATATGACTCCTAAGTAGTAATGCAATATATGTTGGAATTATTATTGTATCTTTCTAGAAATAGAGCTTGCCACTTATAAAGGAAAGAGTAGAAATATAAAGTGTCAGAGATCATTTTAATAATTAATTCTCTGAACGTTATGAGGAAAAGTTAAAAATATATCTTCATAACTTCAGAAAGCATCAAATTTAAATCATTCAAAATGGAATGAATTTTCATCTAGAAACATCAATTGAGGAGCCAGGGCTGTAGCTCAAGTGATAAGAAACACATGGCTTGGAAGCTCAAGGTCCTGGCTTTGATCCATGGCACGACATGCGCATCCTCTCAACACCACATGCCAACATCACTGGGAGTAGATCTAGGAGAAAAAAGAAGAAGAAGAAAGAAGAAGCAGCGAAATAATTTGAGGTTAGTGCTCATGCCTTGCATTAGGTAGATCCTGGGTTTGATCCTCAGCATTCCTGAATCCTTGAGCATCACTGCGTCAAGCTCTGAGGGCTCCTAAGCAATCACGTGGGTGAAGATTGATGATTGGTGGCCCAAGTAATTCACAGCTCTACAGGAGCTGTGCAGTACTACATCCATCATGGACCCTCATGGATTGAGTCTCTGGCTGCCAGGAGGAACTCCAAAACTCTTAAGAACTTCTTGGAAGACCCCTCTTTCCCCACACATACACAAAAAATGAAAGAACCATCAACTGAGCATCTTATATACACATGGCAATAATATAGATGCCATAAAGAAGTTCTTCCTAAATGGTACCTGAATTCTTAATAGCAAAATCATAAGCGTTACCTCTACAGAGCTGTTGAGAATGCTTCTGCTGCTACAGGTAGGACAGGGGAGGTTGGGTTGCAGTAACAAACATTCCCAGCATTTAACTAAAATGGAAAGATTTTCCTTTTCCTCCCCACCTCTGTTCATTTACAAGCTCACTAGGGAATCTGCTTCTTATTTCTAGACCAACCCTTACAAAGTCACTATCTGGAACATGAAAGACCACGATGCCACAAGTAAAGAAGTGAATTAAATTATCTACTCCAAACCGTTAGTCAGACTAAACATCCAACCTTAGGTTTAAAAAAGGGGAATATATTCATGTGCCCCCAAATAGAAAGCAGCAGCATCTCAGTGCTATGTGTCACTCTAATTATCTTTTTTCCTCTCTAATTATCTTTTATTTTGATTTGTTCTAGAGCCACACTGTGTGGTGCACAGAGCTTACTTCTGACTTCTGCACTCAGGGATCACTCCTGACAACTCAAAGGACCATACGCAGCCCCAGGGATTGAACCCCGGATAACCACGTGCAAGGTACACACCTTACTTGCTTTACTCTCTGCCTGACCCACTTTTGTTTTTCTTTCCAAATTTGATCCCTGTTTGGTGTGCAAAATTCATAGTGATAAAAATAAAGATTTAAATTAAAATCAAAATTGACAACTAAGCTAAATTTTCATTCTAAACACTGGTATATATTTTCCCCACATTATTAAAACACCATGGCTTCCAAAGTTATTCATGATGGTTGGTTAAAGGCATTCAGTATTCCAACAGCAATTCCACCAGCACTGTCACCTTTCCTCCACCACTGTCTTCATTTTCCCAACCACCCCTCAAGTCTGCCCTCAGAGCATGCCCACAATAGTTTATTTTTTATTGCTTGTTACCACTAAATGGCTATTGGAATGATCAAAAAATACTTCAGTAAAAGAACATTTTGAAAATTGTTGTTTCACACCATGGAAACATTAAGTCTTGGTCTGAGGGTTTAGCAAGCTTTTGTTTCAAGTTAAACCTTCCAGTTAATGACCTTGTTAGTCAAGTTTAGTTGGCTTCTGTGTTACATTCCCTTCTGATCCGGTGTGCTTCCATTGGGATATGAGTATTGTAGAGTTTGGAGGTATCACTCCAGAAATCCAGAATATTTAACTGGGTAGTCTGGTCAGAGGCATGGTTTTTGGTAGGGCGGAAAATTGGCCTCTACCCTCCCGAGATCCTCTGAGAGGTCTCAGCTGGGACTAGGTATCCAAAATATGTTTGCAGCTAGTTGATCTCAGATTTTCAAGATTTTTTTATGACTCTCTGCAAACAAGGACAATAGATGTGGCAGCAGTGGGATTTGGTGTGGCTGCCAGGACTTTAGGAAATACAGAGACATGGGAGGAAGTCATCCTTCCTGATGCCAGAAGGACTGGAGATTTTAGCCAAAAAAAAAAAAAAAAAAACCACACACCTGATATTTTGGGGCAGGTCAGCATCTGTGTGAGGCTCAATCATACAGTGATGACGTCTGGCTGGAGGCATGCCAGTGACGACTGGGGTGTGAGAGTGGCTGTCAGGACATTGGTAGGGCAGAAAACTGGCTTAGCTCACAGCCCCTCAAGATCACACCAGAGGTCTTAATCAGAACTGGGTATCTGAGAAATTTCTGTGGCTAGTTGATCTTCTTTGAGATTTAAAAACACTGGTGTATATAATAGTCAAACTATGAATGACTTTTTCAATCATTTTTATAATGCTTTTCCCATGGGCAATACAAAAGTTACTGAAGTTATTTAAACAGGCATTGAAGTGATCAGCATTCGAATGTAAGGAGGTCAGTGTTTGCTCATGAGAAATGTGTGTAGATGCAGAGAACCCCATTAGAACAGGGACAATTGTAAGGAGACTTAAAGAAATCCAGAAATGATGGTGAACCTGAACCAAGATTGCATAAAGGTTAGATACAAGTGGATAGATGCAGAAATACTAAAGATATAATGAGCATACTTGGTGAGTGGTTCTGGAATTTAAGGCGAAAGGAGTCCATGATGTTTTCAATCATTCTTATTTAGCCAAGGAGGTAGAAAATGGCACAAACTTCCTCTGAGAAAAGAATAAAGATGGAGAAGGAAATTTGAGAAAAATTTAAAATTCTATTTGGGAAACATGGGTTAGATGTATGTAGTGAAGAAGTATATGTTTAGCTTACTAACAATTTCTAGCTCATCTTAAGTATAAGTGGAACTGGTCATGTGACTGTTTTAGGGTCTGGCCAGAAAAATCCATCCTGATTCAAGAGTAAATCATGTGACCACAGCTACCATAATCAGAGTTCTTCTGCCATAATCAGAGTTATTCTGGTATTACCCCAGGATTTTTTTAAGAAAGGCTTGGATTTTCTCTGCAGTCCCTGGTTGAAACTCTTATCACTACTGGTAGATATCATAGCCACAAGAGAAGAGGATGAGCCCACACAAAGAAAAATGAAGAAGAGATCATTCATGACAGTTTAAACATTCCTGAGTTCAGCTATGTCTACCCACTTACATAAGGTAGTAGATTCCTTTTTTCTTCTTTTCTTTCCTTTTCTTTTCTTTTTTATTCCTTGTCTAAACTACTTTTAATAACTTTCTGTCACTTGAAACTGAGAAAATCTAACTAATCCTTGATAGAAGTGGGGTACCCAAAAGAAGTCACCCAGAAGTCATTTGAAACTCTCGAACCTTTGAAGCTACTTGTACAATTATCAGGGGTTGGAAAGAGTGGACTTCTACTGAAGGAATATTTAACTCAATCTCCCAATTTCTCCCTGATGCTAAGATTTTTTGAAAATAAACTTAACATTCTCCTACAAAAAGTCTTCCCTCCCATTTTCCTTCATTGAGAAAATGCTCTATTATAAATTTGTCATCTTTCTTCCCCTGGCTAATGAAAAACTGTGGTTTTATGACTAGAGTTTGGGAAAATAGGGAAGAGAGGTATTAGAAGATGTTTATCAGGATAGAAAGCACAATAAATTAACACTGATCTTAGAAAATAAGATAACTTTAAGTTGTTTCCTATTAAACCTACCAATGTACTATCTAAGCACTTTTCCCACTTTTCCACCTTGTAACGTATGTATGTAATACCCCTCTGCTCCAGATAAATTCTTTTCATGGCTCAGTCATCTGGGTATCTCATCCTTTTCTTCCTAGGGCTTTCTTCCCCGGTGTTTAGTAAAAAGCATTATACACAATGAGAGCGCGCGCACCCACCCACCCACACAAACACACACGCACAAATATCTCCCAAGAGTATCAAGTTGTAGCAAGTATAAGTTTATGGAATATCCACAATCAAATGTACTTATCAGAAAAAGAAATCACACAGATGTTTTTGTAGCGAGCAGAATTCAAATTAGTCATTCACAATTTCTGCTGATCATATTAGAATCACCTCAACTTAAAAAATATACAAACCCTCAAAATATCACAGAATTTTCCTCATATAAGCAATATGCAATCATAAAACAAGCTAAGAAGAGAATACAAGCCTTGAGCTGGAGATGATTCTTTATCCCTAACCATTTCCTCTGAGTATCTCTGTTGGCATTCCCTGGGAATTAACCTTCGCTGCTACGTGTTACCTAATGTGTTGTAAGAATAAAATATATGCGTGACACGTAGTCACTCAGCCCAAAGGAAAGGTGAGGACACAAAACCCTTTGATTCAGCAAAGACGAGGACTGAGGATCATCGATCTTCTACAGAAAGACATACTAGCTGATTCAGAAAAATCCATGCTCACCACAAGAAAGAGGCAAGTCAGCACCAAGTGAACAAGACCTCCGCTAAATTAATCATTCCCTTCAGATATGTATATATATATGTATATATGAGTCATAACCCAATGATGATTATATGAATTGCAGAGCTTTTGAGATCTTTAAAAGATACTTTGTAACTATGAATGCCAATAAAGCAAAGCATGGGAACATTAAAGCAATTAAAAGGTTCTCTTTTCACTATCATCAGCTCAACCCCGTAACCAAGACAATGATAGTCTCTTCATGTTCTCCAGTGTTTTGTGGGATGGGTACAACAGAAAAAGATGACAAAGAAGACAAATATGGGGACAAAATAGAAGGAAGCTACGAGAATATAAAGTAGGAATAAAAATTAATTATCTTTACCTTAACCAAAATAAGTGATATTTCATAAAGCATTTTATATTGTGGATGCATATGTACATTCTTTTAAGCACATATTATTTTAATATTTCTGTTGCATAAAATATAATTCCAAGTGTAACCCACCCACAAAAACTACTGTAGCTAACTGCAAAAAAGAATACTAATACCATGGAAAATGTTGGAGGTTAAGAAGTCAGTCGTGGGGCTGGACTGATAGCACAGCGGGTAGGGCGTTTGCCTTGCACGCGGCCGACCCGGGTTCGATTCCCAGCATCTCATATGGTCCCCTGAGCACCACCAGGAGTAATTCCTGAGTGCAAAGCCAGGAGTAACCCTTGTGCATCGCCAGGTGTGACCCAAAAAGCAAAAAAAAAAAAAAAAAAAGAAGTCAGTCTTGAGGGGCAGAAGAGATAGTACAGTGGTTATGTTGCTTACTTTGCACATTACTTAACCAGGTTTTATTTCTAATACTGCAAAAGTTCCCCCAAGCAACACTTGGAGAGATCCCTAGGCACAGAGCCAGGAGAAGCCCTGGGCAACACCAGGTATGGCACCAAAAAATGTAAAGAAAAGAAGTCAGGCTGGGGAGTTAGACACACCTAGGTGGTTTCAAATGAAACCACACTGTTTACTAGATGTGAATTTAGATATATTTTTTAAACTTTAAAAGGCTCAACTTCCTCAATGGTTTACTGGAAATAAAATAGACTTATCTTAGTGGAGATCATGTTAGGACAGATGAAATTATGCCTACACAAATATTGGCAGGGATCTTGTCATTGGTGGCAATCAATAAGCAATAGCCATCAATATAACTAAAGTCCTGAGCATAGACCGGTGTTACCCTAAGCCTCCCCACCCCTCCTTTTTTAAAAAGTGTACTGACTTGAAGTCATGTAAACAGGTTAGCAAAATTTGTAGCAGCCATGGTGAAAATTGTGAGTAGAAAAACTCTACCAAACCAAGATCATCCATGGACCAGTTCTCTACCTCTCCTCTATCCATCTTAATATCTTTTCACTTTTGCATAAACAAGACTTGATATTGAAACCTCCCTCAAAAGAATATATTTCAGTAAACCTTAAAAGATAAAGCTAGAAAAAGAAAGACATCCCAAGTAGAATTTTTTTATTCCTTTATCTATTCAACAAGTATTTGCTAAGACCACACCACGGTATAGAGAAAATTCCATGTTCTGAGAAAGCACAAGAACCAGACATTAATAAAAAAATTCTTCTTTTCAGGGTTTGAGAGATAGCACAGCGAGTGGGGCGTTTGCCTTGCTCACGGCCGACCTGGGATCGATTCCCAGCATCCCATATGATCCCCTGAGCACCACCAGGAGTAATTCCTAAGTGCAGTGCAAAGAGTAACCCCTGTGCATTGCTGGGTGTGACCCAAAAAGAAAAAAAATTCTTCTTTCAGGGATCATTTAAGTTAATGATGGTTGGAGGGATCATTTGAGATGGAAGATGTGTGCTGAAAGTGGATAAAGGACCAAACATCATGGCCTCTCAGTGTACTGGAAACCATAATGTGGTACCAATATGGTACTTCAAACCATAATGACCATAAGTAGAGAGAGAGTAAGAAAAAAATTGTCTGCCATACAGACAGGGGGAGGGGATACTGGGGACATGGGTGGTGGAAAATGTGCACTGGTGGAGGGATGGTTGTTTGATCATTGTATGATTAAAATTCAAACATGAAAGCTTTGTAACTGTACTTCATGGTGATTCAATTAAAAATGATAAATTCAAATCTAGACTGTATAGACAACCACACACAATTTTGCCTCTTCCGTTGCACCACATTCTTTTTTTTCTTTTTTTTTCTTCTTTTCATACCCAGCAATGCACAAGGGTTACTCCTGGCTCATGCACTCAGGAGTTACTCCTAGTGGTGCTTGGGGGGTCCAGTTGGGATGCTGGGAATCGAACCCAGGTCAGCTGCATGCAAAGCAAACGCTCTACCCACTGTGCTATTGCTCCAGCCCCTGTACCACATTCTTTTCAACTAGTTCTCTGTTAAGTCTATGTTTAAGGCCTTTGTGTACCTTTCAATCTGATGTTTAGCTTTAGATTATTTAAACTGTTATTTTTTTCCATAAAGATGGATTTGAATTTCACCATTGACTACCATTCAACAAAAACCTAGAAGAAAAAGAAATCTTCTTTCTAGTTGTTTTGATGCGGTAACATTCTAGTGAGCTGTATGGTCAATTATCATTCTCCTGAGAAACACTCTAATGTGCAATCAAAAGAAATAATTAACTTTTGATAAGTAGTTGGAAATTGAATTCACAGGAAACCTATGAGTGTGAATATGGATCTTGGAAGTTTACCAAGCTGAATACAAATCATACCTTCCCAACTTATTGACTAGTGTGATAATCACGGGTAAGTTACCGGATAACAACTTTGTTAGCAAGTAGTTCTTGAAAGTTTTTAAGAAAATACTTGTGCATATCATGAGACAGTCCCAATTTTAGCTTCCAGACTTGAATTAGTCTGTGCTCCAACTCTGGGAACAGAAATAATAACTTCAAAGTGTAGTGTGGTTGAATGTTTATATGACACATATGTATTATCATTTTTATTTAAAATCCTAATCAATAGTTTAAGTCTTCTTTAATCTCAGGCAATAGCTATACGATTGTTTTATTCACTTGATTGAATAGCCAAAACCAGTTGTACATTTAATTAAATATGATTAAATGATATTACATGTCTTTATTGGTTTACTCTCTAACTGGTGACAAGGACAGTGTATATGTAAATAATGAAGCTGAATTTGAAAATTACAGTTTGCCCATCAAGTTCAAAAACAGTGACTCCTGATAGGCCCTTGACATTTCCTCTGATATCTTGCGCCTTGCTCTAGTAATATCTTCTGTCCTACCTCTTGAACCACTCTAGACTTTATCCTTTCCATCAACTCCAATGCTGACCCAACTCAACTCAATTTCTTATTCTTCTTCTTCTACTTTCTTCTTTCTTCTTTCTCCTTCTCCTTCTTCTTCTTCTTCTTCTTCTTCTTCTTCTTCTTCTTCTTCTTCTTCTTCTTCTTCTTCTTCTTCTTCTTCTTCTTCTCCTTCTCCTTCTCCTTCTTCTTCTCCTTCTCCTTCTCCTTCTGCTTCTCCTTCTCCTCCTTCTCCTTCTTCTTCTTTTTCTTCTTTTCCTTCTTCTTCTTCTTCTTCTTCTTCTTCTTCTTCTTCTTCTTCTTCTTCTTCTTCTTCTTCTTCTTCTTCTTCTTCTTCTTCTTCTTCTTCTTCTTCTTCTTCTTCTCCTCCTCCTCCTCCTCCTTCTCCTTCTCCTCCTTCTCCTTCTTCTTCTTCTTCTTCTTCTTCTTCTTCTTCTTCTTCTCCTTCTGCTGCTGCTTCTGCTTCTGCTTCTTCTCCTCCTTCTGCTGCTGCTTCTGCTTCTTCTGCTGCTTCTGTTTTCTTTTTCTCTTCTTCTCTTCTTCTCCTTCTTCTCCTTCTCCTTCTCCTTCTTCTTCTTCTTCTCCTTCTCCTTCTTCTTCTTCTTCTTCTTCTTCTTCTTTTTCTTCTCCTTCTTCTTCCTCCTCCTCTTCCTCTTTGACTTCCTTCTCCTTCTCTTCCATCTTCTTCCTTCTTTTTCTCTTCAATGTAAATTGTCCAAAGGAATGTTCTGCTATTCCTAGGATTTGATGTCATTTTACATAGCCTCTGTTGTGATGAGTCTACTCTAACAATTCAACTTCCTTAAGTAATAACTAAGCTAATTTCTTTATGTAACAATTGCAATCAGAATTAATTCTATTAATTAATAAAAAAATTCTATCTTGGTGTTCCAGAGAAGCTTAGTTTACATTAAATGCCTTTTACCCAAATTCTACAACATCGGGGATCTTCCTAATCATTTTCATCTGAAAAAAACAAGAAACAAACCCACTCTTTGACCTTATGTTTCCTTCTGGCACATTTCTCTGTTTCTTATCATCACTAAAGTGACCATATGTACCTGTTTCCCCAGGACACACTGGTTTCGCACCTGCTATACTCAAATACAAAGTCTGGCTTAGCATTTGTCCCAGAGTTTTACATTTTTAAAAAGTGATGTGATATTTCTACTAGTTCCTTCAAAATAAGTTGAAAAACGAGGGTTATAGTCCTCTTACTTCATACCTCAAGTATCTGCCTTGAACCCAGATCATTGTACGTGAGGCATAATACAGAAGTTTCATTTCAGCAGTCAAATCTAAAAGACTGCTGTGATGACCTATCTCTGATTGTTTTGTGATCTAACATATCTTTGCCTGACGTTTGGGACAGCATGTCACATGCATTTTAGAAATGAGCAGCAAAGAACTAATGACACCTCTGGAACCCAGGTGGGACTATAATCTACCAGGACTGGTGCATCACCCCATCAATCCATGCCCCATGCCATGTACTGAGGGAAACCCAGAATTGACAGGTCCATGGCATGACCATGGCAGTGAAAAAATGTAAGCAATGGTAGGTTAGAGTCACAGTCAAGAAAAACATAAGGAGGAAAAGTAGACATACCTTAAAGCGTATGAGCTATATGCTTTAAATTATTTACTTACTTTTTTACTTCATTGTTGAAAATAGCATTTCTATGTCCTTTGAGGAAAGGCTCCCAATAAGTGTTTTTAAAAGTCCAGAGTCCTCTCCCAGAAGTGTTTAGGATCTGCAGTCCTATTTCCAACATCAGGGGTGGGGGCGGGGTGGCAATACTTGGGGGTGAACATACAGCTCTACAGGCAAGGCAGATACTCTAAACCCATGAGTCACCTCCTGACCTCAAAGAATTCATGTTTTTCAACAAGCCCTTTTGGTAATTTTTGATAATTTCATGAACTCATGAAATACCAATGTGTGATCAAAATTTACATCTTCCAGAAACTAGTTGGTAAAGAATATTTGTTGACATTACGCCAATTATTTTTTGTGTGTGTTTTTTGTTTGTTTGTTTGTTTGTTTTTTCTTTTTGGGTCACACCCGGCAATGCACAGGGATTACTACTGGCTCTGCGCTCAGGAATCACCCCTGGTGGTGCTCAGGGGACCATATGGGATGCTGGGAATTGAACCCAGGTTGGCTGCATGCAAGGCAAACACCATACCCGGTGTGCTATTGCTCCAGCCCCAGACATTACACCAATTAATGCATAAAAATCTGTTGATATTAATTTCCATCATGGGTGCGGGAGTGAGGGGGGAGCAGCAAAACCTTCTGGTACATGATCTGAAAACATGTACATCTATTGCAAAGCTTAATAGTAAACTTAAGGGAATTATACTTAAAGGCAACGATTTCACATGTATAGTTATAGGAGATACATTTACATATCATGAGGCATGCCTTTTCATTTCCATCAGATGATTCTTTTTCTGCATTAATTTTTGCTTCTGTGTGTTTGAACCATGCCTGAGAGTGTCCAGGGACTACTCCCAGCTCTGTGTTCAGGAGCTGCTTCTGACTGTCATAGGGATGGATCACTGTGGTACCAGGACGAAAGCTGGGAACTTCTGAATACAAAGCACATGCTCCAGCCCATACTATTTCTCTGCCCCAATTTTGCCCATTTTTATTCTAGGTGTTCTCTTATAGATGCAAAAAGTAAAACGATGGCTACTAATGATGGACTTCATTAGCAGTGATGGTTTAATTATTTAACCCATTTGGCGAAAATTTATTTTTAAAAGATTTTAGGGTCTAGGGAGTAAGCTCAAGGTGCTGGAACACATACTTTACATGTAGAGGCCCTGAGTTTCTTTTTCCCCAGCATCACACAGTCCCTTAAAAACTTCCAGGTGTAATACTGGTGATCCCTGAGCATCTCTAGGTATTGACAGAAGTAGCCTCCCAGGTCCTCTAAGAACTGTTTAGAAACGCCCCCTTAGAAACATGTTAAATCATTTAAAGATGAATTCTACAAATGATGAACTACTTAACATTACATTATGAATACTATACTACTGTAAGCCCACTTAGAGTTCCACACTGAATAGAACGTTTATTAAATTTGTCATTATATGGTTTTTTTTGGTTTAATCACCATGTCTGGGATCAAACATGTGAAGCATATAATTTACCACTGAGGCTGCATTCCCAACCTCTTTCCCTTCTTTCTACCCGAAGTGGCATTATGTGAGGTTCGAGTGTGTGTTAAGACGCATGTGTATATATTAGATGAAGCTATTGTGTGTGCTTGCAGTAATAAGACAGAAACAAATATGGTGGAGAACAGTGTCACGATTAGGGTTTTCCTACTAGAAACAACAACAAAAAAAACAAAATACGGAGCCAGGTGTGTGTTAGGAATTAGTTCTGATGCTCCCATAGCTCATGACTGCAGTTATGCTGAGGCTGTGACTGAGCACTGCCTTGCATGTGGAAGACCCTGAGGTCAGTTCCTGTCACAGAGGGACTTTGGGGAAAGATGCTGGGAGAAAGTGTTAGAGTCCACGATTTGAACACAAAGCACCTGTGAGAAGTTCAAAGATTTTATTACAGAGATTTGTTAGAGAGAGAGAGAGAGAGAGAGAGAGAGAGAGAGAGAGAGAGAGAGAGAGAGAGAGAGAGAAAGCGAGAGAGAGTTGCAGGCTGGCCAGTCAGGGCCACACCGCATCGAGAAACTGTCAGGTACTACCTCCACCAACTGCGGGGAAGGGTTTAAGTACCCTAAACCACATTGTTCCTTCTTCCCAACTCACCTGTAAGCTAATTGGTTAGTGCCACCTCTGGGTGCCCCTTTGTACTATTCCTTCCATGCCTGGCAGGCCACTAGATTCCTTCTTTTTACTGATTGGCTAGCACTATCTGCTAGCATTGTAAATGTTGTTCATTTTGTTCCCTCTCCTAACATGTGGTCTCAAGTTCATGCCCAGTTCGGCTGTCAGTCACATAATCATACAGAATGGCAAAATGGCAACTAACAACTAAAATGGCTGCACTTTGGCTCATACCAAAAATGGCTGTACAGTTGGTTCTCACAAAAGGCATTGAGGGAGTGGGGAAAGCCGGCACAGAGCTCATAATCTCAAAGTTTGCAAGAATGTACAAATCACAACAAAACATTTGGTATTTACACAAAGCAACTAGGCTGCTAACTGATTTGAAAACAAAATTGATTCCAGCGTAGCAGCAAAATCTTTATTGCCTGGCATCCGTTGGAATTTAGAAATGCCTTTTTTTTGAAATATTACTTTAAAAATCAATTAAAGTGTCCTGCAATGGTGGTGAGCTTTTTATAAATGAGTCCTCTAAATGTTGGTTGTTTTGCTAGAAATCAGCTGGAAGTCTCTCTAATCAAAGCATTAAACACGAGAGGCACACACACCAAAGAACCTTGAAGTGATGAGCTTTTTACAAATTGCAATGATTGAAAATGAAGCTTACAAATATGAAGGTATTGAAATTAATCTCGACAAAAGCCAAAAGGGACTAAATATATCAAGTGATTGAGCAATTCCTACAAGATTCAGTTATGAAATTCTGTAATGATATTTTAGAGTCTCTTAACGTGGAAGGGGCATGTTTTGAGAGAGCACCTTTTGTTACTCAAAATAAAACTCATGTTTTTAATTTTGGCTGTCATTCATTACGTTTGGGTTTTGATTTGGAGGCCACATTCAGGGGTTCTTAGGCTCTTCCTGGATCCCTGACTGGGAAAGAGGGGGTAGGGGAATCAGAGTCAGGATTAAACCTGTTGCTTATAGTTTGGTGGTGGTGGTGGTTTTGGGAGTATGGATGTTGGGTTGAATCACACCCAACAGTGCTCAGATATTACTCCCAGCAGTGCTTGAAGAATGTGGTACCTGGAACCGAACCACTTTCCAGGAGAGCGCCTTAACCTCTGTGCTATCTTGCTGACCGCATGTTGTTGTTGAGGACGATGACATTGTGACGATTAAGGCTGCACACATGGCCTGGCTGTGACACACACACATTTCAGATGTGGTCTCCGCAGAGGTCATACAACAGGTTCTGGGGTTTGCACACTTGGCCTCAGTGCTCCTTTGCTTATGGTGTCTGTACACATGTTCTCCCTTAGTTGAGGCATACAGGTGATGGTTGTGGTACCCAGTGGGAACTGCTGTGATGCTCACATATGCACTCACAGCACTTTCTGTCGGTAATATAATATGTAATATATGCTCAGCGAGCATCACACCCCTTTTTTCATACACACCTGGAGATACTGCAGCCCAAAATACCTTCTAGTACTGGGAATCACAGACAGTTTAGCTGCTGGGACAGTTCCCAGGATTTCACTCTGACCCTTAGATCTCAGGGATTTTAATTTATGACCATATTCTGGAGAGGCAGGTGCTCTAAGCTATTAGCCTAAAACAAACAAACAAACAAAACTCATCTTTTACAGAAGTGAAAAGAAGCTGAGAAAAACCCTATGATCTTATAGCATGAAAATTTGTACACTAGCCAAATATATATATATATAAATGAAAATGAGTACATTAGCAAGTTTTATCTTATAATAATAATGAAAAATAAAAATAATTTGATTAAAAGGAAAAGAACAATAACTGCAAAAGAAGTGAGCTCCAGTGTTCAGTTTATTCATCTTCCTTTTAAAAAAATGTGACTCGAGGGAGTTGAGAAAT
This sequence comes from Sorex araneus, assembly GCF_027595985.1. Lineage (NCBI taxonomy): Eukaryota > Metazoa > Chordata > Mammalia > Eulipotyphla > Soricidae > Sorex > Sorex araneus. The sequence continues at coordinate 268,339,291 of NC_073302.1, read as the reverse complement.
AGTACAGCAGTTATGGCACTTGCTTTGCACATAACTGACCCACGTTCAAATCCCTAGCATTGTACATGGTCTGTTTGAGCACTCTGCAGAATTAATCCCTGAGCACAGAGCCAGGAATGATCTCTGAGTACAACCAGAATGAACTGAGAATGACTTCTGTACAAAACAGTTTGGATTTTACAAATAAGAGTTAATAATCTGTCACAATTTGTAATATTGAATCATAAAATGCAACACTGAAAAAGATGGCAGGAAATAATTCAAAGGATTGATGCGCATGTTTTACATTCAGGAGGCTCTTTGGTAAAAATGAATTTTGGACCACACCGGGTGGGGATTCGGGTCTATTCCTTGTTCTGTGCTCAGGGATCGCTTCCTGCAAAGCTCAGGAACCCATATGGGGTGCCTGGGATTGAACCTGGCTTGGCCACAGTATGGCAAGTGCCCTACCCACTGTACTATCACGCTGGTTGCTGCATGGAAGAGTTTTTATCACCAATTCACAGCTCTTATGTGAATCATAAGAGCTCATATGACCCATAAGAGCCACCAGATGTGACCCAGAAATCCAAATAAAAAGATTGTGGATAAATTTTTGGAATAAAATTTCAGATTAAAAGAAAAAGACCATATCAGAAATGATATATACTTCAGAAAATGACAGAGGCACAATAAAAGTCTTTCATATCTGAGGATGTTACAAAAAACATATTCCGCTTCTGTTATTTTTATTTTTCATAAAGTCAGTATAGTAAGAATTCTTTTTCTTTATCACATCTAGTGTTTTATTTTTAGTTGTGTTATGAAAAACACCACTTTGTTAAAACCACAATAAGCATTTCAAAATTATTGGTTGCAGGGGGGGAGCAATAGTACAGAGGATAGGGCGTTTGCTTTGCATGTAGCCCACTGGGTTCAATCCCCGGTGTCCCATATGCCCCCCCCCCCAAGCACTGCCAGGAGTAATTCCTGAGTGCAGAGCCAGGAGTAACTCCTGAGCATTGTTGGTGTGACCCAAAAAGAAAAAAAAAAAATTATTAGTTGTAAAATATAAGTAATTAAAAATAAAATTATTTCCAAAAATATATCATTTTACTCATCAAACTGCATGCCTTAAAGGATGAATGTACTCTCCAGTAACTTGACTTTTCATTTATTCTTAGTACCAACTTGCCACTCCCCATCCACCAAACCAATTCTGAAGGTGACACTATTTGGGTGGGGAAGTGCTCTTCATATGTAATTAAATTAAGTAGCTCAAATGAGATCACCCAGTCTGGACACGTGTACTTTTGAGAAGAAAAGACACAGAAGCCAGAAAAGAAAATCAGTAATGAAAAGATAGAGGAAAAATTGTGATGTTCCTACAAGCCAAGGAAAGCAAAGAGTTGCCAGGACCCATCAGAAGTTAGAAGACAAATATGAAATAGATTTTCCCTCGGAGCTACCAAAAGGAACCAATGCTGCCAACACCTTGATTTTAGATATTTGGCTTCTGAAATTGTAAGAGAACAGGTTTCTATTGTTTTTAGATCTACTTTTAACAGCAGCCCTAGAAAACAAAACGAATATACCTTTCTAACACAACTCTATTTTTTTTTTTGCTTTTTGTGTTTTTAGTTTTTGGGGTCACACCCAGTGACGCTCAGGGGTCACTCCTGGCTCTACATTTGGGAATTACTCCTGGGGATGTGGTCATCGAACCTGGGTCAGGCGTCTGTGAGGAAAGCACCTTAGCCACTGTACTCTCTCCAGTGGGGCCCAACAACAATCCTTTTTATCTCCTTTCCTAGTCCTCAATACTTAGTGTTACTCAGTGTTACGCGTTTAATTATTTGTTCAGTAGCTTCTTTTCAGTCTCCAGCCCCCACATGTAGACACAATGATTCAGCTTATCAGTCATTTTAAGCAGTGGTTATGCATGACAAACTCAGAAGAGTATCCACCAGTATTAGAAATGCAATGAATATTTGTTAAATGAATTAATGCTGTTTCCACACTAACCTCCTCTTGAGACATTTTCTTCTTTCTTTTTGATCTGACTTAAGCTCTTTGTTAGACAAAAACCGTGTCTATGCCTGTTTCATTCATGACTTTACCCCTTACCGCCACCAATTTACATAAGGTATTTCTTGGTATTTATGCATTCACCATATCTGGGGCATCAAGGCAACTTTTAAACACAGTGATTTCATTTATTTCTCAGAACAAACACCTCAAATTATATAGCATTGCCTTCATTCTGGAAACGAGAAAAGTAAAGTTAGGAATATTTTAGTTGATTTGGTGAGATCACTAATTTAAAAAGTGAGGGAGTCATGATTTAAACGCAAGTTTCCCTGATTTCAAATACCATGTCTGTGCAACTGATCTAGCCTCTTTAACCATAAAATGTGATTTTCAAATAAATAAAAAGTTCAGGTCGGAATGGTAATACAGGGGTTATGAAATTTGCCTTGCATGCAGCTGGCCGCGGTCCAAATCCCTGGAACCATATATAATCCCCTGAGCACCAACAGGAGTCATCCCCAGACACCCCAAGAGTTATCTCTGAGCTCAGGAGTAAGCCCTGAGCCCTTCTTGGTGTGACAAAGAAAAAAAAAATGCCCTAAAAGAGATGAAAACTTGGGACTGGAGCAGTAGTAGAGCAGCTAGGGCACTTGTCTTGCATGCAGCTTCCTCAGGCAACATCACGTGCATCACAGACGATCCCCAGAGCCCACCAGGAGTGATGTCTGAGTGCGGAGCCAGGAGTACGCCCTGAGCACCACCAGGCGTGGCTCAAATAAAACACGAAACCAAACAAGAAATGGAAGCTTCATTCAAGAGAGGGTTTAATATACTCATCCCTTGCTGCGCGGCCGCCACTGTTCAGATGTCTCATCATCCTGCCTCCCCAAATCAAAGTTCAAGCACAGTCTGCTCACAACAAGACAGAAGAAGGCCCCACCCACTGAGATCAAGAAAAGCAACACAGAGTACAGCTTCAAAATCCAGTGCATCTCACATTCAAAAGAACAAAAGTAACAGTGCTGGCATGGGTGTGGGAAAAAAGGTACACTCTTTCACTGTTGGTGGGAATGCCAACTGGTCCGGCCTTTCTGGAAAACATTATTTACAGTCCTTCAAAAACTAGAAATTGAGCTTCCATATGACCCTGCAATACTATTTCTGGGAATATATCCTGAGGATGCAAAAAAAAGCACAGTAGAAATGACATCTGTACCTATATATTCATTGCAGCACTGTTAACAATAGCCAAAATCTGGAAACAACCCGAGTGCCCTAAAACAGATGACTGGTTAAAGAAACTTTGGTACATCTACACAATGGAATACTATGCAGCTGTTGGGAGAGATGAAGCCATGAAACTTGCTTATAACTGGATAGACATGGAGAGTTATCATGCGAAGTGAAATGAGTCAGAAACAGACATAGAAGGACTGCACTCATTTGTGGAGTATAGAAAAACATCACATGAGGCTGACACCCAAGGACAGTAGATACAAGGGCCAGGAGGATTGCCCCATAGCTGGAAAACTGCTTCATGAGTGGAGGAGAGAAGGCAGATGAAACAGAGAAGGGATCACTAAGAAAATGATGGCTGGAGGGAATCAGTCGGGATGGGAGATGCATGCCGAAAGTAGATAATGGATCAAACATAATGACGTCTCAGTGTCTGTGCTGCAAGCCATAATGCCCAAAAGTAGAGAGTATGGGGAATATTATCTGCCATGGAGGCAGGGGGAGAGTGGGAAAGGGGGAGTATACCGGGGATATTGGTGGTGGGGAATGTGCACTGGTGGAGGGATGGGTGTTTGATCATTGTGAGATTGTAACCCAAACACGAAAGCTTGTAACTATCTCACGGTGATTCAATAACATTTAAAAAAAAATCCAGTGCATCAGACACCTCTATGCTTTAATCACACGAAAGTCAAGGAGAAGGTGGTGAACAGGAAGCATTCTAGATTTTCCTCTTCCCTGCCCTTCTCTGTGGTGGCGGTGACTGTGACTCTAAGGCACATCCCTGCAGAGTCAGTGACTGCTTGCCCTTGGTAGCGTGGGGTGGTCCCTCACACGTGCAGAGCAAGCCACTACCACTAAGCTACATCCACAAGGCCCCAGTCATATATATCTTTTATCACCGCCTCCACACAATTCCAGAGAATGCAACATCCCACAAGGAGAACATTTTCCCTCTATGTTCTAGAGACCCTGGGCTGACAGGAGAGCCCTTTCCAGGTTGAAGCGAGTTTTCTATGTGCAAGGTCTGAATTCAATCCCTGGCACTGCCTTTTTTCTGGGGTACTGAGCAGGAATAACCCCTGAGTACCACTGGGTATGGCCCCAGAACAGTGAGGAGTGGGGGGGGGGGGGGGAAAGAGAGAGAGAGAGAGAGAGAGAGAGAGAGAGAGAGAGAGAGAGAGAGAGAGAGAGAGAGAGAGAGAGAGCCTTTCTGAATATCACTGATAAATGCTTCTATGCAAGCACACCCATCACCTACACTTCAGAAAGGTGGAATTGTCATGCCAGATAAAACCATGAGCCCGTGGGGGTTAAGTAGTTTCAAAACTCAGTATGCAGAACATGGGTGTGGGGCCTCGCATGCTGTTCAGATTGCAAGTTCCTGGACGTGAGCTCTATATTCTGCTTCAATGGAATGACTTGCTGCCCAGGAATCTGCTTTGTTGAACAATCAATGTAGCAGTTCAAGGCTGCAAGTAGGTGGTGGTTAAGCCACCTTTGAGGAACCATGAGAACAGCATCAAAAGGGGAAAGGGGTAGAATCAAGGGGGCATGGGTGCCAAAGTCAACTTCTGCTGACTTCTAGGCTGTGCCAAGGGCTGGCCCTGGTGGGGAGGCATAATTAGTGTGGGTAAAGGGATTTCATATCTTTGGGTGGAAAATCATCTGCATGTGCCAAATATCAATATTGTGTTTCATCTGAGCCTCTCTGTTGGCTTTCTCCTGCCACACCTTTCAAACTGTGGTGATGGGAACAATAACAAGCCTGTTATTTGGTTCCCTTGGATGTATTTTTGGTGTATTTTCCCCCAAAATCGTATGTTCATTGTTATACCCATTTAACTTTGTTAGCTTGATATGATTGATAAAAGGCAATGACATATTTTTACTGTGTCCTTCACCCTGGTCTTCCTTTTTTTTTAACTTTAAAATGTTCCTTTATATGGCAAATTTCTTGGTAGCTTAGAGCACCTCATATTTTGTTCCCACTAATAATGCTCTGTTTCGTAACAGCTGTAGGTAGAAAGACAAAATAGTTTCCTCACTACACCATCTTCATTTCATAAAGAAGGTGAATCAAAAGAAGAGATGAAGCTTGTCTCTACATCTGGGGCGATTTCTCTACGAAAGAAAAAGGATGCAGTAAGTAATAAGGAATGAGACAAAGAATCTAGTATGGACTTTGGCTCGTTCTGGCTGACTGCTTGGCCTCAGAAACAAGCCACTTGCCTTTCAAGTCTCTGTCATGTGTGAAACAGCAGAGCTGGGTTAGATGAATGCCACTTCCCTCTCCCCAACCAATCTTGGTGAGTCTGAGTGATTGCGTCATTCCTTAGGAAGCATTCAACAGAACATAGTCAATAGAAATGCAGCCGGTTCTTGATAATTTCTTCTAGAAGAAAGAAATAATTTTGCGAATCATCCAAAAGCTATGTTCATCTCCCTACAGCTCAGTAATGGTATAGTGATAGTACCAATAGTAAAAAAAAAACAAGAAAGAAAGATCTGAAAACCCGTTCAGTCTTTCCTTTATGCAAAACATTGCATGGAAGTGAACTCTGCCATCTTGTTTTGCTTATTATCACTCATACCTAATGAGGAGGTAAGGCAGGAAAAGCAGCAAATGGATATTTTTCATTGAAATTCTTCCCTGTTAGCTTATTTGAGCACAAAAAAGAACCTCAAACCTCAAGTCTCTCTAATTTTCTACTGGAAAACAGATTGAGCTAACAAATAATCAACTAGTGAATGGTTTGTACAATATTTATGGAACATCTACAAGAATAACTACTGAACTAATAACAATGGGGAATTCAAAAGAATTGGACACACAGGTCCCCATATTCAGAGAATCTGTAATCCATTGCTTTGATAAAAAAATATGAAAAAGGGGCTGGAGCAATAGCACAGCGGGTAGGGCGTTTGCCTTGCACGCGGCCGACCCGGGTTCAATTCCCAGCATCCCATATGGTCCCCTGAGTACCTCCAGGAGTGATTCCTGAGTGAAGAGCCAGGAGTAACCCCTGTGCATCGCCAGGTGTGACCCAAAAAGCAAAAAAAAAAAAAAAATATGAAAAAGACAAAATTATATATCATTTTATATGCAAATAACATATTTTTAGTGGAGAAAATAACAAAAGTACCCATACCTATAATTTTGCTGGTTATTTGAGATAAAAGATGTGAGTACAGAATCTTCTTTTCTTTTTTAAAATTTTTTTCTAATTGTTTTTATGGAACCACTGTGAGATAGAGCCTTACAAAGCTGTTCATGATTAGGTTTCAGTTTTATACTGTTCCAACACCCATCCCTCCACCAATGTACATTTCCCAGTGCCAGTGTCACCAGTTTCCCTCCCACCACCCCCGGCCCCCCAACTTCCAGCCTGCCTCTAGCCTATATAGATACTGCAAGGTTATCAAGAATACCCCTTTACCTACTCTTAACACTCAGTTCTTGTCCAGAGTGATCATTATCAGCTGTTATTGTGATACTATTCCCTTCTCTATCTCACCTACCCTCTGCCCCACACACACTTGTGGTTAAGAATCTTATTTTCTAACTTGTAAAAAAATGTCATGCAATATGTCCAATGAATTCACTGTCACTGTATCACTGTCATCCAGTTGCTCATCTATTTGCTCAAGCGGGCACCAGTAATGTCTCCATTTTGAGGCTTGTTGTTACTGTTTTTGGCATCTAGAATACACCATGGGTAAGCTTGCCAGGCTCTGCCGTGCAGGCAAGATACTCTCGGTAGCTTGCCGGGCTTTCCAAGAGGGACAAAGGAATTGAACCCTGGTTGGCTGTGTGCAAGGCAAACACCCTACCTGCTGTGCTATCTCTCCAGCCCAGAAATGAATCCAGAAATGAATCCAGAAATGAATCCAGAAATGAATCAGAAAAGAATTCAGAAATAAATTGACGTTTATTATAAAATGCATTTCAGTTTTATAAGATGCTTTGTCTTTGCATTCTCTCTATTTAGTATATCTTATGGTAATAGATTCTGGAATTTTCTAAACAGATTATAGACTTGATCTGGGTGCTGCAGCAATATTACAGCTGGTAGGACATTTACCTCGCTCATGACTGACCTGGGTTCAATCCCCAAGATTGTATATGGTCCCCTGAGCACTGCCAAGAGTGATCTCTAAGTGCAGAGCCAGGAGTAAACCCTGAGCACTTGCCTGGTATGGCCCCCAAAAAGAAACTTGACCTGAAAATCCTCCCCAGGAAAAAGAGAGAGAGAGAGAGAGAGAGAGAGAGAGAGAGAGAGAGAGAGAGATGATTAAAATCTCCAATTTGGGTTCATCATCTGACCAGCTTGCACCATGTCACTCTTGCTTAAAAGCTAGATCAGAATCCGCTTTGTTAGGAAGGCGGTATAATGCTATTCAAGATTAGATTTCAGAGACAGCTCTGAATGTTTTAAAAATCTTATTTCCAAGTTCCCAGGGGGAGTCCATTTTTTTAAGATCAGTCCTTTAACATGTTTTTGAAATCTTTTGTAAGTTCTAAAGAAATATTTTCAAATCGGGCTGGACAAAGAACAGAGTTTCTTAATGGAAGTTTTGCATCATGCCTGAAAATTAGTTAGGAAAATGGACAAATCCTATGGGTTTTGTCCTCTTAGAGATTATTTTTTTCAAAAACAAAAGAGAAGGTCCCTATAATGGAAAACCAGTTCCAAGATATACAACTTAAGAGAAATATGGGAAAGGAACTATTTTTCTCCAAAATTCTTTCCTTCCTTCTCCTTGTTCTAAATGGTTATTTTTGTGGGTTTTTTTCCCTTCCCAATAGAACAATAGACTCTTATTTCTACAAAATAAACCATGCAAGCAATCATAAAATACTTCCCTAACGGAAGACAGATAAAAGAAAGAGAGAAAATCCACTCCCTAATAAAAAAAAAAAAAAGGAATATCTCCAGCTCTGTACATATTCAGATGGAAAAAAAATAAAATGAGCTTTTAACATAATGATTTTACTGTTTAGAGCATTCCATCCTTGTATTCACATTTTGAAACTTGTGCCAAACTATTCAAAGGTAGTAGAGGATGCGTGAGGAAGATCAGAAAACAAGTACATCTTGGCATCCCAGCTTAACTGTGCCACAGGCACAGATTATGAAATAAAAAATTGTTCCTCAAGTGGAAAGGTGTGTCTATTTGTCCCTTGAATACCAAGGTTTCTATTTGAGTTTTGTTTTCAACGAAATGATCAGAACATCTAATTGTAGATTAGATGGTGGGTAAAATTGTGAAGTAGCCAGTAATTGCGAATGCTTACCTTACACCAGGAGCTTTACACAATCTAGGAATTAGTCTGCAAAACATTCCTCCCAGGAAAATACTACAACTTTATCAACCAGGAGCTGAAGCCCAAATGCTAAAGTAATTAACCCAGGTTCACCCAACTTAGAACTTGAGCCAAACTTTTGAGCCAGTTATTTCTAGCTCAAATGCTTTGGTAAGACCTGGCCTTCCTCTCTACCACCTCTCCATTCAGGGGGTTCAGAACATGCCACCCATGATGTATATTGATTTAATTTGAAGTAAAATTACTTGAGAAACAGGATATGAGAAACACCTCTCTGATCTCTCCCTTTCTACCTAAAATCAGGTAAGAGTTCCCATGAGAAAGTTGCCTTCTCTATACCATGGAAAGAAAGATATTCTTATCACTGGAGATTGGTAACTGCTGTCGAGAGGCACTTGCATGCCAGAACCTATGAAGAAGTAACTATATCTAGGCTGGAGAGATAGTACACAAAATAAGGTGTCTACTGTACATGAGGGATGGGCTGGAGCGATAGCACAGTGGGTAGGGCGTTTACCTTGCACGGGGCCAACCTGGGTTTGATTCCTCCATCCCTCTCAGAGACCCCGGCAAGCTACTGAGAGCATCCCACCCGAATGGCAGAGCCTGGCAAGCTACCTATGGAGTATTTGGTATGCCAAAAACAGTAACAAGTCTCACAAGGGAGACGTTACTGTTGCCCGCTTGAGAAAACTGATGAACAATGTGACGACAGTGCGACAGTGCTACTGTACATGAGGCCAATCCCAATTCCATCTCCGGTAACTTATATGGTCCCCTGAGCACTGCCAAGAGTGATCCCTGAGCACAAAAACCAGGAATAGGCCCTAACCACCAGGAATAACACCCCCCATAATAACTAACTAAATAACTAGATCTTTGTTATATTCCCTCATCTACTTATTAGTTATTGTCCTACAATTTATTGCCACTAGGCCAAGCCTCTTTGTCCTATCTTATCATCACAATTTGCCATTCTTTGAAGACATATATGAGCGGTAGAACCTGATGGATTGGGGGATATTAATTTTCCTTTAAAGACTCTTGTGTGCATATAGAAGTAATAAATAAAATTTTCATGGTTTTTCTCCTGTCAATGTGTTTTGTATCATCTTAACTCTAAGGTCTAACCCAAAACACAAGAGGGAAAAGAGGAAGTTTTTCCTTCCCTAGCATCTACCAAAGATATTACACTTTTCTAGGGTCTTCCTATCATGAAGAAAATACAAACAATTCACATAATTTGTTAATGATTTAATATGTTATCTGTCCAAGAATCATACTGGAAAGAATAATATTTTAACTTGGGTCTCCAGGGGCAACATTTCAAAGCATCCGGAAAGGAAGGATTTTTTAAGGCGAAGGTGAAACTTAGTCAATATATTTCACACACCGCACATGGGGCTATTGTGTTGCATAACTTCAGGGTCAAGAACATTCACATCTAAAACAGTGTTGTTCCTCTGAATTGTGCAGGGGAGACACATGGATTTCTGACCATAGGGGACCATGCCCCAAGTAACTATCCATTGCAAGCATTGAAAGTCTTATTGATCATCATCTAACATTGCTTATTTTACAGAAGAGAAACTAAACCCTGGGAGATTAACTGCTTTAAGAATACCAGAGCTAAAATTATAATAATTCTGGGACTGGAGTGATAGCACACCGGGTAGGGCGTTTGCCTTGCACTTGGCTGACCCAGGTTCGATTCCCAGCATCCCATATGGTCCTCTGAGCACCGCCAGGGATAATTCCTGAGTGCAGAGCCAGGAGTGACCCCTGTGCATCACCAAAAAGCAAAATAAATAAAAATATAAATAAAATTATAATAATTCTTAGTAAAGGTAGGAGCAAAGATGTGGGAGTAAGGTGAGGAAACCAAGGCTCAAAAGAGACTAGTTTACAAATCTGCCAACTGGATGTCATAGATGCAGAACACAAGACCAAACAAAAGACCCTTCCTCTTTTCTTTGCCCACTTTGCAACTAATTAGCCTGTCAAAAATCCAAGGATTGACCTGATGTAGCAAATATTTTATCTCCCATACATGAAATAGAATCACAATCCAGACACAACTTTTCCTTCTCAGAAAAAATATCATGGATATTTTAACCCCAAACTTGCCAGCTCTAAAATACATTTTTTGTGGATCCAATGATTCCTTATACTGTACTTTAACCTCAGAATAAAAGAGAATTGTTTTGAAATTTTGCTTAATCTCCTAATTGCATGCCTAGAGCTCCGCAGTAGTGACTTTTAAATAGTGTGGGTTCTCAGGGAAGAGTTTCAAGCATTTCATCTGTGAATTACTAGATTATCTATCCAAAAGCATGCTAAATCACCAGGGATGCTAACAGGATTAAAAGGACTTGAGGATTGATTGTCCTCTCTCAATCTTCTTTGTCGCCTTCTCTTGAAGCATGATGTAACTTCCAAGTTTTCCTTGAAAGTAGGGTTCTACTACTTTAATAAAAAGTATCCCACTGAATATCAAGTGACACAGAGAGTGCTCTGTTTCCCCAGTGCTTCTTTGGAGAACTTCCTAAGAAGTTTCAACATTGAGAATATTTATGTTTAGCAGATTGCTCAAGAAAGTAATCACAGTCATAATATCTATGAATATGCAATCTAGAATTGCTGTGCAAAACATAGACAATGAAGCCACAAGCCTTTCAGCAAAACAATGTGATTTTGTTGAAAGAATGAAACAGATGCTGATACAGGCACTATTAAGTGCAAAGCTTGGGAGCTGGATCTGAAGAAACTGGATGAAGGATCCCGATGCGTTGTTGAAGAGTTATCTTTCCGGTACTCTTTTGACTGTGGTTCTTTTCTTTCCAGCACAGAGTTGCAGGCATCCACCTTACTAATGGGACTCAAGAACCCCTTGGAATCCAGGTCTTTGCTACTTCCATTATGTGATGGCTTTTGTACTGAAAGGGAGAAGAAACGAGTGAACAAGATTTAGAAGATGATATCATCTCCAAGGTCTTGTTCACTCAGACCTATATGTACCTATAGCTAAATAGATGTCTCAGGCTTCAAAAGTGTCAGAGAGAAGCCTTTTTTGTTTGACTCCTGCGTTTCTCAGTAAGAGTACAGCTCCCTGTGGGTGGGAGAAAGATCTCAAGAGTGTTTTCTGATTGAGAACTTTCAGAAGGCTTCCATGTTGGTCGCAGTCACTTACACTGTTCACAGTATCAGTATGGAGAGTAGGAGAAAAGAGTCAGTTGATAGAAAGCTTGTGTGTGCTTGTGTGTGTATGTGTGTGTGTGTGATTGTGTGCTCAACCAGGGAGGGGGAACAAAAGACAAGAGAAGGGCCTCACCCTCCCACTCAACATAAGACATCCATCAAAACAAAGCAACTGTGTTGAGAAGTGGCAGATTACCACAGTCTGACTTCAATCTGGTCTTTTAAGTATTGCTTATGGGTTGGACATAGAGTGGAGAGTCACGGGTGAGGTCAGAAGAGTGTGCCTCATCTAGAAAGGAATTTGAGGCAAACCTCATGAAGTCTCACCTCAAAACACTTTCTCATCACCAGAGATAACAGTGTTCTGTCTCACCAATAGCTGTTCCACCCTGGACACTACCACAAAGTAAGCTTCCATGATAGAACATGGAAAGCACTGATAATACCGGTGACATGGTTTATGTCTTGAAGGAAAAAAAATTTTCAGACACTGTTCTGAGTTATTGAAAGATTTTAAATTCTTCATGCAAGATGTTCTGTCAGTATCTGACTCTAGTTTGAAAACCACGCTCAACTCATGTTTTCTTGAGTTTTGGTCTTCCTCCTGGCCAGTGCTCAGAAGTCACTCCTGGCAACGCTCTGGGGACCAGATGTGGTTCTGGGGATTGAACCAATGTTAGCACCATGTAAAGAAAGTACCTTACCCACTGTAACCTTTCTCTGGTCCCTCAACTGATGGACTCTTGCTTCCTCTACTTTAAAATTCAACAAGTGCTCCTTCCAGAATTTTCGTAGAAAAGCTTTATCCAGTTATTTTTTCAACTCATCACTTACTGATCTATTTTGTGCCAATATCATGGTATCACCATGATCATATTATATACATGATCCCTACTACAGAAGAAAACTAAAATTGTAAATAAGCATGCCGTGAAATGCTTGAAAAATGCTATAAGATAGGATTCTAGAGAGGACGTCAGGACAAAACTATTATGTAAATTTTAAACCACTTTTCTTTCCTAAAATAATTTTTTTGCTATTTGATACTAGTTATTACTAGAATTCCTGCTAAAATACTGAGTTTCTCTATAAGGTCCACATTTAAAATTTCAGAATGTAATTGAGGACATTATCCAACAAATACCTGACTACCTACTTACTAGCAGTGTAGATTATTAATCTTTAGGTTTCTAGAACATTAACCATAATTTTACAAGCCTAAAGTTTTCAAATATTAAGAAGAAATATCTGTGTCTATTGCTTGTTATTCTTTGCTCAGATCTCTGGAAGGAATTCGACAAGATTATGGGTAAAACATCTAAAATAAAAAACAAAAGCTACCTTACTGATCCAGGGAAATTTTACATCAGCATATCAAATTATATCCAAATAGCCAATATGAAAATTGCCATCCAGACTTCATAGCATAATCAAACAATAACCCAAAAAAAGTTCCTTCAAAATATGATCTAGGTAAGATAACCAACAATGTTTATCTTCCCCTGAGCTATTGTTATGACTAATAAGATAATGTTCAGAAGGACTTTGAAGGAGTAATGTAATGTTCTTTGAAGCATTATCATTTTATTATTAATGAGTTTTTGATTTTGACAGCTGCCAATTGCATCAAAACCACAGTAAACCCTTGCTGGTCTCCACAAGAGAAATGAAATATGATACAAGAGAGAAGGTAGTGGATGGTGGTAGATAAAATTTGCTCCAGTTGAATCCTAGAGATAGGGTTATAGATAAAGCAACTAAAAAATAACAGGAGTGACAAGTAGTGCTGAGACAGGACCAAAATCAGTATAAAAATAAACATAATATAAATACACATTATAAACATTCAAATAACAAAGTTGCCAATACCAACTTAAGGTAAACTGCATTGAATTCATTAACTTCTTCCCTTAAACTCATTTATTCATTTTTTGTTGAAATAACATTGATTTACATTACTGTGAATACTTACATGCCTTGGACTGGAGTGATAGCACAGTGGGTAGGGCATTTGCCTTGCACACAGCTGACACGGGTTCAATTCCTCCAACCATCTCAGAGAGCCCCGCAAGATCCCGAGAGTATCCCACCCACGCAGCGGAGCCTGGCAAGCTACCCGTGGCATATTCGATATGCCAAAAACAATAACAAGTAACATTAATAAGTTAACAACGAAGACATTACTGGTGCCCGCTCAAGCAAATGGATGAACAATGGGGATGACAGTGCTACAGTGCTACTTCCAAGCCTTTAGGGATGCCAAGTCACCACAGCATGACCACTACCATGTCCACTGGATCCCCCTCTACCCTATGAACCCACCCTCATACTCCATACCCTCAGTAATGGAGTTTTAGGATTTGTAATTTTCTTTGGACACTGTCAATTCCCTTTCTACATATGTGACATGAGTGAGATTATCCACTATTTTCCTTTCTTTTTCTGACATGTTTCACTTAGTATATTTAGTTTCAAAAATGTTTCAAAATGTAAGCTTGAATCTTTTCTCACAGCTGAATAGTCTTCCTTTATATATCTACACCACATCTTCTTTATCCACTTAATTTGTTGCTGGCCATTTAGATTATTTCCAAATCTTAGCTCTTGTAAATAACCCTGAAATGAACAGAGGTGTGAATAAACCTTTCCCAATGATGTTTTTCTTTAGATAACAAGAATGGAATTGCTGGGTCATACGGTAGTTCCAATACTGTTTTTCATAGATACTAAGCCACTTTACATTCCTATCAACAATGTATGAAGGTTCTCTTTTCTCACACTATTACCAGCACTGGTAATTTTTGGCCTTCTAAAATGTTTTACTCAATGGTGCTAACTGATATTTCTTTATTGTTTAAGTACACATTTTCCTGATAATAAATAATGGTGAGCATTTTTTTTCATATTGGCTATTTCTATGCCATCCTTAGTAAAGTGTCTGTTCAGCATTTCTTCAGATTTTCTGATGGGGTTGTTTGTTCTTGGTGGTGAATTTTGTTAAGTTCCTTATAAGTATTGGCTATTAGTCATTGATATATGGTGGTGATGTGTTCATATTTCTCACATTTAATAGGGCGCTTTTCTTTTTTCTTTTTGCAGTTCCAGGGATCAAACTTAAAACCTTACACATGAAAATAAGTGCTTTACTATTAAGCTATACTCATAATCTTGTCATTTTTTATGACTCTAAATGTGTTATTTATTTATTTCATATAAACTTTGGAGGGGCTCTTTTTTTCAGGATCATTTATTGAGACACTGATTTAAAAGTTGTTCATAATAGAATTGTTTCAGGTATACAATGTTCCAACACCAATTCCACCACCATTGTCTACTTTCCTCCACTGATATTCCCAGGTTCCCTCCCACCCCCAAACCTGTCTCTTTGGCAGGCATATAACAAATTAATTTGATATCACTCGGTCCAATAAAATGTAAATGAATGGCCAATAGAATTATCCAGAAATAAATCATAAAAGTCAACTTGTGATGAATCGATGCATGTTTTTAACCTGTCTTTAGTAGAGGACAAGGACGTGTACCACTAGTGAGTGCCATACTCAGTGCCACATTCTGGGAAGTTTCTCCTGCCCTTTAAAGGGGCTCTTATAATGCTTCTTACAAAACTGGTTTCAGGGTTCTGAATTTCCTAAGCTATTGTCTGGCCATGAAGCTCTGTATAGCTCCTTCAAATCTGAATGATAATACTGGTTAGAGTATTCTTGGTGTTCATTTTATTAAGTTTTTGTACTATGTCCTTCTTAAGTTTTTGTCACAGGGTTGTTGTTTAATATTTTAATTGCACTTAATATTTATTTCTGTCATAGTGTTTATTCATAGAAGTTTCAGCATCCTTTGAGAATTGTAAAAATATGTATGATAAAGCTATGTTGGGCCCATACAAACACATGAATATGTCTGTATCAGTCAGGTCAACTTGATAGAATAAATTACAAACTGAGTGGGAAAAAAATGACCTGACCAGTGTATTCTTGGTATACTTTGCATTTTTTTTTTCATGTGTGCTGTTTTCTATGGGTGGTTGGCTGTTTTGTTTTATTTTATGCTCCTGGCTCTGTGCTCAGCAACCACTCCTGGTAGCTTTCAGGGGGTGACCGTATGCAGTACCAGTGATTATTGGAGTTGTCCACATGCAAGTCCCTACCCACTGTACTGTCTTGCAGCCTGTATTTAATGTATTCTAAGCTAGTTTGGTTAATTGGTCTTTCAAATAATAGAGAATAAATATCTGCAGGCTGGGCAACCACCCCCTACAGTGTTTTCAAGCATAGCTTTTTCTATTTCTGAAATTTTTATGCCCCATAAACTTTTCCTTTCTTACTTCTTTTCTAATGCCAATGAAAATTATTTTTTATATATAAAAAATGTGTAGGACTGGAGTGATAGCACAGCGAGTAGGGCGTTTGCCTTGCACGCAGCCGACCCGGGTTCAATTTCTCTATCCCTCTGGGAGAGTCTAGCAAGCTACCGAGAGTATCCCGCCTGCACGGCAGAGCCTGGCAAGCTACCCGTGACGTATTCGATATGCCAAAAACAGTAACAACAAGTCTCACAATGGAAATGTTACTGGTGCCCACTCAAGCAAATTGATGAACAACAGGACGACAGTGCTACATTGCTACTATGTCCTTCTAGTACTTAGAATTTTATTTTCTGTTCTAAAATTCTAGTACTTAGAATTTTATTTTCTGATAGAAAATAAAATTCTATGTACTGATAGAATTTTATTTGAAAGATCTGCTTTACATATTCTGAATTTTCCTTTCTATATAAGTTTCTATTTTGATCTTGCTGCATTCAATACTCTCTCTGTATCTTTGAATTTTGTCATTTGCAGCATAATTCCTCTTGGATTTTTCCTAATTGGGCCTATTTTCATTGGCAAATGTTGGGCCTCTTGGATTTCAGTGCCTATAATCTTCAATTCTGGGAAGTTCTTATCCATGATTTCTTTGACTATTATGTCTTCATTGCATTTGCCTTCCTTTTCTTCGGGATTCTGTTAATTCTTACATTGTTCTTCTTGAACTCATCCCATAATTTCCTGGTATGCTGTTGATCTCTTTTCAGAATAATTTTGTTTTAGTGATACTTTGTTTTTGTTGTCCAGAAGTTTTTTAATTTGACACAACCCCATTTGTTTTGTTTTTGTTGTTATAGGAGGGTTTTTTATTGGTTCTTTTGGTTTTTTTGTTTTGTTTTGTTTTGGTTTTTTGTTTGTTTTCTTTATAATAAAGTAGAATCCTGGAACACAGACCTATACCAATATCATTGGGTGTTTTGCTCGGTTACTTCAATGTATTTGATGATTTCAAGTCTTTATGCATTTTGAATTTATTTTTGTAACTGATGTGAGACAGCGATTCAATTTATTTTTTTACATGTGGCTATACAATATTCTGACATTGTTGAAGTGGTTTTCCTTTCTTTGTTTTATGCTGTTGGTTCATTTTGTCATAAATTATCTTATCCATACATGTGAGAGTTTTTTTCTGGACTCTCAATCTATTTCATTGATCTGTGTGTCTACTATTATTCCAGAGGCACACTATTCTGATTACTATAACCTTGCAGTATAGATTGAAGTTTGGGATATGTTACCATCTTTTTTTTCAGGATTTATTCATTCATGTTCTTATCTAAATATTAAGAGCCTCTTTGTACAAGAAGGGCTGGAGCGATAGCACAACGGGTAGGGCTTTTGCCTTGTATGTGGCCAGCCCAGGTTCGATTCCTCTGTCCCTCTCGGAGAGCCCAGCAAGCTACCAAGAGTATCCCGCCCTCACGGCAGAGCTTGGCAAGCTGACCGTGGCATATTCGATATACCAAAAACAGTAACAACAACTCTCACAATGGAGACGTTACTGGTGCCTGCTAGAGCAAATCGACGAACAATGAGAAACAGTGCTACAGTGTAGCATTGTACAAGAAAATAAATGCTAAGTGATTGGAAATTTTAAAACCAAAAAGACAACCTCTGTTTTTATTGAACTACTGGAAGGCAGAGGGAAGAGATAGAGAAACATATAAACAAATAATATTTTTAAATTCTTCCCTGTATTTAGGGCTGGAGCGATAGCACAGCGATTGGGCATTCGCCTTTCACGCAACGGACCGGTGTTTGATTCCTCCACCCCTCTCGGAGAGCCTGACAAGCTACAGAGAGTATCTTGCCCACATAGCAGAGCCTGGCAAGCTACCCGTGCGTATTGGATATGCCAAAAACAGTAACAATAAGTCTCTCAATGAGAGACGTTACTGGTGCCTACTCGAGCAAATCGATGAGCAATGGGATGACAGTGACAGTGACCCTGTATTTAAAGTTGATACAGGTTAAAAGGAGAGGCATAGTGTTGTAGATAGAGCTCAAGGGCCTGAGTACATGCTCTGTATGTGGGAGACTCAGGTTTCATCCCTGGGACTGAATGATCCCCCAAGAATTTCTGGATGCAACCTACAAGTACAAAGGCAGGAGAAACCCCCAAGTACCACCAGGTGGGGGCCCCAAACAAAATAATAAAATTAAGAGCTGATGCAGAGAATGAAGGGTTGTTTTCAGAGAAGAAATATATTTGGAGAAACTCAAGAGAGACTGTGTCCTTGAAGTACAGAGCACTGAAAGTAAAGACATTCCAGGTGGTCATAGTATTCACAAGTAGCATGTCAGTTAGCTAATACTCTGAATTTTGGAAAGAATTCTAGGGCTGGGGATGGGGAGGATGACCCAGACTGCCTGTGACCCCTAGAAGGACAGCAGTGACCACTTTAGATGCAATATTACTGTTTATGAGGAAAGATTAAGGAGTTCACGGTAAAAAATAAGGCTTGGTTGATAGATTGGGGCCTTCTTAGGAGCTGAGACTTATTCCAAAGGCATTGAGAAGCCTCTAAAACATTTGAGCAAGTGATATGTTTCTCTTCGTGGTTTTGAGAGACTTCTTTAACATCAACCTGAAATTTGTACTGGGAAGATGAGCCGGAAAGCTGCATAGGAGTCATTTGGATTGTCCTTGTGAATGACGCCAGGGAATGAAAGAGGTAGAAAGGACAAATTTCTCAGAGAAGCTAACATGGTCTAAGAGAGGAAAGGGGGGTAAGGAAGGATTGTGAAAGTGATTTCCTAGTACATGGCTTGGAAATGACTTGTTAGTGACCAAGGGGGAAAAAGAGGAAGAAGGAAAAGCCTATGAAAAAGCTTTTCCTTCTCATCTACCCCTTGTCTTGGAGGCTGGCCGGTCCAGAAGGTACCTGCACACCTCCCATTACTCACCAGTGATAGGAAAAGGGAAATGCCAGGCAGAAAGAGGCACATCAGAAATGGCCCCTCATTGCCTCTTCTGTTTACTGCTGGTTAATGCCACCCTGAAATATGTGTTCAAAGGGTTACAGTTGTTTGAGAGACAACTTTCAAACAATGTTCCTGTCACTTCTTTTTCAGACTCCTTAATGGTGCCCAAATGAAAATAAAGGTTCAAATTAAGTTCAGAAAGCTTTAAAGCACTTTTTAATGGTAGAACTACAGCATTAAGGTTTTCTTTATGTCTTATTTTGTTTCAAGTGTTAGATATTAGTTTATTTTTAACAAGAATTACAAGTATTAACAAGTAGTATTTATACTTGCTGATTAAAAACACACGTATAGTCACAATATCCTAAGCATCATCAAAATGACAAATATATTTCCATGGTATAGATATTAAAACACAAAGAAATATCTAAGTGTAACTAGTCTGACAAAGCATATGTCCAGTTAAAAATCTTAATTCAAAATTTGGGGGTATTATTAATTTATAAAAATTGATTATACCATTTCCATCTTAAAAATTAGCATTTGGGGTTAGTGATATAGATCAGAGGTAAAGTATCCGTCCTATGGTAGAGACCCTGGTATGATTCCCAGCACTGAAAAATGGGAGGAAGGAAGGAAGGAAGGAAGGAAGGAAGGAAGGAAGGAAGGAAGGAAGGAAGGAAGGAAGGAAGGGAGGGAGGGAGGGAGGGAGGGAGGGAGGGAGGGAGGGAGGGAGGGAGGGAGGAAGGAAGGAAGGAAGGAAGGAAGGAAGGAAGGAAGGAAGGAAGGAAGGAAGGAAGGAAGGAAGGAAGGAAGGAAGGAGGGAAGGAAGGAGGGAAGGAAGAAAGGAGGGAGGGAGGAAGGGAGGAAGGAAGGAAGGAAGGAAGGAAGGAAGGAAGGAAGGAAGGAAGGAAGGAAGGAAGGAAGGAAGGAAGGAAGGAAGGAAGGAAGGAAGGAAGGAAGGAAGGAAGGAAGGAAGGAAGGAAGGAAGGATGCGTAATCATTCTTGGTAAGAGAGATAGCTCATCAGGTTGAAGCCCATATTTTCCATACAGGAGTCCTGGATTTGATTCCCAGCACTGCCTATCAGAGAACACAATGTATGATTTGTAAATATTTTATGTCACAGTTGCTAAAATGTTTCTAAAAGATGAGAAAATCAGGGGCTGGAGCAATAGCACAGTGTGTAGGGCGTTTGCCTTGCACACGGCTGACCCGGGTTTGATTTCCAGCATCCCATATGGTCCCATGAGCACCACCAGGGGTGGTTCCTGAGTGCAGAGCCAGGAGTGACCCCTGTGCATCGCCGGGTGTGACCCAAAAAGCAAAACAAAACCAAAAAAAAAAGTGAGAAAATCACAATTTAAAAAATAAGTTTTATGGTTTCTAAATATGTTCTACAATATCTAGGGAATCTTTTAAGCTGTGTAAGAAGCATGAAGAAAAGTACAAAATGCTAAAAAAAGGTTAACTAGGAAATTCCAAAAGAAATAAGGAAAGTGGCACAGATATTCTGTAAACACCCTAAATCTTCCATAACTTCTAACTTCTCAGATAACTCTTTCTACAGTCCAGATATATTTATGAGCTAAGGGTGAGACAGGAGAATATCTGAGGTATGAGTCTTGTTGACACCAAAACCAAGAGTCTGAAAGTAAGGCCACCATCGTTGATGTCCCTCCTTAACTATTCTTTATGTGCAGCTTTGACATAATTGTAAATAGATTTGAGGATTTCAAGTCCAAAATACCAAAATTTTCTTCTTGCAAATCAAGATGCGGAAATGAGAAAAATGCATACAGAGTTCAAGAAACCCTTCCCGTTGGGATACTAGGCAGTGGAACAATTAACAGCTTTCTCTAATACACTCTGCCTAATTAAAAATACTCTCACAGTCGATGCCAGAAAAACAAAAATAAAGACACGCATTCTTTAAAGAAGAACAACCGGATATGTTTCTGGTGTTGGAGAAAGCTCAAGGCAGATTGAATTGTTTTCAATTTAGCCCAGGTGAAGAAGATGGCACTTCTGTTTTGATTTGGGCAACAATTGAAAGTGCTCCAGGGCTGCTCCTGAGGGGGAGGGGGAGGGGAGGGCTGGTGATTCTGTGGTGCTGAGGCGTAAACTTGGAGCTCCTACGTGCAAAGCATTCACTCACACCTTTTGAGCCTTCTTCCTAACTTAAAGACGGAATAAAAGAACCAATGAAATGGCATAGTGGAAGGGGCTGGAGCAATAGCACAGCGGGTAAGGTGTTTGCCTTGCACGAGGCCAACTCAGGTTCGATTCCCAGCATCCCATATGGTCCGCTGAGCACCAGCAGGAGTGATTCCTAAGTGCAAAGCCAGGAGTAACCCCTGAGCATCGCCGGGTGTGACCCAAAGAGCAAAAAAAAAAAAAAAAAAAAGAATGTTGGGGCTGGAGCGAAAGCACAGCAGGTAGGGCATTTGCTTTGCTCGCGGTCTATCCGGGTTCGATTCCCAGCATCCCATATGGTCCCCTGAGCACTGCCAGGGGTGATTCCTGAGTGCAGAGCCAGGAGTGACCCCTGTGCATCGCCGGGTATGACCCCCCCCAAAAAAAATGAACGTTGGGGCTGAAGGGATAGTACAGCGGGGAGGGCGCTTTCCTTGCTCACAGCCAACCCACCACTCCATCTGGTCCCCAGAGCACTACTGGGAGTGATTCCTGAGTGCAGAGCCAGGAATAATCCTAGAGCACTGCTGGGTGTGACCCAAAAACAAAAATAAAAACAAAAATAGTGAAAGAAAGAAAGATCTTCAAGTGAGTAACTTCCCCTCCCCCCATGACAGTAAACGTCTGTTTTTTGGTTTTTTTTTTTAATTTTACAGACAAAATGTCTGCCATTTAAAGTCAGTTGTTTACACGTTGCCTCTTTCCCACCTCTTCCACAATCAAAACAGTGTTTTAGCAGACGCTCTACTCCCCACCAGGGTGGCTCTGCCAGATCAGGAAGCGCTGTGGCTGAGAACATATGTAACATGGAAACAAATTTTGAGTCTCCTTTCCAGCTTCTTGAAAAGCTGTCACATAATGTAAACCCAGAACCCTCGGGTTTCTGAAGTCAATATTTATATCAACACTTCTTTTCTCTCGCACTCTTCAGACCTACCTTCAATGACCTGCTCCCTTATTTTTCTGAGTTTTATGACTGCTTGGGTTTGTTGTAGCTGTTTAATGATAATAATAATCCAGATCCTCTCCCATCTTTATTACAGTGGCAGAGCCCTGCAGCACGCTCTCTCAGCCTGTCTGAACAGGAAATGAAATTGTATAGACAGTATGATCACATCCATATAAAAGCTCAAATTAAATGAGTGAACAAACAAAAACCACAGAACAGACAGCTCTCAGAATATTCGGGGTAGGAATCTTTGCACAGTAGAAACTGCTCTACTTTTCTCTTTTGCTTGAGCTATTTACATACTTTGTGCTTTTTTTTATAAAAAAAAAAAGCACAATAGCCAAAAATAAAATGATCTAAAGTTAAAAAAAAATACAATAATAATAACAATAGTTAATTAGAATCATGGGGCATTTTTCTCACATGCCAACTACAAAAATGTTGAAAATGTGTACAGTGGTGCTCCAAAGTCTGGAAGAGACTGTTGCACCATGTGGGAACAATTTGCTGCCTCACAAAATGGGACTGATTCTGGGGGAGGAGCCACAAGAACTCCTACAAAATTCCCTCCTCCACCCACCGAAGACAAGTCTTTGGCAACTGCTCTAACGATGTTTCACCCACCTAATTCCCAGCCCTCCTAGGCTCCCTAAGAGTTCATCTCCGCATCTTCATCCTCCTCGGTAATCAATAATTGGAAAACTCTTCAAAAATCCATCTACTTCAACATGCTCTCCTATGAAAAGCAAGAGCACTGAGCTATTTCTATTTCCTCTAATTTAATATGTAGAAAGTGATATAGAGATTGCCCGAACTTTCACCACTGCCTTCTAAAACTGAATTCCTTGAAAGAGTATTTGGAGTTTTGGGGGGGCTGGGAAAATAGTACAGTGGGTAGGACACTTGCCTTGCACTCAGCCAGCATGGGTTTAATTCCCTGGTACCCCAGATGGTTCCTTGAATGCAGAGCCAGGAGTGATCCCTGAGTGCAAAAAAAAATTTTTTTAATTATTTGAAAAAATTTAATTTAAAAAAACATAGTAGTTCCATAAAAATTTTAAATTTTTATTTATGATTATGAAGAGAGCTCAAAATTGTACAAGAATATTGTGAAACGTAAGTGTCTGTCTTCCTCCTCAGATCCTCTAACCCACCTCTCAAAGAAACTACAAAAATAGTTTGCGTTGAGCTTTTCATACCAATGGTTGCAAACAAGTATATTGCTTTCCCTTTTTCTCACAACTCACCCAAAAGGTAGTTATACGCAATTTTCCTCTATTTGCAGTATTCAATTAATGAAATATTCCATAGACCTTTCCAATAAGTATGTATAGATACATTAATTTTTTCCCTTTTGCATAGGAGCCCTTGGGGCCAGAGATATAGTTCACTGGACTTAGTGAATGTACTGAGGCCAGGAGGCCTGAGTTCAATGTCCAGTACCACATGGTCTAGTGAGTATTACCAGGAGGAAGCACTGAGCACAGAACCAGGAGAAGTGCCTGAGCATTGTCAAGTATGCTTCCTACCAAAGGAAAAACATAAGAGATAAACTTTTTTTTTATTTAAAAATAAGAACAACCCTCCACACCTGATCCCACCGCATTAGCTAGCCCAACTCCACATCTTCCAAACTTCTGCTTGCTATGCCACCCTAGACAGCTCTACTCATCAAATCTCATTCTGATCGCAGTTATACTTCTGGTCACTGGGGAAATAAAAAAAGAAATTTCCGGTCTAACCCCTTAGAGACTCTCACGGGGCCGGGGGGGGGGGGGGGTAGCACAAGGATTCCCCCTAAGCACAACAGGAACACAGAAAACACAATGGGAATGTGAAAAAGCTCACCATATTGAATGAACAAAAACAACACAGAAGACTCCATCAGCCCATCCAATTCTGTAAACTCTCCAAGAATGACCTCAATACCACGGTGTTGAGGATGTTAAGTGAGTTCAAAAGACAATGGCATGGGTAGTTCAGCAAAGAACAAGAAAGTATGAGAAGTAAAATAATAACTAGAATCAGAAATGACAGAAATTCAAAGTAATCTGGATGATATTTTTAAAAACTCAGTAAAATGTTCATTCTGCTGAACATTCTTTTGAGCCTAGGAAAAAAATGGAGGAATTCAAAGATGAGATGGAGGAAACCTCTAGAAAAGAACAGATGACTTAGACAGGTCTGTAAAGAAATGAACAGCACACCAGAGAAGTACAGGATGAATGAAAAGGAAAACTATAAGAATCTTTGGCATCCCAAAAGAATAGGAAGGCAGTAGAGCCTGAGAGCTAGTACAGTGAGTAAAGGGTTTGCATTGCATGTGAATGATCTGGGTTTCATCTTTGGCACCCCATATTTGGTCCTCTGAGCCCTTCAGGAGTGATCCCTGAGTGAAGAACCAGAAGCAAGCCTTGGGTATGTCACCAAAAACACAAAACAAACAGAAAAGGAATCGGAAGGCCAGTTCAATAAATAACCAATAGTTAAAGAATCATTGATAAGAATTTCCCAGAGTTGAGGATACAGGTCCCCAGATCCAAAAGGCCCAAAAAGTCCCAGAGAAAACAGACTCAGATTGAAAATCTCCAATACACATTGTGTCAAAAATAACCAAATCCAAAGACTGAGACAGAATGTTCAAAGCAACAAGATCATTAAAAGAACTAATATACAAAGGAAAGCCCGTGAGATTCATAGCAGATGGTCAAATGAGATCGTCAAATGAGATCAAATGAGTCAGAAAAGAATGGAGGGATATAATAAAATAATAATTTTTAAAACAATTAAACAAACACATCAACAGAATACTCTATCAGCTGATTATCATTCAGATTTGAAAGAATGATAATAGAGCTTCATGGACAGGCAACAAGCTTAGGGAATTCATAGCCTTGAAACCAGTTTTTCAAGAATCATTAAAGGAGCTTCTTTAAAGGAAAGGACAAATTTATCTGTACTTGTCATTGACTAAGGCATTCATTCATGGTGCTTATTGTTGCCCTCAGTTAGGTTAAGAAAGGTTTGTTTACTCCTTGCTTGCTAAAGGATTTTATACATTTTAAATAATGAATTAAAGTTTCATTTATATTGAATGTTCTATGTTTGATCAGATGGAGTTTTTTTAAAACATTTATAAAGGTATTTGTTATAATCTTTTATTATTCATGCTAAGTAAAAGATTGTTATAAAGTATTATCTATAAACATTATCTATAATACAATATTTTCTAACACAACACACTCCCTTTCTTGGGATAAAATGCACTTTTGTATCTTTCCAGGACTATTTCAGTTTTCCCCATGAAACATTTTTAATTCTCCTCACTCTTAATAAATTTATTAAATTTTACTCTTAATAAATTTGTAGGATATATCTATTTCATATTAATTTTTTTTAAATAGCTGAGCTCTATTCATCTATATATGTGTAGGGGTCACTGCCTCCACAATACATTTTTTAAAAGATCTCTCTTATATATCAATAAAAAGAAGTATAGAACTTATCACTGTATCACTGTATCACTGTCATCCCGTTGCTCATCAATTTGCTCGAGTGGGCACCAGTAATGTCTCCATTGTGAGACTTGTTGTTACTGTTTTTGGCATATTGAATACACCATGGGTAGCTTGCCAGGCTCTGCCATGCAGGCAGGATACTCTCGGTAGCGTGCTGGGCTCTCCGAAAAGGATGGAGGAATTGGACCTGGGTCGGCCGCATGCAAAGCTAACGCCCTTTCCCACTGTGCTATCATTCCAGCCCAAGGGAACATAAAGTAGTATAAATTATTGGAACTGAAAATTTTGTCTATAGAACAGAGCTTATATGAAAAGGTGTTTGGATGAGTCCTTAGATCACTGGTGGATAGAAGGATAATGGGCGTGGTGTTAGAGTGATTTCTGCACGAAAAGCATTATTAACAGAATCAAAAATCTGGTACCTCCACAAAAAAGAAAATTAAAACTAGAAACTACTCTCATCATTGTGTATATGCGTGTGTGTGGGGGGGGGGTGAGGTGGAGTGTAATGCGGCAACACGAGGGCAGGATCAGACCCCCAAGGTGCTGGGCCCAGTAGTGTATAATTGGTAGTTTTGTGTTTGGGGTCACCAGCCATATTGGGTAATGCTTGAACTCAGAGTACTCATACAAGTC
Source organism: Sorex araneus (assembly GCF_027595985.1). NCBI lineage: Eukaryota > Metazoa > Chordata > Mammalia > Eulipotyphla > Soricidae > Sorex > Sorex araneus. The sequence goes on along the minus strand of NC_073302.1, from coordinate 268,312,910 downwards.
CAATTCCTGGCCTCAGACTCATTCATTCATTTTAATCAGCTACATATTACTAAAGAAAATGCACATGATAAACTATTCAAATAATCTCACAGCTTCACAAACCTAGGTGGTTTCTAATTTGTGTTAGTAGCTACATGTTTTACAAATGCATTGCTATACTTTTGGTGGGGAGGGGGGATCTCAAGGTGGATAACTCGATAGATGCATTTTAGCTTTGATTGAATCTATCAGGTTTATCTTCAAAAATTCAATACTTGCATATTCTCATCAGCACAGCACATCAGTGTCTACGCAACCTTGCCAAACTTGGGGTTATTAACTTTTATCATATTTGCCAATCTGAGAAGTAAGAAATGAGATTTCATTTTTTAAATTGCATTCATTTTAAATACTTTAAACTGTAAGTAAAAATCAATATGTAGTACAGAATGCTAAGTGCCAAATTTCAGCACATTAATATCTCCAACAGGCTCAATTATCTTGCTCCTATTTGCAATTGAAGCCTTCCCTGACATTTTTGTGCATGTAATGAGTCTGTGTATGCACCATTGATGCTGCTGTTCGTTTTATAAACCACACTTGCAGGTGCCCATTTGTGTACAAACATAAAACTGTAATTGTTGTGTTCTTGGATCAGTCAGGCTGGAAAAGTGTCAAAGGTGCAATCCTTCAGCCTATGCTCACTCTGAAAACATTCAGCAGAACATGAAGTCAAATACACATCTTAATATGTTTTAGTTCCTTGGGTTTTAATTTGATCTGTCTTAGACTTAAGATACGCTTATGCATTATTCTTATTCCTTGCTTCCTTGCTTTATTCCTTAGAGCTGGGCAAGGGATTTTGCTTTTTTGTTTGTGCTTAGCATTCATCAACAGAGAACTAGCTAAATGAATTCCATTTAAGAATAATTAGATTGAGGGGTCTTGAGTCAAAAGAGTGCTTGCAAACAAGAGTGAGGTCTCTAGTTCACACCTCAGCACCTCCTCTCATGCCAAATGAGAGCCTGGCGATGTCACTGCCAAGGCTATTCAATAAGCACCATAGTTAAGTGTGCAGGATCCAGCAAGTACCACAAAATGTACAAGTAATATAGCCAAGTGTGGTGACACACGGTGAGTAGTATTCGCAAGTGTGCAAGCACTATAGTCCTGTGGCTTTTACTCATCACAACAAAAAACAAGAAGGTTAAAAGGAAAATACATTTCTTAAAAAGTAGCTAGCTCTGGCTCAAGCAGCTGGCCCCTGGCTCTGCTCAAGTCCTTACCAATATGAAATCGATCTTTCTGTAGGGCCACGAGCAGTCCATGACCCATATCAGGGAAATAGCTGGCCCTACTGAAGACCAATTCCACTGTCCGGACCTGTGGCTTTGATTCTGGGGACAATATCATCATGTTCTCCCCTGACAAGCAGATGAGCCACCAGGGCTTCGTGAGCTTCGTTGACCTGCGGGAGCCCAGCCAGATCAACAGCAATGAGCCCTGCATGACGATCCCTTGCAACAACGACTCGAAGATCACCAGTGTTGTCCAGGGCCCCTTAGGAGAATGTATCATCGCCGGCCATGAGAGTGGAGAGCTCAACCGGTATAGTGCCAAATCTGGTGAGGTATTGGTGAATATTAAGGAGCACTCCCGGCAGATCAGTGACATCCAGTTATCCAGAGACATGACCATGTTTGTCACCGCGTCCAAGGACAACACAGCCAAGCTTTTCGATTCCACAGCCCTTGAACATCAGAAGACCTTCCAGACAGAACGTCCCGTCAACTCAGCTGCCCTTTCTCCCAACTATGACCATGTGGTAATGGGTGGCAGTCAGGAAGCCATGGATGTAACCACAACGTCTACCAGGATTGGCAAATTTGAGGCCAGGTTTTTTTTTTTAATTTACATTATTTATTTTTTTTTGGTGGGAGTAGGTTGGGCCACACCCAGCAGTGCTCAGGGCTTATTCCAACCCGGCACTCAGGGATCACTTCTGGGATCATATGGGGTGCCAGGGATCAAACCTGCGTTGGCCACATTCAAGGCATGTACTCTACCTGATATACTATCACTCCAGCCTCCTTAAGATCCTTTTAATGCGTTACTGAATATGGATTTTTAGCATTTTGTTGAGGATTTTTGCATCAATATTGGTTTGTCATTATTTTCTTTTATAGCATCCCTATCTAGAGTGATCAAATGATTGTCACTGTAAGGGAAAAAAATTGTTCAGACCATGATAAGATCACGTCGTGCAAAAATTAAGCTTACGATGGTGACCCTGAATCATAACATAGATTCAACATAAAATAAACACAAGATTATCATTAAACATAAAATGGATTAAACAATGTTCAGTCTCCTCTTTAAGAAGGCAGGGAAATACATAAACGCTTCTAATAGTCATGGTTATTTTAAGATTCAGTATTTAAAGGAATTATTTTGGATCTAGAAAGGTACTCATAATGTTAAATTAATAAGATAGAACCATCTGTGCTCCTCGACACCATAGAAGTCCCCCCCTTCCTTTGCAAGACAGCTCTTCTTGAAACCAGAGAATGCCACAGAAACCAAGCTTATACTCTGTGGTTTTCCAGCCTAATTCTTGTAAGATTAAGAGGGCTGCAAATCATAACACATCATCCTTCACGGGAGAAACACAGCGTCTAACACACTGCAGCCCAGGACCAACGCTGTCTCGGCAATATACCTGTTTTGATCCCTGACCCTTTGGAGCAGAGAGTGCTTTTGTATGCCTCTTTGGAAACCATTAAATAGAAATTACCCATTAGTAATTCGGCCAAAAGCTGCAAAATTGATTTTGTAATACAAAGAAAGGGAATTTTTTTTGCCTTCTGAAATGAATTCTTTTTTCCCCCTGTTCATTTAATATTTGTTTGCTGATTCTTCTATGTCTCTGTGGATGGCATTTATTGTTCAGTTGCTAATGTAGTTTTTGGTCTTCAAAGCTCTTAACCTTTCATCTTCAGTAATTCAAGTGGGTTTAAGAAATATTTTTCACTTCTCCCTGTCCAGAATTGATCTTCAATCAAACTCTCCTTCAAACAGCCTAGCATAGTTACCTGTGGTGTACTTGGAATACAAGAGAACTTTCTGAACCATGTTAGTAATCCCTTCAGAAGTGCTAGTTAATGAGGGTTTTTTTTATCAGTATTTGCTTTCTTTTTCTTTTCTTTTTTTTCTTTCTTCCTTTCTTGGTCTTTTCCTTCTCTCCATCCTTTCTCTTGCTCCCTCTTCAATTTTCTTTTTAAAATTCTGTGGGTTTTAGGGCATGGGTTATCAAACCTAAAACCTCACACATGCAAGGCTCTACTGCTGAGCTTAACTGTTTGTTCCCCTGCCGTCATTCTCCGCTCTGGCTTTCTCTTCCTTCCTTCCTTCCTTCCTTCCTTCCTTCCTTCCTTCCTTCCTTCCTTCCTTCCTTCCTTCCTTCCTTCCTTCCTTCCTTCCTTCCTTCCTTCCTTCCTTCCTTCCTTCCTTCCTTCCTTCCTTCCTTTCTTCTTTCCTTCCTTCCTTTCCCTCTCTTTTTCATCTGTTCTTTTTCACTTCCTCTTTCCTCTGTTTTTTGGGGGGGACTGTGGGGGTCATGCCCAGCTCTGCTCAGGACCTACTCCTGTCTCTGCACTCAGAAGTCACTTCTGGTGGGACTCAGTGACTTTATGTGGTGCCAGGGACCAAATCTGGGCTGGTCACATACAAGGCAAGTGCCCCACCAGCTGTACTAATGCTGCGACCCCACTTTTCCCTCCTTTTTTAGGAAAGGCTTAAGAGGGACAGGACTGTTGGATTTGAATACTCACTCTTTGATAATCACAGAGGAAAGATAGATCTCAAAAATCCCTCTTCTTTACTTTTTCTTTGATAGTATTTTATCTTTCTGAGGATGGGAAAGGGGAACCCCCAAACATTGACAAGGAGGTCTAGAGGTCTCACCAGTGGATCCGAGGAAGCAAGGCTTCTAGAACCTGTGCCTGGGCAACTCCAGCAATGCTGAGCATGTTAGGGCTGCACCCAGGAAGCCGAGGGTAGTGGGGACCATGTGGTGTCAGGAGTCGAACTTGAGTAGTAACTGCTATTCTATCTCCAAGCCCCTGTATTTCATTTTAAGGATCTCAATTATTTACATCCAATTTGAAAGTTAGAGCTGCTTGGGTGTTTCAAAGGGTTGCTCTCATTTCTGACTCATCTGATTAATCTTTGCTACAGACTGTGGTAGAAATTTTAAGTGTGAAGCTATTTCCCATCATGGTAAATTAAATGGCTCCATTATCCCCTTGGCTTTCAAAATATCCCTGTGTACCCAGATTGAATCCAATTTAAATTCCTTTGTATGATAAATTCTTTCATGACGCAATAATATCATCCTAATTCCAATTATATAGATGGGGAAACACTTTTCTATATGTCCTTTCTTTCAAAAATGCTTTTTCAAACCTTTGCAGCTCTGTTATTCAAATATAGGAACTCTGGCGTTTCTTGAAGGGAGGGTGTTAATTATATCAATCTTTTTATAAAAGGATTTTGAGGTAGAGCCGAGCACATTCCATTCACACAGCACAGTGATTAATTCCTATTGCTGCGCAGTCACTTGTTACTTTATTTTTAGGGGCAAATTTATAGCAAGTCCTGGATCACATGTACAGTGGCATTTGAAGTATCTGCAGCTGCTTACATAGCAGAAGTTCCAAGCTACATTCCTGTTGTGAATCATAGGTTTGTGAGTTCGGCACTACAGTAGCAAGACATTAGAATTGGCCTATGGATGTATCCACACACTCATACAAACATATGCCAATCTCCAAAGGATTGTCTTCTCAATGTTACGATGCGACATTGAGCATATCCTTTCTCAGGAAGATGTCCCTTTCAAAGGATGCTATTAGCATCTAGTCAAGCATATTCTCAGATAAAAATAATTTCCTACTCATGAATAAATGTATATGTATGTGTCTATAGATGTTTATGTCCTGTATAATAAATATATGTGCGTAACTGGGTCAGACAGGTAACCTAATAGGCTTCTCCTAGTTTTAAAATTATACGGTATATTATTCTCTATCATATTTCACCATGGAGCCATCATTGGTAATCTCTGTCCAAGCTGGGCCAGAGGTGCTGCTATCTGTCAAATGGTAATAGAGAATTTTTCAAGGACTGTCTAGTCCAATTATTATAACCTGCTCTGCATCCCTATGGCCCTAATCCACATCATTATAAGGCCTAATATACCAAATTAAAACTAAGCATTCTGGGGCCAGAGAGATAGTGGAGGTGGATGGTGTTTGTTCTGCATGGGGCTGACCTGGGTTGGGTTCCCAGTACTGCATTTGGTTCCCTGAGCACCCCCCGGAAGTGATGTATGAGCACAGAGCCAGGAGTCAGCCTTCAGCACTGCCATGTATACCCACTCCCTACCCCCCCCCCAAAAAAAAGTTAAGCATTCTAAGTTTGGAATGGTATTGTCTGGGTTTGTCTCTTGGTTTCACTATTTCCTAACTGGGGTGGTTGTGCTCAAATCCTTAACTCCCTAATCCCAATTTGCTCATCTGTTTACCTCTAAGCTGCTGTACAGATGAAATGAGAAAACACAGATCAAAATGCTAAGGACAGTTTGGGCTCTTGAGAAGCTCTTCGTAAAGAGCAGCTATTTTTGCTATTCTGAAGAGACAGGAGAAAGGACTCAAGTTTAGGTAATGCTCTTGGCAGTGTGGGAGGAGGCTTCGTAGGAACAGGTGCATTGTAGAAATGAGCATGTGTCCCCTTAAGTAGCATCTCACAGAACACTTAAAATTCCTTAGTGATGGTATGACCTTTGAGGATGAAGGCCTCAAAAGCAAAGATGGGCTTCATCTCAAAGGGAAAAAAAAGGAAAATTGCTTCATCTGGAGGCGGGCTAAAATAGGAAAGTTCTTTTCTACAGTTATTTGCTATTGTTTCAATGCCTTCTGAATTTATAAGTTACAGAGAGAAAAAGTGAAAGTCCCCAAACCAAACCTATCACTGTCACTGTCATCCATTGCTCATTGATTTGTTCGAGAGGGCACCAGTAACGTCTCTCATTGTGAGACTTATTGTTACTGTTTTTGGCATATCCAATACGCCACGGGTAGCTTGCCAGGTTCTGCTGTGCGGGCTCGATACTCTCGGTAGCTTGCCAGGCTCTCTATGTGACCTGAAATATGAAAATACTTAAAATGACTTTTAACTATGGTTCTTAATTCACTGTATTAAATTTTTAAAGTTATCAATAACTTTGACAGATTTTAGAGACCACAAAAGCTACGAAACTGTTAGTTTTATTCATAGACAGAATCTCAGCATCCAGTCTATAATAGATGCTCAGGATTTTAGAAATGGGGCAACTTTTCATGAATTTTGAAAAATGTTCAAGATCTGGTCACTTCAACCAGAGTGTAGGAAGTCTGATTTTTTTTAAATAAATTTTTGTTTCAGTATATGGGTCAGCAGTAGAGAATTTATCTTGCATGTGAATTTTATCCTTGGCATTAAAAAATTTATATTTATTTTTAAGTACTCCCATTGATTTAACAAATCTAATATTTGAAACTTGATTCTGAGAATAAGGGTATCACATAGAGGTACAGAGAAAGTTATATTTTAGAAAGAAGAAATTGCCCAAAATAAATGGCTTCCCTGAGAGGAGGAAATTTTCCATTTGGTCATTGCTGTCCCAGTTTAATGTTAAAAGCAATTAGCAGAACAGCATTTTCACTCTCATGAAGGGAACAAGAAGGAATTCTATGTCCATAAGTCAATTTGTACTCTCTCTCTCTCTCTCTCTCTCTCTCTCTCTCTCTCTCTCTCTCTCTCTCTCTCTCTCTCCTTTATTTTCTCACTTAGACTGAAAATTCAATAAAAGTTTGACACTCATAAGAAGAATACCCAAGAATAGGAAAATGGACTAAATATCTAAAGACCAAAAGAAGATAAATTTGGATGAATTCTATTGGCATAGTTGAGGCAACAGAAAGAAATAGGAGGTCAGTAGAGCCTTATATAGTCAGCCTGCAAAGTCAGTTTATGGATACATCAACTAAGATGTTCTAAGTTTGGGATAGCAGAGAAAGAACAAGGTTTAGAAGAAGGTGAGTCTAATCTGTGAAATCCTTTCAACTATCAGACATGTAAGATTATCAGTGTATCACTGAATTCTCACCAACACGGTATCAGAAAGAGAAAGAGAGATCTCTCAATATGATCCAATAGAAGGAAAGTGCAACTATAAACTTGTAAATTTTTTTTATTTTACGTGAGAATTGCATAAAGAATGTACTCCTTTATTTACAGACCCCAAAGCATTAAGATTTACTAAGTACTTATTTGGGGGCTGAAGAGATTGTTCAAAAGGATTGAGCTCATGCGTTATGCACGGGAAGCACCAGGTTCGAGCTTAGCACAGAGATGAGTAGAGTCCACAAGCACCACTTTTGTGGTCTAAAACTAAAAAAGCAAACGAAAAGTTAAAAGAAATAGGACCAGAAAAATAGTGGGTTGTGCGGGGCGCCTCAGATGGAGAGAGTCTGCCCTCTCTGCCCACTACAAATGAACCTCAGTGACCACAAGCTTCCAGGAGCAAAACCCAGGTACACGGGTTCAGGGACCAAGACGCCAGGCCACCTGGCGGCAGCGGAGATGGGCTGTCCCTTTCTGTCTCCCCGTCCGCTTGGGGTCCTGGTTGTCACGCCCATGATCTGCCTCCGGGCACCATCTCAGCGCATCAACAGCCTTGATCCAGAGACACCCCCCACAAATGAATCTCAAAATGAATTAGCTGGGGCGGGGGGGGGGGGGGTTGCTGGAGCGATAGCACAGCGGGTAGGGCGTTTGCCTTGCACGTGGTCGACCGGGTTTGATTCCCAGCATCCCATACGGTTCCCTGAGCACAACATGGGGTAATTCCTGAGTGCAGAGCCAGGAGTGACCCCTGTGCATCGCTGGATGTGACCCCCAAAAAAAAAAGAAATGAGGGGCTGGAGTGATAGTACAGCGGGTAGGGCGTTTGCCTTGCACGCGGCCGACCCGGGTTCGATCCCCGGCATCCCATATGGTCCCCCAAGCACGCCAAGAGTGATTCCTGAGTGCAAAGCCAGGAGTAACCCCTGAGCATCGCTGGGTGTGACCCCCCCCAAAAAAAAGAAATGAATTAGCTCCCTACAGGGATGTCTCTGGACTCCAACCATTTACGATTTTAAAACTCCAGAAGCCACAACCACAAAAGTCTCTCTTGATATTCATAATAAGCAATAGAAAAGAAATTATCTAGCATCTGCCCCTGGCAGGCAGGCTTGAATGGTGGTGGGAAAATTAAAAATAATGGTGGTGTGAAGGTGTAATGGTGGTGGGATTAGTGTTGAAGTACTGATTGTCATCAATTAATGTGAACAACCTTATGAAAATAAAATTTAAAAATAAATAAATAAATAAATAAATATAAAAGAAATAGTGTGGCATGTTAGGTGTTTGCCTTGCATGCTTTCAACCTGGCCTCAAGTCCTGTCATGCCATAAGTTCCCCCAAGCATTGCCAGGACTGATCCCTGAGCACAGAGCCAGGAGTATCCCTGAACACCACTGGGTATGGCCAACAATTAAAAAATAATTCAAAATAATAAATAACACACTGATCAAAAATGCAAGAGGAAAGAATCTCCCAGCCTTTCTATGGGAAATGCCAAAATAATATAGTTACATGAAGAGGTGATAATAAAAGTATAGAGAAATTATTAGACATTCAGAAGAGATAGTACAGAGAGTAGGGCAATTGCCTTGCACACAGTCAATTCATGTTCAATCCTCGGCATCCCATCTGGTCCCCTGTGCATCACCAAGAGTAATTTCTGGGTGCAGAGCCAGGAGTAACCCCAAGAATCGCCAGGTGTGGCCTGAAAACCAAAACTCACTGTTACTGTCATCCTGTTGCTCATCGATTTGTTAGAGCGGGCATCAGTAACGTCTCTCATTGAGAGACTTATTGTTACTGTTTTTGGCATATCCAATATGCACAGGTAGCTTGCCAGGCTCTGCTGTGCAGGCTCCATACTCTCAGTAGCTTGCCAGGCTCTCTGAGAGGGGCAGAGGAATCGAACACGGGTCGGCCTCGTGAAAGGCAAATGCCCAACCGATGTGCTATTGAGACATTTATCAGGCAGTTAGTTTAAGAGTTTCTATGCTTCTTCTGGCCTCACATTCTGGGGAGAGGGCAACTCAGAGAAGGGATCACCAAGTATAATGCGGTTGGAGGCCATGCGGGGGAAGAGTGATGCGGGCTGAATGTGGACTAGAGACTGAACACAGTGGCCACTCAACACCTCTATTGCGAACCACAACACCTAATGAGAGAGAGAACAAAAGGAAATGCCCTGCCACAGTGGCAGGGTGGGGTGGGGGGAGACGGGAATGGGGAGGGTAGGAGGGATGTTGGGTGTACCGGTGGTGGAGAATGGGCACTGGTGAAGGGATGGGTTCTCAAACTTTGTATGGGGGAAACATGAGCACAAAAATGTATAAATCTGTAACTGTACCCTCATGGTGATTCACTAATTAAAAATAAATAAATTTAAAAAAAAAGAGTTTCTATGCTTCTTAAGCACCTTTTGTGATGTTTGTGATATTTATCAAAAATTTTTAGACTCTCATTCTCTTTATGGTTCACCTTTTTAACTAACATTTTGTTTTCGACCTTTCTATTATTTTTTTTCTTTTTTGTTTTTGTTTTTGCTTTTTGGGACACACCTGCCGATGCACAGGGATTACTCCTGGCTTCACACTCAGGAATTACCCCTGGCGATGCTCAGGGGACCATATGGGATACTTGGAATCGAACCCAGGCTGGCCGCATGCAAGGCAAATGCCCTACCTGCTGTGCTATTGCTCCAGCCCCTCAACCTTTCTATTCTGAAAAAGCAGTTTAAAACAATCTCTGGACTGAACAGCATGTATTTCAAAAGACTAGATATCTGTCCCAAAATCATGTGTATGAGCTATATGTGGCTATCTAATATCTTACATTGATTTGCACCTTCGCCCAGATCTGGACCCATCAACTCTCAGACTTTGACAAATAGACTTTGGTTGGTGTTCCTGGGTCAGACTCTTTTCTTTCAAATCTAGCCCATCCTGTAACCCTAGTCCACCAGACCCTGAAAAAACACTGCTGTGAAAACCCCACACTCATGAGCAATGCAGAAGCCTAACCAGAAGATGAGGTGCCCTTTCACAGTCTTCCCACCTCTGTCCTAGCTTCACACAGGGCTCTGTAATTGTCTTGCCTTCTAGACTATAGAGTCCTTGAATGGCTTAAAATTAATCTCTGTCTTGCATAGTATCGTGGTGCCTGTCCCCGAACACAGACAACCGTTTGATCAATTCATTTCATGCATCTTATAGACATTAGACCCTAAATGCACATAAACTTCTCAAGTCATTAGTTCTTGCTCTTCAGTGGCCCTGGATGCTATTTGTAGACAGTGTTGAAATTTGCTACTCAGTCTTTTACAGGTACAACAGACTCAAGACGGAGCTCTGGTCAAAGAAAAAAATAAATCACAGAGCTTCCTGCTAACTGCCCATCAAGACAATTGTTTCTTGGTCACCAACAGGACCCCTGCGTCTGTTCTGCTGTCCCTCCTAGCGACAGTCCCACTGCTACTATTAGGACAACAGCTGTCTGGCACTGGCTGTCACCCAGACTCTGGCCTTGCATAGCTGTCTGCTCTGGTTAGGCGACTGGTCCCTACGCAGACAGACAGGCAATGCAGGGGAAAGCCAGAGTGTTTAAAGTAGGGTCAGAGAGCAGGAAATGACTAAGCAGGAATCAGGAAAAAGGATTTTCAAATGAGGGTGGAAAACTGATTCTGTCTATGCAAATATTACAACTAAAATGAAAACTGTTAGCACCTACTTCTTTATTAATACTTCTTTTAAAAAGTGAATTCCCATAGACGTAATACCCAGGTGTGTGTGTGTCTCTTGAAGTGTGTGGTGTATACACAGCTTCTTTTATGACAAGACCAAATTTGAGTTAACAGCTGTAACATGAAGAAACAATTAGCATATTTATAGATTCTTATATTTACCTTTAAATTCCAAAGGCTGCTTATTTGTTTGGCTAATTGATCTGGCCCTTGGTTACTTGTTATTATTGATTGACATTAAGAAGAATGTAGATTTTACAAGGATGTTGAAAGGTCTCCAGTCTTGAGTGTTAGTTGAGGAAATTCAGGCACTAAGTGTTTTCAAAGGCTCACAGGTCCAATAAAGGCCAGAGACTGTATTTAGATTAACCAGTGATTAGTAATTCTAATTCACAAGAAAATAGAAGCAAATGCATTCCAGACTTTAGCATTTTAAACACACTTCCAACAAGATATTTCCTATAATAAATATTTTAAATAATTGGAAGTCATCAAAGATGTATGTGAAAATACAAGCTTTGCTGTTTCTTTTTCTTCTTTTTTTCAACTAACTTGACCTTGGTGGCAAAATCCTCTTTCTCAGTGATAGACTTATCCCTGAAATTGATTTTCTTAAAATCTTGAGGTTCTGAAAGTTACAGCAATGTGCACTCATTACCTGGGATCAATGAGACCGATAAAAAATTGCAATTACTAGAGAGAATATAGTTCAGTCTCTTTGAACTTCATTGTTACATTGCTTGCCCCTCTTTCATTTTGACATTTTAACAACTTCGAGAAGTATAGATTATAGAGGTTTGACCGAAACAGCAAATGTTGTCTCAACTAATCCCCTGAGAATTAAGCCATTTAATTTTAGTGTACAGAAAAAGTGATAAATTACTTGGGATTATGCCTCAAAGGTGTAAACCTATGCACATGGGTTGCAAAACTATTGCGAGAGAGGAAATCTGCAGTGCAAATATGTACAACTATTTGGGCACTGGCCTTCCTGATAGGTTTGGAAAGTCACCTACCCCTAAATGCTCCTGTCAAGACTTTAGTGGGAAGAATAAATCAATTCCCATCAAAGCAAGGTGAAATCTGATTTTTAATCAAATTATTCCAGTGATTTGGCCAAAGGTTATTAGTTAGATACGTTAAATGACTATGTTAAATATTATTCATCTCATGATAGGAAACAACTTTAATCTCTAGTTATTATGAACATACTATTGTAGCCAAGGACCAAAGGTATAAAATTTCCACAGCCAAAAGTACATGTAGTAAATAGGCATGGTAAGCATTTCTTGATAGATTTGGTAGACCAAAACAATAAAACTTAAATATACATTTTTAATCAACTGTTCTCAAGACAGTCAGGGAAATTTAATAAAAGGACCAAATGACCAAATGTTAGTGTTTTGTAATCCTTAACAAAGTGTGTAGCATGCATTGTTGCCTTTAGTAAATCCATTCCAAAGCTCACATTTATATCATATTGTTAATGCGAGAGAGAGAGAGAGAGAGAGAGAGAGAGAGACTATCAACTTTCGCTGTGCTCAGAACTGAATTTAGAGACAAACTTTAAGATTCTACTTATGTCGAGTCATATACCAAATGTACGCATCTTCTCCATCTGTCTAGTTCAGTAACTCTCCTACCCCTAGTACCATGCAAGCCTAGGGTAGTCATTGTTTCTTCAAAAGATTCTTCTTATAGAATATGAAATATAAATCACTCAACTCTGATTATCTACATAATTATTTTGTAAGGGTAAAGTTATTTTATGACACTAAGGATACTGCCTTCGGTTTTAAAAGGACTTAGAAGTCTGGTTGTAAGTTTAACATTCACAGATGTTGACGTTAGGTTTCAAACCTTCTTTTTATCTCTCCAAAACAAATAGTCTGATAAATTTTTGAATTCGTTGAACTATGTCTTTAGTTTTCCCACAATTAAGTTGTAAAATAATTGCTGTGATCATTTAGCCTCCATATAATACTTTAAACATTCAATGTCTATTATAATCACTTATTTTACAAAGTACATTGTTCTGTACACCAAGGTTTATCATTCCCCTTATTAGTCTAAGAACCATGTTTAACATGATCAGATTAGCAGATGGAATATCAGTTTTAGAAGCAAAGATTGCTCTTCACTCAAGATGAATACCCGTTATTTATTTCCATCCTTTTGACCTTGTGCAGCACAAATGTACTCTCTTTATTCTTACAGGAGCTAGAAAAATCCCAGAGTACACTAAGTTAAGTGTCTTTTTCAGAGTATCATGTGAACAGCTTGTGAAGTACTCTGAATAGTTTCTGAAGACATTCAAGACACTCGCGTTTCAGAACCTGCCACTCTTATTCCCTTCTGCGGGAAACCAATCAGTTATTATAAAAGGATGAAATACACCCAAATGATTATAGATGAGCTTGGTGTTGAACAAGTGTCTATAAAGGAGATGCTGACATTTCAAGTAGTGAATATTGTATTATGTGAAAATGTTGGTACTTCTCTTTTAGCCAAAAGAGGTATATGTCACTAATCCTCTTGGCAGAAAAGGGGTGCAGATGAATAATCTATTTCTTATTGTCAGTCAGTCCCAAGACATCTTCTAAGCCATTGCTGAGTTTTGGATTTCTACAGTCTCTTCTCCAAGTGGTACTTTCTTACCTGCCTCAGCAGGTAAGGATACAACTACTGGAAGACCAGGTCCACCCTTAAACTATATTCACAGATTTCAAAAACAAAAGGAAGATTATTAGCTAATGCATCATGACTGAAAGCCCTTCTGCCTTTTGCTCTTGGCAACATGAAAGTACCTGAAAATGCTCTCTTCCTCCTGCACATCTAACTCTTCACATCCTCTCACCCCACTGTGGCTCACCCCACTGGGGCTCACCTTTTCAATCCAACAGTCTTGGCCACCCAGACCAATCCCCGACTTGGGAAATACAGTCATGCCACTTCTCTGACAGGAAAAGGAAGTTCTCCTGCTCAGTCCTTCCTGCCTCCCACAGAATCAAGCAGCACTGCCAGGCCTGGCTCAAACATGAGGCACAAATCCTCTGTGGTATGTGGGGACTGGGAAGTGGAGGGAGACCCTGTTAAGCTTGAGTAAATGTGGAGGTTCAAGTCCAGTTCAGAGATAACGCATCTGATTTCCTTACTAACAATGACAACTAAGTTGCAGGCAATCATATCTCACTGAGGGGAACAATATTTATCTTGGAGGAAAAAAACAGTCTAATATCACACTGAGGTAAAGATCTTCCCCCTTGTAAAGCTTACTTGGGCTTTGCTCCTCTTTGTACAGTGAGGTAGCATTATTAAGTGAAGCATGGGCACTTTTCTCCTCATCACAAGGATGGATACCACAGATCAATATATAGTTAGTAAGTAGCTCTGTAGCACTGTCATCCGGTTGTTCATCGATTTGCTCGAGTGGGCACCAGTAACGTCTCCATTGTGAGACTTGTTGCTGTTCTTGGAATATCGAATACACCACGGTTAACTTGCCAGGCTCTGCCGTGCGGGCGGGATACTCTCGGTTGCTTCCCGGGCTCCCCGAGAGGGATGGAGGAACCCAGGTCGGCCTCGTGCAAGGAAAATGCCCTACCCGCTGTGCTATTTTTCTCCTCTATCATTTTCTCTTTCTTTCTCTTTCTTTTCCATTTTTTCTCTTTCGTCTGCTCTCAGTCACTCTCCCTCTCGCCCCCTCTCCCTGCCACTCCACAAAGGCTCACAGGAGCCTGAAATGCCAGGGTACATCTCTCAAGAATAAGCAGATCTGTCTGGGAATGAAGCCAACACAGATGAAAGCACAAGAGAAGGACGAAGGAAAAGAGACAGATAGTTGATAATTGCTTGAGTGTCTGAATCCAGCCAGCGAGAGATCCATAAATTCCCTCTCTGCAGTGCCGAATCTGAGTGTGTGTTCTGCCGCTTGAGAGGCTTAAGACTGGAAAGGATTCTTTCCGAGTGCTAACAACAGTGAGGTTTGCTTTCTGCTTTATCTCTGTTTCCTTTCTTTCTTCTTCCTTTTATTTTTCAATGGCTGTCTTTTACTTCTGTGATCAAGGCAAACCATTGAGCCGAATAGGGGGAATTGTAGGAAGGTGATTCAGTGCAATATCCTGTACTTCCAAATTCATCTTCCTCTGATGGGACGGCTGCTCCCTCCAGAGCTAGCTTTGATCCGAAGTTCTCAAATTTGGCTCTACGGCAGTGTGCTTAGCTGCCTTCTCTCGAGAGAGCCAAGTTTCTGGGACAGTAGAAAACTCTTCAGTGTCGAGTCCTCAAACCCAGCACCATTCTGCACACAACAGTTATTATACACTCTACTTTCTTGACGATATGACTTAAATTCATGAAGATACTTACGACCCAAATCACTGTGATATTTATTAACTCGTTGTCAAAACATGCATAACACAGAAGGAAGGCATAATACCTTTCAAAACTGCGTAACTCATTGTCAAATTTGACCATTTTAATTTGTATAAGAAATAAGATGAGGGAGGAAATCTAGTGTGAAATTATAATCGCGTGTGTGACTTGAATCTCATGTTATTTTAAGTGTCCCAGTAGCCATATTTTAGAAAGTAAAAAGGAACCAGTGAAATTAAGTTTAGCCTTACGTCTATTTCAAAAATGCTTATTATTTCAACATGTCATAAATGGAACATATCATTAAACTATTTTACATTATTTCTACTTTATTATTCTTTGAAATTACAGCATAAGTTTTGCCCTCACAGAGCACTTGAGTCGAGACCTGCCCCATTCCAAGTACTCCATTGCCTTAGGGGACAAGTGGTATTAGACATCGCAGGTCTATACAATTAAAATTCTCCAGTCACCCAGTGGCTAACTACAATCTGGAGGCCCACCTCCGACAGGCTCACTGCCATTTCTTCAGTAACAAGGGAACTGAAGGGAAAGAAGTGTGACAAATCCTCTCCCCAGATCCAGTAACTATCGGTGTAGGCTTGACATACATTATTTCAAAATCAAACAGCTATTCGCACTTCTCTTCCTAAGAACTTGGTTTCATCCTATCTTTAACAATACTTTCCTCTTTGTTTCCACTTTTAGCAATGAAGTTCTATGAACTATAAACAAACTAAGCATCTCTGGAGACCAGATGACATGAGATATCAAAAATAGAAAGATAGGCCTTCCATTGATCCTTGAATATCTCTTCCCAAGTGTTTTGAAAGCTGAATTTAGTAAGCAAACCACCTTGCCAATAGAAAAGCCTGAGTTCATTGTCTAGTAAAAGAAACAAGTTCTCTTACAGTGATCCCCTTATTTCCTCCTACTGCCACAAGTTCAGAGGAAAATAAGGAATAAGTTTCCCAACCTCTTCTATGAGTGTCTGTATGCAGGGCTACAGCCAACAGCAATAACAACAACACAACAACAACAACCAAAAATAAGTTTAAGATTACCTCAAAGTGACTTCATGCCAATTCACTTATGCTACTTCTAGTTACTTTTCCCCAAAATATAAAACCATTTATTTAAAGTGTTATATATTTCTCCCATGTTCATTGCAGTTTTATTTTTTATTTATTTCCGTTTTGGGGTTTTTGTTTTGTTTTGTTTTGTTTTGTTGCTTTTTGGGTCACTCCCAGCGATGATCAGGGATTACTCCTGGCTCTACACTCAGGAATTACACCTAGCAGTGCCTGGGGGACCACATGAGATGCCAGGGATCAAACCCAAGTTGGCCACCTGCAAGGCAAATGCACTACCCGCTGTACTATCCCTCTGACCCTGTAGTTTTTAAATTGACAAAAACTGGAAACAACTTAAGTGTCTGTAAATAGATGACTGGGTTAAGAAGATATGGTCTAATATCCAAGAACAGTAGAAACAAGGGTCAGGAGGATTGGTCCACAGTTGGAAGCTTGCCACAAGTGGGGGTGGGAAGGGCAGTTAAGACAGAGAAGGGACCACTATGACAATGATAGTTGGAAATGATCACTCTGGACAAGAACTGAGTGCTGAAAATAAGTAAAGGAATAAACGTGATAACTCTTCAGTACTTGTATTGCAAAACATGATGCCCAAAAGGTGAGAGAGAGAGAGAGAGAGAGAGAGAGAGAGAGAGAGAAGCAGACAGAGAAAGAGAAATATGGAGAAACCAAGAGAAAACAAAAATGCCTGCCATAGAGACAGGCTGGGGGGGGTGGTGGGGTGGCGGGAGGGAAATGGGACATTGGTGGTAGAAAATGTACACTAGTGAAGGAACCACTGTTGGAACATTGTATGACTGCAATCCAATCATGAGAAACTTTTTAACTGTGCATCTCATGGTCATCCAATTTTTAAAAAATTATTTTAAAGATGTAGTCTATAGACACATAATATAAAATGGGATGGTACTCAGCTACAAAAAAAATGAAACTATCATTTGCAGCAAGATGACAGGGTTATGCTAAAAGAAATAAATCAGAGAAAGGAAAACATATTATCTCATTCCTATGTATAATATAGAAAAAGCAAACAAACATTAAATAAAACAAGCTTTTAAAAACTTGGACCCACTATTGATTACCTGAAGAGAAAGGGAGAGAGGGCTGTGTGAATTGGTTCTACTATATGGTAAAAGATAGACTGGACTCTAGGTGATGAAATCACGGGTATAAACACATTTTAATTTGAAAGGTGCACACCTAAAAGTCATATTATATTTTCATGCATCATTATGCCCAAAGAACTCACAAAGTAAACTCACAAAATCTTCACATCAATGATATGCAGAAAGCAGTATCACTGTATCACTGTCACCCCATTGTTCATCATTTTGCTCGATCAGGCTCCAATAATGTCTCTATTCGTCCTACCCCTGAGATTTTGGCAGCCTCTCTTTACTTATCCTTGCCAACAGTGCTGTATTGGAGGCTCTTTCAGGGTCAGGGGAATGAGACCCATCATTGTTACTGTTTTGGCATATCGAAAATGCCACGGGGAGCTTGACAGGCTCTGCCATGTGGGCAGGATACTTTTGGTACCTTGCTGAGTTCTCTGAGAGGGTGAATTAGACAATAAGAGATCTCTCTTGGGGCTAGAGCTATAGCAAAGCGGGTAGGGTGTTTGCCTTGCATGAGGCTGACCCAGGTTCGAATTCCCAGCATCCCATATGGTCCCCTGAGCACTGCCAGGAGTAATTCCTGAGTGCAAAGCCAGGAGTAACCCCTGTGCATTGCCAGGTGTGACCCAAAAAGCAAAAAAAAAAAAAAAAAAAAGAGAGAGAGAGAGAGATCCCTCTTATTATCTCTTATTGCAGAAAGCAGTATATCCAAAAAAGCAGTTATTAAGAACTCCAGTCCTTTGAGAAGTGCTGTGTCACCATAGCAGATAGAACAGACTCTGATACAGGCTGGACATTGTTCTAGGGAATAATTCCAAGTCCAGTTCTCTCTTTCAGGTAAGAGGGGAATTCACAAAGGGACGAGATACAGAAACAAGGCCTGTTACTGATCACTCCTGTTTAATCAAACACAGTTGACCAGGAGGTGGGAGAACAGAAAGTGGAAGGAGGAGAAGTTGAAGCTGATGTTTCTCATCAAGGAATTGGAGCTGTGCTTTCTGGAAGGAATCTTGAAAGCCCCGTGTGCTCTCCTCTTCCAGCCACATGCAAGACCATATTTAAATCATTTCAAGTTGATGAGAATAATTTTTTTAATCTCTAGAGAAGGAGATAGCATTCTCTCACTAAACTTTTCCCTTATTCAACCATGCTCTTTAATTCCTTGTGATTTGAATGCTGATTTTCTTGTTCTTTCTGATCTGTGTGCTTTTAACACAGTCACTAAGTTCCTAGTGTGAAAAGCTGACATGTGTAAATTATTTGAAAATGGAGTCGGGGGATCATTACAGAGAGATTGGGGGATCATTACAAAGAGATCGAATTACCTGTTTCATTTGAATTGGGCCAAAAACCTTTGGGCTGGGCCAAATGAGATTGTTTTAAGAAACCATCAAGCAATCTATTGTTTGAGAACAGAAGATTATGAACTTTTATCCTAGGATAGAATCTGTCCATCTCTTCTCATTCTTTCTGGAGAGGATCAGTGACTAACTATCTATAACCAAGTGTAGTTTAAGCCATTTAACACCAATTAACTTTTTCACTACTGGTCTCCTTTTTCTGTTCCTCCCATAAAACAAACAAGCAAACAAACAAAAAAAAACTGACATTGTTCTTCCTTGGGGCATTTCTCTAACTTTTCTACCTGACTCTGTACATCCCAAATTACTATTCTGAACCCCAGTAAACATGCATTGCCTTTTTAACTGCCTGTTGGATTTTTAGGTTGACCCTATTAAGTGCAAGATCCATGTTGAGGGGCCTTAAGATGAAAGAAGCAGCCTCGGAGCTCCAGGCACTTACAGTTCAGTAGGGAAGATAAGCCTCTACATAAATAACCACAATCCAAGGTAGAAAGTGCTAAGTGCAATAAGATAATGCACTGGGACAGATCAGAGGACAGAACTCTTTGTCCTCGGAAAGAATGGAGAACAGCTGGCCTCCATCCTTCTTGTTTGTCCTGGCTAATCGCTCTCTTCCTCGCTTTTTATTTGCTCTTTTATATTATTTCTTAAGGCTGTCAATATTTTGAGACAGATGGAAGACACTGGGTGAGGTGGGAACACCTTCCATCTGATACCAGAACATACTGTTTGGGGGGGTAACGGTGGCTACTAGATATTGGCCAGCCTTCCGGGTAGCCAACTCACCTCCACTTGTTCCATGATTTCATATCTCTGTGTGGTGTGTGTGTGTGTGTGTGTGTGTGTGTGTGTGTGTCTGTCTGTCTGTCTGTCTGTCTCTGTCTCTCTGTCTCTGTCTCTCTCTGTCTCTCTCTCGCTCTCTCTCTCTCTCTCTCTCTCTCTCTCTCTCTCTCTCTCTCTCTCTCTCTCACCAATTTTGTACCCTAGCGTCTATATTTAAGATCCAAGGTCAAAATAATTACTAAAATGAGAGAGAGAGAGAGAGAGAGAGAGAGAGAGTGAGAAAAGAGAGGTGCCTGACATAGAGGCAGGCTGTTGTTGGGGGTTGCTTGAAGGGATGCAAGGGAAACTGAGGACACTGATGTTGGGAAATTACACTGGTGGCCGGATGGGTGTTGGAACATTGTATGACTGAAATGCATTCATGAACAATTTTGTAATGGTCTATCTCATGGTGATTTCATGATAAAATAATAATAATGAAAGGTTTTTTTTAAAGATTAAAAAAAGAGATCCGAGGTCAAAAGAAGAACAAAATGGTATGATTTGTAGTATATTTGCAGTTAAATCATGTCTCTCTCCTCTCGCACTATCTGTGTCTTCCTCTGATCTCATGACCACTCAACGCCTACGACATCAGCCCTCTTGAGCTAGCTGGAGGATTTGTTATCCTTCTTTGGTCAATGATTACAGCCTAGAGAAGGCAGAAACATAATTATTTCTTATCCTTTTCTCTCTTCCTTGCTGCCAAATGATGTGATTTTTGTTGTTGATGGTGCTAATGCTGGTGCTGATGCAGGGGACGAGGGTGGGGGTGAGGGAGAACTCGGGCCATACCTGAGGGTACAGGGCCGTTGGTATTCACTCAAGACCCACAAGTACCAAGGATAAAACCCAAGGCGTTACACATACAATGCCTGTGCTCTACCACTTGAACCACATCCCTGGCCCCTAAACTATAGGACCTTTAATGAAAAAGATCTATTTTTATCAGAAGAAAGCGCAGATCAGACTCTGAGAAATTAAGTGATTTGTCCAAGTTCACACAATTACCAATAAAGGGGCAGGAATTTGAATTTGTTTTTTCTACTACGTAGTGTTCCCTTTATGCTCATTGGCTCTCCTCAACAATACAAGGCAGCAGCAAAATAAATGAGGAGGATGCCAGGAAGAAAGAGAGGCAGTGGGGGAGAGAGGGAAGAGAGGGAGAGAGAGAGGGACAGATGGAGGGAGAGAGAGAGGGAGAGGGAGAGAGAGAGAATGGAGGGAGAGAGAGGGAGAGGGGGAGAGAGAGAGTAAGAGAGAGAGGGAAAGAGAGTGAGAGAGAGGGAGAGAGTAAGAGAAAGACAGAGAGGGGAGACAGAGAGGGTGGGAGAGAGAAAAAGGGAGGGAGGGAGGGAAGAAGGTGGGGAAGTGGAGGGGGGGGGGCCTGGAAGGAAACCATAACAAGATTTAGCACCAGAGAGAAGAACTGTGTATTTTGTGAAGCAATTGTTTGACTTCTCTAGTATAGCTTCCTGAAGATAATCTATACTGGGTTATTTACTCCACACACAGCACTGAACGTGGTAGTGTATGTGCACATGCACACAGCATTTGAGTCTTCTTTAACCTGCACAGTAAATGAAAGGAATAGGTATAAGAAACAGTAGAAAGAAAAGTGGGATGGTGAGTGTAAAATCAACTTCAAGAGGAAAATTAGAACCACTAGGTATCTTAAACACTAAAATGTTGCTTTCTACTTCTTAAATAATGTTATAGAGTCATAGAGTCCCACTGTTTCATTAAGAGACCACAAGGTCACCAGACTGTTAGGTCCACAGAGAAGCCTTGCAGGTCTTCTTCTCCGCAGACCCTGCCCCAGGCCCTCTCGCTCAGAACAGGTCTCAGGAAAAGGACAGGCCACAAAAGGCACTGGAACAAACTTGGGATCTGCTTAAGCTTCGGCTCCAAAGGCCAAAAGTATCCAAGTCTATACAGAATAGGGAAAGTGTGGTGTCACTCAGTGTGTGAATTGCTGGGTATAGATGACAGGGTTGGCCAATGCAAGGGATTTGACTGCCCTGAAGTGCTCGTGGGGAGACATAAGAAAGAGCATTGACTTTTTCTTAACTAAACAATTCCAGAAAATAAAAAATCTGATTTTTTAATTTTCTTCTTCTTTTTTTTTTTTTTTTTTGCTTTTTGGGTCACACCCAGCGATGCTCAGGGGTTACTCCTGGCTTTGCACTCAGGTATTACTCCTGGCGGTGCTTAGGGGACCATATGGGATGTCGGGGATCGAACCCGGGTCGGCCACGTGCAAGGCAAACTCCTTACCCGCTATGCTATCACTCCGGCCCCAAGATTTTTTAATTTTCTCATAAAAAAAGATAAATTTGGTAAAACTCACAGTTATTATCAGTGAAAGGGTAAAACCATGACACATTTGAAAAATTTGGCAATGGTTCTTGACAGTGTGAGAGTATGATATAACATAATAATATTCTCAAGCAAAATCTGATTACTACCACAATTTCTGAGAATTGGGAAAGTGTATTAAATTTCTGATTTAGCTGTGTATTCCACTTTTCTTTTATTATTAATATTGATAGAAACCTAGACATATGTATATAGATAGTTGGATAGATGCTTTCTTTTAAAAATGGCCCTAATGACTAAAATAAAAAAGAAAGTGGGATGCCTAGAATGGTAGAAATAGCTCAAAAGTCTAAACACATGCAGGAGGTCAGGGTTTGATCCCTAACACGTGGTCCCTTGAGCACCACCAGGAGTAACACCCAAGCACAGAGCTACGAGAGGCTCCTGATCACTCATACTTAATTGCTCCCCACTTTGAAAAATAAAAGAGAGAGGGAGGAGTTGAATGTATATCTTTATTTATTTATTTATTTATTTATTTATTTATTTTGCTCTTTGGGTCACACAGGCGATGCACAGGGGTTATTCCTGGCTCTGCACTCAGGAATTATCCCTGGCGGTGCTCAGGGGACCATAAGGGATGCTGGGAATAGAACCCGGGTCGGCCGCATGCCAGGCAAATGCCCTGCCTGCTATGCTATTGCTCCAGTCCCAGAATGTTTATCTTTAAATTAATGTGACAAAATTCAATGTAGCAATAGGTTGAATTCTTAGAAATACTGCATCATAAACAACTTTTGCAAATGTTGGCTGGCATTTTTCACTTTCACTTGAATAAATTTGGTCATAGATAGGGTTTTTTTATAGTTTTATTAGATTTTTTGATGTAAATAATATATCATTTTTTTTGTTTTTGGGTCACACCCGGCAATGCACAGGGGTCACTCCTGGCTCATGCACTCAAGAATTACTCCTGGCGGTGCTTGGGGGACCATATGGGACGCTAGGAATCGAACCCAGGTCGGCTGCGTGCAAGGCAAACGCCCTACCCGCTGTGCTATCACTCCAGCCCCAATATATCATTTTAAATACTTTAATACAATGGGGAAAATATTTCATTGTGATATCAAAAAACGTATTCCAAAGAGATGTGGCTTTTTCTGGTTTAGATTCAAATCATTTGGAAAGAGGGTAGAGAGACGTGTTGTTAGAGAGAATCAACATTTCCAGAATTCTTCACAGGAAGAAAACAAGTCTTGGTTGGAAATAAACAAAGAAGAATCTCTAAGTGTGAGCTGAGACCTGAAGAGATGTGCTGGGAAAAAGGCAGGATTTAATAAGATAATTAAACTCTTCATGTAAGAAGTAACAGGACTGGAGGGTAGAAGCTGCAGGCAGAAGGATGAGGAGATAAAGAGAGGAAGAATATTTGCTCTGACAGGCTGAGAGTGAGAAGATCCTGAGAACGGAGATTTTTGGGAACTGCAATATTGCACACTTAGTTTTAATGATACTATCATTCAAACATCTTTTCATTAATTAAATTAAATTCCAATCACCCTGAACTTCAGTGAACAAACATCTGCCAGCCACACAGCCTTAGGATATGGAGAAAAAGGCCCAAATGAACAAATCAGCAGGGCAGAAATAAAGGTCCAGAAAAGGTTAGAAGACATGGATGAGCCTTAACCTTAGAGTCCCTAAGATATTCAGAAGTACCGAGCCCTTCATTGCACATGGGACAAAGTATTTGAACTAAATATTGAAGTGTCAAAGCACAGGTTGAGTTGGAGTGATATTTTGGATACAGAATGTATATTTTCTCATTAAAAAACTGAAAGCTAAGGGGCTGGAGCAATAGCACAGTGGGTAGGGCGTTTGCCTTGCACGCAGCCAACCCAGGTTCGATTCCCAGAATCCCATACCACCAGGAGTAATTCCTGAGTGCAGAGCCAGGACTAATCCCTATGCATCACTGGATGTGACCCAAAAAGAAAAAAAAAAAGAAAGAAAAAGAAAAGAAAACTGAAAGTTAAAATTTAGAAGTCTGAGATTTATGTATTTTTTATGATAGCAAAAGAAGCATGACCAAACTAAAATATAATAGTTAAAGCACTTTTTAAATGAAAAAATAAATGATAAGAAATGTACATGTATTATTTTTCTAAAATAAGTTTGAAAATAAAATTTAAAATGGAGAGGGGGGATTTCTATAAGGTTTCCTCAATCTAGAAAAAATTTAAAGATTATTAAGTCTCAAAGGTTAAACTTATAGGGAATCGAAAGTCTTACTAATTATATTATCTTCTATTGAAAATAAATTTAAAACAACTGTTGTAAATCCAAAACATAGTCAACTTAAATATGAGTTGAAAGAAAACAGAAAACCATGTAAGGATCAGACCTAATAATATAGTGGTTCGTTTTGATAGTTCCTGGTAATGAGTCAAAAGAATTTGAATTTCTGGTTGGTGAGAGATCAAAGCTCAATGTGATCTAGCCAGTAAAAACAGAAAAGAGCATTGAGAAATACCATGTACAGAGGCGCTGAAATCAGAGCAGATCTTCTAGAAGGCTTGAGCTGCAACATGATGAAGACAAAACGGAAAAGGAAGAAGGAAAAGAGAATTACAAGAAGAGTCCTTCCTGATGATTCAAGCAGTGATTAACAACCATCTCAAAACTCAAAATCCTGCTGAGCAACTGCCCCCTGGGACTGCTGAAGGGAGAAAATTCTTCCACTTCCTCAAATGAGGCTCTCCAAAGGAACGTTCATTCCCCCGGGAAAGCAAAGAGTGGTCATGATTCCTATGAGAATTTTACCCACTCTGTTCTTCTAAGAAGTTGTGAATAAAGCCCCTCTCCTTTCTCTGCAAACTACACTCTTACCTCCACAATGTGGACAACTTTGGATCAACACTGAACTCCAGCTCCTATGTATCAAATGTATCCACGGAATGTGGTTAACCCATGCTTGGCTCTTCCTTAACATGTCAGGTGCAGAAGAGAACATACCATACACATTCAGTAAATACTAAGAAAGGACTTAAAATGTTCAGGATATTTTAAATGGTTACTTCCTTCTATGGGCTGGAGCGATAGCACAGCAGTTGGGCGTTCGCCTATCACGCAGCTGACCAGAGTTGGATTCCTCCACCCCTCTCGGAGAGCCCGGCAAGCTACCAAGAGTATCAAGCCCTCTCGGCAGAGCCTGGCAAGCTACCAGTGCGTATTGGATATGCCAAAAACAGTGACAATAAGTCTCTCTGGTGCCCGCTCGAACAAATCGATGAGCAACAGGATGACAGTGATTTCCTTCTACTAAAGATCAGGAAAGCAATTCAAGACATTTGTTTGCTGGGGTTCAGCCTTGGAGATGTCCATTCTTCCTTTCACCTTTCTGGCTCTGACATAATCACCTCTCTTTCTTGGGTTTAGTTCCCAGCACCATAAAGAAATAATAATAATTAAAGAAAGTTGGAGAAGGGGCTGGAGTGATAGTACAGCAGGTAGGGAGTTTGCCTTGCATGCGGCCGACCCGAGTTCGATTCCCAGCATCCCATATGATCCCCTGAGCACCACCAGGAGTTATTTATGAGTGCAGAGCCACGAGTAACCCCTATGTATCACCAGGTGTAACCCAAAAAGAAAAATCAAAGTTGGAGAAGCTTTTTTTTTTAATTTTATTGAATCACCGTGAGATAGTTACAAGCTTTCATGTTTGGGCTACAATCTCACAATGATCAAACACCCATTCCCTCCACCAGTGCACATTCCCCACCACCAATATTCCGGGTATACCCCCCATTTCCTACCTTCCCCCTGCCTCTAAGGCAGACAATATTCCTCATACTGTCTCTCTACTTTGGGGCATTATAGCTTGCAACACAGACACTGAGAAGTCATCATGTTTGGACCATTATCTACTTTCGACATGCATCTCCCATTCCAACTGGTTCCTCCAGCCATTATTTTCTTAGTGATTCCTTGGAGAAGCTTTCTGACACCTTAGTGTTGGTGGTAGTGGTGGTGTGATAATATAGTATGCCAAAAAACATACGCATTAGTCTTATTGTAAACTATGTTGCCTCAATAATCATAACTTTTCAATTTTTTTTGGTGTTTTGCTTTTTGGGTCACACCCAGAGGTGCACAGGGGTTACTCCTGACTCATAAACTCAGGAATTACTCCTGGCGGTGCTCGGGGGACCCATAGGATACTGGGAATCGAACCCAGGTCAGCCGCATGCAAGGCAAACGCCCTACCCGCTGTGCTATCGCTCCAGCCCCATCAATTTATTTTTTTAATCATGATCTTTGTCATGGAAGAAATAAATAAACTTTGCAACTGATATGAACTGCTTCTCTCCACCTCATTGCAAGCACTCAAAGGCATTTTCCCCAGACACATTTCTTCTCTGTAGCAGCAAAACAGGAGGAGGAGAAAAGGATCCTAACCATGCAGCACAGCAGAGGAATTGAATTTTTAAAGAATCAGATTCACTTACTGGTGCATCTTTGCTTCCCTGCCTCTCCCCTTCTGCTCTTTACTCTTCTCTCTAAATAGTTTTCACCCATTCCAGCTCTTCCCTAGCCTTTATTGTATACCTCAAATAGAGGCCAAGGAAAGGTGCATTGAAATTAAAATGAGTCCTTTATACGCAAATAAGAAATGGCTATTTTCTGGACAATCTAGGCCTTCCAGTGATCCACCTGGAAATGAAACATCACCACCCTTGACAGTCCCCTTTCAAAGTGCCCCAGGAGATCTTCCTAATAATCCATATTTAGTTGTCTCTACCCGTGAGCATTTCCAAAGGATTGGACATTTATAGCACTGTGAATTCTCAAATATCCCTCCTCACTCCATCCCCTACTTTGAGCAAACAGCCGGTATCAATTGCAGTGGACAAGATGGTGACAGATGAGGATGGATCAGAACTCAAGAAAAAACAGAACACGTAGAGGAGATCATTGGTTGGTGGTGTAGGGGGAATCAAACTTTTGATGATGGATGTGGTGTGATTTATACCATTGCTGAGATGAAAAGCTATATACTTGAATCCTAAACAATGTTGTAAACAAATGTGACATCAATTACAAAGGTAAAACAAACTCAAGTCAATCTACTGGCTTATTTTCAGTGGTGGGATGAGACCTACATGCTGGTTGGGGGGAAAAAAAATGGAGCTCCATGTCAGTGAAAGGTTTATGTTAACTGTGGAATTCAAATTTTACATTCACTCCTGCCTCTCATCTATTAAAGGTCTATTTGCGTCTAATCAAGACTTAGACACTAAGGATGAACTACAACTGGTCCCAATTAGCTTCGTGATTCACACATTCCTGAGATCTGAGGCTTGGAAATTACAGGAGAGTAAGTGATGCTAGAAGTGATACCATTTTCAATCATCTTAAAGCACCACCTTACTGAATTGCAATGAAATCATTCCCAGAAACCATTATTTGATCCCAATGGATATGGGATATCATCTTAAAATAGAAGACAATGAGGGCTAGAGAGACAGTACAGTGGATAAGACTATTGTCTTAACCTAGGTTCTATCCCTGGCACTCCCCATGGTCCTTCAAGTCTGCTAGGAGGAATCCCTGAGTGGAGAGCCAAGAGTAGGCCAGCTGGGTGTGGCCCCCAAATCAAACCAAACAAACAAACAAACAAGCAAAATACAGTACTGCAAAGGAGATAGGAACACTGCTAACTACACAGCTATTTCATAAAAGTTAGATCTTTGGATTTTGGTCTTCAAATTCTAATTCCTGCATTTCCATCTCTACTGAAAAACTTGCAAAAGTCCAACTTCTACTGTGCATTACAAATTAATTTTAGGTCAATACTTGAGAAGATTTTTATCATTTATCTCGATCATTGGTATAATTTGGTAGTTTTGCTTTGTTCTTTTATTGTTGTTTGTTTCGGTTCATGTGTCTGTGTGTGTGTGCACGCGCGCATGCATACACGCACGTGCTCATGTGTCTTTTGGGTCACACCCAGCAGTGCTCATGGGTTACTTATGGCTCTGCACTCAGGAATTACTCCTGGTGATACTCAGGGGACCATATGGGATGCCGGGGGTCGAACATAGGTCAGCCACATGTAAGGAAAATTCCCTTCTTGCTGTATCTGCTGTTCCAACCCCTTTGGTGGTTTTGCTTTGCGAAGATTGAAGAAAAATGAATAAAATAAAATAATATTCAAAGGCACGGAACTCTATTAGAGTAAATAAATTTGATTTTAGGATATATCAGATATGCTATGGATATGAGAATTTTCTTTCAAAATGGAGCACAACAATTGTCTTTAAAGAATGTTAAAGCCAGATGTCAGGTTTTTTGATGTTAATCTACTGCATAGTCTCATTCCCTTTACTAAATCTATCTCCAGCAGGGGAGAATTCCCTCTAACAGGAGAGAATTTGAAAGTTTGCTGTGAGAGTAAAACAAAGAACCAAACTACTCTGAGAACTCCAAAAAAGTCTGCTTCCCAAAACTAATCAAACTGTATTATGCACTTAATTATTTCTATTGTACCTTCAGACTAAAGAACTACAAGAGAATTTGGTATTTTTTTTTTTGCCCATTTACATTAGGATTTTGATGTATAGTCTTCTGTTCCTTTTAATAAAAATCAAGCCACTCCATTTAAGAAATACTTGTCATAAAATAAACATTTTATATGTTTTTGTCTTGTAAAATATTAAAGGTCTACTCCACACATCCCATTATTCATACCCTTGGAAAAAAATTACGACAGGCAGACCACATAGGGAGAAAAGTTAGCTCCTGATTACAAAAGAATCAGTCCAAGAGGTAAAGTATTAATCAATGTGACTTCTTCACAATCCCATTTTCCTCATTAGAATGCATACTCCCATCAAGCCCCGTTCAAACAGCATTTTCATCAGTCACTCAGTTCTTTACTGTTGGTTTCTGCTGAAATCTATGGTCCCCCGTGGTTAATGTGAGTAGCTAACCTTCCACCCATCTCCAGTGTCCCCCTGATAACTGTATCTGGCTATTATAATTTGTCATTGTCAAGCCATTAGCCCTTTGGCTTTAATCTTATTTTTCTTACAGGTGTCATAAATGTGAAACCACGATTTATAAAACACAAAATGACAGGATCCCATTTGCACGGGTTTTGAAATGCCAGAAGGTAACTTTATTTAGAATATCACAACCTTCTCTGCAAACAAGCTGCATGAATTCCAGGGTGGTCTAAAGAGTTGATTCAAAAAATAAATGCCACTGCAGCAACTTACAATTCCTAAGGCCAAACATCCAGATGTGTCAATAATCTGTGTAAATTAGAAACAGATGTAAGCCCTTGTTGAAAAATAAATATAATAAAATTATTTCCTTTTGACGTCTTATGCTTTCACACACTCGGATTTATCCCTTCCACATTTTTTTTTCTTTTGAGATGGCTCAGATTTTAAAAGCAGAAATTATTTCTAC
Organism: Sorex araneus; assembly: GCF_027595985.1. Lineage (NCBI taxonomy): Eukaryota > Metazoa > Chordata > Mammalia > Eulipotyphla > Soricidae > Sorex > Sorex araneus. The sequence goes on along the minus strand of NC_073302.1, from coordinate 268,283,401 downwards.
TTTGCACAGGAGGGTGTATAAGGTTCTCTCAAAAACAGACAAGAACCATCGTGTGTGCCTCATTTCATGCCCAGTGGCGCTAATCCAAGCACAGGGCCTCTTTGGAACCAGTCGGCAATCAGAGTCCAGCCAAGTCTTCTGGGACTTAGCACAGATTACTATTGCAATAGAAAGTGATTGCTATCACGAACCCTACTCTCTATCCCTTCATGTTACCCAGTTATAAGATCAAATAAATATCTCAAGCATGGTCAAAGTACATTAGTGACATCTTTTACTTATCCCATTTGATTTAATAATTGAGTTGCATTTTAGAACTAAGAAGTGATTTTTTTTTTTTTACTTTTTTTAATGGGGAGGTAGGTGGTAAATTCTACCAGTGTTAGCTGGGATTAAGTAGTTACTGGTATTGCAAAGGTAGTTTCAGAGATCTGCAATTTTTAGAGCATAAAAAAAAATGACCACAGTCAACTATGCATGTCTGTTATTCTCTGATGTTTTGGCCATTTTTTTCTTTACTATAAGTAAAGTAAGCAAATCTCCTTAGGAGCTGTCTGAAAAGCAACTTGTTTCCACATTCACCCCTTCTCTTTCGTACACATTCAAAATAAAAGTATATACAGAGGGGTCAGAGAGAGAATAGAGCAAGTAAGGAGCTTGCGTTGCACATGACCAAGCCAGGTTTGGTCCCCAGCACCCCAGATGGTCCCCCGAGCATGGCCAAGAGTGATTTCTAAGTGCAGAGCTAGGAGTTGTCCCTGAACACAACCAAGTATGGCTCAAAAAACAAGGAAAAAAGTGTGTAATAATAATTACCTTCTTATAGGAAGAATAGACAATCATCTAGAATGCTTTGATCGGTCATTATCAATTTTAATTATTAAATAATCTTTAAATTTTCTATGATTCTTGGACAATAGCTGGTCACATCTGAATATAATAATAAATTAAATATTTCTCATATACATATATATGTACATACAAGGCCATATGAACAATAAGATAAAGTTGCCTTTTGTCTTCTGCTAAAATAATCAGACCGGCATGTTTTGCCTTCAGTCTGTTGCTCTTTCTCCTCCCATTATACCATGACTAAGACTACAAACTTTGCCCATTGACCGTTCTCCCTTCTCTCCTCATGAGCCAGATTATTGGAGGAGGGAGGTAAGGGCTCAGTTTGGAAAACACCTTTCTTAAACCTTCTATAGATAGGCATGTTATTAGGAAGAACTTTAAGAATATCTATTTCAAGGAACTTCTTAACGAGCTGATCTCTCTCACTCATTCTCTCATTTCTTTTTCTCCCATTGTGAATGCTATAGGTGCAATGACTAGAGACTCACTGCGCATTTTGTAAGCCTGAAAAGGCAGACAGAGAAGTTGATCTCTAATGACATTGGGGTGTTGCCATGTGACTGGTCTGATGCTGGTCGAATACTGACCTTGTCATTAAGTGAGAGCAACATAAACCCCCATCTCGTGGACAACACTGTGTCACAATCTGTGTTTATCAACTGCAGAATGTAATTTCTTATCTTCTCTCAGAAAGAAATTTCTACACTTTGCCTGGCCTGAATTCCCTCTTCCCCCAGCATCCACCATCACAGATTTCTATCTTTCAGAAAGTTATTCTATTTTCCTCTGTGTCTCTTGTCTGTGCCAAACTTTTCTCTAGCTGAAGATAAAGAAGTTGTTTTCGTCCTTTCAAAGATGAATTCGGTAGTTTTACTATTTGGTATTTATCTTGGAATGTATTTAGAAGCCACCTCCTTTTCAAAAGATTTACATAAGGCAGTTTATCACCCAGCTAATCTGACTACTCAATATGGAAGAGTTGGGCTGTTAGAAAGGTCATGGCAGAAAATAACAACAACCCAAAAAAGTCAACGTATAGAAATAGTCCTATTATACCAAGGAGATAGAAATAGAATCCTTTCTCCTTTTTTCAAATTTTATTTTAAGCACCGTGATTTACAACATTGATAATGGCAGGATTTCATGAAAAAGCATTCCAAGCCCACAGCCTCCACCAGTGGCAATTTCCTTCCACCCAGTCCCTCTGTCTCCTCTGCCCACATCTTAGAATCCTTCCTTATCCAAATTAACTCACGTCAATTAAAAAGCAAATTTTTGTTAAGGTTTAAGAAAGCATTTGGCGCTGATGATTTATTTAGAGTGGGATTAAGTAACCACAGCAAATTAAAGAAAGCATTCATTTCTTCGGGGGTCAAAATGCAGCAAATTAGAGGGAGTCTTGAATTGTTCTTCTCCAAAATATATTTTCCTCTTCCGAAATCCCATTGTATGATGAAGTGTCTTCTTTATTTATCAGGTCAGGTGGAAGGCACTTACAAATATGTGCTATTGTCTGTGGGAAGCCACAGCTGCTCACAGATCATTCATGCTGACCCCAACTGAAGGGCTTCTGAAAAAAACCTTCGCTCTTCAACAGTCCTACTGTATTCTGCCCAAAGACAGTTTATTCCTCTTGCGCTTGATCCCACCTAGAAAGACACAGAGACACTCTGCTTTCCCTCCACCTTCCTGCTTTAAACTCCTCCACTAAGCCTCGTAGACAGTTTTCAGCTCAAACTGAACTGGAAACTGGAATCCAAACATTTCTATTTCCCTTGCCACTTTCAAACGGGTTTCTGTCTTTAGCAACCTCTGTGTTCTGTTTTCCCCATCAGGGAACCAATAATCAAGGGAACCAAGGGAGCTAATGAAGGCGAGAAGGTGCAGTTGGTCAGAGAGAAATATTCAGGGCTTGAAAACCAAATTTGTTTCTCTTGAGTCAGAAGACTTTCTTGCACTCAAAAGATGGTGACTCACCATGTTGAGTGACACTGTCTTCCTAGTAAGCAAAGGCAAGTGGCCAAATACACGTCTGCCCACAGGTAATGAATTGAATTATTCCCAGGACTGCAAATAACATGAACTTGACAAGCAAGCCTCCAGCCTTGATTTTGCACACTTGAACAGCCTTGTTCTCAAGGAGAGTTCCATCCTGCTTCCCCCTTCTTAGCTTTATTTCACAACCATGTATGGGAAGATAGAACTACTTACTCTTAGGGAAGTTAGAAGTTCACTGGTCAGGAAAATAAGATGATGCAAAAACCCCTCTCTGAAAGCTTCCAAATTTCCTTTGGGCATGTCTGCCCTACAGTTCTCTTGGTAGCACAGCTGTTGTGTCTCTTGTGGAACATTTACCTAAAATAGGTATCTTTTGATATTTTTAGAATAAGCTCATGCATCAAAAGAAGCATCAGCAGTGAATATCAAACCTTTATTTAAACAATTTTATCACAACTTTAGGCACATGTACCAAGCACATTCTATCGTTTCCACATAATAGAGTTAAATTATGAGTCTCTAATATCTATCTCTATCCCAGATCATTCCTGGGTTCCAAGAGGCAACACAGCATGTTGTGTTGTGGAAAACAAAAACTTTCCAGAGTTAGGCTACTTAGAAATGAGGCCCAGGTCCTTTCTCAACTATGTGACTTCAGAGCAGTAAGTTCATTTCTGCCTGTTTCTTCATCTGTAAAATGGGAACGATGCCACATTTTAATCACTCTACAAAAGAACATGTTTGCCTCTCTGATATTAGAATGTGTCTTACTAATGATGGTAGTTTAGGTGTGATTAAATGAAAAGCAATAATTGTGATGTAGTAGTGAGGATTTTTTCTTTTTGCTTTTTGGGTCACACCCAGCAATGCACAGGGGCTCTACACTCAGGAATTACTTCTGGTGGTGCTCAGGGGACCATATAGGAAGCTGGGAATTGAATCCGGGTCGGCCACATGCAAGGCAAACGCCCTACCAGCTATGCTATTACTCCAGCCCAAGTAGTGAGGATTTAAAATGCAGGATTTATAACAATATTTGGCACAAGTTAAACTTTAAATAGGGTCTAGCCAGTACTAGATCCATTTCAATATTTTAGGTATTCAAACTCATCTTCCCTTTATTTTCCTTGTATTCTTGATTTTGTCTCTTGCCAATAATGTAAGCCAGAAATAAGAAAGTCATGACTCATTTATTTTCTCCTTAACCTCTAATTCCAATAGATCAACCTCTTCTTCCCCCTTTTATAGCTCAAAAATCGCCATCCTTTCTACTCTTGCCTTGCCCACTGCCACCTCTCTACCACCCATTGCTCCTATCTCAGACCTGCTGCATGGTAATCTCCAGCAAAACCCTACTTTGCTTCTTCTTTCAGTTTTTATTTTATTTTATTTTTTAATTGATGCGGGATTATTTGTTACATTGCATATTTCCATAGGGCAGCATTAAAATGGACATATATATGCTATATTTTAAATTTACCATTAAAAGTCCCATTTTATCCATCATACAACTGACCTCTTTATCCAGTGCCCCAGCTCCATTCTTCCTGTTCCCTTCTGGTGACTATTCATTAGCTCTGAGAGTTGAATGTTGATCTTTGTTTTATTTAGTTCATTCTTTTGTTTTGTTTCTTTGTGTATCACTAGAGTAACATCTAGCAGTATTTGTCTATTTCTGGCTGACCTATTTCACTGAGTATGATAGTCTCTATGTCCATCTGTGTAACTACAAATACTGTTTTATCTTTAATGTTAACTTCCTTTCCTATACTTTTTTTTGGGGGGCAGGTGGGGTTTGGGCCCCATGTGACAGGGCTCAGGTATAATCCTGGCTTGGTACTTGGGAGCTGCTCAGGGGAGCATGACAAGCTAGGAATCAAATCCAGGTAACCTGCATGCACTCCAGCTGTTAAACTCTCTTTCTCTTTGGTACTGGACATTTCTTTCCTTTTCTTTTCTCTTTTGATTTTATGACCGTATTTGGTGGTGTTCAGGTGTTACTCTTGACTCTGTGCTCAGGAATCACTCCTGGCAGTGCTCAGGGAAACATAGGCAGTTCTAGGAAGGTTTCAACCATAGTTTGTGGCTTGCAAGGCCAGCACCTTACACCCTGTGCTATTTCTCCAGTCCACTTGGCCTTGTTGTTTTTTTTTTTTTTTTTACCCAGACTTCAGCATGATGCATTTTGGTTAAAATGTTGTGTAAGAGTGTAGCACCAACATGCTGCAGACAGTATTGTCATCAAAGACCTGCTCAATGGGTGGAATATCCTTACACACAACCCCAAATGTATGATCATCTAATCTTTGATAAGGGAGCAAGAGATGTGAAGTGGAGCAAGGAAAGCCTCTTTAACAAATGGTGCTGGCACAACTGGACAACCACATGCAAAAAAATGGGTTTAGACCTTGACCTGACACCATGCACAAAAGTCAGATCAAAATGGATTAAACACCTCAACATTAGACCACAAACCATAAGGTACGTTGAAGACAAGGTTGGCAAAACCCTCCACGATATTGAAGATAAAGGTATCTTCAAAGGTGACACGGAACTAAGCAATCTCGTAAAAACAGAGATCAACAAATGGGACTACATTAAACTAAAAAGCTTCTGCACCGCAAAAGATACAGTGACCAGAATACAAAGACTATCCACAGAATGGGAAAGGATATTTACACAATACCCATCAGATAAGGGGTTGATATCAATGGTATATAAAGCACTGGTTGAACTCTACAAGAAGAAAACATCCAACCCCATCAAAAAATGGGGCGAAGAAATGAACAGAAACTTTACCAAGGAAGAGATACGAATGGCCAAAAGGCACATGAAAAAGTGCTCTACATCACTAGTCGTCAGAGAGATGCAGATCAAAACAACCATGAGATACCACCTCACACCACAGAGACTAGCACACATCCAAAAGAACAAAAGCAACCGCTGTTGGAGAGGATGTGGGGAGAAAGGGACCCTTCTACACTGCTGGTGGGAATGCCGGCTAGTTCAGCCCTTTTGGAAAACAGTATGGACGATTCTCAAAAAACTAGAGGTTGAGCTCCCATTTGACCCAGCAATACCACTGCTGGGAATATATCCCAGAAAAGCCAAAAAGTATAGTCGAAGTGACATATGCACTTATATGTTCACCGCAGCACTGTTTACAATAGCCAGAATCTGGAAAAAACCCGAGTGCCCTAGAACAGATGACTGGTTGAAGAAACTCTGGTACATCTATACAATGGAATACTATGCAGCTGTTAGAAAAAATGAGGTCATGACGTTTGCATATAAGTGGATCAACATGGAAAGTATCATGCTAAGTGAAATGAGTCAGAAAGAGAGAGACAGACATAGAAAGATTGCACTCATCTGTGGAATATAGAATAATAGACTATAAGACTAACGCCCAAGAATAGTAGAAATAAGTACCAGGAGATTGTTCCCATGGCTTGGAGGCTGGTCTCTCATTCTGGGTAACTCAGGGAAGGGACCACCAAGTAAAATGTGGTTGGAGGTCATGTGGGGGAAGGGTGAGGCGGGCGGAATACAGACTAGAGACTGAACACAATGGCCACTCAACACCTCTATTGCAAACCACAACACCTAATCAGAGAGAGAGAACAAAAGGGAATTCCCTGCCATAGTGGCAGGGTGGGGTGGGGGGAGACGGGTCTGGGGAGGGGGGGAGGGATGTTGGGTTTACGGGTGGTGGAGAATGGGCACTGGTGAAGGGATGGGTTATTGAACTTTGTATGGGGGAAGCATGAGCACAAAGATGTATGGATCTGTAACTGTACCCTCACGATGACTCTCTAATTAAAAATAAACTAATAAAAAAAAAAGAGGAAAAAAAAATGGGGCGAAGAAATGAACAGAAACTTTACCAAGGAAGAAATACGAATGGCCAAAAGGCACATGAAAAAGTGCTCTACATCACTAGTCGTCAGAGAGATGCAGATCAAAACAACCATGAGATACCACCTCACACCACAGAGACTAGCACACATCCAAAAGAACAAAAGCAACTGCTGTTGGAGAGGATGTGGGGAGAAAGGGACCCTTCTACAGTGCTGGTGGGAATGCCGACTGGTTCAGCCCTTCTGGAACACAATATGGACGATTCTCAAAAAATTAGATATTGAACTCCCATTTTGACCCAGCAATACCACTGCTGGGAATATATCCCAGAGAGGCAAAAAAGTATCATCGAAACGACATCTGCACATGTATGTTCATCGCAGCACTGTTTACAATAGCCAGAATCTGGAAAAAACCCGAATGCCCCAGAATGGATGACTGGTTGAGGAAACTTTGGTACATCTATACAATGGAATTCTATGCAGCTGTTAGAAAAAAGGAGGTCATGAATTTTGTAGTTAAGTGGATCGGCATGAAAAGTTTCATGCTGAGTGAAATGAGTCAGAAAGAGAGAGACAGACATAGAAAGATTGCACTCATCTATGGTATATAGAATAACAGAGTGGGAGACTAACACCCAAGAACTATAGAAATAAATACCAGGAGGTTGACTCCATGGCTTGGAGGCTGGCCTCACATTCTGGGGAAAGGGCAACTCAGAGAAGGGATCACCAACTATAATGTAGTCGAAGGCCATGTGGGGGAAGGGAGTTGCGGGCTGAATGAGGGCTAGAGACTGAGCACAGTGGCCACTCAACACCTTTATTGCGGGCCATAGCAGCTAAATAGAGAGAGAGAACAGAAGGGAATGCCCTGCCACAGTGGCAGGGTGGGGTGGGGGGGAGATGGGATTGGGGAGGGTGGGAGGGATGCTGGGTTTACTGGTGGTGGAGAATGAGCACTGGTGAAGGGATGGGTTCCCGAACTTTGTATGAGGGAAGTATAAGCACAAAAGTGTATAAATCTGTAACTGTACCCTCACAGTGATTCACTAATTAAAAATAAATAAATTAAAAAAAAAAGACCTGTTCAACACTTACTGGCCAGAAACCATTAGAGAAAATTTCAGAAGGTTCAAAGTATTGACACTTTCCTAGACTAGGCTAAGAGTCCATCAGCAACAGTAGAAAAGCATGACAAGAACTCATATTCTGCCTTTAAAAAGCAGCAAATGCATCAGACAGCTGGACAAGAGGATGAGATAAGATCTTATTCAATTTTCACTGTGTGTATTCATCTAATTGAGACCAGTTCTTTTAAGTGATAGTATGCCAGTTCTTAGAAAGGAAGATGGATATTTAAATCCATGTAGTAATTGCTTGAAATGGAATAATATTCTACTTTAATCACCTAAGGTCATGTTCTAAATTGCGTTTCTTAGCTCAGCGTACTGCAGCAGAGGAGGTAGTTAAATGAGAGTCACCCTATGGTAACATCCTCTAAGTCAATGTCCCAGAAGTGCTTCTCAGCAAAGCCAGGTAAAACCAAGTCACTAGCAGTTTCTCTAAGTGTCCCCACCTCCTGTAAAGAATCCAAGACAGACCCATGTCCTACTGGATCCATCCCGTAGGAAATTATATTATACTTTATCATACTTTACACTATACTTTATTGTGTTTGAGTTGTACTGATTATACTAGAGGAAATATTCCATTTATACTTAATGCAGTGTTTAACTGAAGAAAAAAGCATGGCCCCTAAAAAATAGCTCTTAGAGATCTCAGGATGGGGGCGGTACCAGCACTCTCTTCGCCGAGATGTGACCTGAGTGGCCGCATGTGTGCGGCCTCCCTGTTGCTGGATGACCATGATCCCGGCGGCCAGCAAAGCTACTTTCGGTACCAGTAGCTTCTTGCAGAAATGTCTCTAAACTGTGAACTAAGCCACGGCCCCATGCCACCTCAGGAGGGGAAAGGTTTTTCTATCTTGGCTTTTTCTTTCCAGGGAGGTTGGAAGGCATGGCGATCGCCATCTTATAAGGACCACTAAAGAGAGGTACGAGCTTGCAATGATGCAATTTCTGGCAGAAATTTCCCAGGACTTAGTTATTAAAATACTAACATACAGAAATCCAAAACCTCATAGCTCTTCATTCTCAGCAATGGAAAACAAATTATCAAATGCTTCCTTTTTAGCAGGTCTGACTTTGGGGGGGAAACTCCAAACAATAATAGTGAGTTGTTTATGGAAATATTGAATGTAATTAAAGTAAAGAGAAAGTAAAGTGAAAATTATCAGCTACACAGGCGGGGTGGGGGGGGTAGGAGGGGAGGTATACTGGGGTTCTTGGTGGTGGAATATGTGCAAGGGATAGGTGTTCAACCATTGTATAACTGAGACTTAAGCCTGAATGATTTGCAACTTTCCACATGGTGATTTAATTTAAAAAAAAAATAGCTCTTAAACTAGATTCTTACAAGTCCCATACAGCTTCCTAAAACATTCTAGGTCTCAGGAACTTCCTCCATAGGAAACAAACTCTGTCCCACCTGGTGAAATTGAACACTATCACTTGACTTGGGAGAAGACATCGAACATGCTGACAGACACTGTTCCGCCTCTGCTCAGCAGAAATTTTAAAAAGCACGTGAAGACAGGAAGGGTGGTAGAGTGAGTAGGGTATTTGCCTTGCAAGTCCGCATCCCCGAGTCTGATCCCAAAAGCACGAATGGTCCCTGGAGCCTGCCAGGAATGATTCCCAAACACAGAGCCAGGGGTAAGTCCTGAGCACCACCGGGTGTGGCCCCCAAACAAAAAACAAAACCAAAAGCATTTCCTTGTTACCATAGCACAGCATAACTATGTGGACAACACAGTAACTTTGGCTCTTGGGAAACAGACTTTGAATATATTTGTCATCATCAAAAGGCTAAAGTCTTCAAGGTGATCTAGTTCCCCAAGAGCTGTGTCTCTCTTCTTTCATCTCATAAAAATCAGTCTAGGACTTCTGTTTAAAGTGTGCTGCTAATGGGAATGCCCTGCCACAGAGGCAAGGTAGGGTGAAGGGGACAGGGTGGGGGTGGTGGGAGGGATGTTGGGACCATTGGTGGTGGAAAATGGGCACTGGTGGAGGGATGGGTACTCAATCATTGTATGACTGAAACATAAGCATGAAAACCTGTAAGTCTGTAACTTTGTCTCACGGTGATTCACTAATAAAATAAAAATAAAAAATAAAGTGGGCTGCTAGAATCCAGCAGACTTCCTTGCTGTAGTCCATAATTTTCACTCTAATTAATATCCTGTATGTTGTGACAAGAAAATTGAGTTGTTGCCATGTGTGATTGCAATTTTGAAACCAGCTTAAGCTTATAATTAATTGAACTCATCATACTATCTCAACATTATCGATCGGGTCCCTGAATCAGAAAAATAACCTGTAAGCCAATATGCAAACATAGACTGAACTCACAGCTTTTAAAATTATTTACTAGCCATCACTGTATTCCAAGAAAAGGGAAACACATTTTGGATCTACATAAATGAAAAGTGCATTGTCTTGTATTTTGTGTGCTTCTGTGGCTTAAAATAAAATTATGCTATCTAGAAAAAGTTGTTATGAATATTTTAAACCTCTGGATCAATTTTTTCCTAGAAAATTCCTCTTTATCTCTGATATTTCTGAAAACAAGCAGCTGTTGTAACAATCCCATCTTTTATATACTTAAATACTACATGTGTAGTATTTTATGGTAATTCATACAAATGGGCTGGAGCGATAGCACAGTGGGTAGGGCGTTTGTCTTGCACGTGGTGGACCTGGGTTTGATTCCACCGCCCCTCTTGGAGAGCCCAGGAAGCTACTGAGAGTATCTTGCCCGCAGGGCAGAGCCTGGCAAGCTACCCATGACATATTCAATATTCCAAACACAGTAACAACAAGTCCCACAATGGAGAAGTTACTGGTGCCCGCTCGAGCAAATCAATGAACAATGAGATGACAGTGACATGATACAGCCTTTATGCAGTAATTACATACAGTAACTCATGCAAATAGCATTTATATATTTTCTGGTATGTTTGCTCAAGAAACACAATACTGAAATAAAAGGTATGTGTTCCTACCTTCTTCAAACATATCATCTAGCAAGCTCTTCACAGTATATACCACGCTATTATTCTCTCCCAATTCAAACATGTAGTAACATTGCCAAATTTTAATATGATATAACTTAACTTATCTGAGTATTTCAATTATCTAAAAACATAGCTAAGCCACTAACAGGAGTATTTTTTAAACTTTAAACTTATTTCATACTCATACAGATAAAAACTGGTAGGACCATAGGTATAGCTTAACAGACTGGAGCATATGCTTTGCATGCCAGAGGTCTGGGTTCCATTCTGACTCTGCATGGTTTGAGCATCACCAGGAGTGACCCCCAAGCAATGAACCAGGAGTCATCCAAAAAATTTCCAGGAAGGATGCAAAACACAAAACCGCAACCAAAACAAAGGGTAAAGGTTAATAGAATATCTATTCGATGCTAGTCAGTTTACTCAGTGTTTTGTGTCAAATGCTAGCATCCTAAGACTCCAAGATGGACATTAGAATTGCCCTGTCTTATTGATGAAGAAATTGAAGTTCAGAAAAGACCCCCCCCAAAAAAAAAATCCAGGTCTAACAGATGGAGTGAGGATTTTAAGTCCAGACCTGTCCAGTGTTAGTACTCAATATCTTAACAACTGCCCCACAAAAACTTATCTCATCACGGAAGAATCCCTGGAACTTTACTTTATTTACTGATGCTATATAACAAACACTCCCAGACTCCGTGGTTCAAATATTCGGAGAGAACATAGCAAGAACTGTTCATTGATGTCTTTTTGTGATGTCACTTGATGATGTCTGGGGCCTCAACTGGACAGACAGAAGCATGGAAGGAGAGGGAATTTAAGAAGGACTTACAGAGGAAGGCTGGAATTATCTGGAGGTATCTTCACTCAGGTGCTGGAGTTGGTGCTTAGATGCCAGATCTACCTAAGCTTGGGCCTTAGACAGAGCTGGCAAGCACATGTACTTCCATAGAGCCTCACTGTGTGGGTGGGGCTCCCCTCACAACATAGATGTCCTTCTCTTACATATTGGTGCAAAATTCCAAAATTGTAAGGCCATGCATGTGACTCAGCAGTCGAATACTTATTTGCCTTGTGTGCATGAGGCCCTGAATTCCAACAGAAAGAAGGAAGGGGGCAGGGGGAGGAAAAGAGGTAAGAAGGAGGGGATGAATTTTACTTGTTTCTTTGTCCTATTCAATTAATTTTGGAAATATTCAAACATATCCCAAGTAAGAGAGAATAGAAAAAGCAGCACGTAAATATTGCCCAGCCTCAACAATGTGTAATGATTTGTCCATCCAAACAAATGCTAAGGATAGCTAATAGGATGGGAACTGGAAAACAGAAAAGTCACTTCTACCATAAGACAAAAACAGGAAAGGCATAGATAGCAGATAAGAAAAGACCAGGAAAAGAGAAAAAGTAAACAGAAGAGGCCATTAAGTCCAGCCTGGAGGGGCATTTCATTTGGGACTGACATGGCCACAGAGTTTAATAATGACAGGCATCTGATACTTTTAATGCTCAAAAATAAGTTTTCGAACAACCACCCTGCCCTTCCAGAGGAAGCTAAATTCTATCTAATAAATTCCACAACGGAAGACAGCCCAGTGTTGAGCCTATTTTGTGGAGACTTGCATTTGAAGCAGTCACTCTATGGTGGCAAACACCTTTAATGCTTGTGAAAGAACTCATTTCTCAGTGCTCACTTCTGAATCACTACTGCTCACTTAGAACAGAAACTGTCCTGGTTGCTTTAGTTTGGGTGAGAGGGTATAGAAAGAAAGCCAGCAAGTCTCCTTTTCTATGGCTAATGTTGTGATTTTTCCACTATTGCAAAGCTGACATATGAGGCATGCTCGTATAACTGTGTGCTCTTGAATGACCACATTTGCAGAGAAGGCCTGTTTTGAATAGCTCATTTTCAGTTTCATCTGCTTAAGCTATTTCTTTAATTAAAAAAAAATGTCATGGTCTTGAGTTCTAAATCCTGAAATCACTGATAGAATAACCATCAGTGATCATTTCCACAGTAATATACTATTCATTGCAAGAAGGACCAGTAGTTGGTGCTGGAGAGAGAGAGTACAGAGTTAAGGCACATCCCTTGTACTTGGGTGACCCCAGTTCAATCCCCAGCACTGTATATTGTCCCCAGGTACCACTAGTAGTGATCCCTGAGCAAAGAACCAGGAGTACGCCTCAAACATCACCAAGTCTAACCCCCCAAAAAAACAAAATAAATAAAAGACTAAAGTCATCTCCATCGGTGAATCCCACAATTAACCTGTTTGCCTTGTAGTGATTTGTGCAGGTATAAATAAAAGTTCTAAACTAGTTTACAAACTAGCTTTTTGATGACAAGAGCCAACGATTGGTTAAAACTCTAGACAAGGGATTAGAAATACGGTTCAAGTGGTAAAGCAGAAGCCTAGCATAAGGACAATTCCCAGCACCACTCAGTCCTAACAGGTGTGGCCCTGCAGATGCCTCACACACTTTAAGGCCCAAATATCACTGGATATAGTGTGTGTGCGTGTGTGTGTGTGTGTGTGTGTGTGTGTGTATTTACAGATCATATCCCCCATTTTCCAGTAGCTAGGTGGTCACACCCAGAAACTGCTCCCAACACTGTGTAATCCTATCAACGGCCAACATCCAGAGACTATAAAACTAAGCTCCTGGAAACGCAACATCTTATAGCCTAGTTCTCCCTCTCAGAGAACCTGGCAAGCTTCTGCCTGCACAGGAGAGCCTGGCAAGCTCCCCGTGATGTATTCATATGCCAAATACAGTAACAATGATGGGTCTCATTCTCCTGACCCTGAAAGAGCCTCTAATGTGGCACCGCTGGGAAGGATGAGTAAAGAGAGACTGCTAAAATCTCAGGGTAAGGATGAATGGAGATGTTACTGGGCCCACTCAAGCAAATCGACGATCAATAATTGACAGTGATAGTCAGTGATGGAATATTGGACAGGAGCGATAGCACAGAGTGGGTAGGGCGTTTGCCTTGCATGCGGCCGACCCAGGTTTGATTCTTTCGTCCCTCTCTGAGAGCCCGGCAAACTACCAAGTGTATCCTGCCCACACGGCAGAGCCTGGCAAGCTACCCGTGGCATATTTAATATGACAAAAACAGTAACAAGTCTCACAATGGAGATGTTACTGATGCCCGCTCGAGCAAATCGGCGAACAATGTGATGACAGTGCTACAGTCCTATGGAATATTGACACTAGAGTTTTACCAATAAAGGACAAAATCATATGGGGCCACTCATTTTAAAAAGAATATTTTTAAAAGAAATATTTAGCAAGAGGGTCAGTAAATTAGAGAAAAGGGAACAATTGCAGGACCAAAGGAACAAAAGGGCCAAAGGATAGTACAGTGGGTGGTGCTTACACGTGGCCAACCTGGGTTTGATCCCCAGCATTCCTCCCTCCACACCACCAGGAGTAACCCCTGAGTATAGAGTCAGGAGTAACCCCTGAACATTTCCAGATATGGCCCCAAAACCAAAACCAAAACAAACAAAAACAAATGGGAACAATTGCGGCTTGGTAAAGAATAGAATTGGCTCTTCAGTGCTGAACTTAATGTAGCATACATACATGCCTATTTTTTTAAAGATTCTAAGTTTATCTTCAATAAACTTAAATAGTGAATTTAAAAATTGTTCCATCTGTAAGTGATCAAATAAAATTGAAATGAGAGAGAGAGAGAGAGAGAGGAGAGAGAATTATTTAACAAAACAACCACTGAAGAACTGTTCATTGTGTAAGATATTAATTCCAGGTTAAATAAGTTTAGGGAATAATAACAATAAAATAAAGAGGAAAGCAGGAAAGAAGGAAGGAAGGAAGGAAGGAAGGAAGGAAGGAAGGAAGGAAGGAAGGAAGGAAGGAAGGAAGGAAGGAAGGAAGGAGGGAGGGAGGGAGGGAGGGAGGGAGGGAGGAAGGAAGGAAGGAAGGAAGGAAGGAAGGAAGGAAGGAAGGAAGGAAGGAAGGAAGGAAGGAAGGAAGGAAGGAGGGAGGGAGGGAGGGAGGGAGGAAGGAAGGAAGGAAGGAAGGAAGGAAGGAAGGAAGGAAGGAAGGAAGGAAGGAAGGAAGGAAGGAAGGAAGGAAGGAAGGAGGGAGGGAGGGAGGAAGGAAGGAAGGAAGGAAGGAAGGAAGGAAGGAAGGAAGGAAGGAAGGAAGGAAGGAAGGAAGGAAGGAAGGAAGGAAGGAAGGAGGAAGGAAGGAAGGAAGGAAGGAAGGAAGGAAGGAAGGAAGGAGGAAGGAAGGAAGGAAGGAAGGAAGGAAGGAAGGAAGGAAGGAAGGAAGGAAGGAAGGAAGGAAGGAAGGAAGGAAGGAAGGAAGGAGGAAGGAAGGAAGGAAGGAAGGAAGGAAGGAAGGAAGGAAGGAAGGAAGGAAGGGAGGGAGGGAGGGAGGGAGGGAGGGAGGGAGGAAGGAAGGAAGGAAGGAAGAGAGAGAGGTAGGGGGAGGGAAGGAGGGAGGGAAGAAGGGAGGATGGAAGGAAGGAAGGAAGGAAGGAAGGAAGGAAGGAAGGAAGGAAGGAAGGAAGGAAGGAAGGAAGGAAGGAAGGAAGGAAGGAAGGAAGGAAGGAAGGAAGGGAGGGAGGGAGGGAGGGAAAGAGGAAGGGAGGGAGGGAGGGAGGGAAAGAGGAAGGGAGGGAGGGAGGGAGGGATCGAGGGAGGGAGGGAGGGAGGAAGGAAGAAAGGATCAGAAAGGTTAAAAAAAAAAAAAACAGCTTCCATATGGAGTTGATCCTTTTTTAACCTCTAAATATGCTATAGAATATCTATAAAGAAGTCTCATTTCCTTTGACTCCTGTGCACAGCTTTAATTTTTAATTCTCAGAGTGACTTTTAAAAATTGTTTCTTATTAAGCAATGAAGAATTTGAACTGTTTTATAACATCACTGACCAGAATAAGTTCTTGAATGAGCTGCAGCTTAGAGTTCTTTGGAACAGACGTGACAGATGGAAACCAAGTAAATCAGAGAACACGAGGAGAATCAGAGAGCAAGATAGAATCAGTGAGCTGGAGAGAAGCAGAGAGCACAAGGAGAAGCAGAGAGCACCAGAAGAGGTGGCAAAACATACAAAAAAGGAGAAACACTGATCTTTTTGATTATCCGAGAAAGTTCCTGAATGCTAAACAGCTCTTTCATCTTCTACCTCCATTCAAGGCTCTGAACTTGATTTTTCTTTATTAAATATCTCTAATGTAAAGAAATAACTTTTTTTTCTTTGTGTTGAGGGTGAGAGCCTGTGGGTTGTGAGCAGCATGAGCTGGGGGCTTTGTGACTGGGGAGAGGACAGGTAATGGTTGAGTCAGAGAACAGAGCGGACTGGAAGCTCGGTGCACAAGGCTCAGACATCCAGAAACCGTGCAGCCAGAGACAAAAGCAGACATGGTGGGAAGTGCAGACAAGACAAACAAATAGGAAAGAGAAGGAAATCATTATAAAATCTGTTAGTGAGAGAAGGTTATAGTGGTTAGAGCTTCTTCATCATCATCATCATCATCATCATCATCATCCCGTTGAAAGTTGAATTTCTCCAGCCATCTCAGTAACGTCTCCATTCGTCCTGGCCCTGAGATTTTAGAAGCCTTTCTTTACTTGTCCTTCCCAACGATGCCACATTGGAGGATCTTTCAGGGTCAGGGGAATGAGACCCAGCATTGTTACTGGTTTGGGCATATAAATAAACCATGGGGAGTTTGCCAGGCTCTCCCATATGGGCAGGAAACTCTCGGTAGCTTGCCAGGTTCTCCCAGAGGGAGAAGTAGGATATAAGATGTCTTCCAAGAGCTTGGTTTTAAGTCTCTGGATGTTGGCCGTTGGTGGGATTACATGGCGCCAGGGGTAGTCCCTGGCTGTGACTGCCTAGCTACTGGAAAATGGGAAATCTGGGCGGAAGAAGCTCAGTCCTGACCCGAGCAGGCTTGGAGGTCTCAGCCCCGGGTCCCACACATCTGGGTTCCTCTGCCAGTTTCTTTATGTGTGAGGCTCGTCCAAACATGACGAGAGGGGCCTTCAGCATGGCTGTGGCTAGGCTTGGAGGTCTTTGGCTGGGGGAGCTCTGTTCAGGGCTGGGAGGGAAGCTGGAGCCCACCCCTTCTGAGGGGCTCCAGGGAAGACAGCCAGGCATATGGGCAAGAGACTCTCTTATAGCTTAATAAGCCTATCTCCAAACAAAACCCTTTAAGGATTAGGGAGATAGCGCAATAGGTCAGAGAAAACACTTTGCATGTGGAAGCCCCAAGTTTGATCCCCAGAACTACATGGCTCCCCCAAACACCACTGGGAGCAACCCTCAGGCACTAAGTCAGGAATAGGCCCTAAGCACAACTGGGGTAGGCTCCCCCAAGAAAAGAATTGTCAGTATACATGTCTCATGTAGTGACAAAGAGTAAAAATTTTTAACAAAATAGAAAAAAAGTCAATATGCCTGAATCAACAGGCAAATCATGAGAAAAATAGTTTTCTGAAACCACTCACATAGCAGTTAAATAAAACAAACAAAAATGTATGGCAAAATCAATTCAAACTTATTTTAGAGATCCACTATACGGAAGTTTGGTTCTCAAATCACTTCACAATCATGTTAGACATTAGTTAAAAGTGTATAGCTTACATGTATGAAGCACTGGTTTCCATCCTTGTTACTATAAGCAAAAATAAAAGCATGCATTCATAAATACACAATAAAAGTATTTAAAATCTATACAATTGGAAATTTAGAGACATATACCTCCAGATAATTCATACAATACAGAAACAATAGCACTGGAATTCTTTAAAAAGTCAAATCAAAGAAGAACAGGGGCTGGGGCGATAGCACAGCGGGTAGGGTGTTTGCCTTGCATGTGGCCAACCCAGATTCGAATTCCAGCATCCCGTATGGTTCCCTGAGCACCACCAAGGGTAATTTCTGAGTGCAGAGCCAGGAGTAACCCCTGTGCATCGTCAGGTGTGACCCAAAATGAAAAAACAAAAACAAACAAAAAAAAACCCTGAAGAAAAAAAAAAAAAAGAACAAAGATATTATTTAAGAGTACAAATGCAGGGGCTAGAGCCATAGCACAGCAAGGAGGGGGGTGTTTTCCTTGCTCATGGCCAACCCGTGTTCAATTCCCAGCATCCCATGTGGTCCCCCGAGCACCAC
Organism: Sorex araneus; assembly: GCF_027595985.1. Classification (NCBI taxonomy): domain Eukaryota; kingdom Metazoa; phylum Chordata; class Mammalia; order Eulipotyphla; family Soricidae; genus Sorex; species Sorex araneus. The sequence continues at coordinate 268,265,392 of NC_073302.1, read as the reverse complement.
CAGGAGTAATTCCTGAGTGTAAATCCAGGAGTAACCCCTGTGCATCTCCAGGTGTGACCCAAAAAGCAAGCAAAAAAAAAGTAAAAATGCAAAGAGAAGGACAGTCTTTAATACATATCAATATGCAGAAATAAAGGCCAAAAATAAGCTTTAATAAATTTTGTACCAATTTGAGAGAATTCTTCTAGCTTCATTCATGAACTAGACTCAGTGGGCCTAGTGAATCCATCAAGTGCTCCCTTCTCACTCAAGGAGACCCAGAAATTGCAATTGATGATAAATCGTGCCAGGGGGCATTGGCGTCATACTCCACAGTTTACTGGTTTGCATATATTCTGAAAGAGAAGGAAAGAGGAAAAATCTAGGAAGAATTTTTTTTATGTGCATAGGTAAAGAACTGGAAAAAATGATTTTTCTTTGATCCTTAACTGAATAATCATCAATCTCCACCATGGCCAAGCATGCGTAACCGTACAACTTATAATTTTAAAGCTAGTAAAACTGTAATAGACTGCAGGCTACACCAGTAATAACCAAACTCCTAATATTGCCTCTGTTTACTTCATCTACTTAAAATCACTCAACGGTGTGTCTTGGGGGAGTCGGGGTGGGGGGTGGGGACAGAAACCATTTCAATGATCTGGCTCCTCATTTAATTTCTCAAACATATAGGAAGGAAAAATATATATATACATATATAGCACAGGTGTGACTGTTATTACTAATAGTTATTTCACATTTAGTCTGTGGCCTCAGAGAGACAACTTTTTAAGAAAACATCTAGGGTGGAAAAAAAAGAAAATATCTAGAAAAGAAGTTTTCAATATTATCCTCCTCAGACTATAAAAATGTGAGAAATAGTTCACAGGCCATGAAGACAGAAAATGGGGACTTGGGGTGGGTAGAAGCCACAATCAGCAGCTCCCAGGTCTAACTCCTCACTCTGTGCTCAGGACTCACTCCTGGCAGTGCTCAGGGAACCATATTCAGTGCTGGGGATTAAAGCAGAGTCAGCAGCATGCAAGACCTTAACTCCTGTACTATCTCTGGTAGTTTTATGTATCAATCAGGCGGGGGGGGGGGGTATGATAAATTCAAAGGTAGAACACATGACTTGAATATGAAGAACCTGAGTTTTGATCCTTGGACTCAGAAAAAGAAAATCATCATTACTATAATAATTATTATTATTGACATGAAAGTATTGTTATCAACATGGCCCGGGAATACTGTACGTTTCATGACAATAATTTTTTTTTCCACACAGGCAGGAAATTTCTGCAGATCACATCAATACACAGACTGAAGGCTAACAACCCCTGATGTAGAAAACACTTGACATCGATCTGGATTTAGCACTGCCATTGGGACATGGTAGGAAATGCTGGTCAGCCCTGAAGTCAGAGGGGAAATATGAGCATCGCCAACACAAATGTCCATGGTGCCGGACTAGAAGGGCATTTCCCAGGATTTCTCTTGTTTGCTAGCCACAGTTCCAAAACTCCACCAGGATCTGGAGAATCTCCACAGGCCTCTCTATCTGGGTGGTATTCTTGGTAGTCAAAAGGCTCCACCCTTCTCTCAACATTTGCTCAACGTGGGAAAGTACAGTAGCTACAAAAGACCTTGTTTTTCAGGCTGTGTCCAAGAGATCCCTACACAAACCCAACTAGTTTCTGTTGTTGTTGTTGTTGTTGTTTGATTTTTTTTTTTTGCTTGTGATGATGCACAGGGGTTACTCCTGGCTCTGCACTCAGGAATTACTCCTAGGGGTGGTCAGTGCACCATATGGGATGCTGGGAATCGAACTTGGGTTGGCCGCGTGCAAGACAAATGCCCTGCCCACTGTGCTATCACTCCAGCCCCCACAAACCCAAGTGTTATGCATAAGAGCCATTAAATAGTGGATTTGCTGTTAATCTAAAGGAATGGAGTGAAGTTTCAGGTGAGCAGAAGGAATTTCAGAGAACCCATAAGTGTAAACTTCGAACCAGGGTTCAAATTTTTGCTTCTAGCCATAGCACTGGCAAGAGTCATTTGCCTTGCACGTGCTCAACTGCAGTTCAATCCTTGCCACCACATACAGTCCCCTAAGAACCCCCAGGAGTGACCCCTAAGGACAAGACCAGGAACAAGCCTGGCACACACTGGGGAAGACTTAAAAACAAAACAAACCAAAAATTTTTGTTTTCAGTTCTGGTAGTGAAGACCTGAGGCAAACTATCCATTTCAAGGCTGTTCCTATAAATGCCAAATAGGGTTTAAAAATGACATGTCTACATTGGTGGGAAACTATGGCTTCAGAAGCAGAGTAGCATGATGAGATCCCAACAACCATTGGATGAGGCCCTGGTGGCCTCCAAGGTGACAGCACTGAACCATCAGGTCCACAGAGCTGGGAGGGGAACTTTGGGCATTGCTGTACAACTGGGTGTGACCCCTAGGATATTTTTTTTTCTTTCAACTTACCCCACAGGATGAGGTCGAGTTTAACAAGTACCTGCACAGCTGCACGTTAAGCCCTGGCTGAGGAGGAGTCATTAGTCTAGAGAGGAAGAAGTTTAAGTGTGAAGCCAGGCTTAGCTGAGGAGGAGGAGAGACGCTAGCCGTTGCTGGAAGGTCTAAAAAGATCCTAAAGCAGCTGAGGAGTCCGGGGGGGGGGGGGCGGGGTATGGGGGGGGCGGGGAATAGCACAAAGATGATGTTAGCCTTCTAGTATTAACCAGCAAAGGACTTCTCCTGCTTTATGATGGAGATTCAGACCAGGCCTAGGAGACACAGAATGTTCTCTCAGAGAGAAGTTCTCAGGCCCACAGAGAGCGGGCCAAGTAAAGCGCTAATGGAGCCTGTCTTGAGTCTCGGCTGCCTTGTGAAAAGCAAATTGCTTCCCATTACATCCCTCCTATTTCCCAGGCAGGACCTACTACTGAAGGCTCCACATAAATTCCAGATGAAAGCAGGGCATCTCTTTCCCAGTAATGTAACTTTCCCAAACACGGCACACTACAGATTTATAGTTGTGTTGGGTAGCCATGCAAAAGGTTGCATTGTGTTCGGCGGGATTGCTTCTAATTTCAGGAGAATTTCGGTTGAAGACCTTTGAAGTGGGAGCTTGAATCATGCATCTGTAAATTCCTCATTTTCCACAGTTATTAAAACACCCAGCAGTGCCAGCATTTCCCATTGTTCATTCACTCCTTTGGCACGCCAGCGTGGGGGTGGATGCCAAGCACAGAGCAGCCACGGAGTTACAGACAAATAGTAGGTGAGGCGGGCAGGCGTCACAGAGACTAGAGACAGCATGCCAAGGGGACACATGCTCGCGACCAGTCATGCTGTCACTGCTTAGGCTTCCTTTAGTGTGTGTGTGTGTGTGTGTGTGTGTGTATGTGTGTGTCTGTGTCTCTGTGTCTCTGTGTGTGTGTGAATACTGAAAAAAATCCTCCTAAGTGAGAAGATGTGGACACGAGCTAAATGTGTCATGAGACCCAGTAAGTTTTCAATATTAAATACTCCTCAAAGCACTCATGCATTTGAAGATGGACAAACATTTTCTGAGTGTTCTGAAACCACTGCTTCTGTCCTGGCCATGTTCGGTGGGACCCCCGAGAGAGGGGAGACGGCAGGGTCTCTTGAGGTCACAGATGGAAGGTGTACTGATACTTCAGGGGATCAACTCTGGCCACAAAAAGGATTTAGAACCAGAATAACATGTTTGCTTTAATTAGTTCTTTTCTTTGGAGTCTAACGCACCGTATATAACCTACTTTGTTCCTCTGTACCTCAGATTGCCACTACTAATTATCATTATAATGCATTAATAGTCATTTTCCCACCCGGAGAGTTCAAGCTCTTCACCTACATTATCCCTTTTTCTTCAAAATGCCCTTATGAAATGGTTGGTGAAACACTGTTATGATCTCACTGTAACACACAAATAGAGGAGACCAAAAAAATAAATAAATAAAAAGATATTTAAGCAGGGTAGAGTTAGAAACTAAGAAAACTGATTTCTAGGTATAGCTTCTGGAATCAATTTGATTATGCCCGTAGTGATTCCTGCTTAGTTACCCACAAGCCTCTGTTTTCAGTGAGTAATCAAGATGAACTGCCTTGGCCCCAGCTCCCAGAGACAAAATTCATCCCAGAAAAATATCAGCAAACAGGATACCTGCCACCAAAATGTGCCTACAGGGGCTGAGGAGATGGTACACAGGTTAAGGTGTTTGACTAACAGGTAGCTACAGCTGCAACCCTAGTTAAAGCCCGGGATAGAGTCGGGAGTGCCCCTGAGCACTAGTGGGGAAAAAAAGGAAGGAAGGAAGGAAGGAAGGAAGGAAGGAAGGAAGGAAGGAAGGAAGGAAGGAAGGAAGGAAGGAAGGAAGGAAGGAAGGAAGAAAGGAAGGAAAGGAGGGAGGGAGGGAGGGAGGGAGGGAGGGAGGGAGGAAGGGAGGGAAGGAGGGAGGAAAGGAAGGAGGGAGGGAGGAAAGGAAGGAAGGAGGGAGGAAAGGAGGGAGGAAGGGAGGGAAGGAGGAAGGAAAGGAAGGAGGGAGGAAAGGAGGGAGGAAGGGAGGGAAGGAGGAAGGAAAGGAAGGAGGGAGGAAAGGAGGGAGGAAGGGAGGGAAGGAGGAAGGAAAGGAAGGAAGCTGGGAGGAAAGGAGGGAGGAAGGGAGGGAAGGAGGAAGGAAAGGAAGGAGGGAGGAAAGGAGGGAGGGAGGGAGGGAGGGAGGGAGGAAGGGAAGGAGGGAAGGAGGGGGAAGGAAGGAAGGAAGGAAGGAAGGAAGGAAGGAAGGAAGGAAGGAAGGAAGGAAGGAAGGAAGGAAGGAAGGAAGGAAGGAAGGAAGGAAGGAAGGAAGGAAGGAAGGAAGGAAGGGAGGAAAGGAGGGGAGGGAGGGAAGGAGGGGAGGGAGGGAGGGAGGGAGGGAATGAGGGAGGGAGGGAGGGAGAGAGGGAGGGAGGGAATGAGGGAGGGAGGGAAGGGAGGAAGGAAGGGAGGAAGGAAGGAAGGAAGGAAGGAAGGAAGGAAGGAAGGAAGGAAGGAAGGAAGGAAGGAAGGAAGGAAGGAAGGAAGGAAGGAAGGAAGGAAGGAAGGAAGGAAGGAAGGAAGGAAGGGAGGAAAGGAGGGGAGGGAGGGAAGGAGGGGAGGGAGGGAGGGAGGGAGGGAATGAGGGAGGGAGGGAGGGAGGGAGAGAGGGAGGGAGGGAATGAGGGAGGGAGGGAAGGGAGGAAGGAAGGAAGGAAGGAAGGAAGGAAGGAAGGAAGGAAGGAAGGAAGGAAGGAAGGAAGGAAGGAAGGAAGGAAGGAAGGAAGGAAGGAAGGAAGGAAGGAAGGAAGAATGAATTTGGGCCAAAGAGGAAGGTACTTGCCTAGCATGCCACTGGCCCAGGTTTGAATCTGTGGCACCATGTATGGCGCCATGAGTGCCACCAAGGATTCCTCCAGAGCACAGAGCCGGGAACAGATCCCTGGCCTGAGCACCCCACCTTGTGCCATTTCCCTGCCCCAGACAAAACAAAAAGGAATATGCCCATTCACAGGTAAAGGAAGGCCCTCCTTTTCCCCCTCCCTTTCTTCTGTGGCCGTGGCTGTGATGACAAGGCTCCCCCAAGCTGGCTGGCTGGCTGTGCCGGCAGTGGCATCTCAGCTGGCTGCACGCTGTGGTGCTTGACTGAGTGAGGACCCTCCGTGGAGGGGTTTGCTCTGAGCTGCGGCGCCTGCTCGCTCTCCTGGCGGGGCTGCTCCTCCTTCAGTCGCGGTGGTGGTGCGGGTGCACACACGGCACCTGCCCCCTCCGAGGCCTGCTGTGCCTCGGCCCTGCTTCCCAGGGCTCACCCTCCTGGCATAGCGGTGGCACATCGCTTTGGTAGAGGCGCCCGCTGGCTGCCTGGGGTGTCGGCTGTGATGCTCACACACACTCCGTGATGGTGCCTTGAGTCCCAGAGCAGAGCAGCAAGGTCCTCACCCACTCAGCGTACGGGAATGACACCAGGGACCAAACTCACAGCCTTACAGTACCGAAGCGGACACCTTTAGGCACTGAGCTATCTCCAGGACCTTAGAGAAGAATTGAGGGGAAGGCCATACCCAGTGCTCAGGTGTTATGGCTGGCGCTGGGATCAGGAGCCATCTTTGGCAGAGCTCACTCAGAGGACCATATGCAATGGAGAGGATTGAATCAGGTCAGCCACATGCAAGGCACATGCCTTACCCACTGTGCTACTTCTCCAACCCTTAGGGAAGTGTTTTTAGAGGGTAACCAAAGCAGTAGGATGGGATTAAGCTGTAGAGAACTTGCCATGCAGGTCTAAGGCCCTGGGTTCGATCCGCTGACACCATGTACTGTCATCCTGTTGTTCATCAGTTGCTTGAACAGGCACCAGTAAAGTCTCCATTGTGAGACTTGTTGTTACTGTTTTTGGCATATCGAATACACCACGGGTAGCTTGCCAGGCTCTACCATGTGGGCAAGATACTCTTGGTAGCTTGCCGGGCTCTCCAAGAAGGACGGAGGAATCGAACCCGGGTTGGCCGCATGCAAAGCAAACACCCTACCCTCTGTGCTATCACTCCAGAACCCACTGACACCATAAACAAGCAAACAAACAAACAAAAGACACTGAAAATATTACCTTCCCAAAAAACACAACAAAAACCACCGGAGTGATTACCACTATAGGCATTCAGATTTTTTTTTTTTTTCACGACAGGAGTGGGAGAAGGGACTGTGCAACCCATATGGTTTCCCCAGGCACCATCAGGAATGACCCTTGAGCACAGAGTCAGAAGGAAACCCTGAGTATCACTGAGCTTGGCAAAAACAAAACAAAACAAAAACAAAACAAAACAAACAAACAAAAAAAAAAAACACACCAAACACTACGGGGTTATTTAGCAACATCCACGGCTTCTATTCACTAGACTGCAGTTGGACCTGCCCTAGTTGGGACAGCCTAAAATGTCTGCAGATACTGTCACAGGCCAAGGAGGGGGGAAGATGCGGACAAACTCTCCGCCCCTGAGAACAAAGAGCCGGCTTAATCAAGCACAAGCGTGTATCCATTTAACTCTCTCCGCCTGGCTTCATAATAACCAGTTGCTAGAGGCTAATAAATAACGTGCTTCTTGTTTTCATGAGACTGGAGCCGACATTCAGACAAAGTAATTGGGGGCTGAAAATTAAGAATCAAATTAAGCAAAAGGAATCGAGACAGGAGAATCCCAGTGGGGCAGAGCAGACTTCACATAAGGGGGCGAGCTTTGAAGCAGCCCTTGAAAAAAATGTGTAGACCTTGAGATATTAAGTAATGAAAGACTCGGGCATGGCCCAAGAAAAAAACATTGTGAACGAGCTTCTGAATGCCAAAGAGAGCAGAGGAACAGATTGCCTAACTCACAGGGACTGGCCAATATTGGGTCTGCTTGTGATGAATCAACGTGAACGTGAAGACAGATCCCAGTAATTGATCGAATTGCTACTTTGAGGTTTAGTTGTACTTGCTTACGGCAGAGAGCAGTAGGCTTGCCCGTGAAGTCCTGGGTTTGATCCCAGAAATGAGAAGTAAGGAGGGAGGGAGAGAAAGTGGAAGGAAGGGAGGGAGGGAAGGAAGGATAAACAGTATCTGTCATTGTCATCCCGTTGCTCATCGATTTGTTCAAGCGGGCACCAGTAACGTCTCTCATTGAGAGACTTATTGTTACTGTTTTTGGCATATCCAATACGCATGAGTAGCTTGCCAGGCTCTGCCTCGCGGGCTCGATACTCTCGGTAGCTTGCCGGGCTCTCCGAGAGGGGTGGAGGTATCGAGCTCAGATCGGCCGTGTGAAAGGCAAACAGTATACCAGGGATCAAAAAAACTATCAGTCACTTGAGTGCAAGGCAAGTGCTGTATCTGCTACTACTATCATTCCAGCCCTGTACTCATTCCTTTTCAGTCACCTTCTCTACCCAAATCCCTGGCCCTCTTAACAGAATGCTGCAGGCAGATCAACTAATGATTGGAGTATCTAATATATTTTGTTATCACTAGAAGGAGGGGCTGGAGTGATAGTACAGCGGGTAGGGAGTTTGCCTTTGCAACACCACCGACCCGGTTCGATTCCTCCATCCCTCTTGGAGAGCTTGGCAAGCTACTGAGAGTTTCCTGTCCGTACGGCAGAGCCTGGCAAGCTCCCGGTGGCGTATTTGATATGCCAAAAGCAGTAACAAGTCATCTCACAATGGAGATGTTACTGGTGCCCGCTTGAGCAAATCGATGTGCAACGGGATGATAGTGATACAGTGATCACTGGAAGGAGAAGTTGGTTCTAAAATATTCAGTTGCAAGGATCACAGGCTTAGGACTCCAATATCTCAATGACGATCTGGCCCTTCTGCTTTTAGGATCATACCACCACCCCCCAACCCCCCCGACACAGACACACACAGACACACACACAGACACACACACAGACACACACACACACACACACACACACACCAACCCCTTCATGCAGCAGAAGCAACCTTCTTGCATTTTCCAGCTCTGTAACCACTTGTCCTCATAGCTGGTGCATGGGAGCCAAGCTCCTCTCAGACCGGACTAATTAAGAACACAAACTCCGGCCCCTGGAGGACGTGGGGAAACACCCAACCGGCTGCGAGCGTGCGCGCCGCCGGCCCACACAGACAGCATCCGGGCCCCCCGCCCGCCACCCTCATGGTGTGTGGTTTTGCAGCAGGTGCCGGCCCCATTCACATGGCAGCGAGTGCCCTGAATGATTCCGCATGTCAGGATGTGATGTGGGTCTCATCATGAATCACTCCAGTACTGCTCAGAAATCTCAGAATAACCCTGGCATAAATGAAGGTCGTTTGTCTCTGCTGGCTGGTCTGCAAGAAGTGAACTCTGCTGGTGAGTGGCAGAATTCCTTGTCTGGCTGTGAAGCCAAGTCTTCTTCTTCCCCAGGGTGGGCGCAGCTTTCTGTTTCCTGATTTAAAACTGGTCATGGGGTCCGGAGGTGGCGGGGGGGAGCGTGGTGGGGGGAGAGCGGGGACACCACCCCTCGTACCCTTGCTTGCCTCAGTCTCCTTTGGCTGTCATTGTTTCTGTTGGGGGGGCCACACTCGGCAGTGTTCAGGGCTTCCTCCCGGCTCTGTGCTGAGGCATCACTCCTGGTGGTGCCCGGGGACCACACGGGGTGCAGGACTGTCAGCCACGTGCAAAACAAGCACCCTACCTGCTTGTCCCACAGCTCCAGCCCCCCTGGGTCTCCTTAAGGTGTGTTTTATTCCAGCCTGGACCAGGGACTGGGGGAGGGCCACTTAGCACCTGAACAGGAAACGTCTGCTTGCACCCTCACATCGACGCCACCCTGAAACACTGTGCCTTCTGCATCCCCTTGTTGGCCACCCTAGTACTTGTCTGGTCTGCCCCGTGTTTCCCAATCCTGCTTCAGCTGTGGCCCCTTTCCAACCTTGATCTCTTCCAGTGACACCCCCATTCCTTCTTATTGCCCCCCTCCATAATCTTCCATTTTAGTGATTTTCACCTGCCTCCTCCCAGATCCTAGGGGCCTATGAGGAGGGGGCGCACGGTGAAAATTGGTGGATCAGGGCTAGCATGATAGCACAGTGGGTAGGGCGTTTGCCTTGCACACAACTGACCCAGGTTCGATTCCCAGCATCCCATATGGTCCCCTGAGCACTGCCAGGAGTAATTCCTGAGTACAGAACCAGGAGTAACCCCTGAGCAATGGCATTTTTGAGTGTGACCCAAAACAGCGAAGCAAAAAAAAAAAATTGGCGGGTCTAGACAAACTCTAGACCCGCCAAGAGTCTAGAGCTGTGGTCCTCCTCGTCCGGATTCTGAACCTCTGCTTTGCAGTATACCTAGATGTCCTCCTCCTCTCCCTAAACACGACCTTCCTTTGAAAATCTGCAGTTTGCTGGACTAGCTCTTTCTCCACCGAAGATTCCAACTCTGTTTCCGGGGAAGTTCCATTAAGGGCCATAAAACTGTTTACTTTGCTTTATCATTGTTTAGACATTTGCCCGTGGCAGAGTCTGTTAGTTTTCCTTCCCGATATCTATGGGCCCCTTCACTTTGCTACAATGAAACTTGATCAATTGCTCCCTACATCTACCCAGCTAAGTGACTTATTTTCCAGCCCCTCTGGAAGCATGGTGACTAAATCTTAATTTATCTCGATATAATTTATTACAGAATAACCGGAAAAATCTAAACAAAAGAGAAATTGAGCAACGTCTCTTCGCCTCCATCCTTTATCTTTCAGTCTGTGGAAAAAAATAGATGAGATGGCTGGAATTCCAGAATCTGTCATCTGCTACCAGGTGAAAAACCCTCACTCTAGGCAGATGAAGAGGAAAGTTAGAAGATCTTGACATTAATGGTACTGCAGAGCCTTAATACCAGCTCCAGACTGCCTCCCTCAAAACTTTTTGATTTTGACTTTTTTTTTGAGGCACCATGATTATAGTTATTCATAGTCGAGTTTGAGACATACATTTTACAAGGGAAAGGAAATCTAACACATCATTGAAATTGCTGATCCAAGGAGCCAAGAAAGTGACTTAAGAGATTAGAGCCTGGGGATGGAGCGATAGCATAGTGGGTAGGGCATCCCATATGGTCCCCTGAGCACCGCCAGGAGTTAATTCCTGAGTGCAAAGCCAGGAGTAACCCCTGTATATCACCAGGTGTGACCTAAAAAGCGCAAAGAGAGAGAGAGAGAGAGAGAGAGAGAGAGAGAGAGAGAGAGAGATTAAGAGCCCATCCATGATTTGCATATGGAAGCCTTGGATTTGATCCCCAGCACCACAGGGTCCCCAAAGGCTGCTGAGAACAACCCCCACCACACCCGATGTTGACAGATATGGCACCAAAGCAATCAAAGTTGAATTATTGACACAGGCACCCACCGTTAATTCTAACATCGATTTTCTGTTGGCTAATTCTTGCTAAGAGTCTACCGCCAAAGCTAAGTTGACTAAGTGTTTAATTTAGACCTTTTGGGGGTTGAAAACGCTATTACCTCCTGTCACACAGAGACTATGGAAACTGGGCTGTGTGGCTCAGAGATAGAGAGGATACCTCACGTGTGTGAGTCCCTGGGTTTTAGTAAGAGGACTGCAGGTGGAAATAAAAGAGGTCAAACTGAATCTGTCCATCTGGAACAGAGGCAGGCGCACACACAGCCTCCACAAGACAAAGGACCAATGGCCTCCAGCCTCTGCCTTTTTTCTTTTTTTAAATAAGCTAGCTTTCATTAGCTGTGAGAGAGAAATTCTGAACCCCAATAAGGATTTGTAAGACTGAGGACAAGGGCCTGAGAGATGGTACAGCAAGTAGGGCACTTGACTTGCATGGGGCCAACCTAGGTTCGATCTTTGACAGCCCAGTACTCACCAGGAATGGTCCCTGAGACAGAGCCAGCAGCAGGCCCTGAGCACAGTCAGGTGTGGACCACAACACCCCCCCCCCCAAATAAAATGAATAAAAACAAGGATGACCCCCAAATTGATATAGACTATGATGTTGCTACTATACACATACCTTTGATAAAGTTTAACTTCTGAGACACGGTGAGAGATTCATGATCATAACAATGAAATAGAACCATCGTGAGAACATTCTGTCCTAAAAGTGATATGAATGAGGTCTTTCCCTCTGACCCCCAAATATTTTACTGTACTCACTGCAACCATGGAAAGCAAAACTGTGCACAGGGGTGTGTCTGAGGCAAAGGCACAGAGCCCCGTGAGAAATCAACCGAAGTCTAGGGCTCCACAAGCCCCCTTGCCGGTTCTCACCGGATGAAATCGCAGCCCACCTCTCAGATTTTTAGGAAGTTGTCTTGCTTTTGAAACCCCAAGTTTTGCCAGCGGCATCATAACTGCAATCTCTAAAACAACCACCAGGTTTTTGAACATAAAAGAGGTGAGGGGTCAACACAGCATCCAAGAAAAGTTCATTCTGGCTTGAGAGATAGTACAGGGGTTAAGGCTGCATTGGATTCAGTCACCTGCACCACCTATGCCCCCACACCACACACACACACACACACACACACACACACACACACACACACACACATGCACATGCACATACATACACACACATGCACACGCACACTCCCATGCCACAGGAATGATCCAATGGTCCCTTTGCACAGGGCCAGGAGTAAGCCTGAGTCCCATGGGTCCTGCTTCTGATGCCCTCCCCACTCCCACTCCCTGCAAAAATACATACATACATACATACATACATACATACATACATACATAGAAGAGTCTCTTCTGTGTTGACCACCTTGGAAAAACCATCAAGGAGCAGAAAGAGGAGCCAAGTGGGCAAAGAAACAGGGTACTGAGATATTGGCCATGGAAATAACACCCCCCCTTTTATTTGGGTAGAAGTTATACTGCAGGCTTTACACTCTCACTCTGCCCATGTAGATAGAGTAAATAACATTTTGCCAGACCTAACCCATACTGGGCTTTTCAGGAGCAAACTGGATACAAGTAGAGATAGCAATGAAGGCTATCACTGTTGCTTTTTGGGGGGTGCTCCACTGTGGAAGAGTTCCTTTTGAAAAGAAAGGGGCCGTGTGCTTCTTCGGGGAGCCACTGGAGCAGACAGGCAGCAACTCACTCTCTCCTGCGCATCCTTTTCTTTGGTAACATTTTTTTTTTCATCAGAAGGTATTTCCTATTGCACAAGGGTCTGGAAACGCTTGGGTTTATTAATTTTTTTATTAGAATTGTGCTTGAAGAAGATGATTCTAACAATAGCAGAGATTAATTAAAGTACCAGAGACCGAGGGAAGGGACCTTGGCTTGAAGACAAGCGCAATCTTCAAAGGAGAATTGATGAGACCTAAAGAAAACTTAGTGCACGGGAAATGAAAGAAAGGTGGAGACAGAGACAAGCCAAGGTAGATGTTGCCCCATTGGTGATGAAGCATGGGAAGCCAAGGAAAAGAACACAAGAACTTTTGATTGCATGTAGAATGCTTCTTTTACACTAAATGGGGACAGTATTGACTCCATTTAAAATCTAGTCAGGGAGTGTGCCAGAAAGAGCAACAAGGAAAGCCAGAAACAGGTTGGATTATAATCATCAAGATAAGCCTGGTCTGAATCTATAAGTGTGTTTTGCTGGCCAGAAACCCAGGTTGGTATCTGACACAAACTTGAAGCCACTGAAAACAGAGGGAGGTGGAGCACAGATGGGACCATCATCTGCCAAGGATAATAATTACAACAAAGACATAAAAAAAAAAAAATCAAGAGAAAGTTGGTTGAAAGAGTTGAAAGCCAAGATTGGGAAATGTGCTCTCAGCAGTCTTTCCCTGTCTGGTCAGTCAAGTCCAGAGAATGGCTGTCAAAATGTGGTCCCAGAATTTGCAGCCTTCGCACTGTAGAGTAACAGAAGCTAGATTAGATTCTCCAGACTCAATTTATAGGTTTTAGTTCTAACTCCCAGCATCTCAGAATGTAACAAAATTCAAAGATAAGTCCTTTAGTACAGATAAGACTGGAGCAATAGCACAGCAGGTAGGGCGTCTGCCTTGCACGTGGCTGACCCAGGTTCGATTCCTCCATTCCTCTCAGAGAGCCTGGAAAGCTATCGAGAGAGTCCCACCTGCATGGCAGAGCCTGGCAAGATACCTGTGATGTATTCGATATGCCAAAAACAGTAACAAGTCTCACAGTGGAGACGTTACTGGTGCCCGCGCTAGCAAATCAATGAACAACAGGGCGACAGTGCTACAGTGCTACAGTAGAGATAAAGGCCAGGAGGGTGGCCTATGGCTTGGAAGCTTATCTCATGTGCTGGGGGAAAGGCATGTGGGATGGAGAAGAGACCACTAAGCAAATGATGGCTAGAGGGATCACTCGGGATGGTAGGTGCATGCTGAATGTAGGCTACAAACCAAACATGATTGCTGCTTAGTGCCTATGTCTCAAACCATAACACCCAAAAGGAGAGAGTAAGAGAGAGAGAAAGAGTACGAGGGAATCTGTCGGCCACAGAGGCAGGGAGTGAAAAGGGGTCAGGGTGGCAGGAGGGACACTGTGAATATTGGTGGTGGAGAACGGGCACTGGTGGAGGGATGGGTACCTGAATATTGTTTGATTGAAATGTAATCATGAAAATTTGTAAGTCTGTAAAAAAAAAGTCCTTCATGTTAAAGGAACGCACCCCTTCTTTCCTCCATCCCTGGCCAGCTTGGTTGAGAACAGGATGTACCTGAGGTGGAAGAAGATGACAGCAAAGAAGATAAAAACAAAATAAGATCAAGATGCTCAACTCAAGGCTCCAAACAGAAAGCACATTTTCTCTTTTTTTAAATTGAATCATTGTGAAATAGTTACAATCTTTCATGTTTAGGTTACAATCTCACAATGGTCAAACACCCATCCCTCCACCAGTGGACATCCCCCACCACCAATATTCCAGGTATACTGCCCTTTCCCACCCTCCCCCTGCCTCCATAGCAGACAATATTCCCCATACTCTCTCTCTACTTTTGGGCATTATGGCTTGCAACACAGACACTGACAGGTCATCATGTTTGGTCCATTATCTACATTCAGCACACATCTCCCATCCCAACTGATTCCTCCAGCCCTCATTTTCTTAGTCATCCCTTCTCTATTCCATCTGCCTTCTCCCCCCGCTCAGAAGCAGTCTTCCAGCTATGGGGCAATCCCCCTGGCCCTTGGACCTACTGTCCTTGGGTGTCAGCCTCATGTGATGTTATTCTATACTCCACAAATGAGTGCAGTCCTTCTATGTCTGTCCCTCTCTTTCTGACTCATTTCACTTAGCATGATACTCTCCATGTCTGTCCATTTATATGCAAATTTCATGACTTCATCTCTCCTAACAGATACATAGTATTCCATTGTGTAGTAACCAGTCATCTGTTCTAGGGCACTTGGTTGTTTCCAGATTTTGGCTATTGTGAACAGTGCTGCAATGAACATATTGGTACAGGTGTCATTTCTACTGTGTTTTTTTGCATCCTCGGGATATATTCCCAGAAGTCGTATGGTGGGGTCATGTGGAAGTTCAATTTCTAGTTTTTGAAGGACTGTCCATATTGTTTTCCAGAAAAGCTGGACCAGTCGGCATTCCCACCAACAGTGAAAAAGCGTCCCCTTTCCCTCACATTCACGCCAGCACTGGTTGCTTTTGTTATTCTGAATGTGTGCCAGTCTCTGTGGTGTGAGATGATATCTCATTGTTGTTTTGATTTGCATCTCCCTGATGACTAGTGATGTGGAGCATTTCTTCATGTGCCTTTTGGACATTTGTATTTCTTTTTTGAGGAAACTTCTGTTCGTTTCTTCTACCCATTTTTTGATGGGGTTGGAGGTTTGTTGTTTTTTTTTTTTTCAGGTAGACTCAGAAAATGATTATACCAGGCACATTGAAATAGGTCATCCTCATCCTCACAACAGCGGGCCAGACTTGAGGAAATCTTCTCGACACTGGCAACCATCTCTCCCCCTGACAACATCACTGACTTGGAGACAGCTTGTGGAAAATACTATAGACTGTGCACTCTGGCCACTGTTGACCTGGGGATGCTGCCGGAAATGACGAGTGAGAAGGAATTCATGCACGAAGTACCTTTAGTAAAACTGACGAGAACTTGAAAATGCAAAGAGGGAGGATGAAGGTCAAATGAAACCATTATGTTGGCCCTTGCCCAGTATGACTGGCATCCATGTAGGAAGAGGAAATCTGAGCATAGAGACACCAGGGATGTGCAAGCATAAAGAAAACACCATGTGAAGAAGCAGCAAGAGGCAGAGACTTCAAGAAAGCAACGCTGCTAGCACTTGAATCTTGAATTTCCATCTTCAAGATGTTGAAAAATACATTTCTGTTATTTAAGCCACCAAGTCGATGGTATTTTGCTATAACATCCCTAGCAAACTAAAGTGTAGAATTTATAAGAAGAATGAATTCTTGGGGCAATAATCCAATCAGCCCCCTCTTCTACGCTTTCCCCTGAGACCTACAGGATCAAAAATGATGGAGATGAGGTCAGCAATTTGTATGTCTGCTGGTTTGTTTGGGGGTTTTGTTTGGAATCATTGCTTAGTGGTGCTCAGGGCTACTCTGGGCACCTTGTTCTGTCCAAGAACCATGTGTTGTCAGAGATAGAACTCCAGCCCTTGCATCCATCTCCCCAAACCCCAGAATTTGTATTTTAACAAGACCAAGGGGTGACTGGATAGGCTCTTAAATTTGAAAGTCACTGGCTCAAGGTATTCTCTAGATCAAAAACACAAAAGGCTGAACTGAATGCTGTTTCTATTTTTTTATCCTGAAGTGAATGCTGTTTCTATTTTTTTATCCTGAAGTGGAAGTTTCTTAACAGAGAATTCTTAAAGTAAGCAGAAACAAGCAGTAACAATCACCTAATGATCAGCTTTAGCCTGCCTTATGGGCTGGGGGAGAAGGCAGCTGGGATAGAGAAGGGATCGCTAAGTCAATGATGGTTGGAGGGATCATTGGGGATAAAAGATGTGTGCTGAAATTAGATAAAGGACCAAAGGTGATGGCCTCTCATTACCTGTTATCTGTATTGCAAATTATAATACCCATAAGGAGAGAGAGAGAGTAAGAAAGCAATTATCTGACATAGATGTAGGGGAAGGAAGGGGTGGAGAGGGAGGGATACTGGGGACATGGGTGGTAGAAAATGTACACCGGTGGAGGGATGGGTGTTCAATCATTGTAGACTGAAACTCAAACAAGAAAGTTTTGTAACTGTAGTTCACGATGATTCAATTTTTAAAAAAATAAAAATTTTTTAAATAATTAGCTTTAGTTTTTATTAAAACACATTAAGATAATAACAAACTTATTTCCAACAAAGGTATTCATGAGATGTGTAACTTTATCCACTAGACATGATTTCTGCACTAAAGGCCAGTGGTTTCTATATTTCAGGATGTCAAAGAATCACATAGGAAGATTGCTAAAAATGCAACGCCCAAAACCTGTATTCTACCAGGCAATGTGGATTCCAGAACTTTCATCTCTAACAAAATCAGAAAATTTTGATTCAGTAGTCAATACATTAGAGCTTGTTTTCCCTTTCATACAGTTAAGGTGTAGGACAATTAGAACATCTATCTAGATGAGATAAAGTGCCTACAAAGATGAGACAAAGGAAACTGAAGAGCTGGGGGGGGGGAATCTCAAAATGTTATTTTAATTTTAATTGTTGGTCTCCTTGGGCCCCTTTTTATCACAACTTTTAAAAATTGTAGGCAACTACATACGGTCAATGGTAAGGTTTCATCACACAACTTTCTAACACAACACTCTTCTCCAGAGTGTGCACTTCCTTCCATCATTGTCTCAAACCCACCCACCCACCCAATCCCTCCTCACCCCACCCCACCATGGAAAACTCACTTCTGTAGGCCTGTTTTCAAGTTCTGTTGCCTTTGGGACATTTATTATTTACTTTTTTACCCACATATGGGAGAGCATCCTGTATCTCTCCCTCTCCTTCTAATTTCACTCAGCATGAGACTCGGGCTACCCTACTTCCTCAATCTGCATCAGGCAATCATAGCTGAGGAGCTCCTGTAAGACGGTCATTCACCCTGGGAGCTATGACTTCCCAAACCGAAATTCCGGGTGTGGGTTTTGACTAAGGTTTCTCCAACCGCCACCCCACCACCACCACCACCACTTTCAGATGTCCCAACTTTTAGTTCTGGAGAAGCCACATCAAGACAGATCACTACTGGTAACATCAAACAAATTTGCTATTTGGGGGATCTTAATCCTAGACCACTTGCTGTTCTCCAAAAAAAGAACAGTTACTCATCTTTCTTGGTCCTCTCTTGTGATTAAACACAGTATTTACTTTTCTTTTCTTTTGGTCTATCGTCAGGTTAAATCAGACTGGCTGTGCAAGAGACAGGGTGTGAGGGTGACACAGAGAGCTAGTATAGTACAGGGCTTAAGACTGTTGGCTTGCATATGACCAATTCTGGTTCAATCCCTAGAAACACCAGGACTAGTAAGCCCTAAGCGCAGAGCCAGGACTGAGCCCTGTGCACCACTGACATGGCACAAGAACAAAATAAATAGCACTAGGGAAAGTGCTCCAAATCACTAGGGAAAGTGCTCCAAATGACCACAAATCAAGATTTAAGTATGTACTCAGAAAGAAGAAAAACGGTTTTCAAAACTTTTGGTAAAATAACAGGTATGAGCATTAAAGATTTAAAAATTACATCTATTCCCCACATGCTAGAAATATGTTAATAAATAAATAAAACAAACAGAAAAAAAAAAAGATGAGCTTTGAGGAGTCAGTGGGTTGAAACTTTTATTGGTAACAGCCCTCGCCCATTTTTTCCTATCCTAAACCGTGAACTCCAGTTAGCTATCCTTTCTTTGCTCTCACCGATCCTAAAGTCAAAACATTTTAGTTGAAATAGTTAAGCTCTCTAAATATTTCTTTCTCTAATCACCTTCCCTCAAACTTTCTATTTAAAACTTCAAATGTGATCCTGGGGAGCCAGAAGTACAGAATGAGCCACTGATTTCCAGGGAATTCAACCCCCCAACCTCGGGGGAGGAAAAAAAGCACTGGCTGACTCAGGGGGTCGCCATGTCACTGCTCTTTGTGATGTCTATGCATCCTACATGGAAATCCGGCATGACACAGTAAATATTAACCCAAGCAAATGTGAACATTTTATTGGGTTTTTGTTTTGTTTTGTTTTGTTTTGTTTTTGCTTTTGGGTCACACCCAGAGATGCACAGGGGTCACTCCTGGTACTCAGGAATTAGCCCTGGTGGTGCTCAGGGGAACATATGGGATGCTGGGAAACGAACTCAGGTTGGCCCTGTGCAAGGCAAATGCCCTACTTGCTGTTCTATCGCTCCAGCCCCAAACGTGAACATTTGAAGAAGTTCGCATTGAATTGGACCAAGAGCTAAAATGATGGATCTGGCTCAGAAACAAACGGGATTTGAGTGACTCAGGTGTCGGACAATGGAGGAGGGGAAAGATGCCTGCCACAGAGGTGGGCTGTGAAGTGGAAGGAAAATGGAAAATGAGGGACGTTGGTGGAGGATGTGGACACTGGTAAAGGGATGCATGTTAGAACAATGTTTGCCTCAAATTCAATTACAAACACCTTTGTAACTTTGTAAAAAATATATATATTATTTTTACTTATTTCAAATATAAAATAAAATTGTTCCTAAAATTACTTCTCAGGAACCACCCATGAGAAGAGAAGCTGAGAAAGACTAGGGTTCAACCTGCTGAAGTCTTTATTTAAAAAGTTCTCCACAGGGACTGGAGCGATAGCACAGCGGGTAGGGCATTTGCCTTGCCCGCGTTCAATTCCCAGCATCCCATATGGTCCCCCGAGCACTGCAAGGAGTGATTCCTGACTGCAAAACCAGGAATAACCCCTGAGCATTGCCGGATGTGACCCCAAATGCAAAAAATAATAATAAATAAATAAATAGTTCTCCACAATAAAAAATAAAAATAAGTAAAATGTTCTCAGGCGCCAGAGTAATACAATAGATAAGACACTTGCATGCAGTCGACCTGGGTTCAACCTCTTGTCACCATATATGGTCCCCTGTGCTGTGCCTGGCAAGGGGTGGGGAGGTGGGGTGAGACCACCCTGGAGCACAGAGACTTCAGTATGCCTTTAGCACTGCTGAATGTGGCCCCAGAACCAATAAAAAAACATTTTCTCACAGAAAACAGGGTCGAGGGGTCGGAGAAACAGCTCAGCAGGCTGGAGTCCACCCTTTGCATGCAGGAGAACCCAGTTAGATTCCCTGTGCCACATGTCCCCCAGCAGTGCCAGGAGAAAGCTCCAAGCTGGAGAGTGACCCCTGAGCACTGCTGAGTGTGACTCCTCCCACCCACCACCCACCCCCAAACTGGCCTCCTAACATAGAGGATAATGTTAAGAAAATGGCGAGGCCAGGGATATAGCTCAAAGGGTGGGGTGCATGCTTTGCATGGAAGAGCCCCGGGCTCAAGCCCCCCATCTCCACATGGTGCTCTGAATACCACTGCCTGTGGCCCAAAAAAGAAAAATGAAAGAACATGAGTAACAAAAGACTACCAGATGAGGTTCTGCATCAAGTTCCATAGCAATGCAGTAAAATCAAGGCACCTGATTTGATGCAGTGACTTTCCAGGACATTCAGAATTTCTTTTTTTGTGTGTGTGTGTGCTTTTTTGGTCACACCTGGCAATGCACAGGGGCTACTCCTAGCTCTGCACTCAGGAATTACCCCTGGCGGTGCTCAGGGTAACCATATGGGATGCTGGGAATTGAACCCGGGTCGGCCGCGTGCATGGCAAATGTCCTACCCACTGTGCTATTGCTCCAGCCCCCATTCAGATTTTTTTTTTGTTGGAGAATCAAAGCAGCTAAAAATGTTGGTTTGTCCCATACACATCCTATCCCCATTTCTCTGGAAGCATAGTGGGCATCATCGTAGCCAGCGCTGAGAGTGCACCCCCATGGTTCATATTGTTGTAACACACAAGTTGGTCTTAGCATGCAGGGGTGACCGGAAGTCCAGTACAGTGCAGCTTTCAGAGGGTGCTGCTGAAGCTCTAGCCAAACAATGTCAACTGCCTGTACCCACTCTCTCATGTAGGGGGATCTTGCCTGAAAAATAATTCGACTTGGAGAAAGTATTGATAAATGAAAGACAGAAAAGAGTCTTTATCGTGGCAGTATAAGAACTCTCCCAAAGAGCACAGGGACACACTCCTTCCCAGAGCCAAGTTTGCTCCTTGAACTTCCCAATGAAGTGGGTCTTACTCCTGAGACTCCCCTTGGAAAATAGATCCACCAAGCAAAAGTTTAAAGAAAATTAATAGGAAACAAATTAATTTTTTTATCTTCCAACTACATAAGCAAGTTTTTATTTAACATCTAATGGCCTGTGATAGTAGGATCATGATTAATTCTCTCTAAATGCTCATTCCGAATGTGAGCATGAAAACTCAATGTGCAGGGGGCTGGAGTGATAGCATAGCGGGTAGGGCGTTTGCCTTGCATGCGGCCGACCCAGGTTCAAATCCCAGCATTCCATATGGTCCCCTGAGCACCGCCAGGAGTAATTCCTGAGTGCAGAGCCAGGAGTAACCCCTGTGCATCGCCAGGTGTGACCCAAAAACCAAAAAAAAAAAAAAAAAAGAAAACTCAATGTGCTGGAACACAAGCTTTGCATGTGGGAGTCCTGTATTGATTTTGGGCCTTGCATGATTCTCCAAGAACTGCTAGGAATTGCCCAAGAGGATCAAACTGGGAGCAGATCTTGAGCACCACCAGGTCTGACCCCAAAAGCAAACAAAATCTATTCGATTTTGAAAACAGAAGTTGTCTACTGTACCCCCAAATTCTGTGCTAGGACCTGGATGTAGAATGTTAGGAAACAGCCCAACTCTTGTCCCTGTGAGGAGAACGAGTAGCAATAAGTTTTGGGGTGAAGAAATAGAAATGGGGAAGCTTGTCATGGAAGGCTCCAAGCTGGGCACCCAACCCTCATGTGCTCAAGGTGAACCCTGCAGAAAGGCTATCTCAGGCAAGACCCAAATAACCCATAGGTTTTTGTCAGAGGAAGTGAAAAATTTGGGGTGGGGGGGAGTAGGAATCTGAGCCTGACAGCACACAGACCTAGAACAAGAGGATCTTGGGTCAGGAATGTTCTGTGTGTCCCTATCAGCAGTGTCTTGAGATCCCACTCCAGAGCATCACTCATCACAGGGCCTCAAGAAGCCTCAAGAAGGTCATGGGTTCAGATCTCAGCATCTGTACCTTAGCAACATGTTCCATTTCCAAAGTGCACATCTCCAACCTTCTCTGTCCCATTTCTCTATTAAACAGATATCATTCGAATGGATGGGTCACACTCTCTGTATCACTGTCATCCTGTTGCTCTTCGATTTGCTCGAGCGGGCACCAGTAACGTCTCCATTGTGAGACTTATTGTTATTGGTTTTGGCATATTGAATGCACCACAGGTAGCTTGCTGGGCTCTGCCGTGCTTGCGAGATACTCTCGGTATCTTGCTGGGCTCTCCAAGAGGAGGAATCGAACCTGGGTCGGCCTCGTGCAAAGCAAATGCCTTATTCGCTGTGCTATTGCTCCAGCCCAATACTAAAAATGATCCCATTTCTATCAACTCTTGTAATTATCTTTATGATCAGTATTTATAATTTTATTGAAGCAAATTCTATAGAATCTTCCAGAAGATGAGGCTTCAGTCACACAACATGCAGTCTAAATTCACCAAAACTAAGTTTTACCCTCTTAGCAGAACATTAGATGCAAAGATTCCAATAATAACTTTTTGTAGAGATGAAGTAGTTGTTTGGTGTAACAAGATCATATATCTTCCAGCTGGAATAAAGTGAGATTTTTGAAAACAAAGTGATTGTATTGCTAAATGGCACAAAGAAAAGACATGTCTTGTCCTCAGAATGTTTGTTATGAATTTAAACAGAAAATATTTTTATGGGTACAGCAATAATAAGTTATGAACAAATCTATTTCATCTAGCTGTTTTTTTAGCATAGCAATATTTTTGGTTGTGAAGGACATTCTTTTAACTGGACATGTTAATGTTCCATAAAATATCTTGGAGCTGAAATGTTGCATCACTCACAACTTTCATTAATCTAGCAAGGCCAAATCACGTTCATTTGTGCAAAGGACACATCTGTTTTATTATCAAAGATCTCTACCACTTGCTGAAAGTATATATAAGAGCCAAAAAAAAAAAAAAACCTTCTGAAAAGTTACACTGGTATGCTTAGCCATGCTCTGGTCCTTGAATTGAGCAAATCACCAATCAAATCGGCAAAGGTCAATATTGCTGTCTGCTTTTCATAGAAAGAAGCGCTTTGTTTCTGTTGGATATATTTTCAGGAAGTGAGGTAATGCTCAATTTTCCCCTAGAAAAAGCAAGCCTGGGGCTTGCTCAGAACTGGCTTGATGGGACCATTGTTTAGAGATGGAGGGAGGTGGTAGGTAATATGATGAAACCAAGATAAGATTGAACTCAAAGGCAACGACTATAAATGTACAAAATCATTGACGTCAATTAGACTTTGATAAAAGAAATGGCTGTGGTAGCTTCAGGATTAATAAATCATTATTGATTTAAAATATCCTTTTTCTTTACCTTTTCTGTATCTGTCCTTTTATCTAAAAGTTATCACTTCTGTTATTCCCTCCCTACAGTTGCCAAAAAAGGAAACAAGAGTGTTTTCAAATACTTCCTCATATTGGTTGTAAAAAGTGAACTGTATTAAAGGCAATCAAAAAATCTGCTCATAAACCAGAGAGATAGTTACTACAGTGGGTAGGGCGTTTACCTTTCATGCAACTGACCCGGGTTTGATCCCTGGCACCCTATATGGTCTCCTGAGCGTTGCCAGGAATGATTCCTGACACATAACCAGGAGAGTGCCCTGAGCACTGCCAGGTGTGACCCCAAAACAAAAACAAACCAAAAAAATCTGCTAGGTCAATTGGCAGAATGTGTCTGCTCATGCAATATTTACATCATACGTCTATGGGGTCACAGCAGTTTTGCCTGACTGTAGTGCTCCTTCTCTCCTCAATGATATGGTACTTAAATCACGAGGAGAAGCGATTATATTTCTGGAAGGTTCTACTCCTTCCCCACTCTTCGATTTAGAAATTGAGAATTTACCAAGAACCGAGGCCTCCAATTTCCTGCACTTTCCTCTTGTGTGTGACGTAGAAAGCAATCCTCCGAAGCCCTAAATCACCAAAAGTTGAGAGGTCAAGTTTAGCAAGAAACTTAGCTTTATGAAATTACCTCAACATGCCAGAAATGCTTTGGAAAATATTTTATTGTAGTTATCACTTACAGAGCTACCAATTATTTTGCAGTTACTAATTAGTTCCTCCTTCCTCAGCTCAGTCTCTACTAAGCTCTGAGTCCTGATGCATTTTATCCTCTTGATACTGGGAAATAGTCATCTCTAGGATTCCACTGATATAGTCCCAGTTATCCCCAGGAGGGTGGGGAGGAAGCACCCCAAAGCCCCGCTATAGTCCTGCTTCTTGTCCAAAATCTCTCATAATCAATAACAACCATACCTGATACTTATGTAATGCTTTTATAGTTTGCCAAATGCTCTTATATTTTTATTTTGTGTAATCTTGGGGCTAGGGACTGGAGTGATAGCACAGTGGGTAGGGTGTTTGCCTTACATGTGGCGGACCCAGGTTCGGTTCCTCCATCACTCTCAGAGCCCAGCAAGCTACCGAGAGTATCCCACCTGCACGACAGAGCCTGGCAAGCTACCCGTAGCGTATTTGATACGCCAAAAACAGTAACAACAAGTCTCACAATGGAGACGTTACTGGTGCCCACAAGAGCAAATCAATGAACAACAGGACAACAGTGCTACAGTGCTTAGGACTGGAGCGATAGTACAGTGGGTAGGATACTCTTCTTGCATGTGGCCAACCCAGGTTCAATTCCTCCGTCCCTCTTGGAGAGCCCAGCAAGCTACCGAGAGTATCTTGCCCACACGGCAGAGCCTGGCAAGCTACCCGTGGTATATTCCATATGCCAAAAACAGTAACAACAAGTCTCACAATAGAGACGTTACTGGTGCCCACTCGGGCAAATCGATGAGCAATGGGATGACAGTAACAGTGAATTTTAAAAAGATAGTGTGGGTTGGGGGGAAGGTGTGGCAGAGTGATAGTACAGTGAGTAGGGGTTTGCCTTGCATGCAGACCTCCCAGGTCTAATCCCTGGCACCTTATTAGGTCCCCTGAGCCCACCAGGAGTGATCACTGGTCACTAAGCCAGGTGTAAGCCCTGAGCACAACCAGGTGTGGTTTTAAAAGTTTATCAGTATTATATGGCTATTTCCGTGGAAGAAAACAACACTTTAGAAAAAAATCTATGTAAAAATTCCGATGGAGCTCCATGTCAAGAGAGTTGAAGCAAAGGCTTATAAATCACGGAGTCTAAGTGGCCCTCTCCAAAACAAAATCCCAAAGAATCCGCTTCCCAACCTCTCCACAGCCCACGTAAGGAACTTTCTTCAGCTCCTCCAGTTCTGACTTGATGTTCCTCTACTCTCTAGTCTCCATTCTTCCCCTTCCGTGGTGTTTATAACAGCATTGATCTGAGCGGGACACTGCCTTTCTTGGAACACTGATGGCTTTTTTTTTACTTGGTGCATGTAGATTTGATCAAAAATACTCACAAAGCTTCTCATGCTGCATCTCCTAAGCACTCCTTGAACTGCAATGGCCACTGCAATGCCTGTTTGTGTCACTGTCGCTGTCTCCCGTTACTCATCAATTCGTTCAAGCAGGAACCAGTAACGTCTCTCATTGTGAGACTTATTTTTACTGTTTTTAGCATATCCAATATGCCACGGGTAGCTTGCCAGGCTCTGCAGTGTAGGTGCGATACTCTCGGTAGCTTGCTGGGATCTCCCAGAGGGACAGAGGAATCGAACATGGGTCGGCCGCGTGAAAGGCGAACGCCCAGCCGCTGTGCTATTGCTCCAGCCTGCCTGTTTGTGAGCCACCAAAATTACTTTATCCAAGAGGCTTTGCTCACGTTTCCCTATTCACTTAAACATTGGAATCTAGGGATAGTTCTGAGGAGCTTCCTGGGCTGTCCTTGACGAAAAGAACTTCTTGGGTCATTCGTTATGCAATCTCACCTTGTTTAATTTCTTTCTTATTAGTATAAATATTCGAGATGATCTTGTTTATTTTCCCTTTTCTCTTTCCATATACTATATGAGAACACTTATCTAAGACAGTCTGTTCCCTGGCATCCTTTATCCAAAAAAGTCTGCCTGAATAAACAAAACAAAATGTTTAACCAGTAGTAATTGACACCCAAACAATCTTTAGAATCACTGTCACTGTCACTGTCATCCCATTGCTCATCAATTTGCTCAAGCGGGCACCAGTAACATCTCCATGGTGAGACTTGTTGTTACTGTTTTTGGCATATCGAATAGGCCACGGGTAGTTTGCCAGGCTCTGCCACTCGGACAAGATACTCTCGGTAGCTTGCCAGGCTCTCTGACAGGGGCGGAGGAATCGAACCCGGGTTGGCCGCATGCAAGGCAAACGCCCTACCCACTGCGCTATCGCTCCAGCCCATCTTTAGAAAAAATTTTAATAAATGTTGTACAATAAGCCTTTTTTATATCTATACTATGGATCAAACTAATTATTTAAATCTATAGATATAATTCTCTATTGGTATACAAGGAGGATTTTGCAATTAAAAACCACGTATAAACCATTTGTTTCTGGGGTGGGAATATGACTGACTGGATTATCTGCTTTGCAAGTCTGAGACAGACACTCACACTAACTCACTTTATTTTTAGTTCCCAGCACTGCGTTATCCCCCGAGCACCACCAGGAGTGATTCCTGAGCACAGTTGGGTATGGCAAGAAAAAAAAAAAAACTTGTCTATTTTATGTATTTGTGCAAATATTTCTGAGATCCTATAGGGAAGCTGTTTTGAGGCCAGAGAGATTGTCTAGAGGCTAAGACACTGGCCTTGTATGCAGCTGACTCCAACTGAATTCCAGCACCTCGTGTTAGCCCCAAGTATCACAGGGAGGAGTGACCTCCAAGCATTGCCAGATGTGGCCTACTCTACCTCCTGGAAAATAGAGATGATGGTTTTGGTTTGGGCAG
Organism: Sorex araneus; assembly: GCF_027595985.1. NCBI lineage: Eukaryota > Metazoa > Chordata > Mammalia > Eulipotyphla > Soricidae > Sorex > Sorex araneus. The sequence goes on along the minus strand of NC_073302.1, from coordinate 268,238,624 downwards.
CTACTACCAAGTAAGTTACTATTGGATGGAGAGACAGTGCAGGGAAAGATACATGTCTTGCAAGTGGCCAGACCTGGTTTCATCCTTGGCTTCCCATTTGGTTCCCCCAAAGAGGCCAGGAGTGATTCCTGAGCACAAAGTCCCAAGTAGGCCTTGAGCACAGCTGAGTTTGGCCACAAAACCATGCACAAAGATATTTCTTTTAATCTTCTTTTGATATATTAGGAGCAGTAATGTGGTTTGTTCGCTATTGTAAAATCTCTTAAGAGTCATAATGAATGAAACAGAACTCTAATTTCAAAAAATATATCAACTTTCTATTTCATCATGTAACCAAAATTCAATAGTGACAATTGATCATTTGTCAAAGGACTCCATGCCATGCTCGAGAATAGCATGTACTTATTAAATATTGTGTAAAACGTAACTTGTTAATAGCTTTAACAAGAAACCTATAAAAAAAATTAAACGTTTTCAATAGTCCACTGGGGTTCTAAATCTTGGGCTTCATTATGCTGCCCAGTCATCTTTTAAAAGTATTTAAATCTCTTGGAAACCCTTGTCTGTAAATCTGATTTTTCTTGCTTTTATAATTACCTCAAAACCAACTGAAAAAGGAAAAAAAAAACTGTGCTACTTGAAGAATTAACAAAACTGACTCCATTATCTTCCCCAATTAACTCTTCTTGTTTCTGGAGTTGAGGAGAATGCCGTTAGGGCTTTGTCAATCAGGTTTAAATCTCTCAGGTGAATCCAAATTCTCATTTAAAGTATTCAAAGGAAAATTAAGCTTCAATATGGCCGCATGCTTGTCCTGCTGGGAGAACCAGCGCTCTCAGATTTCAATTTCTCAGTCTCTTTTCATGAAAAGTGTTTTTTAAAGCTCAGAGTAATATAATCTTTTGTCATTGGGTTGATCTCACTTTGTAAGTAAGTTCTCCTACTTTGCTGAGGTCGACTGCTAGTACCAAAAAGGCAATTGTTACGCCCTAACGCATCTTTCCCCAGTGTGGTAGACCTCTTTGTTTTGGGGTTTTTGTTTTTGTTTTTGCTTTTTTGGGTCACACTCGGCGATGCACAGGGGTCACTCCTGGCTCTGTACTCAGGAATCACCCCTGGCGGTGCTCAAGGGACCATATATGGGATGCCCAAAATCGAACCCAGGTGGGCTGCGTGCAAGGCAATTGCCCTACCCGCTTTGCTATTGCTCCAACTTTGAAGGATGTACTTTCCACACCAATGTATAAACACCACTATGGTGATCTACACCACTATTTGTGATCTATACTACAAATCTGGGGTTAATCCATGTGCTCAATTAATTGATGTTTCCTCCATGAAACAGATAGAAAAATATAAGATCAAGGCTTTATGGGCCAGAGAGCTGTTCAAGGTTTAAGACTCTTGCCTCACTTCACACCAACTCCACTTAGAATCTCCAGCACACGTATGGTCCCCGAAGGTCTGGCAAAGGTCACTCTTAAGCACAGAAATTGAGGACTGACAAGTATGATCCAAATCCGTTACCTCCCCTTAAAATACACACACACACACACACACACACACACACAAAGGTTGCCAGGCTGAATATTTGGTTCTAATCACAGATAATTTTTATAATAATTCCTTCATTTCCTCTTAAAAGAGTTTTTCTTAATTCTCACCCTAGTCCTAAACCTTACCTTAGCCCTATAATGTCTCGAGTATTAGTTATTGCAGCCAAAGGACTGACTATGAATTCTTCCCGTAAAATACCATAAGAAATTTACAGGTTTAGATAAATTTAAGTACATTTCCCCTTATTTATAGTCACTGAAATACCCTGCCTGTAGGCAGAAACTGGCTTGACCCGTTTCCTTATAAAGCTGGGGTGGGCTTCTCTTAAAAGATGTATTTGGATCTTTCTTATGAGGTTGTAAACCGAAGTCCAGATTGGCCAACGGTTAAAGCATTTGGATCTGTGTAGCTCTTCTCTGGATGGCAGTCAGGATAGAAACTTTAATTCTTAATCACGGAGGCTTTCGACTAACTCCCACTCATCCTCTGGGAACTTTCTCGGGGGTCCCGACTCCAATCTTTGAGATTCCAAGGTCTCAAAATCTAGCTCTGTTTTTCAGCATGGGATGTGACATTTCTCTGTCTGCAGGGCAATTCCGTCGGACAACTCACAAATGTGTTGAGCAAGAAAATATTGTAAGGAAGAATGATCCCAAATCTCTATCAAGACTTTGTTTCATTGCAACCCTTTTTCTCATGGCAAAGCCTGGAGTCCGCCTCTCGCATCTGTTTCAAATTGACTGAAAGTCCCTGCAGGATCTGGGAGGATAACTCAAAGGGCTGGAGCACACTCTTTGTGTGCAGGGGCTGTAGTTTTGATCTCAGCCCTATATGGTTACCCAAGTGCTGAGCCAGGAGTAGCCCTCACCCTCAAAAAAGATCAATGTAAGCCCAAAACAAAGATAACATAATAGTGGCCTCCATCCATGAGGTGGTGTGAGAAGGAATTTTTTTTTTTTTTGCTTTTTTGGGTCACACCTGGTGATGCTCAGGGGTTACTCTGCACTCAGGAATTAGCCCTGGCGGTGCTCAGGGAACCATATGGGATGCTGGGAATCGAACCTGGGTCGGTCACGTGCAAGGCAAATGCCCTACCCGCTGTACTATTGCTCCAGCCCCGAGAAGGATTTTTTTTATTTTATTAGGAAATTTGTCAGGCTCTGCCGTGCGGTCTGGATACTCTCAGTAGCTTGCTGGGCTCTCCAAGAGGGATGGAGGAATCAAACCTGGGCTACCCAGGGCACATTCGGTATGTCAAAAACAGTAACAACAAGTCTCACAATGGAGATGTTACTGGTGCCCACTCGAGCAAATCGATGAACAATGGGACGACAGAGCTACAGTGCTATTAGGAAATTTGAAATGTCAGAAGGACCTAGGGATGGCTCAGTGGCAAAAGCTCTACCTTGCAAGCATAAGGTCATGAGTTCAATCCCCACCACTGCGCCACAAGTACCAAGCTCCCTCCTGGCAGCTTTTCCATGTGGGGTTTCTGGCACCACAATAAAAAGTATGTGATCTTCAGTGTTCCAAATGCAGTACGTGTGGGTACCCCAACTGCAAGTACTGCAATTAGGTGTACTTGCAGTGATAGGTCACTATTACAGAAGAGCATCAACCCGCTAAGCAGTTGAAAACAGTTCAACTAAGTGTTTGCTTCCATTCACCATGACAACAACAAAAGAGATGATGCTTGGAACAAAATATGATGGTTGGGGTGCGGGGTGGGGATTGGAAGAAAAATAATGAGCAAAATTAATTAATTTGAAGGTAACACTCTAAAAGGAAGCACAAGAGAAGTAGGTTTGTGGGCAATAGCATGGCTTGACCGTGTGCCAGTGAAAGGTAAGTAATAATGCAAAAGGTTTGGGGCCCGAGAGAAAGCACAGTGGGTAGAGCATTTGCTTTGCATGCAGCCGACCCGGGTTCAATTCCCAGCATCCCATGTGGTCCCCCAAGCATCGCCAGGAGTAATTCCTGAGTGCAGAGCCAGGAGTAACCGCTGTGCATCGCTGGGTGTGACCCAAAAAGCAAAAAAAAAAAAAAAACCAGTTTTCTCTTTGCTTGTTTTTATCGTTCTGGGAGGAGATAGGGTTTGCACCACATCTGTGGTACTCAGAGACTGCTCTCAGCTCAGTGCTCTTGGATTGCCTCTGGCAGTACAGGAGGGGAGAGGGGGAGAGGGGGAGTTCATGCAGTACCAGAGGATTCAATTCAGGTTTCCTGTAGGCAATGCATACTAATTAGCTCTTCTAGGCAATTTCTCTGGCCTAAAAGTTCTGTCAGTTTGGGGGAGCGCACCATTCCTCCTGAAGCCTAAGAGAACTCACCAAAGGGTTTCTTTTTTCTGTTTTTAACTTGCACATAGTTACTTTAATATAATTGTTCAAAAATCTTTGAAAATCTAAGAGATCGAGGATATGTCACTAAAGGTTTTCTTCTTTCTGTTTAACTCGCAGAAAATTACTTTAGTTTCATTGCTCAAAAAAAAATTTAATACTTTTAGATTTACAGAAATGTTGCGAAGATAGTACCAAGAGTTCCTACGGACCCTTTTCCCAGCTTCCTCTAACATTTTACGTGGTCAAAGTACATTCATTAAAAAAAAAAAAAAAAAAAAAAAAAAAACCAATTTGGGTAAAATATCCCCGACTAAGTTGCAGAGTTTATTCCATTTTCTGCTGTCCTACTGAAGCCTGGTTTTCTATCCCGGGATCTCCTCCACTTTACACTGGGCTGATGGTGTCTTCTGAGGCACCTCTTGGATAAGATCATTTTTCAGTCCTGTTTTCCATGACCTTGGCAGTTCTGAGGATTATGGGCTGGATATTCTGTAGAATGTCTCGGTTTGGATTTGCCTGGTATTTTTCTCACGCTAATATCTAACATGAGCAGATATTAAGAGTGGGAATGATTATGCGGTTTTCACTTAGAAAGCTCAGTCCTCCTGGAGAGAGAACTAGCCTGTCACTAATTCAGTGATGCTCCCTCTGCGAGGGGAGGCGCGAGGTGACTTCTAAACCTTTCGGCTTCGTGATTCCTTTTATCTTGTTTCAATACTTGATGTGGAATGCAGGTCATTTTATTTTTCATAAACAAAGAGGGATTTTTCTCTCAAAAGAAAAGCTGGCACCCCATAAACAGTATGTCAACAGTGATTAATTCATTGCGATTAGGATATGGATGATTGCTACTCTCTTCCCTTGGATGTTTCTCTATCTTTAAAAATTCCTAAAGAATGGGGGCTGGAGCGATAGCACAGCGGGTAGGGCGTTTGCCTTGCACGCGGCCGACCCGGGTTTGAATCACAGCATCCCATCTGGTCCCCTGAGCACCGCCAGGAGTGATTCCTGACTGCAGAGCACAGGAGTAATCCCTGTGCATCGCCGGGTGTGACCCAAAAAGAAAAAAAAAAGTCCTAAAGAAAAGGAAAAGAAAGGAAAGTCAGAAAACGATTCTAGGGAGTGGGAAAGAGGCGGGCAGGATGAAGAGCTGAGGACTAGCAGGAGGACTGAGCTAAAGAGCCGAGGCAGAGAGTTCTTAGAAGCCCACATGGTAAGAAAGAGATGCAAGCAAAGGCTGGGCCATAATGCAGGAGCCCGGGCTCTTGCCTTCCGTGCTGCCAGCCCGGGTTTGAATCCCCAAGCTTTCTAGGCCCATTCCTGAGCACAGGCTAGGAGTGGCCTGTGAGCACTGCAGGGGCTCATGCCCACCCATTCCTGCCCCACAACCTCCCCCCCAAATACACACACACACACACACACACACACACACACACTCACACACACACAGACTTCAAAAAAAAATGGAAGGTGGGAGAAAAAAATTATTTCTTACAATTTTGGAAGTTTGAAATCCAGGGTCAGGGGTGTGAGCAAGGCAGGTGAAGGTTCTCTTCCGGGTCACACATTCCCTGTTTTACCTTCAGAAGGAGGCAGAAGGAGGACAGGGACACTCTGGGTTGAATTCAGAAGAATCTGATTCCTTTAGGGAAGGGTTTTGTCTCCTGACCTCCATGAGGCCACACACCCTCCTTCTTTCCACTTAGAGACACTGGATTTCAACATATGCAGTGACGGGAGGGGAGGAACAGATTCTGAGCATAGGGATCAACCTGGAACAATTTATTATTATTATTTTTTTTTTTTAATGTAAGGTTTGGCCCAAGAGATACTACACCAGGTAAGGGATTTGTGATGCAAGCTGCCAACCCAGATTTTATATCCAGCACTGCATATGGTTCCCTGAGCACCGCCAGCAGTGATCCCTGAGCACAGCGCCAGGAGTAGTCCCTGAACAGAGCCGAGTATGACCTGAATCTCCCCCAAGCCCTCCCTCCCTCAAATGTAAAGCTGCATAAATATGGGGCTACATTGTTGTGAGTTAACGCTGACAATCATGGACTGCTAATAGAACCGAGACGTGGGTGACTGACAAGGCCGGATCATCAGAGCATTCTGTAGCATTGGCTTGTTGTTAAAGCATGTTTATATTTAAATCGGGGTGTGTCTAATACTGTGGCAATTCAGTTCAGACGAGACAAGGCTCCAGACTAAGGATCGGATCCAAGAGGTGCGAAATGTCCCATCGCCTCCTCTTCCTGACCCTGACTCATGTCTGCACATGGCCCATCTGCATCCTTATCGCCAAGCTCGCCCACCAGCCTCCCCTGCCCTGCCCCTGCCTCCCCTCCAAGGATCCCTCAGGTGGACTCAATCTGCAGATGTGCCGTTTAGAGCAAAAGCCACCTAGTGAGAGGCAAAGTAATACAGAACAGCACCGTGAGAGACGCACAAAATCTTTGCTCTTTAAGCACGCCCTTGAAAGACAGATTAAGCAAAGTCTGACACAGCCCATCAGCAGATGTGACAGCAGTCTCCACTGGCAGCAATAACGTGGAGTATTCCGCAGAAGCCCTTTCAGTATCTGCAGCCAGTGTCATCGCAGCCTCCACGCGGGCCTCCCTCTCTAGGGTTCTGAGGTCAGGAGCTAGCCTCATTTCGCTTCGACCTGATTTTTACTGATTTTGATCCAGCAGTATGTGTCCCTTCATAAACTCTCTTTGTCAGCTGATTTCATGATGCCTTTTTTTTTGTACCAACTTTCTTCCTATGTCCTTTAAGGTTAATGACATGATAAAATGAGTCAGAACAAATCAATTGCTGGCTGTCCACGGCTCGTTTTACTTTTGCTTTTGGGGTGGAGGGATTGTCACCCCAGCAGGCCCAGGAGCCCCTTGCAGAAATCCCCAGCCAGTTGAGCCAGTGATTCAAAGTGAGAGCCCAAGAGGGTGTCAGGGACTCTGCAGGTCGTGCTGTCGAGGCTTGGGAGCCTTCAGGGCTGCACCTTGCCATAGTCCTGGCAACCAGGAGTTGCCAAGGATGGAAGCGTGGTCAGTCATGCAAGGCATGCGTCCTAGCCAGCTGGGCTATCTCTAGCCCTTTGCTTTGCTTTTCAACAATTTACCAACAACTTACCTTCCAAAAAACATGAGCACTGTGTAGTGTTTGGCATCTTGACTGCCTCCCCTCTGCTCCCCTCCATCATTACCTCTCTTTCTCTCTCTCTTTCTCTCTCTCTCTCTCCTTCTCTGTCTCTCTCTGTTCTTCTCTTTCCTTCTCTCTCTGTCTTTCTGTCTCTGTTTTTCACTCTCCTTCTCTCTCTGTCTGTGTGTGTGTGTGTCTTTCTGTCTCTTTGTCTCTGTCTCTGTCTCTCTCTCTTCTTTTTGGTGATTGTGGTTTGCAACTTAGATGCTGAAAGGTTAGCAGGAATACCCCTTTACCTACTTTTAACACTCAGTTCTTGTCCAATGTGATCATTTCCAGCTATTATTGTCACATGGTTCCCTTCTCTATCTTACCTAACCTCCACCCCACACCTCCCCACCACACACACACACACACACACACACACACACACACACAACACATACTTGTGTTATCATTGGAAACTCTAGATCCTATTTCCCAGAATTTATATCCCTTCGATTCTCCTATTTCTATCGGTGAGTTAATAACTCCATTTGACCAGAATAAACACCTTAGATTCTCCTTTTATATAAACAAAATGTAATGATAACATTTAACAGTCACTTCCTACTTCGAAACAAATTTTAAGCCATTTTAGCCACTTTGCTCTACCTTACTCAGAAAAGGACTTCTAGAACATTATTCGGACATTATTATTCAGCCATGAAAAGGAGTGAAGTATTCATGTAAGCTATAAGCAACTATATCTTCAAACAAAGATTAAGGCATAAATGGTCACAAATCATCTGATTTTACTTTATGATTATTTCCAGTGTCAGTGAATCCATACAGCCATGATGTAGATTAGAGGTCACCACAGGCTGGAGAAAGAGAGGAATGTGGAGAAACTACTTTCAATAGGTTAAATGTTTTACTTGGGAATGATGAAAATGTGTCGAAACTAGACAGAGGTGATGGTGGCACATTGTGCATGTGTTAAATACCACTGAATGGCTTGCTTTTAAATGGTTAATTTTAGACCAGGGATATAGCTCAGCAGGAGAGCACTTGCCTTTTATTTGTGAAGCCCTAAGCTCAATTCCTAGCATTTAAAAAAAAAAAAAAAAGCTTATGTAAAATGAGTATTTTTATGCTAGGAGTTTTTACATAATAATGTAGGATAATTCCTTTCAATAGACGACTTTGCTAGTTGACCATCCTGTTGTACATCCAATAGATGTGTGTCCTACTGAAATAGCACTTTTCTTAGGAACAGGTCCTGGTTTCCTGACCCCTCAAGGAAGATTCAAATCATTCGCCTTCAATGGACTGAGTCACTAAGCTTATTTCCCATGCATACCACTAAACAAGCTACCCGTGGTGCATTCAATATGCCAAAAACAGTAACAACAAGTCTCACCATGGAGACGTTACTGGTGCCCACTCGAGCAAATTGATGAGCATCGGGATGACAGTGATACAGTGATACCACTAAACATAAATGAGCACTTCCTCAGCATATTCTCCCATGAGCACCTTGGTCTTCCTTCAGCATGTTGTAGGTTCTCTATGCATAACTGACATCACCCTTTGCTGAACTCTGTATGAATTTCAGATAGTTCTGAAGAATGCAAATAGGTTTTTTTTTAATTTGCTTTCTACAATATGTATCAAGTTAATATGTGTCTAACCAGATCATAAGTTCCTTTAAGGTAAAACATCATGTCAGAGATATTATTGATTCTCACACTGCTTATTTCACTTTGGGATACAGAGGAAAGACTCAATAAACGCTTCATTGATTACTCATTAACAACCTCTCATGAAAGTTAATCATCTGTTTCACCCACTCCTTCAGCTCCACCATAGGATATTCTTTGTTTGGAACAGTCCCAACCTGTTTTGTGAAGTCTTCTGTTCCCATTCTATCAGACAAGAAGGAGAAGTTTCTCTAGTGGAGGGGAAATCCACTAAACGCCATCTAACAAAGTACCATTATGAGAGGAAGCACCAGGATCTATGAGATAGGATAAAAATGGAAATGTAGGGGCCAGGCATATGTCTCAAGCGCTAGAGCACACGACTATATGCACAAGACCCTGGGTTTCCCCCAGGGGATGTCCTGAGTGGCCCTTAAATGCCACCAGGCATGGCTCCCACAATAAATGTTTAAAGTATTGGGCTGGAGCAATGGTACAGCAGGCAGTGTTGCTTCCCTTGCATGCAGGTAACATGAGTGCAATCCCCCAGAATCACACAGGGTCCCCAGAGCTCCCTGTAAGGATCTCTGAGTACAGAGCTGCTGATGAGACAAAAGATTTAGTATAATCATTAGTTTAGTCTTTCTGGTTTTGTCTATTGCTTAGACAACAAGGCACAGGTTGAAATGTTTTCCTAAACATCTTCCATAGCTCTCTTCCCACTGAGCACACTCTTCTTTCTACAGAACTCACTGAGTATAAGGAATGTGACATCAGGACTTTCTGATGAAGGGAGGATGGCCTCCAGGTAGGCTGAAGATGGCTAAGATATGCGACTAATTTCTACACACGTTACTTATTGATTTTTGGTTTGGGGACCACACCCCACGGTGCTCAGGGTTTACTGCTGGCTCGGCACTCAGTGATCACTCCTGGTGGTACTCAGGGCCCATATGCGGTGCTGGGGATTGAACCCAGGTAGGCTGCATGCAAGGCAAGTGCCTTACCTGCTATACTATCTCTCCAGTCTCCAAAAGTTTACGGTTTTTGGGGGGTTTTGTTTTTATGAATCATGTGAGAGTAAAGACAAAAGGCCAAGGAGCACATATGCTGCATTTAGGAGACCCAAGTTTGATCCCAGGTTCCATATAGTCCCCAGAGCACATTCAGGAGTGAACCCTGAGCACCAAACTGGGAGTTGCCCCTGAGCACCATGGGGCATCACCCAAAAAAAATAAACAAAAAGAATAAAAACAGACCTAACCAGTTTCTCTTTCCTTTCTGAATGGCAAGTATAATAACAAAGGTAGAGGGGGATACGGAGAGTAGCAACATTGTTGCCAATAGATATAGATCCAAACACAGTGGGAAGCTAAAAAAAAAAAAAAAAGATTAAAATCACATGATAGAGATTCCAATTGTCTCTAATATCAGATATTTGCCATTTTCATAACATCATGGTTATGTCATTGTGTTTCTATACTACATACTGTTAAAGTCCATAAGCTTTGTTGTCTTATACATAATATATGTATTTTTCCATGATTGGGTTTCTCTTTTTAATGGATTTTTATGTTATATTTTCATGAGCCATTCCACTTTGGCTAAAGAACAACATTTTTCCACCCACATGGGAAGCCCTGCCAAACCTTCAAGATTTTGCAATATTCTTTTGTAGTATTTCTTTTATCAACAAATCAAGCAAATTTTTTTTTTCTGGAGAGAAGTCTGCCAAGCATCCAAGTTACAGTGTATTACAATCTGAACTATCGACACATTCTATATGTTCACCAAAGACTTCTATTGGGATGCTATAGGAGCTGGTAGCTTCAGTGAGGGGCATATATGTGAAATTAAGGAATCGAATGTGGCCTCGAGGCCCTGAGTCCTTTCATGAACAAATAAATAACATAAGACTCTTGCTGTCTTTTTTTGCCAGCCAGTGTCTATGATCAATCACTTCATTTTTCACCACCCCAGGACTCCTAAGATGCAGTGGTTCTTAGATGTCCTGCAGAGGACTCTTTATTCAACACAGAATACCTCGACCATGAAAAACCAGACAAGGCTAAAAGCACAGATGACCTGGTCGCAATTTGCAGACAGGACATTACCTTAAGAACTACAAAGTGCCTTTATTCCTGGAGGTTTGGATACATTTAAAAGCCACCATCACAGCAGTTTGAAGGAGAAGAAAGACGGGAGAATAAAGAGGAATGAGAGAGAAACAGAAGAAGAAATCAGAAAAAGAGAAATGCAAGGACCTTAAATCTCTGGGGCATACTTGAGACTTGAACCATCGCACTCACGTTCAATTTTTCTTCAAGACTCCTCAGTGGACTTAGATTTATAGAAATCCTAATTCAGAGATGTCCTCCTAGAAAGTCAATGGAGCTTAAAATCTTGGATTGTTTAAGTTTGGAATGCCAGCAGTTTCAAACTAACACCAACTAAGAACTACAGGAAAGGGATGAGATTTGCTGATGAAAACCACAGTCAACACCAAGTACAGGGCAGCATGGGGCTTACCAAGAACGGATAATTCTCCCACAGTTTAGATGAACAAATCCACATTCTAAATTTCTACCTTTAATATTTTTTTAAGTTCTTTAATTAAAAAAAAAATCCCGCTTGGATAGCAAAAGCATGCTATGCGTAATATTTGCAATGAATTCTCCCATAGCATATAGTTTTAAGCGTGCAACTCATCATCCATTTAAATCACACAGTAGCTGGAATGCAATGATAGATAGTCAAGCTGGAATAGCAATGGGCCTCATTCTAGTAACCATCATGGTGGGGGAAGGGGGAGGGGGTGTGAGCATGTCTCGTTTGTGTATTGACAAGTGAGACCATATGGAACAGTCATTTTCTGAAGTTCCTTGTTTGATCAGGCCACAATGGTTATTTGATCAAGCCATTATAGGTATCTTTATTTGCCAATAAGGAAATCAAGATGAATAACGAAAGCTTTCTCAAGGCTACGTGTAGAAACATGCAGTTCACCAACAGAAACTGAGCTCAGGCTTGAGAAGGAAGAAATCACCCAGCCCATATCAGACCCATTTACCTCTTCACTTCAGAATTCCTAGTAAGCACGTCCCGCTGACTATGAAGCAAGTATTGAACATGCAGTCACCAACGTGACCCTACATGTACATGAGGAACCCTTCCTGAAAATGGAAGAACTGAGTGGTTCTACTGAGCAGAACACCCAGGCACTTGACTGGAAGTTTCAGCCGTGAAATTCCTGGCAGAAGAATCAACTGGGCAAATCTAAGAGCAAAGCAATTCCTTCTCTTCCTGGAAACCAGAATGCCTTCCCATTGATTCCTTGTAGTTCTCCGTTCTCTCAGGTCTAATCGTTGTAAATAGGACCAGGAGGCAGACTGGCCTTCTTCCCTAAATGAAAATGGAGTTCAACCTAATCCCATTTCAGGTGAGCATAGGCAACTTGTTTTAGTTCATTCTTCTCAGTAGTTGGTGAGTTTAGAGCATAATACAGAATATAAATTCTATTTGGCAGATCAGGAGTAAAAAAGGAAAATGGCTTGTTTAGGATCAAAATGTGAATCCATAATAAACACCATACAAATTTCACTGTGGCTTTCATATGTTTATATATATATATATGTGTGTGTGTGTGTGTGTGTATACATATATATAGAGAGAATATATATATAGAGAGAGAGAGAAAGAGAGAGAGAGAAAGAGAGAGTGGGGGGCAGAGAGATAACACAGAAGTTAAGGCATTTGCCTTGTAATGGCCAGTCCTGGTTTGAAATCTAGCACTGTATATGGTCTCCTGAGTACCCCCAGGAGTGATGCCTCCTGAGCACAGGAACAGCAGCAAGCCCTGAGCACTGTCAGGTATGGCCACACACACAAAAAAAACACATAAAATTTGCCTGACACTCTATTATGAACAATTTTGTAAATCATGATTTCTTAATTTTAAAAATTTACTTTAAAAAAATTATAAGTACTGCTCACTAACTGATTGTGCCATTGCAGCTGGGACAGAGAAGGGATCACCAAGTCAATGATGGTTGGAGGGGTCACTAGGGATGGGAGATGTGTGCTGAAAGTAGATAAAGGACTAAACATGATGACCTTTCATTATCTGTATTGCAAGCCATAATACCCATAAGTAGAGAGTGAGTAAGAGAGCAGTTGTCTGCCTTGGAGGCAGGGGGAAGAGTGGGATATCGAGGGGAGGGATACTGGGGACATTGGTGGTAGAAAATGTACTCTGGTGAAAGAATGGGTGTTCGTTCATTGTATCACTGAAACTCAAACATGAAAGTTTTTTAACTGTAGCTCATGGTGATTCAATAAATCATCATCATCATCATCATCATCATCCCGTTGATCATTAATTTTCTGGAGCGGTCTCAACAACGTCTCCATTCATCCTAGCCCTGAGATTTTAGAATCCTCTCTTTACTCATCCTTCCCAATGGTGCCTCATTGGAGGCTCTTTCAGGGTCAGGGGAATGAGACCCATCATGTTACTGGTTTTGGCATATGAATATGGCACAGGAGCTTGCTAGGCTCTCCCATGCAGGCAGGAAACTCTCAGTAGTTTGCCAGGTTCTCCGAGAGGGAGAACTAGGCTATAAGATGTAAAAAAATATCAATTAAACTAAAAACAAAGCATATGCCAAATGTCAATATTCTTATAATCACAAAGAAATAAAAATAGTTCTGAAAATCAGAGCTGGAATAAATAAATAATTTAATTTTTAAAAATTATATATACAGGGCTGGAGTAATAGCACAGCAGGTAGGGTATTGCATGCGACCAACCCGGGTTCGATTCCCAGCATCCCATATGGTCCCCTGAGCACCACCAGGGGTAATTTCTGAGTGCAGAGCCAGGAGTGACCCCTGTGCATTGCCAGGTGTGACCTAAAAAGCAAAAAAAAAAAGAAAACAAATTGCATATACATATATAGATATGACCAGCGGGACAGTACAGCCTGCAAAGTGCTCACCTTACATGTAGCTGACTGACTCCAGTTCAAACCCAGCCACTGTAGGGATAAAGAGATAGTACAGCAGGGAAGGTGTTTGCTTTGCATACAACTGACCCTGGTCTGATCCCCAGCATCCCATTTGGTCCCCTGAACCCACCAGTAGTGATCCCTGAGCACAGACTCAGGAGTAAGCCCTGAACACCACGGATGTGGTACAAAAACAAACAAACAAAAATCCTGGCACTGCATATGGTACCACCAAGTACTGCCAGTGTTTACTTCTCTGACCACAAAGCTGAGAATGACCTCTTAGCACCGCAGGTGTGACTTAAGCCCTTCAAAAAATTTTAAATCCATTAAAAAATATATATGTTTATGTACATACACATAAATGAATATGTGTGTGAAACATATATGTTTCAGTTTTTCACAATTCAGATTTTTCCGGTTTTATTTTTTTGGGACCACATCAAGCAGTACTGTAGGGACATACCCTAGTTCTGTGCTTGAGGATCACTTTGACAGTGCTTGGTAGATCAGATACCAGGGATTAAGCCCAGACCTTCCTCATGCAAAGCATGTGCTTAACTCATTGAGCAATTTCTGGTCCTACAGTTCAGATTTTATAAAGTATTCCATGTCTGGTGCATGTAAAAAAGCTATTAGCAATATATAAAGAATTTGTTTGCCTTCCCTTCATAGAACTTAATGAAGCATTGAGCTAGTAATTATTCATTCATGGAATGTTGATGACAATGCCTCAGTAAAATTTTGTTGACAGATAAACAGATTTCTTCCCAAAACAGAAAAGAAAATTGTGTGGGAGGGAGCATACGTGAATATGATATTTTAACAAACTTCTTCAAGACAAAAAGCAGCTATGACCATGAAATCCAATAGAACTAATTGGCTTCCTCAGGGAGGTTGAAAATATATTTTGAAACTATAGAGTTTGAACAGAATGCTATGAAAAGTAAAAATTAGGAAAACACAACAAAATTATGAGAAATTAAAATAAGATAACCAACCAAATAATCCAGCAACTTCACTCGTATGACCTACCCGAAAGAGAAAAACATATATGCTTACACTGGCATTTGTACATAAATATCATGTCAGTGTTTTGTTAAATAGTGGAAACAACAAGAGCATCCATTAGCTGATAAAGAAATAAATAAATGTAAGATCTCATTTCCTACTATTGGAATAGTATATACTCATAGATAGAGAGTACTGATAGGAGGAAATAGGACCTTGAAAACATTATCCTGGGTAAAAAAGAAAGCTAGACACCAAAAAATATGTATTGATATATATTGTATAATTCTACTACATGAAATATCCAGACTAGGTAAAGCCAACTAGGACGAAAGAAGATTCTTGATATGCCAGGAGCTTGGGAGAGGAATTTCTTACGTAGCAATGTTGGGTGGCGGAATTACAAATAATCTGAAATTTCATAGGCCTTATTGCTGCAAAGTTCTGTGGCTATGGTCTCTAAGTCGCATTCTTTAAACAGTGAAATTATATAGTATGCAAACATTTCAATAAATACATAAATAGTTCATTTAATCAAAAAACTATCTCATAACTTTAAAAAAAATTTTAAGTCTTTACTTAAACACGTCATTGTAAAATTTCAAAATTTGCATTGTCAATCTAAAATATGTCATTGTAAGGATGAAAGGAAGTTTGTAAATTCTACAAAGGAATGAGAATCACCCTGGGGATGTACAACATCAAGGGTCGTATAGGACACTAGAAGACAATAGCGGGGGCTCGAGTGATAGCACAGTGAGTAGGGTGTTTGGCTTGCATGAGGCTGACCCAGGTTCAATTCCCAGTATCCCATATGGTCCGCTGAGCACCACCAGGAGTAACTCCTGAGTGCTGAGCCAGAGTAACCTCTGTGTGTCGCCAGGTGTGACCCAAAAAGCAAAAGCAAAAACAGAAACAGAAGACAATGGGTTGGTCTTTCAATACAGAAAGAGTCCTTTATCCAACCAAAAGTAAATCAAATAAAAAAAAGAAAGAAGGGCTAAGAAATGAAGGAGGGCTAAGAGAAGCTTCTTCCCAAGTATTGTATTATAGAAAGTTTCTTAAGAATACATTCTTACATAATGTGGTTTAAAAATCAAGTTAGAAAGGAGGCTAGAGAGAGAGCACTTGTCTTGCATGCAACTGATCCCAGTTCAATCCCTGGCATTGAATATGCTTCCCCAAGGACTGTCAGGCACAATCCCTGAGCACAGAGTCAGGAGTGAGCCTGAGTAACACCAGGTGTGACCCACCTACAGCCCTCCACAAAAAGATAGGAAGCAGCACATTCAACTAAGAGAAAAGTCTTGGGGACCAGAGAGATAATACAAGTGGGGTGCTTGCCTTGTAGACAACAGACCTGGGTTTTATCCTCAGCGCTCCATGTGGTTCCCCAAGAACTGCCAAGAGTAATCCAAAAATAAGCAAACAAACAAAAACAAAGAGACAAGTTCCACATGCCAGCAGTGTAGTAGTGTAGATTATGGGGGAGAAAAGAGAACCACAATTCAGATTACAGTCAAAGAACAGATGACTACTAGAAGTCCTCCAAAATTTTTTTCCTTTTCCTCTGGGACTGGATACTTTCTTTGAGGAAAAGAAACAAAAGTTACAAAAACTTAAGCATAAAATAAAAGTGGATAAAGTTGTTGAAAAATACTTGTTTTAAAATAAAATGCTGGGGCTGGAGCAATAGCACAGCGGGTAGGGCGTTTGCCTTGCACGCGGCCGACCCGGGTTCAAATCCCAGCATCCCATATGGTCCCCCGAGCACCGCCAGGAGTGATTCCTGAGTGCATGAGCCAGGAATAACCCCTGTGCATCGCCGGTGTGACCCCAAAAACCAAATAAATAAATAAATAAATAAATAAATAAATAAATAAATAAATAAAATAAAATGCAGGGGCTGGAGCGATAGCACAGCGGGTAGGGCATTTGCCTTGTATGCGGCTGACCTTGGTTCAATTCCCAGCATCCCATATGATCCCCGAGCACCGCTGGAGTAATTCCTGAATGCGTGAGCCAGGAGTAACCCCTGTGCAAGGCCAGGTGTGACCCCAAAAGAAAAAAGCATAAATAAGTAATGAAATTAAAAATAAAAGAAAATGTAAAACTTTGAAAATCCTTGTCTTTAATAAAAGGCATCTCCCACATAGCTATTTTTCGTAACAGAAAATTAATTTTAGATGGATAAAATTAAATGGAAATAGGGAACTAAGTATATCATTATTTTAGTGACACATTATTTTAGAATATATTTCGTTATTGTCAGAAAAAATAAAATTTTAAAAATAATTAAAAGTTAGATGTGGTTCCCTCTACTAAGCAAAATTAGCAGGTAAAGGTAAGGAATGGAATTATTGTTTTCTTCATTCCAAACTTTTCAGAAGCACTTTATTTTTAGAGCAAAATAATGTATTATTTAATTTTTTAATTTTACTTATAAGCAATTTTACTTACTAATCACTTAGTAAATGTAAAACGCTGTGTTATAAAAGGGAGAAGTAAAGTGGAATAATTTGTAGATTTCATGGTATCACTTGTATCAATTGTCATCCCATTGATCTTCGATTTATTTGAGCAGGCGCCAGTAACGTCTCCATTCGCCCCTGTCGCATGCTAGTGTAACCCAATGGTATCACGGTGTGAAACCAAATGAACAGGTCAACTGTGGGATTTAGTAAACTGAAAAAAACATTAAAAGCTGTCACCCTTTTTTCTAAAAAAGATATTTAAAATATTAATTCTGCCTAAAATAAAACAAAGTTGTATGGAAAAAAGAGATGGCATTTGAACAAAAGCCAAAAGTAATTGGTAGGATTTGATGGATGGAGAAAGGAAAAAGTATAATCTAGTTTGTCCTAAAATACATTCCACAAAAGGACAATCATTTTTAGACATTCCTAACCAAAAGCCAATTACACCTTCCAGGAAGGAGCTGTTATTTTTGAAATACTCATCTGAAGAGGAGAAGAAATATTCAGAATATTTCATGCTAAGCTCAGACTTACCTGTACCAGAAAATATTTTTCTGAGCTTATGAGTCACTTAGTTACTTAAAGAATAAAATGCTCAGAGAAACAAGATTATATTGTGTGTCAGTGACCATGAAGATTAAATTCATTTACCTAGAACAGTTTCTGTTGACTTAAATACTTTAAGTTGACTACTCTAAATCTGTATAAAAATAGAGTCTGTTTCATCGGAAATGTTTGCATTGAATCACAGATTAGCTTTTTCTTTTGCTTTTTTATGCATGTACTTCAATTATTCTAATTCCAAATTTAGACATTTAATGGAGGATTAGCAATTCACAAGTAAATTGTTTACCATTATGACAAGTTTCATGTATTTCATTTATTTATCAATGATTTTAAAGAAATAAGATTTTTTTTCACCTAAAGTCAGTTTGGAGTCAAAATGGACAATTTAAATAAAAATTAAAATTGAATGAGCTTTGTTATAGTCATTTCAAAGTCACAGGAACTTTTCTGATGGAATGAAAAAAAAACATTGTTGTCAAATGTTTTTTAAATATTCTAATTTTTAGCACCTGCGCTTTTTATACTTGTTAAATATACACCAAGTTATTATGAGGGTAAAAGGGAGAGCTCTGAATAGATTTAATAGTTAATGATGATTTTTTTCTTATCATATAAAGTTTCATTAAAATCTCCCTGCCTCCTGTTTATTCTTCCACTTTGCCTGTTTAATCTCAACTGCTTTCACATATCAACCTCATTTACTCAGGCAGAGATAAGACTAGTGGGAAAGAAAAAACATGTACCTTAATATTTCAAGTCGACAAATACTTATTGAGTGCCTATTTTGTACAAAGAACTATGCTAGGCTCTCTGGAGAATACAAAAGGTACGATACCTGATCTTTATTCTCAATCTTGCATGGAGAGATTAAATGAACATGAAATTGCAAAACAATGCAATACAGGAATTCATGCCAAGAGAAGTGATACAGACGGCAACTCAGACTTGTAGAGAGGGAAAGACTCAGATTGAATGGAGTATAATTGATGGTTGGGAGTGAACTCTTGGGAGTTGGGGTAAAAAGATTAGACAGGAAGGGGGCTGGAGCACAGTGGGTAGGGCATTTGCCTTGCACTCAGCCAACCCGGGTTTGATTCCCAGCAACCCATATGATCCCCTGAGCACTGCCAGGAGTGATTCCTGAGTGCAGAACCAGGAGTAAGCCCTGAGCATCGCCGGGTGTGAACCAAAAAGCAAAAAAGCAAAAAAAAAAAAAAAATTAGACAGGGAGAGAGCTGAAGGGAACCAGGCTAAGCAAGGGCAAGTAGCACAGTTATGAAGATGTGAAAATATTGTATTGGGGGGTAGCTTTATTTCTAGTTTGACCAAACTCAACAAAGACTCAGACAAGAGCAGGATATAGAGCAGCAAATTCAATTTGATGCATCATGAGCCCCAGGAGCATGACTGGGTACAGTCCTGGATGGCCCCCAAACACTGCAGAGCATACTGGGGTCCTTGCATTGAACCCTCTGTCTAGTCGCCCAGACTAACTGAGCACTACTTAGGAGAGCACCACCATCCTCAAAAGAGAGAGAGAAAGAAAGAAAGAATGTGAGAGAGATGGCTGTAGAAGTTTGGAACCTACTGGTTCTTGAGAATATTTTATTGACAATAGTAAAGTACTGAAAAGTAAGATGGAACATGCCAGCAAAACCAGTCACTGAGTCAATCAATAAAGCAATGCTGTATGGTATGAATATTAGGGAAAATGTTTATTATCCAGCTTCGCACTTGTGAGATGATGAGAGTCTAAACTAGAGAGAGAGAGAGAGAAGGCAAAGGGAGAAAGGAAAAAAATATAAACACAAAAGAAACCAATGAAAGAAGCAACAATATTTGTTTGTGGACTGGTTTGAGATAGCTTGTGCATAGAGGAATAACGATAACTCTAAACTCCCCATCTCTGGGGCCAAGGAGGTAGCTCAATAAACTGAGCACTTGCTATACATGTTGGGGGCCTGGGTTCCATCCCCAGCACCACATGATCCCGGGAGCATAATATGCCAGAAGTGACCAACACCCCCACACACACACAACCCATCCCCCAAATAAACTCTGAGTACTGCTGGTTGTGGACTCCAAAGCTTAACTAGTTAAATATGTGTAAACTTCCTATCTTAATGTGTCTTGAAATGTGCTCTCCTCACCCAAACCAGATCTTCCTCTGGTTCTCAGCAAACAGAACCTTCCACCGTTCAGCTGCTCCTGTCAGAAACCTAGGATGGGCCCCATCTTTCCCTCTTCTTTTTCTCTCACCCTCAATCCTAGTCGATCACCAAGTCTTAGTGTTTCTCCATTATTTTGCAAATAATTCTCTCTCTATTCCGCTAATATTTTCCTGATCCAAACTACCATCAATTCCTGTCACACTATCTCAAGATAACTAAACAGTCTTGCACTCCACTGTTTTCTAGTACATGTTTTTTTGTTTGTGTTTGTGTGTGTTTGTGACCACACCAGCTGTGCTCAGAGGTCACTCCTGAAGGTTCAGGGTCCATGTGGTGTGGCAGGAATCTAACATGGAGTCAGATACATGCGGGCAAGAGCCGTACTCTCTGTGCTATCTCTCTGATTCTTCCTAGTACATTCTTTTTTGTTGCTTTTGTTTTTGTTTTGGGGCCACACCCAATGGTGCTGGGGTTTACTCCTGGTTCTGCACTCTGGGATCACTTCTAGCAAGCAGGTTCAGGAGGTCATATCAGATGCTGGTGATTGAACCTGGGTTGACCACATACAAGGCAAACACCCTACCCACTGTACATGGACCCCCTCCTAGTACATTCTTAAAACCATAGCTTGAATTATCTTTCTAAAACATGAGTCTGGTCAGAAAATGGAAAAGCTGCCATTTAGCCCACTGACACATGCAAATAAGATAGAACTTCTTTATATTCTTTAATCTTCTTCACGAGTCTTCATCTCCAAAGGTGGTAAGAGAACAGGAAGGACTGAAAGTTCCTAGTTGAGAGTACTTTCATTTCTCCTATTTTTATGCTTCTTTCAGGTACATCAAACTTCCCTTGAATTTTGTTCTAATTCAGGGGCTTCCTCTCACTCATCTTTTCAAACCACTCTCTCAGTCCTATCGCCACTGGGCAGAGTTTTTCTACATTCTGAAATTGAAGTTCCTCAACAGAAGTTCTCTCCTCACTCATGAATTCACTAAATCTGCTTATTCTTTTTAAGCATAAACTCAACTTGCTTGGAAAGACCTAAATTAAGGCAGTTTGCTAGTTAGGTGCAAATTATGTAACTGATGCCACTAAATTGTGACCTGTGAATGCACTAAATAAAAAAAAGAAAAAACCCTTGCAAGAGGTCTAAAATGGTATTTTTGGGTCCTGATGGGGTACCGCTAGACTGTAGAATTAAGATTATATTGAGAATACTAGATATGTTTTTCCTAGTGTTCTTTCCCTTCATGATAAAAGTAATAGATTTATTACAAAACTGAATCTTGTCATCAAAAATCAATACAAGGGTTGGGGGTGCAGATCTGTTTTAGAGCACTTGCCTTCCTTGTATAGGAGGCCCTGCTCTGATCCCCAACTCTGAAAAAAAAAATACACATGGTTATATGAAAGCTATTGCTTCTGTCTAACAGTTTTTCATTGTTGTTACATTAATATCTCTCTCAACTTCACATAAGTTTTTAACAGAATTCAGTGTGGAGTCTTAGCCCTTCCTCAACATAGTAGCTGATCCAAAGACAAGCATTTGAAACAAACAAAACAACTGTTTTCCGGGAATTTCTTTGTTGAAGATGCTGTTTCAAATCACGCACTATAAAATAGCCTGGAAACAAATCCACCTCTTCAATTCCTCCATGGTCAACTTCAACGGAAGAAGAGGAAGAGGCTTCTAAAGGAAGTACAGGCAAGGCAGAGAGAACTTCCTAACATCCTGGTCCCAATTCTAGTCATGCCTGAAGTCAATAGGACTTACCCTTTCAATTCAGTTACATTCATGACTACATCCACAACATTGCTTTCCTCACTTAAGCTTACTGTATTTCTATTAGTCAACCAAGAGTCTTAACAGTTCAAAAGAAAGGATATCCAGATTGAGGTTCCTAATAATAATGTAATGGTGGGTTTTGGAATTAGAAAACCCGGGTTTAAATTTTGACTCATTCATTATCAAATGGTCTCAGACAAATTACTCAAGTCTTAGTTTGTTCCTGTCTCAAATGGAAGAAACAACAGTCATGGCATAATCTCTGGAAATTGCTTGATAAATGTATATGCCAATTGATGGCACCAGTTAATATAAAATAAAGATTTCACTATTATCATTGTAGTTATCTTAATCATTGATGACAAGATCTGAGAGATTTGACCATAAGTTTAGGTATTGATATCACTTATATCACTTTTGTCATCCTGTTGCTCATCAATTTGTTCAAGCGGGTGCCAGTAATATCTCCATTCATCCCTGTCTCGTGCTAATGTAGTCCTATGGCATCTTCTCACTCCAGGAACACTGAAGAGCCTCAAACTGTTTGTTCAGGGTCTTGACGAAGAAGTCTGACCATCTTTTAGGTAGGCGGCCACTCGTTCTTTTGACGTCCTATGGAATCAGCTCTAGTCCAGCAGTCATCTTCAAATCGCATTATGTGTCTGGCCCATACAATTTTCGATGCCTTGGCAAACAAGACAGCATCCCTGATTCTTGACTATCAAAGGAGGTCAGAACTCCGGATTCCTTCTCTCACTTGAGTGAAACGTGATATTCCTAATTTTAATTAGGTATTGATATATCTAAATAAATAGTATTCTTCACAAGGGTACTTAATCAAGGAACTATAATTGGATCATGCCTGGAAGGACAATAGATATGGAATCTGTAATGAAGATAAGGACTCTGAATTACTCTCAGGGAGTGCCACCATTCTGGTACATGTGAATCACTCCTTGCTCTGAGTCCATGTTCAAAATGTCTCTTTATACAATCCAGTAGACAGTTCCACTCTACAAGATTAAAGAGATACTAAGGAGATCAGCATCCCTTCTGCTCTGCTCTTTACAGCTGGAGTGAAACTGCCCTTCCCATCAAGTGCTTGATCCCAAGGAAGATGAAATCTGATGTTCTTGTAAATGGTGAGATTGCCTAAAAAAAGCCAAGCTTGGTTGTGTAAATGAGAAGTAGGCTAAGTAGGCTAGGTAGAAGATTGGAGCAATGGAAAGTACTTAATCAAATCACAGAAGCCAGGTTTCTTTTCTTAGCCCCAATCCTTTGTAACATGTGGAAATGGAGGGCCAATATTGACAAATCGCCTAAGCTTGAAATGAAGCCGAAAATGTGAATTCATAAAATAAATAAACATCAAAATTATTTTTCAGTTTACTTAGACAGTATAATACTATTTGGGGGCTAAAGATATAGTACAGGGATATAGCACATGTCTTGCATGTGCTAGAACCCAATCTGGTCCCTGGTACCACAAATGGTCCCCTGAGCACCACAGATGGCTCCTTGAGCACCACAAGAAGTGACCCCTGAACACAGAGTCAAGAGTTACCCTGAGCACCAAGTATGGTACTTGCCTTGCATGCAGGTTGCTTGCCTTGCATGCCGCTGGCCTGGGTTCAATCTCTGGGACCCCATATAGTTCTTTGAGCACTGCCAAGAGTGATCCCTGGGTGCAGAGAGAAGACTAAGCCATGAGGGCTGCTGGGTGTGGCCCCCCAAAAAAATCAAAAAATAAATGAATAAAAATAAAAAATCAAGGCCAGGAGATTCTACCACACTGGGATTGTATTACTTACACCATATGGTCCCCTGGAGACAACCCCAAACGCTGCCAAGGTGGCCCCGGGAAATTCTTAGCACAACCAGACCATGCAGTGTGGCATCCTCAGGTCCTGGCACTGAACTGTCAGCCCAGCTGGCTGAAAACCACCAATAGGGTCCCCTGACTTCCTAAGCACCATTTGAAAAGCACCCCCCACCACCCCCAGCAAAACAATTAATAATTTTTAAAAATCTATCTAGAGATAAAGCAATAGCACGGCAGGTTAGGCATTTGCCTTGTATGCGGCTGACCCAGTTTCAATTCCTCCGTCCCTCTTGGAGAGCCCTGCAAGCTACCGAGAGTATCCCGCCTGCACAGCACAGCCTGACAAGCTACCCGTGGCAGATTCGGTATGCCAAAAACAGTAACAAGAAGTCTCACAATGAAGACGTTACTGGTGCCCGCTCGAGCAAATCAATGAACAACAGGATGACAGTGACAGTGACAGTGACGGTTAGAAGTTAAAAAGTAAACTTCTACCACTTTGCAACGTCTACCAAAGTAACCCCAAATGTTTTTGTTAAGTAATTTTGTTTTGTTATGTTTTTTTGGGTCACACCCGACAATGCACAGGGGTTAAGTCCTGGCTCATGCACTCAGGAATAACTCCTGGCAGTGCTCACGGGACCATGTGGGATGCTGGGAATCGAACCCGGGTTGGCCACGTGCAAGGCAAACACCCTACCTGCAGTGCTATCGCTTCAGCCCAAGTCATAAATTTTTAAAGGACTGAGAAAATGAGATAGGAGGACAACCATTAAATTTTTAGAAACTGAGGTACAAGGGCTAGAGAAATAGCACAGCAGGCAAGGTTCTTGCCTTGCATGCAGCCAACCTTGCTTCCGTCCCCGGCTTCCCATCTGGTACTCTATGCCCCATCAGTAGTGACCCTCTTAAGCAATTGGTGACAGTGATTTTAAACCAGAAATGATCTATGTCACAAAACCAAGAGGGTTGTTTGCAAGCCTGACTAAGCTATTGAAATTCTCATTTTTCTATCTTATTCCAAAAGATCGATGAAGACATTCTTTGGACAAGGCAAAAGGATAAACTGTAACAAATCATGGATCACAGGACAGACAACAGCTAGATAAAGGCAGTGAGACCATTCTAAAAATAAAGAGACTAAATGAAAGTTTACAAAATTGAATGTGGAATTTTGGCAGGGAGGAGGGGTGGGGCACAGCGGGCAATGCTCAGTAATTACTCCTGGCTGCACTCACGGAATCATATGAGATACCAGAGACCGGACCCAGTTTGGCCCCATGCAAGGCAGTCACCCCACCTGCTATACCACCTCTCTGGCCCTGCTTCTCCAAGCAGCTACGAAAGTGCTGAGAGAGATGATTAAACTCCTTAGGAAACAGATCAGAAGTGGCCTTTGGGTTTGCTGACTTTTACGTTTGTTTTTTGACAAAATCATTTATTGTTCTTTTAATTCATCATGAAAAAGCATACTGGCTGAATAAAGGAAACTAGAAATACTGTACGTTACAGAAAATAAGTATTGATTAACAATCCACTAGGTAACATTATTTTAATGTTTCATTATACTTACAATGTTCCCATGAATATCTATTTAACTAGTGAATGAAATATTTTTCATACTAAGAAGTTCCCTCTGGAAGAATGTACCAAATTTGGAAAAAGTATTAAATATACTAATAAGTTGAATCCTCCAATCAAATGTTTGGTCACACTGTGTCAGTAACTAAAATCTCAGTGACCAAGACATACTAGATCATGCTGGGGGAAAAAACATTCCTGAAAGAAGGAACGAATAATGTACAGTGCTTTCCTATACACAGCCAGCTCTGGTTCCTACCCCAGTATTCAAGCACCAGGCGTGATTTCTGAGCACAGAGCCAGGAGTAAGCCCTCAGCGCTGTCAAGTGTGGTCCCCAAATGAGACAAACAAGCAAAGTCCCTGGAAGAAAAGTCAAGAGTCATTGACAGATACTGTGAGGTGTGACCCAACCCCTCTTTCCAGAAGCCATTCATAAAAAATGAAGAGACTAAGTACCAATTAGAGAATTTGTTCAAACATTTTACTATAAAAATAATTAAGCTTTCAGAATGAAATAAAGAAAATGAATAAAGTGAAATCAGAAATAAAATAATTTGTGGCTGGAACAATAGCACAGCCGGTAGGGCGTTTGCCTTGCACATGGCCACCCGGGTTTGATTCCCAGCATCCTATATGGTCCCCTGAGCACCGCCAGGGGGTAATTTCTGAGTGCAGAGCCAGGAGTAATCCCTGTGCATCGCCGGGTGTGATCCAAAAAGTAAAAAATAAATAAATAAATAAAATAATTTAGGAAAGTTATCCAAGATGGAAAGACATGAATTTTCTGATTGAATGGCCTTCTGAGTGGCAAGCTCAATGAACAAAAATAGCTGAACACTAACCAAGATGGTGAAATTACAGAACACGGGAGCCAAAAGAAAATAAACCTACAATTTTCCAGGAAGGAAAACGCAGACTTTCTATCAAGGATCAGAATGACATTGGATTTCTTCGCAAATACACCAGAAGTCCACAGAAAATGTGTTTCCAAACTGGAAAGTCGTTCACTCAAATGCAGGATGCAGTTGTATTCTGATACTCAGAGGGCCAGAACATTGTGTTTTCGACAGGAATACACAGAATGCAAGGGGAAGGAATGCTCTGCTAGAGAAAGCAAACAAAAGAGAGTAAAGCCAGGTAGCTACAAAAATAAAAGACAAAGATATTCCCAACAGTTTTTCAGGAGATAAAACTTTTGCAGAAAATGAAAATACAAATATGCCGTGATTTTTACTTCCATATAACTTCTGTGCAATCTATTATATTATGTACATTATGTATTATTGGACAGGAGTGATAGCACAGCGGGTAGGGTGTCTGTCCCTCTCGAAGAGCCCGGTAAGCTACCGAGAGCATCCCGCCCACAGGGCAGAGCCTGGCAAGCTCCCAGTGGCATATTCAATATGCCAAAAACAGTAGCAACAAGTCTCACAATGGAGACGTTACTGGTGCCCGCTTGAGCAAATCGATGAACAAGGGGATGACAGTGACAGTGCTACAGTCTATGTATTATTAATGCATTATATAAAACCTGAATTTTGATCTGACCAAAATAACAATATTAACCCTCTTTGGAGGGATTATTTTGGTTTGTTTGGGGGCCACAGCTGGTAGTGCTCAGGCCTCCTCCTGGCTCTGTTCTCAGAGATTCCTTCTGGCCAAGCTTGGGAAAATATACGGGGTACTAGGAATCAAATGTCACTTGGACGCCTGCAAGGCAAATGCCTTACCCTCTGTACTATTGGCCATATTAATTCTATTTAAAAGACAAAAGAGGGGTTTTGATGATTGCTCCAAGGGCTAGTATGCATGCTTTGCAGGCAGGAGACTCAGATTCAATCCCCAACACCACATGTTCCCCACAAACATCATTAGGGAGTTACCCCAGAACACAGAGCTGGGAGTAGCCCCCAAGCACTGCCTGGTGTGGGTCCCCAAATAAAATGATCATAATAAGTAAAACAGAAAATCATGAGAAACATGGGTGAACATAGGAGGGATGAAAATCATGCCTAAAATGCTCATCTTGCATAGCTGAAAAATAAATAGTTCTTAATATAGAAAAGAATAGATATAAACAAAATCTAGAGTTAAAAAGGTGTCCCACAAATTTACTGAGTTGAAAGTAGTTGCTCAGGAAGAAATGTAAAAGGGCAAGAGAACGCTGGTGTTTTGAGAGAAAGAGGAGGGGATGAAAGAAGAAATGATTAGGGCTGAAGCGATAGCAAAGCAGGTAGGGCATTTGCCTTGGATGCGGCTGACCCGGGTTCGATTTCCAGCATCCCATATGGGCCCCCGAACACCGCCAGGAGTAACCCCTGTGCATCGCCGGGTGTGACCCAAAACGCAAAAAATTTAAGAGAGAGAGAGAGAGAGAGAGAGAGAGAGAGAGAGAGAGAGAGAGAGAGAGAGAGAGAGAATCCCCAGTACCTTTTATTTATTTTTTTTTATTTATGATCTTTTATTTTTTTTATTTATTTATTTTATAAATAAATAAAAAGATAAATATATATATTTATCTTTTATTTATTTTTTATATTTATCTTTTATTTTATATATTTTATTTTATATTTTATTTTATATTTATCTTTTATTTTATATATTTATCTTTTATTTATTTTATTTTTTTTTTGGGTCACAGCGAGCGATGCTCAGGGGTCACTCCTGGTTCTACACTCAGGAATTATCCCTGGCGGTGCTCAGTATACCATATGGGATGCTGGGAATCGAACCCGGGTCAGCCTCGTGCAAGGCAAACACCCTACCCGCCATGCTATTGCTCCAGCCCCAGAAATGATAATTCTCAACAAATCTTATGAAACAATTTGACTCCAGCTGGAGATGCAGCTCAGTGGTAGAGAACTTGACCTGGCGTTCTTAAGACCTTTGCTCAATCTTTGCCACCGAAAAAAAAAAAGAAAAAAAAAGCAAAACCATTTTATTCTTGGTGTTACTGGCATCTATAATTTTGTTAGGCATTAAAAAATATATTTAGGAAAACTCATAAATAATGAGAAAATAAACAGAAAAATTAATACCCTGCACCGTGTCTGACATAAAGACATAAAGACACTTAGAAATGATTTGGGAGGCAGATATGGTGTTTGCTTTGCATGCAGCAGAATGGGTTCAATCCCTGGCATCCCACATGGTCCCTCAAGCACTGACAGGATAATTCCTGAGCGCAGAAGTATGAGTCACTCCTGAGCATCACCAGGTGTGACCCCAAAAATAAACTGATAAATAAATAAAAGGCAAAACATTTTTTTGGAACTTAAATATTTTTATGGGTAAAAGAAAAAAAAACAAAGATCAATGTTAATGTTTCTTTTGAATTAAATATAAATAAATCTATGAAAGATCCATTCAAATAAATCTTTTTCTTAAGTGTAGGGATAATAATAAAATGTAAAAGAGAAAAAATAAATTCTCTTCACCATTGGCTTGATCTTAGCTGAAACATCATGGTAAAAAATGACAGATGAACAATAAAATTTGAATAAAATATGTGCTCTCCACGTACCCTTGGGAGAGGCGCGGGGAAACAGAAACTCATCCAAATGGTCTATGCCACCTCTTTAAAGATCATTTTCAGTTTCAAATAAAGGAGATTGGTGTGCCGGGAGGCCAGCAGTGGAAGATTTCTAGGAAAGACACAATAAACAAGAGGGTGATTGCTATGCAGATCAGAGGCGGCAGAATTCCCCTTAGATAAAGAAGAAAGAAATTTGTGTATCCCCCAGTTCCTGGTGACTGGAGAGAGTGAGACACCCCTTGCAAATGGAGATTTTTCTTTTTACATGTAAATATCTCTTGCAAAAGGGTACAATCCACCCTTCTCAAGCTCTCTCTGTTGTTTCCCTAAAATAACCAGGGTAAAATAATACTCAAGCCGGAGCCTCATTTAGGGGTGGCAATTTTACTCCCCTTCAAAATGATTTTTTTTTTTTAAGAAAAAGACACTGTTACAAGGAGTTTTAACTTTCAACTCCTAGTATTTATTTATGTGCAAATTTCTATCATCAAATCAGTCTCTAATAGTTCCTGGCATAAATCAGCTATTAAGCATAATATATATATGTATATATATTATGGGGTGGGCTCATTATATATATTATATATAATGAGCCCACCAATAAATGTGGTAAAAGAATTTCCTTTCATCAGTCAAAAATTTTAGAATAAAAATAAATACTTTCACTTCCCTACCAGGCCTCTTATTCCCTTGTCATTTTCTGGCACCCAAATTTCTTTCCATTTCTTTCTTATCTTCTAATGATGACACTTGCACAAAAAGCTCATTAAAAATTCTCTTAGTACACTCTGGGTCTCTTCACATGAAAAAAAAAAAACACAACTTTAAGAAGTGAGTAATAGTTTCTAATCCAAGATGCTAGTTTCTCCCATTGCCGAGAAAAGGCTGAGATTATCATCTTATAATAGGATTTAGAGAGAAAGAGAGAAAAGACAGATTTACGTGGGCTGGCTTGTATCAGACTGGAAGGTGCCTGACATTCACAAGGAAAGTGGACAGGGCAGGTGGGCCGGGAGACAAGAGCCAAGCTAGGTACAGCTTAAGACTCTCCCCACCCCGGGTCTTCTTGCATAGTTTCTTTACTAGGACTGGAATGCCATAAATTTCTAGAACACCAGACACGCCCAGGTTCCAACGCAAGTACAAAAACATATTCCACCGCCAAATCCAAATTATTTTTGTATCATCCACCAGTGGAGCGGAGTGTGTCCTTCGTTTCTCCCTCAGAGCAGATAAGCAAGAATCAACATTGTAGTCATCAACTGCATGGATTCATGGATTGACCAGAAATGCTGCAGGGGTCACAATGGATGGGTGACTAGAAGGAGGCCCTGCTTGGGGTCACATCCTCAGCTCAATCAGTGACTTATGCAAGAGTGTGAGTAACTGCTTACCTCAATTTCACTGCTAGGTGAGAACAACATGTCCTTCTCTCTTCCTAGCAGGCTGTGAAAAAAGGGAGAGAGAATAGATAACATCTGAAAAGAGGGAAATACTCGGAAAAGAATGATACCATAGAAACAAGATCTTATCAGCAATCTCCTGTGTAGCATACATTTTCTTCTTTCACAGGAGGAAAAAAAAAATTCTTCCACAACAGACACAAAACTTTGAAAAGCAAAGAATTGCAATCTGCTTGATGCATAAATCTGTTATCACTAGCTTGAGAGAATACCAATTTCAACCTTCAGTCATATGCATTTCTTTTGACTTCAACAAATGTCATCTATGCTCAAGTGACAGGGAAAGCTTGTCACTTTTAACCAACGCTCAGAATTTAAGTTTACAAATGATACAGAAAGTTTCCTGACGTTGGAGGAAATAAAAAAGTAACATTTTTCTGACACGTTTGAATTCCAATTCACTTACAATTTTCAGATCTGTTTATTTTGAGGCCACACCTGGCCATATTCCAGCATTACCTCTGCCTCTGCACTCAGGAATCATTCCTGGCATTGCTTGGGGGGCCATATGGGATGCCAGAGATCAAACCCGGTCAGTCACGTTCAAGGCAAGTGCCCTACCTGCTGTGCTATCACTCTGGCTCCAACACACATCAATATCTTTAAGAGATAAATGTTTTGTTTTATTTTGGGGCTGACACCCAAAGCTGCTCAACTGATACCGTCTCTGTGCTCCAGAATCACTCTCAGGAGTGCACGTGGGGGATTATGTAGTAACAGGGATCGAAGCTTGGTCTTTCACAAACGAAGTATAAACACAGTCCACAGAGCCATCTCCCTGGCGCACCCCCCCCCCCGCGAATTTTTTTTTCTTACTTGCATTTATCAAACCCCTGTTCTCTCTTGAACAGGTGTCTCTCTGGTTCCCCTTCTCTCACATGTCTCTAAGTTCTTTTCAATAAAAAAATGTTTTGCTTCAAAAAACATCTTAAAAATAAAAACATTTCTAGGAACTGGAATTCCTTGCATGAGGCCAACCCAGGTTCGATCTATTACCAACCTAGATGGTCTTTGACCTGCCTAGGAGTGGCGCCTGAGCATAGAGATAGGAGTAATCCCTGAGCACAACATCTGTGAAATGAAACTAAATAAACAAATGAAGAAAAATTTTAAAACATCTAAAAGACAGCAAAAATAAAGGCAATTGCATCAAATTTAGAAATTCCTGCACTGCAAAAGAAATGATGACCAGAAAAAAAAAAGCACACCTCACAGACTGGGACAAAATATTTGCTCACCACTCATCTGATAAAGGGTTCATATACAAAGCACTGATACAACCCAAAAAGAACAAAAAAACAACTAACCCTACCCCAAAATGGAGAGAAGGGATGAACCAAATATTCCTCTAGATGATGAATAGAGAGATGGAAAAATAATCATCAGCACCATCAGAGCATCGCTGATCATCAGGGAAATTCAAATCAAAAAAACAATGACAGATCACTTCACACCAGGGAGACTAGCACAAACCAATGAGAACAAAACAACCTGTGCTGGAGTGAATATCAGGAAAAAGGACCCCTCCTTCACTGCCGGTGGGAACCCTTTAGGAAAACAATATAAGTGCATGTCAAAAGAACTAAGAATTGAGATTCATATGACCTTGTGATTCTACTTCTTGGCATCTACCCCAACATTCCAAAGACTCAATTTAAAGAGAGACAGACAGACAGAGGCAGTCAGAGACAGAGACAGAGACACAGAGAGAGAGAAAGAGAGAGGGGAGAGAGAGAGAAAAAGAGAGAGAAAGAGAGAGAGAGAAGTGCCTGCCAGAGAGGCAGGCTGGGGGTGCTGGTGATGGGTGGGAAACTGGGAACACTGGTGCTGAGAAACGTACACTGGCGGAGGGATGGTGTTGGAACACTGTATGACTGAAACCTAATCACGAACAGCTTTGTAAGGGACTATTTCACAGTGATTCAATAATAAAATCTTTTAAATAAATAAAATAGACTCATGTAAAAAAAATTTAAAAAGACACCTGAGCTCCGTTGTTCAGAGGAGTTCACTCTTCACAATAACCACAATCTGGAAGACACCTAAGTGTACAGATGACTGGTTCAAGAAACTGTCATTGTTGGGGCTGGAGCAATAGCACAGTGGGTAGGGCATTTGCCTTGCATACGGCCCACCTACGTTCAATTCCCACCATCCCCAATGGTCCCCCCCCAACCACTAGCACTGCCAGGAGTGATTTCTGAGTGCAGAGCCAGAAGTAACCCCTGAGCATCACCGGGTGTGACCCAAAAAGCAAAAAAAAAAAAAAAAAGAAATGAAAGAAAAGAAACTGTCATTGTCATCACATTGTTCATCCATCAGTTTGCTGGAGCGAGCGGGCACCAATAACATCTCCATTGTGAGACTTGTTGTTCTTATTTTTGGCATATCAAATAGACCACAGGGAGCTTGCCAGGCTCTGCCATGCAGGCGAGATACTCTCAGTAGCTTGCTGGGCTCTCGGAGAATGACAGAAGAATCAAACCTGGGTTGGCCATGTGCAAGGCAAACACCCTACTGTGCTATCGCCCAGTCCATTCAAGAAACTATGGTACATATAAACAACGGAATGCTACTAAGCTATAAATGCAAAATCATGCAATTTGCCGCTACTTGAACAGAACTGGAGTGGTCTTGGCTGAGTCACGTCAGCCAGAGAACAAGAGATACAGACTGGTCTCGTATGTGCAGTATATGAAGCATAGTAAAGAAGTAGCAAATGACCCAAAGCAACAGAATCTATGGACTGGTCTACAGAACTGCGCTCATCCTGGTGGGGAGAGGTTTTGGGGGTGACCCTGAAACAGTGATTTAGGAAAGGGAGAGTCTGGTGGTCGGTGAGGGTAGGAAATCATGGTCACTAAAATGAAATAATGAAGCACAGAAGCCAGTGAGAAGGTCCAGCAGGTAAAATGCTTTTCCTGCATGACCTAGACTTAATCCCCAGCACCCTATATGTTCTGCCAAGCTATACCAGGCCTGATCCCTGAGCGGAGAGTGAGGGCTAGACCCAGAGCACCACCTTGTATGACCCCCACCCCAACCTCCAAACAAAGAAAAAATGTAAAAGGACAAATATAACCACATGGCCCTGATTTCTTAACATAAAAGACCCTGCTTGGTAACAGATTTGTACACAATAAATTAACATTTAAACTGCCAAAGTAGATCAAGCTAGAGTCTAAATCTATTGATCTCAATTCCAAAATTCCAGGAGAAATTTCTTGTCTATGTTGTCGATAGCCAAATATGTATTAGGTCAGAATAATAAATATGTTTCTTGTTAAGTGTCAACCCTTCCTAACTGTGAGAAGTTTTTAGAGCACTATATTGAAAAGTTTGAGGCTACATCTGGGATCCACCAACTGTGCCCCAGTCACAGGGATGGGCAGGGGCGACAACCACAGTCTGTGCCACCTCTAACACTTTCACCATGAGTTGCACTGTTAACTTAGATTATGTTAATATTGGTTAGTAAGGCTCCAAAGAGATAGTACAGTGGGTATGGTGCTTGCCTTGAACTTGGCTGACCTGGAGTTGATCCCCAGCAACCCATATGGTCCTTGGAGCCTGCCAAGAGTGATCCCTGAGCACAAAGCCAGTAGTAAGCCCAGAGCACCTCTGGGTATGGCCCAAAAGCAAAACACAATTGTTATTGAATGCTAAGTCAGGCCCCATGCTTTTGACATCTTCCCAACAGAATCATCTCACTACTTTCACAACAGACTCAGATGAATCTAATAAATACAGTTCACAGATATAAACAAATGGAGCAAGCTTGTTAGGCAATTTTTCCAAGCCTAACAGTTAATAAGTTGGGGGGGTTATTACAACTGCGGGGCTAATAAATCAGAAGTTGGGACTAATGAAAATTCTATTGACAGCCCATCATGGTTTACTTGACTCAAGAGTTCAGGAACATGTCACAGAAAAGAGCACAGTAGAGCTTATTCAAAGGTACTTTTCTGTGGTGAGAAGACTTTAAAATGTGCCTTCAAGCACCAGTCCCAATATGTAAGGGTGTGGAGGTAGAGAAGGTGGGTTGGACCACAGCCTATGGTGTTTAGGGGCTATTCCTGGCTCTGTGCTTAGGGATCATTCCTGGCAGTGCTCAGGACACCACATGTGTTTCCTGCGATCAAACTTGGTTGGTCATGCACAGGGCAAAGAACTTTAACCCCTTACTAGTTCCCAGGCCCCTACTTTGAATCTTTGAAGAAATTTTCATACTGCTTTCCTTAAAGACTGCACAACTTTACATTCCTATCAACGGTATAAAAGGGGTATTCTCTCTACATCCTCCCCAATACTTGTCGCTTCTTACCTTGGGAAAATAGCCAGGTGTGAAATGATATCTCACATGGGATGCCAGAGATTGATCCCCAGTTGGCTGTGTACAAGGCCAACACCCTCCCCATTGTACT
Source organism: Sorex araneus (assembly GCF_027595985.1). NCBI lineage: Eukaryota > Metazoa > Chordata > Mammalia > Eulipotyphla > Soricidae > Sorex > Sorex araneus. Next base: position 268,204,052 of record NC_073302.1, on the reverse strand, counting down.
ATCACTCCAGCCCTTGTGGCTTCAATTGTATGTTCCTAATAAGGGACAATGAACATCTTTTCATGTATCTTATCTACAGGTCAGTCATCTTTTTGCGTACCTATTGTCACTTTGGAATTTACATAGAGGAAGATGTCCCTTTAATAGATGATCCTTTACAAATGCTCTGGGTTGGTCCCGATCTAATTTATTTATTACAGTCATAATCTGTTAGGTATTAGTGGTGATATTTGATAGGAACTTAAGCCCCTTGCCGTACACAAGGAGCTAATGCTTAAGGGAACTGGGAATAAAACACAGGGAAAGTCTAGGCACGGGAAATTTCAATGCTAAAAACCAGTGTTGCTGATGGACTTAGAATTGGAGGTTTCCATTAAGAAAAACAGCAGCATGACCAGAATGCCCAAAAGGAGAGAGAGAGAGAGAGAGAGAGAGACAGAGACAGAGACAGAGAGAGGGAGAGAGAGAAAGGAGAGGGAGAGGAGAGAGAGAGAGAGAGGGAGAAGGAGAGGGAGAGAGAGAGAGAAGGAGAGAGAGAGAGAGAGAGAGGTGCCTGAGATACAGGTAGGCTGGTTGGAGGAGGGAAACTGGTGACATTGGTGGTGGGAAATGAATACTGCCGGAGGGATGGATGATGGACCATTGTATGACTGGAACCTGATCATGAACAGCTTAGTAATTGTGTATCTCACAATGATTCAATTAAAAAAATTTTAATAGTCCTTCTATGTCTGTCACTCTCTTTCTGACTCATTTCACTTAGCATGATACTCTCCATGTCTATCCATTTGTAAGCAAATTTCATGACTTAAGCCCCTGCATAGTATTCCATTGTGTAGATGTACTAAGGTTTCTTTAACCAGTCATCTGTTCTAGGGCACTCAGATTGTTTCCAGATTTTGGCTATTATGAACAGTGCTGCAATAAATATATAGGTACAAATGTTATTTCTACTGTGCTTTTTTGCATCCTCGGGATATATTCCCAGAAGTGGTATAGTGGGGCCATATGGAAGCTCAATTACTAGATTTTGAAGAACTGTCCGTATTATTTTCCAGAAAGGCTGGACCAGTTGGCACTCATTTGTCGAGTATAGAAGAACATCACATGAGGCTGACACCCAAGGACAGTAGATACAAGGGCCAGGGGGATTGCCCCATAGCTGGAAGACTGCTTCATGAGCAGAGGGGAGAAGGCAGATGGAATAGAGAAGGGATCACTAAGAAAATAATGGCCGGAGGAATCAGTTGGGATGGGAGATGTGTGCCGAAAGTAGATAACAGACCAAAGATGATGACCTGTCAGTGTCTGTGTTATAAGCCATAATGCCCAAAAGTAGAGAGAGGGTATGGGGAATATTGTCTGCCATGGAGGCATGGAGAGGGTGGGAAAGAGGGGGTATACCGGGGATATTGGTGGTGGGGAATGTGCACTGGTGGAGAGATGGGTGTTTAATCATTGTGTGATTGTAACTCCAACATGAAAGCTTGTAACTATCTTATAGTGATTCAATAATTTTTTTTTAATTTTAACAAAAATATTTTTAAAATCACACCTAACATAACAGGTGATTCCATTTCCATCCTGCCTACTTTACACTTCTGTTCCTAATCACTCCATCACATGTGTGATGATGAGTCTCCATAACTTAAAATATTATCTGCTCCGATTCGTTCCTCAATCTACAAACAGAGATCACACTAATGCACGCATTTACTCATGTTACACTCCTGGGCATTTGAGGCCATCAAAACTGTCCCTGTGCCATTAAGGGACAAATTGGATTTCCCCTGGATGGGCACAAAGACCTTCCACCATCTGGCGCCAACCTTTGCTCCCTGTCACCTACCTCACTTCCCTAGCACACGTGCTCCTGCTCTGTGCACTGTCTTCTCTCGACTGCTCTGTTAGGACGTAGTCTCTTTACTCAGCTTTTCCCTCTTGTTCTCGAAGGAAATCTTTGTTGCTGTCTTCAGCAAATGGAAAGGAAATGGAAGCCTTGCAGTGCAAAGGGCTATGCCAAAGATGCGGGCTTCCTTGTTTTTACAGGAGCCTTGGCTTAGAATACTCTCTCCCTCTGAGTCTCACTAATCATTGTTCACCCTTCGAGGTGTGTGATTTTATTATTTATTTATTTATTTACTTACTTACTTACTTACTTACTTATTTATTTTTGCTTTTTGAGTCACACCCGGCGATGCTCAGGGGTTACTCCTGGCTCATGCACTCAGAAATTACTCATGGTGGTTCTCAGGAGACCATATGGGATGCTGAGAATCAAACCCAGGTTGGCCACATGCAAGGCAAAAGCCCTACCCGCTGTGCTATTGCTTGACCCCCAAGGTGCATTGATTGTATTTGTTTATTTATTTATTTATTTATTTATTTATTTATTTATTTATTGCTTTTTGGGTCACACCCAGCGATGCTCAGGGGTTGCTCCTGGCTCTGCACTCAGGAATCACTCCTGGCTGTGCTCAGGGGAACCATATGGGATTCTGGAAATCGAAACCAGGTCAGCCGAGTGCAAGGCAAATGCCCTACCCACTGTGCTATCACTCCAGCCCTGGTGTGTTGATTTAAAAAAAAATAAGTCAATGACTCTTTTTTCTTTTGACTATGGTGCCATCTTGCAAAGATCTTTCTTTACCTAAGTTTTTCTGTTACCTTTGGTAAAGACAGACAGATAGATAGATAGATAGATAGATAGATAGATAGATAGATAGATAGATGATAGATAGATATAGATATACATAGAACTATATATCTTCTACACATTTAGTCACCTGTTTACTAATTTCCCAATTCATATACTGATAGCTGAAGGGACACTTCAACACAACTTCTGCCAGTCTACTATCTATATTCTGAGATAATCAGATGGTAGACATCAAAAAAGTTCAAGACATAAAATTATTTGTATCTCCAATGCACAGGTCATCTACCTACCAATTAACAATATTCTTGCTTGTGTTTTTTGTTGTTGTTTTCCTGACTGTATACTTACCTAAAATACCCCCATGTAGTTTTCTTAAAACCCCCAGTACCACCAAATATCTCAATATTATTCCCAAATCTTTGGAGCCCAAAACAGTCAAATGGCAGACATAGACAGATATTACACAATTTCCCTTCAAAAAATGACCTGACAGGGACTAAGTAGGGGGAACTGTTTACACATTCTGCCGTAAACATCTCCAGTGGAGTGTGCCTTGGGTTAAAGTCAGGTTTTTCCCAGGAATTGTAGACTGAGAACAGTTGGAATAGAAAGCAGTAGACATTTGGGCTTAACTTGCAACAATTCTACTGGGTATTCTTCATTCCAGAGATTTCTTCTGGGTTGGCCAAGACTTAGATGAGTCTATGTTACAGTATGGCATCTTCTTCTGCTGATTCCTGCTTTCCTTACTGTCTCAAGCATAAATTACTAGTAAATTAGGAATTCACTAGTGTTTGAATTTACACTAAACTTCTCCTAGGCCTTTCTTTCCATAAACTCCAAGTTGCCGCACCACCCTATCAAAAGGCATTATGCCTGATGAGCGAGGATAGAGTTTCTAGGCTCCAGGAAAAGCATTCATCTAGTGGAAGAAACATTAGGCTCTCTTTAACACACACACACACACACACACACACACACACACACACACACACACACACACACACACACACACACACACACACATACACACATACACACACACACATACACACACACACATACACACACACAGTTTATCCTGCTAAAAGTGAGTGTCTCCCTTTAGATTAGAGATCATCATTCAGTCTTCTGTCATCAGTTAATCCTCAGTATAATGCATTTTTATCACTTCCTACTCAAATTATATGAACAAAAGCTTTGCAACAATTTACCAAAGTATTGTCACCTAGCAACAGCATAATAACATTATGAAAATATGGTCTCGTGATCCACAAGTGCTGGGCCAGACAATGAGGAGAGTAATCTACCTTTCCCTTCATAAGATTTTTAAGAGTTGATAAGTATACACATTGTGCAAATCTAGAGAAATTAAAAACTGAGTCAGTGAATGGTCAAGGCAAAAAAAAAAAAAACAGGACTTTTGATGATCCTACACTGTCCTTATGAGTTTAGAACCCCTAAAACCTTAATGCTAGCCAACATTTCAGGAATCTTCCTAAATGAGATTACATCTCACTTTCTTATTTTAGTCCACGACATATCACTAGGACATAATGCTTATATTTCATTCTTCTTGTTCCCATTACTAAGAGCTATAAACTCCTAGCAGGTTTGGAGGGGCTTATGAAGCACCCAGAATCGAACCCAGGTTGGGCACACAAAAGTCAAGCACCCTGGCCACTGTACTATCTCTCTGGCCCTTGAAAATTCATTGTTTTAAGTCATTGAGTTTGTGGGGGACAGAGAGCCAGGGAACTTACTAAAGTGAGTTTCATCCTTGGCACTGCATGGATCCCTGGTCATGCCAGATCTGGTCCCCAAAACAATAAAAACAAACCATTCAGGTATGTCTTATGAATTCATCTGCAGGATGAGTGCAAAATCAAACTGCACAGGATCATTATCTCTCTAGGGGAGATGTCTTCTATGCTTGTTAGCTTATGGTGATTGCCTAAAGTCTATGGTTCCTTGGCTTACAGTTGTATCTCTCCAATTTCTCCCTTCATGGTCACAGAGACATCATCCCTGTGTTGATGTGCTTGTGTGTTGTGGTGTGTGTTGATGTGCTTGTGTGTTGTGGTGTGTGATTGTGTCTTCACCTATGATATTCTAGTCAGTGTTCATGTGTGTCTTCCTCTTTTCTTATAATGATTCCAAATCATATAAGTTTAGAACTTACGGGGCTGGAGCAATAGTACAGTGGGTAGGGCATTTGCCTTGTATGCGGCTGACCCGGGTTCAATTCCCAGCATCCCATATGGTCCCCTGAGCACCACCAGGAGCAATTCCTGAGTGCAAAGCCAGGAGTAACCCCTATGCATTGCAGGGTGTGACCCAAAAAGCAAAAATCAAAATAAAAATTAAAAAATTTAGAATTTATCATATCCCAGTATGACTTTATCTTAACTCAATTGCACACAAGAATGCACACACACACACACACACACACACACGTGTATGATTTGGTCTCTGTCTGAAAGACTGGTTTAATTTCTCTAATGGAAGGGTTGGTCTAGAAAAAGTCAATTTAACTATGGTTTGTCAATATTACTGATGAGATACTTCAAAATGATATAATAACCTGGTTTAAAAATCATACCCAAAATTAATTGCTCTATTTTTATGTTAAAAAAAATCACATCCATAACATTTTGTTGAAATACACTGTGTACAGAATCGCAATCTATTACATCTACCTGTTTGACATTAAAATAACTAAGCCAAAGAATGAAGTTGGGAAATATATTTAAAAGGTTCTCTCAGGGCTGGAGTGATAGCACAGCAGGTAGGGTATTTGCCTTGCACGCGGCTGACCCAGGTTCGATTCCCAGCATCCCATATGGTCCCCTGAGCACTGCTAGGGGTAATTCCTGAGTTCAGAGCCAGGAGTAACCCCTGTGCATCGCCGGGTGTGACCCAAAAACAAAAACAAAACAAAAAAAAAAGGTTCTCTCCTCTCTCTCTCTCTCTCTCTCTCTCTCTCTCTCTCTCTTTCTCACACTCTCTTTTCCTCTCTCCCACTCCCTAATCTATCTCTATCTCTCCAAAATATGTAAGTGTTAAAGACTTCTAAGCTTTCATATACCTTCCATATGTAAAGATGAAGTTTGATTCATCACTCTGGCTGGTATTTGGCTTGTTTTTCTGGTAGTTTGATGGATTTTCTCTGATCTTCCTGGTTGGCCTGTTCTGGGGTGTTGTCTCAGGCCATAGAATAGAGAGTTGACAGGCCTGTATGTGACCTCCTCTCTTACATACTCTTAACAATTGACTTATTCCAGCTTAGATTAAGTTGTGTTCTCCTTAAGGTTACATGCGAAACTAATTCTCACTTTAAAGCACTTTCGGTGTATACCACAGTGACATTTCCTTCAAAGCACATCAGTGTGAACATATTCTCAGGAGTTGTTTTTGAAGCATTCCCTCACGGTAAGTCAGGCCACGGGTTTCTGCATAGTTGTCTGAAGTTCAATCAAGCCATGACATGTTTTGCTGTAGTTTTATAGAAGAATCTATCCTGAGAGCATGAGTCGCCTATAAAATATGGTGACACCTAACATTTATTTGATTCTGGGTACAAATATTATTATTCTCCTTGAATTATATTAACTAGAACCTTGAATCCATGTATCTAATAAAAAAATAATGGATATTTATAAGACCCAGGGAAATCTGTGAATATAAAATGTGTTATATCAGTATTTATGACATTATGATCAAGAAATTATATCATTTGGGTTAAAAAGATAATACAGTGGGTATGGTTTTTGCCTTGCACATGGCCAACCTGGTGTCAATACCTGGCATCCCAAGTAGTCCCCTGAGTTCTGTGAGGAGTAATTCTTTAGTGCAGAGCCAGGAGTAGCCCCTGAGCATCGCTGGGTGTGACCCAAAAACAAACAAGCAAAAAAGAAATGCCATAGCTTAACAACAGTGCTTATTATCACTCTCTGGATTGATATTTCCTTCAAAATCTGTGGCAACTTGAGATAGAAGTGATAAATGGGAATCATACATGAGCTAATATTCTAGGGAAAAACTCTTAGAGATACTATCAATTATCACTGCTACTGCTTTCATTGCCTAGGATTTCATCTCATTGTCTTATCTCTGAAACAGACTACTTGGGCGTTAACCCTGGCTCTGTCGCCACTACCCAAACGGAGAGTGTGCAGTCTTCTGAATATTTCTGTGTCTCAGTTTTTCATCTGTAAATTAGGGTAACAATAGTTATCCTATTGTCAACCAGATGACAATCTCGGAGATCTGAAACTGCAGAGATAGTACAGTGGACAAGACATTTGTCTTGCATGTGACCAACCCTGGTTTGATCTCAGCACAGCAGGTGATACCCACAGTACCACTAGGAGTGACGCCTGAGCACAGAGCCAGGAGTAACCCCTGAGTGCTGCTGGATGAGACCCCTCTCCCATAAAATGAGTTAATAAATGTAATAGGACTTTTTAAAAAGTAGCAAACACTCTTTGTGTGTTAGCCATCACCAATGAAGGCAGAGGTTTTTGTTGTTTCACACTGCTCTATAGCCAGCACAAATATTGCCCTATGAGTAGTAGGAACTGGAAGAGGTAAGGTAAGGCTTTTGTATTATATGTGGTTAACCTTGGTTTAATCCATGGCACCACATGTGCTCACCTGAATTCAACCAGGAGTGATCCCTGAGCACAGCTGGGTGAGTCCCCAAAGCCAAAAAAAGAAAAAAAGAACAAAATCATAATTTGTACTTGATTAACTTATTTTTTGAAACTTAATGGATGCTGACCTTCATTAAATATGCAACTAATATTTAATACTAAATAATAATATTTAAATAGCATAAGCATAGACAATTTTCAACTTTATCATTGGAAGGACCTGGTTTTCACAATAAATGCCAACTCTAGGATCTCAGATCATAAATGAACACATTGTTAATCAAGAAGTAGATGTATGAATAAGACTTTATCAGGAATTTCCACATTATTTTTTCTGTTGTACCTATTTAAGTCTGAATAACTGCCTTGCTCCAGAGGTGATTTCAAATATCTGCATAAATAAATACCATCCAACTTGTATTTTACTTTCAGTTCCATTATATTAACTCAACTAATATGAAGACAGTCTACCTTTTTTTTTTTTTTTGCTTTTTGGGTCACACCGGGCGATGCACAGGGGTTACTCCTGGCTCTGCACTCAGGAATTACCCCTGGCGGTGCTCAGGGGACCATATGGGATGCTGGGAATCGAACCCGGGTCGGCCGCATGCAAGGCAAATGCCCTACCCGCTGTGCTATTGCTCCAGCCCCCAAGACATTCTACTTCTTCAGAGTAAGATCTGAAATCTGCATACCTTTCAATTTTGCTTTTTAGAGTGCTAAGATGTGTGAAGATTTCAGAGTAGGACCCTTAATATTTAAGAACAGAATAAGCAAAATATCTAGTGTCATTTGATGGCAGAACACAAACTAGATATGATATCAATAGCCTTCTGTTTATGAGTGGTAAATTAAACTTTATAGAGTGAGCCTATGGAATGAACCTCCTAAGTGGAAAAGACTGTTACAGAACTTTGTTTTTTATTACATATTCATCAATACAATTTTTTCATAGTCTTTAATTTTCAAAGAACGCTCATGTGACTGATCAGTATCCCAATCATACAAGAACAGATACAATATAATGTTGAAACTTCTTTGCCTCAAATGACAAGATTTGTGTGTGTGTGTGTGTGTGTGTGTGTGTGTGCGTGAGCGCGTGCACACGCAAAAACTAAATGGAGTGGTCAGGGTGTGGCTGAGGCCAGCTACCAAGAGTTTCCTGCCCGCATGGGAGAGCCTGGCAAGCTCCCCATGATGTATTCATATGCCAAAACCAGTAACAATGATGGGTCTTATTCCCCTGACCCTGAAAGAGCCTCCAAAGCAGCACCATTGGGAAGGACCAGCAAAGAGTCTTCTAAAATCTCAGGGCTAGGACGAATGGAGACGTTACTGAGACTGCTCAAGAAATTCAACGATCAACAGGAGGATGATGATGATGATGATGATGATGATGATGATGATGATGATGATGATGATGATGATGATGATTCAAGATGTGAATCATGGGACCAGAGGGATAGTACAATGAGGACAGTGCTTGCCCTGTACAAGGTTCCATCCCTGGCACCTTATATGGTCTCCTGAACCTGCTAGGAGTGATCCCTGAGTGCTAAATAATCCCTGGGTGTGGTTCCAAAATAAAACAAACAAACCCCAAAAGGGGGGTGGGGTATGAATCACAGCATTCACAGAACACACTGAATAACTGATTGATGTGAAAGATTGTTTCTTCAATAGTGCATGAATTTTGGAAGAAGGATTCCAATTCCAACTTCCAATTTCAAAACCTGATTGGATTCTTTCTATGCTAAACCCTTGATTTTTTTAAATTTAATTTTATTTTTACAAAGTAGCTCACAATATTTGATTATATTTAATATTTGAATACCAATCCCACCACCATAACACCTTCCTACCACCATATTTGGGATGTCTCCATCCTGAACCCCAACCCTGCCCCAAAGCAGAACTGAAATAATTCATTTTGTATTGTTTGTTATGAATAAACCCCTGAAAGAAAAAACCAGAGCTTTTGAGTATGGAGCAATAAGATATAAAAAAAATTATTTCTAGAATATTGTGCTTGATTTCTGAGACTGAACATAAACTCTCTTTAAATCTGGACCTTATAATGTAGGATTTTTTTTTTTTGCTTTTTAGGTCACACTCAGCGATGCACAGGGGTCACTCCTGACTTTGCACTCAGGAATCACCCCTGGCGGTGCTCAGGGGAGTATATAGGATGCTGAGAATTGAACCCAGGTCGGCTGCATGCAAGGCAAATGCCCTACCTGCTGTGCTATCACTCCAGACCCTAACATAGGATTTTTTAAATGATTCTTCTTCATATTGTTTTTCAAGAGCAAGAAGATTTTAATGACTAAAACAGGTTAGAACAAAGAATACTTCCCAAATGTGGGTTCAGGTTTTCTTTTGTTTTCACTCTGCTTCAAAATATAAATACATGTCAGTCTTCTTTTGGCTATATCTTGGATAATATTAGTTAAGTAAGAACTTGGGGGTCAGAGTGATCGTACAGAGGATAGGGCATTTGCCTTGCACATGGCCCACCCAGGACTTGATTCTTAGCATCCCATATTGTCCCCTGAGCACCTCTAGGAATAATTCCTGAGCGCAGAGCCAGGAGTAACCCCTGAGCATTGCAGGGTGTGATCTAAAAATCAAAAAAAAAAAAAAAAAAAGAATCTTCTACAGTTTGGTGAGCATCTTAATTCTGTATTCCAGACTGCAGGAGGGAGGTGTAGGATAGAGAAGCAAGTCAAGTGTCCCCTCACAGAGGAGAAGACTGAGGGAGAAACAGAGGAAGTGGGAATATAATGGAGGCTTGCGAGTTTATACCATGTGTCATTATACCAGAAGAAAAATAAAAAATCCACTTCTATTTCACATTAGTGCTAAATTTCCATTTTGACGGGGATAACTCAGACAGACTAAAATAGACATTGACCCATCAATATTATTTTTTACATTACTCAAGTGAGATAGACATGACCTCATTCTTTGCATTATTATTTAGATCCTAACTTCTGAAACTGTGGGTTCAGCAAAAGGATATAGGGTGACAAAAAAATTAGTAGCAGTAAATTATTTCTGAATATGCAACAACAACAAAATCGACTGTATAACTGTATAACGAATCCGAGGTGTTTTTGGAAGGGCTCATCCACATGAAATGGGGTTTGAAGTAAAAAAGGAGTCTTTGAGCTGGAGAGATAGTACAGGGGTACGGTACGTGCCTTGAATGTGGCTGATCCTGGTTGGATACTTGGCATGACCACTGAGCATAGAGCCAGGAGCAGTCTCTGAGTACCACTGGGTATTGTCCAAAACAAAAGAAGTAAATACAACAAGGTAAACAATATAAAGAAATTTGTTCGATCTTAAATTATTTTTTGGTCATTTTGTACCTTTTATATTGGTAATACTTTCTGACTTCCCACATTCAGTTATACAAACATGGGGTGCTGACCCACTGCTTAAAATCAAGGGTTTCACGCACCCCTGGCTGGTGCCAGATAATCTCATCGGCAGCCACAATCCAGAGACTCACTGTCTTTCTCTCTCCGGAGAGAACATAAAACGACTCACCACAGCTATGCCACCAGACCCTGCACCAGGTTATTTCATTCAGGGCACCCCAGAGGGGGCAAGTGAGACCCTTCCCTGCCCCAAGGAACCCAGCCCCGGCAGGCGAAAACTCCAGAACTCAACAGCCACCAAGCTCACGGCCGACTCCACATGCTCGGACAAAGCCTCACCCACAAGTGAACTTTCTCCCGGACCTCGCAGCAGCGAATATTCATACCTCACACCGTTAATATCCCAGAGTAGTGCACCATATTTCATGGGGCTTAAAGTAGAAGGCAGGGGCTGGAGCGATAGCACAGCGGGTAGAGTGTTTGCCTTGCATGCAGCCGACCCGGGTTCGAATCCCAGCATCCCATATGGTCCCCTGAGCACCGCCAGGGGTGATTCCTGAGTGCCTGAGCCAGGAGTGACCCCTGTGCATCGCCAGGTGTGACCCCCCCCCCAAAAAAAAAATAAAGTTTAAAAAAAAAAAAGTAGAAGGCAATCAATCTTAGACGGAAATATATACTTTACAGATATATATATATCTGTAGCACTGTCGTCCCATTGTCTTCGATTTGCTCGAGCAAGTACCAGTAATGTCTCCATTGTGAGACTTGTTGTTACTGTTTTTGGAATATTGAATCTGCCAGTAGCTTGCCAGGCTCTGCCGTGCAGCCAGGGATACTCTCAGTAGTTTATCGGGCTCTCTGAGAGGGATAGAGGAATTGAACCTGGGTCGACCACATGCAAGGCAAATGCAAGGCAAATGCCCTACCCTCTGTGCTATCGCTCCTGCGATATAAGCACATATATAAGCACACAAGTTTCAATCTTCAACAACATGTTAGTAATATCTTATAGAAGGGCTTAATGGCCCCTGGGTGAAATACAACCATCTTCACATACTTTCCTCTAAGGAAACTTTTTTTGGATCATTTTCTCTCTGGAAGTGACATGTGATGTCACGGTCTCTTCCCTTCAGTTATTTTTCAGCCAGAACCTTCAACACCTTGGGGCTCGAGTGATAGCACAGCGGATAGGGCGTTTGCCTTGCACACGGCCGACCCGGGTTCGATTTCCAGCATCCCATATGGTCCCCTGAGCACCGCCAGGAGTAATTCCTGACTGCATGAACCAGAAATAACCCCTGTGCATCGCCAGGTGTGACCCAAAAAGCAAAAAATAAAAAACCAGAACCTTCACCACCCAAACCTTCTAAGATGTTTAAATAAATGTCCTTTTCAATAGGAAAACAGTGATCATTTTGTAAAACAGAAGACTAACGTTTCAGAGCTTGTGCTTTAGAAAGGAACACGGCTGGGGCTAGAGCGATAGCACATCGGGTAGAGCGTTTGCCTTGCACGCAGTCGACCTGGGTTCAATTCTCAGCATCCCATATGGTCCCCTGAGCACTGTCAGGAGTAATTCCTAAGTGCAGAGCCAGGAGTAACCCCTGTGCATCGCTGGTTATGACCCCAAAACAAAACAAAAACAAACAAAAAAAAAGGAACATGGCAGCTGGATAGAGAGTCTACGTTGTAAAGGGAAGAATAAGGGCCCAAAGCTGATTTCATGTCTCAACCTTAGGGGACCTGGTTTATGATGTTGCCCTAAACTGAGAGGAAGGACACACAGGGAGGGGAAACTAGGAGCAAGAGAGCAGAGTTCCACTCTGTGGGAACTGCCTCCATTTGAGACCCCTGACAGTATTCTTACACACATATCCAGGCGCCTGTTGGAAATTTGAGTCTGAAGTTCACAGTGAGTCTGCGTATCCAGTCTTTGGAACCACCCAAATGTAAATTTAATATGAACTTAACCTCTGGCAAAGTGCAGGAAGCAAAGTGACAAAAGACAGATTTGGGGGGAAGAGGGAGGACCCCCTCCTGGATACTAAGAACAAGCCAGAGAAGGAAGAAGGGAACAAAATTTGCCAAAGAATCCACTTTCAAAGGCAGTTTCAAGGAGATAGTCAAGTGTGTAGAAAACTGCAGACACCAGGAGCAAGTGCTTATCAGCCAGCCGTTTGGCAGTTAGAGCTAATCGTTGACATGGAGAAAGCAATTTCAGGCGATGGTGACGTCAGAGGCAGGATTAAACTGCATTAAGAGGTAAAAGGGAAGTAAGAGAGTAAAAACAATCCAACGGGTATTTCTAAAGCCTTGTCTGAACTATTTTTTCCCTATAAGATTTATTTCAGAAAGTTTGCCTTACTCCATAGAAAACAGCCATCACTAGCAGATATTTAAAATAAGTTTATCTACCTAATGTGTGGGAAAATCAACAATTCTGACCTTCAATCCCACTACTAACCAATTTTAAATGGCATAGTATCGTTTACACTGTGTGAATATTGTCTTAATGGGTACATAATAAAACACAAGCAAATCTATAAGTGGACTTTTTTTTTCTTTTACGTGAATTTGCGGACAGATTCCTGAACACAAAGACTAGAGAGATAACACAGAAGTAAGGTGCTTGCCTTGCACACAGCTGACCCAGGTTTGATTACTGGCACCCACTATTGGTCCACTGAAACCACCAAGAGTAATTCCTGAGCACAGAGTCAAGTGTAAGGTCTGAGTACCACCAGGTCTAGGAAGGAAGGAAGGAAGGAAGAAAGGAAGGAAGGAAGGAAGGAAGGAAGGAAGGAAGGAAGGAAGGAAGGAAGGAAGGAAGGAAGGAAGGAAGGAAGGAAGGAAGGAAGGAAGGAAGGAAGGGAGGAAGGGAGGGAGGGAGGGAGGGAGGGAAGGAGGGAGGGGAGAAAGGGAGGGGGAGGGAGGAAGGAGGAAGGAAGGGAGGGGGGAGGGAGGGGAGGGAGGGGGAGGGAAGAAGGAGGAAGGAAGGAAGGGAGGGGGGAGGGAGGGGGAAGGAAGGAAGGAAGGAAGGAAGGAAGGAAGGAAGGAAGGAAGGAAGGAAGGAAGGAAGGAAGGAAGGAAGGAAGGAAGGAAGGAAGGAAGGAAGGAAGGAAGAGACAGATAAGTAAACTCTGGCACATACAGACAGTGGAATATTATTCATCAAACACACACACACACACACACACACACACACACACACACACACACACACACACACACACACACACACACTTCCTGAGCATAGATATCTGATTTTGAAATGGGAAGGAGGGGGTGTCTCAGGTATTGCAGGCATGATGCCCTGAGTCAGACCCCACCTGCTGCCCACATATGCTGACAGTAAGTCTGGTGCCTCTGGGAGGCCCAGCATCACACCAGAGAGCACCAGCTCTGGTGCACTGTCAGGTGTGTACAAACGCCATCTCTAAAGCATGTGAGCCTTTGCGAGCACCACAGGCACGAGTACCCCGCTCAGCAGTGCAGTCCCCAGGGAGCATGTGTGTGAGCAACACAGCAAACACGCCAACCACGGTGTATAGAAGCCCCACAGCTGAATGAAGGCACCTCCCAGCTAGCACTACGAGCACGCACATGAGGAGTAGTAGCACTGTAGTAGCACTGTCATCCCATTGTTCATCAATTTGCTGAATGGGCACCAGTAACATCTCCATTCTGAGACTTGCTGTTACAGTTTTTGGCATATTGAATACGCCACGGGTAGCTTGCCAGGCTCTGCAGTGCAGGTGAGATACTCTCGGTAGCTTGCAGAGCTTTCTGAGAGGGACGGAGGAATCAACCTGGGTTGGCCGAGTGCAAGGCAAACGCCCTACCCACTGTGCTATCGCTCCAGTCCAAGCACATGAGTACCCGCACAAAAAAAGCAAGAGCATTACCCTGCCATGCAGTCAACCACAGAAACAAAGGGAAGGAGAGGGGGACAACAAAGGAAGGAGGGGCGGATGGATAAATAAACCCCAGCTCATCCGGGCAGTGAAATATTATTCAGAGTTAAAAGAGATCTACTAACAAGTCATGGAAATATGTGAGCAGACCTTAAATGTGTAGTCCCAAGTGGAAGAGTCCACCTGAAAAGGCTGTGAACCCGAGGGTACTCTGGAAAAGGCAGAGCTGGGAGACAGGGAGAAGATCAGGCGGTGAGATAAGAGGTAGGAAGAGGGATGGAGCGATAGCACAGCAGGTAGGGCATTGCCTTGCACACGACCGACCCAGGTTCAATTCCCAGCATCCCATATGGTCCCCCAAGCACTTCCAGGAGTAATTTCTGAGTGCAGAGCCAGAGGTAACCCCTGTGCATCGCCAGGTGTGATCCCCAAAAGAAGCAAAAATAATAATAATAATAATTAATAAGTAAATAAAAGAGGTAGGATGAATAGGCAGATCCCAGAGGATTTTTTATTTTGAGCAGTAAAAATACTCTGTACAATAACAGCAATAGTGTTGTTATATATTTGTACAAATCTATAAAATGTGTGACACTGAGGGGCTGGAGTGATAGCACAGTGGGTAGGGCGTTTGCCTTGCACGCAGCCAACCTGGGTTCGATTCCCAGCATCCCATATGGTCCCCTGAGCATGGCCAGGAGTGATTTCTGAGTGCATGAGCCAGGAGTAACCCCTGTGCATCACCAGGTGTGACCCAAAAAGAAAAAAAAAAATTAAAAATATGTGACACTGAAAGGGAATCTTAAAGAAAAAGATGAAACTTGAACAATAGTCATGTATCAGCTTAGGTTCATAGACCATAACAAATGTATGTACCATCTTGCCATGGGGCAGGGGATGTTAATATAGGTGTGTGTGAACAGGGGTCTCTTGAGAAATTAGTGTTATTTACTCTCATGAACTCGAAGTTGCTCTCCATCCCACTCCCAAAAATACATTTTTTAAAAAGAGAGCGGTAAAGAGGATACACTTAGAAATAAAAATCTAGGGGCTGGAGCGATCACACATCAGGTAGGGAGTTTGCCTTGCATGCAGCCAACCCGGGTTCGATTCCCAGCCTCCCTTATGGTCCCCTGAGCACCGCCAGGGGTAATTCCTGAGTGCAGAGCCAGGAGTAACTCCTGTGCATTGCTGGGTGTGACCCAAAAAGAAAAACAAAATTTAAAATTATCATCGAAGTATCATAACAAGATCTATCCAATGCAGAGCTGAGGAGTTTGTTCAAATAGTAGAGCATATACCCAGCATGTACAGGCTTTGAGGTCAAACCCAAACCCTGAAGCCAAGCAATCATTTATTCAACTACTGTGTTCATTAGCAAACATGTCTCTTTTGTCACCTTGTGTGTTCCAACCTTTAAGTTCATTCTGTAGGCACGGAGGAGTGAGGCTGGAGGGGAATACAAGCACGTTAAAACAATCTTTAACTTAAACGCATTGGACACTTTTCTAAATTCCAAACATGCATTATCTCTATCTCTCCAACTAACCTTGGGCAATTGATAGAGGAGCAATCCAGGTTTTATGGGACCCTAACCTTGAATAATCAAGGAACTCACTTTCAGTAGAAAATGACTTGGCCACTGCAATAGAATGGGGGTGGAGGGGGAGGCAGAGGGAGGCTTTATTGGGGGAGGGCACTGCATGAGCCACAACCAGCAAATAATAAACTGCATATTAGACATGGATAAGTGCTTGATAAGTTGATAAGAAGGTCTGGCTGGAGGAGGGTCCTGGTTTTCAGCAACTGGGTTGCAGGGGGTCTCATTACATGGTGACAGGGAAGCAAAGATTTGATTTGGGTCCCAGTGTCACCTCATGACCCCTGTAGAAAGACTGTTCCTGTTTTGGGGAACAGAGGACCTGTGAAAAACGGCAATTCGAAAGTGAGGCATTTAGGGAGTGATGAGACACAGGAGAAAGAAGACACTGTGTGACTGAGGTATGTGGAGTGAAGAGGGAGAGAAGGGGGAGGTTGGGAAACCATGGAAAGAATTTGTTTTAGGGACCAAGGAGATTGTTCAAACACTTGGAAACTATGCTTTGCACGCAGGAGATCCAGGTTTGATCTTTGGGACCACATGGTCCCCTGAGCAGTCCCACACAGGAAGAGCACCTGAACCCCGCCGGATTTGACCCTCCCAACAAAAACCAACCAGAAAAAAAAAAAAAAAGGACTTCATTTTTCACTCCAGGTTAGGGAGACACTGAATAATTTTGAGCAAAAATGTAGTAAGATCTAACTGACAATGGAAAATACCATTCTGCTCACTGTTTTGGTAGTTTACGCCAGAACGCTTCGTGTTCTTGGAATGAGCAGACACCAGTGTGCTACACTAGCACGCGACAAGGACGAATGGAGATGTTACTGGTGCCCGCTTGAGCTCTCAAACTCATGTTCTGTCTTTGCTTGGTCCTACAAGCCCTTGTTCTCCCTTGAACATGGATTTCTCTGTGTTTCTGCTGGTTTGCTTCCTTGCTTGCTGGAGAAGCTCATGTTTTCTCTTGAACATGAATTTGTCTCTTTCTCTCCCCTCACATCTCTCTCAGTAAATTTTTTTTAATTAAAAATTATTTGGGGACAAGAGAGATAGGACAGCAGTAAAGCACTTTGCCTGGCCTGTGGCCATTCTAAGTTTGATCACCCACATCCTATGTGGTCCCCTGAGCACCACCAGGAGTAATTCCTGAGCACAGAGCCAGGAGTAACTCCTGAGCATTGCCAGGTGAAGCCCCAAAACTAAAAACAAAAACAAAAACAAAACCACAACAATATTTTTTTAATAAAAAAATGTTTTGGGGCTGGAGTGATAGCACAGCGGGTAGGGCGTTTGCCTTGCACGCGGCCGACCCGGGTTCAAATCCCAGCATTCCATATGGTCCCCTGAGCACCGTCAGGGGTGATTCCTGAGTGCATGAGCCAGGAGTGACTCTGTGCATCGCAGGGTGTGACCCAAAAAGCAAAATAATAATAATAATAATAATAAAATTTTAATGTTTTGTATTCCTACCTAGTGATGTACTTTCAGAGAAAAGACTAAAGGACTTGCTGGCATGTGATGGCAGGGCTATCAGACACAGCAGGGGCTGGAGACAGAGCACTGGGCTTAAAGAACTGACCTTGTATGGGGCCAACTTGTGTTGGACCTTGAGCACCACAAATTTCCCTAACTATCAGCAAAGTCACCCCAAACGCAGAGCCCAGAATAGCCCCCGAGCACTGCTGTATGGTTCTTACCCCCCTCACCCCACCTCCTCCCCCACAAAGATAAAGTAGGGAATCAAGAATAAATCCAAAGGTTATTTTTATTATCGTAGTTATCTGGGTCCAACTGTGTGGTGCTTGGAGGCTACTCCTGGCTTCTTTCCCGAGGGTCACTCACTCCCCCCCCCCCCCCCCCCCCCGCTCTGGCTAGACAGAACAGGTCTTCCACACGCAAAGCAGCCCCTCAGCCCTTTGAGCGCTCTCCCCAGACCAGTGCAAGAACTTTGACTTGAGCTCCTGGAAGAATCAAGCTTATGCGTGAGCTGGACAAAGACAAGGAATCAGGGAGGTTAGGAAGTAGGCTATCATTCATTCATTCGGGGACATGTTCTGTTTGAGAGGTCTACAAGCTCTACCTGGAGATATCAGCCGGCACTTGAGGCTGTAAGTCTGGAATTCAGAAGATGTCCACACTGATAAAATACCAAGGGACAGATTAGGAAAGTACCTACCTCAGCCTCACTGAAATGGCCCTGGGAAACGGCCTGTATAACCCATCTGAAATTTGTCACGGGATAGTCTTCCCAAGAGAAGTTTCCTCCAACGTTCACTCTGGAATTTTCACTACTAGTTGTAGATGTTGTTCACTACTAGTTTCACTACTAGTTATTACAGCGGGGGCGGGGGGGTAAGTGTGCTAAATATTTGGTTAAATATGGGGAATATGTTCATGGGCATGGTTTTCATCTGTTATCACTTGTTTTTGCTTTTTTTTTGCTTTCTGGGTCACACCTGGTGATGCACAGGGGTTACTCCTGGCTCTGCACTCAGAAATTACCCCTGGCGGTGCTCAGGGGGCCATATGGGATGCTGGGAATCGAACCCAGGTTCGTCACGTGGAAGGCAAACGCCCTACCCGCCGTGCTATCGCTCCAGCCCCTCATCTGTCACCACTTGGGAGGAAAGATGAACATCTACATCTTTGCCACAAGGAACTCGCTGCCCATCCCTGATCCTGCACCAGACCTCCGTCCACTCTTCATCCACTGAGTTGTTCACTAGCAGGATGAAAGAGAGTCAGGCACTAGGCCAGCATGTACAAATTCAATCCCCAGCACTGTCCGGAGTGACCCCTGAGCACAGAGCCAGAAGTAGCCCCTGAGCACTGGCAGGTGCTGACCAAGACACCCCCCACCAAAAGGAAAACAGTCAAACAATCTACAACTCAGGACTCAGGAATTCTGACCTGCCCCCTGGAAAGGATGATACATAAGCCCTGCTTAGGACAAGTTGCACAGTTCAAAGGCCAGACGTGTCAAACAAGAAACTTGTAACGATGACAACTGTAAATAATCTCCAACATAAGGGACGCTGGAAGGCCTTCTCACCCTGCTCCTCTACACGCTCTCTTCTGCGCATTCTGGCAATAAACCTGAAAAACAGGCCTTGTGACATTTGTCACTCTATTCTTTAACCCACATATTTGCTGTATGTGATCATACAGGTAGCCTTGGTTACCTTTGCAATATTCAAGAGACCCTCAACCAAACACAGTAAGCCAATACGTGGATACAGTTACAAGTAAATAGCTGTTTGTCCCTCTGATTTCTTCTCAGACTGTAAGCAAACATTCCATGTATTCAACAAACATTAGGGGCCATTTTCTAGGTTGTGGGAACTGTACTAGGTCTTCGGGAGAGAATTTGGAGAGGAACGAGACCTTTGGTTTTTTTTTAATTTTGGGGCCACACATGATAATGCTCAGGGCCCACACCTGGCTCTCAGATCATTCCCAGCAGCCTTTGGGTGACAACATGGTGCCAGGAATCTTTGCACCAGGCAAAGCATACGTTCGGCTCTTGAAGCTGTCTCTCCCGCCCCAGCAAGGCATATTTGGAACCCGAGGTTCTTTCAGAGCCAAGACCCCACCTCTCAGGTCTTAACCTCCTGTGATGGAGCTTTCTCAAGTTGTCGAGCCCTGCCTTGGCATTGTGAGTTTCCTGACAGACGGGGGAAAATATGCCTGTGAGCAGGTCATTCTTTCAGTTTTAAAGATGGTACGTCTACCCCAGAAATTACGTTGCCCCCAGGAGACAGTACAATATATGGAAACATTGCTGCTTTTCCCAAATGGGGGAGTCGGCTGTAATGGTACCTAATGGGCAGAGTTAGTGGTGTCACCCAGCACCTTACACTGCAAAGGGCATTCATCACGTCTTCACAAAAAAAAAAAAAAAAAACCAGATTTATCCAGTCCCAAATACCAACAGTGTAGTCATTGAGAAACCTACTAAAGATGGTCCTTATTTAACATTTTATCTTTATAATTATGCCATTCAGTCATCTAGATGCAGCCTTAGCAACAATACTAAGAAAAGTTTGGCGTGTCCCTCTGCCCAAGCCTTGTTCCACCTAGTCAGTCAGCAGTCTCTGTGGGTTTCACTTTCTTCTCTCATCAGGTCTAGAAAACTCCTGCTTGCTGGAGGTCCAGATTCTATGCCCGATACCACCAACGTCGGAAGGCACACCACATCACAGATCTGGGAGTCACCTCTGAGTACAGGTGTGGCCCCAAATCAAAACAAACAGAAAGAAAGTTTTCTTTCACCCATGAGAAAGTCAAGAATCTGGTCTGATCATGGTATGGCATTAACCTTTTGTCATTCTCAGCATTCTCTATCCCAGCTATAAGTATTCAGACCTGGTTTTTCTCTTCTGCCACTTGCTCCTTGGAGATCTGTTATTTCTGCTTCTTTTCACCCTGACCAAATTCATCTGCTCCCTCAAGATGCAATTCAAATACAATTCATTCATTTCTTTCTAGCGAGGCCAATGGTAAGCTACCCCTTCAGCCTACCATTCAGCAAAACACCCGACTAGAGCAGTTACTCCCACCGTCAAGGTAACTAATTCCAACCCTTAAGAATAAAAGTATTATGGTTTGGGGTAAGGCTCTGAGCTTGCATGTGTCTGGCCCTGGTTTGGTCCCCAGCATCCCACACAGTGTCCTGAGCCCTAACAGGAATGATCCCTGAGCACAGAACTAGGAGTGAGTCCTGAGCACAGTTGTGTGGAGGCCAGAAAATAAAATAAAATGAATGAATAAAAATGTTCCTTTTTATTACTTCCTAACTCAATTATAAGTTTCTCGAAGTCCAATTTCTAACTTAGAACAATGTGAATTTTTTCAATCTCATTTGGAAGTCACACCAACGTATGGCACAGATGGACGGAGGAGACTGCTACTTTTGTCAGAACAATTCCTGCTATAAATGTGTTATCTCTGGGAATAAAAGAACAGAGATCTAGAAAACGTCAAGAGACAGTTCAACAGGCTGGAGCTCAGGCCCCCTCAGCACTGCTGACAGTGACTCCCAAGCACTGAGCCACAGACCTTGGTGGTAGTGTGATCCCCAAATAAATATCTTTTCACAATCAGAAATGTCCAAGGTCAGCTATGGCAACTTCATCCCTTCCGTTCTGAAAGGATCCTTTTCCTTAGGAACTGAAAGGGTCGGAAAGAAAACCTTCCTGCCTCTAGGCTGGTAGGTGAAAGGGTTTGAAAGGTTTTATTTAAAATGGAAGACAAGTGAACTGATTCAATTCAAGAGAGGAGTGGGTTGTGAAAAACAATAGATTATTCCAAACGCAGGTCTGCTCTGACTTCATTAAAAGGCATGAGTCACCATTGCTCACTGTTGGAGCAAAGCCGGGGAAGTCTGCAAGGTGTGCGACCTTCTCTCTAGTTCTTGGTTTGGCCAACCAAGAACTCAATTTTCAGCAGCCAGAGCAACAGGCGAGGGTCGAGGAGCACACAGGGGATAAAGCATTTACCTTGCACAGAATTGACACAAGGCCAATCCCATACACTGCAGACAATCTCCCAAATACCTGCAGGTGATCCCCAAGTACTACAAAGAGTGTAAGTCTTAAGCACCACCAGGTGTGGCTCAAATCCCCATCCAACCCACTGCCCCCCGAAAAGTCAGGTGGGAATCCAACCTCTGTCCTTGAAACGTTAAAGTTGGTGGGTGGTGGGGGTGGCCACAGATGTGGCAGACCCCATTAGGAAAGTGTGACCTTGGGACACAGGCTAAAGTGGAATTAAGTAAGGCTGGAATAGAATAGTACGTGGGCTAATTCCTTGCCAAGAGAACTTGAGCATGTCATTCACCTTTCTTATCTGTGCTCCAGATATTTCAGCACAGCTTATCAGGGATCAAATGAGATAATGAGCAAAGTGCTTAGCAAAATGTCCCCTGTCCAATAGGTGCACTGAAAATGACAGAGTTCTCTGCTTCCAATGTGCTTTCTTTCACCTTCAAACCTATCTGCCCTCTCTATGATTTGATCAATTTCCTCTAGAATTCCTTCCGGCTTGCTAACTCTGTCCTCCGTCTGTCACACTAAGGATTCATTTGGCTCCCTTCTCATTGCCCGTGTATTTCTTGAAATACACCTTGGGACAGATGACATGTTTAAAATGCAGTGGAGCAACCTGCTTGTAAACTCTGAGTCTGAACAAAGCGAGAACATGAAAAATGAGCATGAATTATGCGCGGAATCGCACAAGAGTTCCGCAACAGGGAAATTGACTCTGCTGGGTGCGGTCTTACGATCATATAATGTGGTTTACAGTTTAAAATATCAACTATAAAACACCATCTCAAAGTGGGTTTGGATTTGACTATAACCACAGCAAAAGGAAAGCCCACTCACACTCAGAATGACCTTTACACCTGTTTGGGTTTCTTAGTAACTTATTTTAACAGATTGTCTATACGAGATGGAGTTTTATGACTGGTATTAGTCCAAAGGTGGAGATGTGAACCAGTGTGTTTAGCCATATTTTCTGTGCATTTGTTCTTGTAAAATGTAACGACAGAGTTCTGGAACATGGAGTTTTCTTCTCTCTCTCTCTGTCTCTCTCTCTCTCTCTCTCTCTCTCTCTCTCTCTCTCTCTGTCTCTCTTTCACTCTCTCTGTCTCTGTCTCTCACTCTCTCTGTCTCTCTCTCTTGAATAAAATAGATACGCAAGAATCAGAAACCACAAAATGAATGTAATTGCTCTTCCAAGTATTCCAACAGTGAAAATAATCTTTTAACTATATTCTAGAATTACAGAAAATGGACTTTCAGCCATGCATCCTCAAAGATTTAAGGGGTGATATTTCTAGGTAAAAAATATAGCAGATAGATAGATGGGGGGAGGGGGCCCTGTACTGAATTTGGGGGAAATAAGAAAGCAAGAATGGTTGCCCAAGCTCAGATAGAGAAGGGACCACCAAGTAAACAGAGTGCTTGGAGGACCCTCTCGGGATGGGAGATGCGTACTGAAAGTAGACTATAGAGAGAACATGATGGCCACTCAATACCTGTATTGCAAACTACAACACCGAGAAGGAGAGAGCAAAAAGGGAATACCCTCCCCCCCCACACACACAGAGGGAGGGGATGGGGTGAGGGTGGTGGGAGGGATACTGGGAACATTGGTGGTGGTGAGTGGGCACTGGTGGAGGGATGGGGTACTCCATCATTGTATGACTGAGATGTAAGCACGAAAGTTTGTAAGTCTATAACTGTACCTCACGTTGATTCATTTAAAAATGTTTAAAAAATTTAAAAAAAAGAATTTTGCCCAGGGTTTGAAGTAGCCCAAAGGCCTGCAGGGCGCATCCTTTTGAGATGCAAATCCTGAGCTCTTCAGAGACTGAGAAACTGAGACACCACCCAGAAAAGGGGAAGCTACAGGAGAATCTCAAGGTCTTGATAAGAACACAAAAGGACCTTCCGCTGGTAAGACTTTCCTTGTGACAACAGCCAGATTACACAGAGATTTCCAGGCCAAGAACAATTTGGAGAAATTGTACATAACCTCCAAAAGCTGTTCCTCTGGTCCCTGCTTTTTCATTCTGCAGTGCAGAAGTCTGTGTTGTCTTTTAACATGTAACTCTCCTCTACTCTCTCTCTCTCTCTCTCTCTCTCTCTCTCTCTCTCTCTCTCTCTCTCTCTCTCTCTCCTCTCTCTCTCTCTCTCTCTCTCTCTCTCTCTCTCCTCTCTCTCTTTCTCTCTCTGTCCTCTCTTTCCTCTCTGTCTCTGTCTCTCTCTCCTCCCTCCCTCCCTCTCTCTCTGTCTCTGTCTGTCTGTCTGTCTGTCTGTCTGTCTGTCTGTCTGTCTGTCTGTCTCTCTCTCTCTCTCTCTCTCTCTCTCTCTCTCTCACCCCAACCCATAACCCCTGGGGTTTCCGTGCTAGGTCCAAACAGCGCCAGGCCAAGTATCAGCACAGTGACACCTGGGGTGACTCACAACACTGGGAGAGGCCACTCTCCCCCCCAACCCCCCTCCCCGCCCTCCAGAGTATTCACTCCAGGAACCAAGAGCGATTTTCTGGCAGAGAACCTGTCCTGCAGGTGTGAGGCCAGAAAGCACCATCACCAGCACTGCCACCTGTGAACTCGGGCCACGGCAGAACAGTGTGATCTCCAGGTGTGGGTTAGCACCACCAACTGACCCACAGCCAGGGCCTCCACTAAGCGTGTGAGCACCTCAGCCAAGCAGGTCAAGGCATAGTGGCAGCAATAAAAAGAGGAGGGGAGAAAATGCTTTTGAGGAAGTGTTTTGGAGTACCACCAGGAGTGATCCCTGAGTGCAGAGCCAGGGCTAAGTCAAGCATAGACTGGTGGGGCCCAGATATCGCCTCTTTCCTGAACCAAAAAAAGTGCTTTCAGTACAGTTATCAAACCAGAAGATGTGTGCCTTCATTCAAACATTTCCTTTCTCCCCAGCTTACCTACCTACCTACCGATGGTGCCAACCACAAGGAGTCTTTTTTGGTCAAGCAGAAGCATAAGATGCAGAAACATAAGCTATAGGATAGCAGGACTCCAGTCAGTAAAAATAAAAATCAGAAAAAGGGGACTGGAGAGATAGTAGAGCCGCTAGAGATGGTCGGGTGCTTTCTTTGCACACAACCAAACAGGGTCCATACCTGGCACCTCATATGATTTCCCCCCACCACCCTGAGCACCACCAGGAGGTATTCCTGAGTGCAGAGCCAAGAGTAACCCTGAGCACTGCTAAGGGGGCCCCCCAAACAAAAATAAATAAAAGCCAGAAGAGAATTTCACTGTCAGGGGGAGGAGACACTGTCAGCAGTAACTGTTCTTGGAGGAAGTGAAACAAATTTGCTCTGCATTAGACAGGGATCATGCTTGGCCCTATTATATTTGGGGGGGGGGTGCACGGAGGGGGGTGTGAATGGACTGTTGAAGACCTGAGAGTTGAGGAGGAGATGGACAGCAGAGATGGCTGGCTGTTCTCTGGGTTAGAAGGAGTCTGAGAAGTCTCCCCAAGTGTCCCTGCAAAGTGCTAGGAAACAGGACAGAGGGGAACAAGACGGAACCCCGGGACCGACCACTTCAGAGGATGGCCGCTCCCGGGGTCTCTCGGAGGAGGAGGCGGCGCAGTTAGTCAGTAATTGTGCTATCTTGCTTGCTTCACGTGTGCGTGCATCTGTGCCTTCCTTTGTTTCCCCTGGAGTGGAAGTTATCAAAAATATCACAAGAATGTCAGATCGCTCACAAAGTCCCTATCTGCCTGGGCCAGGAAGTAGGGAGCCTATCACAGCCTGGACCTGATCACAGAAAACAAAGGAAAGAGAGAGAGAAAACAGAAAGGATCCGATAAACTCCCATTAAGCAGACAAGTTTTATAATGATCCTCCCTCCGACTTAACATCTCTTCACATTGATGTTTACCTATCATTAATTCTTCCCTCATCAGTGACTGCAGAGGGCAGGTTTGATGAAAGTCGAGTTACTTTTATTCCTCCGCAGGTCTGAAACACACCAGTTTCCCCCAAGACTCAACTTGGTCCTTAAAAAGCCCAGGACAGTGTCCACAGGGAATGGAGGACAAAGAAACAGGCAAAGGATCCTTGGGAGAACCTTGAGACCCTTAGGATAGAGAGAGAAAAAAAAAAAGCTCTGGAAAAACCTGTGATCTCTTTGCTTTGGTATTTAAATAGGGACATTGCTTTTGAAAGCCTGTTGTCTGTGCAAATGGTGCTCCTGGCTGGCTCCTCTCTGGAACTGTTGAATGATCATTACATGCAAATGCTTTTCCTCCCAGGCCCCGCGGCCTCCATCAGGGGTCTGGCTGGGCCACAGGAAAGCCACCCAAGCACCGGCGGCAGGAAAATAAGACAGCCTGGCCTCCCACTTGGCTGAAATGATTTCCATATCCAGTAGGACTAGTTTTCCCTAGGACAGGCCTGCAGACCCAGGCACATGTCTCGCCCTGTCAAGACTCACGAGCAGGTAGAACCACCCGAACTCCCTGTGTGGGGTGCAGGGAGAGGTGGGCACACACAAGCCTGTACCCACGCGCAAATGCAGGGGGAACTAAAGTGGGCAAAACTTTCCACCCATGTGCTTCCAACGCCTGTGGTTTTTTGGGGGAAAGAGTGTGGGGAAGGGGACTGGAGGAATAGCACAGTGGGGGGGGAGCATTTGCCTTGTAGGCGGCCGACCCAGGTTTGAATCCCAGCATCCAATAGGGTCCCCTGAGCACCGCCAGGGGTGATTTCCTGAGTGCAGAGCCAGGAGTATCCCCTGTGCATCGCCGGGTGTGACCCAAAAAGCAAAAAAAAAAAAAAAAAAAAGAGTATGGGGAGGGCGATTCTGTGAAGAGACAGCCCCCCCCGCCTTATAGTTTGCTCAATGCACCCCAGCAGAAAGCAGAGCAAAGCTGGGGGTTCTAAGCATCACTTTAGGGGCCGAAACAACAGAGAGTACAATAGATAGGGGTCTTGTCTTGCTCACAACGCACCATCTACAGCTCCCCAAGTCCCATCAGGAATGATCCCTTGAGCTCAAAGCCAGGAGTAAGTCCTGAGTACTTCCGGGTGTCACCCAACAACCAATAAATAAATAAATAAAAACAACAGCATCATTTGGGAATTTTTTTTTTTTTTTGTCAGACCCAGCAATGCTCAGGGGTCACTCCTGGCTCTGCACTCAGAAATTACTTCTGACAGTGGGGCTGGGGCAATAGCACAGCCGGTAGGGCATTTGCCTTGCACGTGGCCGACCCGGGTTCGATTCCCAGCATCCCCTGAGCATCGCCAGGGTGATTCCTGAGTGCAGAGCCAGGAATAACCCCTGTGCATTGCCGGGTGTGACCCCCCCAAAAAAAAGCAAAAAAAAAAAAAAAAGAAATTACTCCTAACGTTACTTGAGGGACTATATGGGATGCCAGGGATTGAACCTGGGTTGGCCACTTACAAGGCAAAGTCTCTACCGGCTGTACTATCGCTCCAGCCCCATTTCGGATGCTTTTGAGAATGAAAATCTACTCAACATGACTTCTTTGCTCTTTGCTTCAGTTTTCTTCCTTTTGTGACACTTTTGTTTCTCTCCCCCTTCTCTTAATTCCACTATTCTCACACTGAGAGCTAATTAGTGACGCAGATAATCTCTCCATTTCTTGTTATCCGTCCTGAAGATTTCTCTTCAGTTCCTTGTTGGTGAAACACTGGTTAGTTCTGGGACATTTGCCATTGTCTAGTTCACTTGGTGACATTTTAACTCTTGAATGAGTCATGGAGGTCAGGTGGAGGAAGGTGTCCTTGGTTAGCTACCCTCTTTTATAGTCAATAAATATAGAGCATCGTGTTAATAGCACAAACTTAGAATTTAAAAACAGACAAATAACAACAACAACAAAAACAGAATGTTTAAATTCTAGGTCCAAGATGTGATGTCTGTGTGATCATAAACATATATACAAAACATTTCTGAGTCCTTGGTTCCTTCACCAAAGAAAGGGGTGGGAGACAAAATAATCCTTAATGAGGTCAACGATAATATAGCGGGTAGGGCATTTGCCTTGCATGCTGCCAACACAGGTTCAATCCCCATAGGGTCCCCTGAGCACTGCCAGGAGTAATTCCTGAGTGCAGAGCCAGGAGTAACCTCCGAGCATCACCAGGTATGGTTAACAAAACAAAAACAAACAAACAAATAAAGATCCCTTAGCAAAGCATGTGGTGTAGCACCTAAGTACTGCTGGGATTGACCCCCAAATTAAACCACAAGTGGACAAAATTAATTGGCATGATAATTGAATTAGGTGATTGTGGTCCATTTGGTTAGCAATTACCAGCATCATCACAATCATCCGTGTACTAATATATGGAGCTTGCCGTACAGGACAATGGGAAATAAAGGAGAATTATGTGCCACCTTCAAGGAATTTATAATCTACTACAGATACACATACAGAGGCTCAAATAACAGTAATCTCAATATGATTATCTACCCCATTCTTTTTTTTTTTTTCTTTTTGGGGCTTGGCGATGCGCAGGGGTTACTCCTGGCTTTGCACTCAGGAATTACCCCTGGCGGTGCTCAGGGGACCATATGGGATGCTGGGATTCAAACCCGGGTGGGCCTCATGCAAGGCAAACATCCTACCCGCTGTGCTATTGCCCCAGCCCCCCTACCCCATTCTTGGCACAGCTTTTTTTTTTTTTCTGAACCACTTTTATTAAGAAGGTTCAGTTATGCCTCTGAATCAAAGAATGAATTGAAGCCAAATATTTTTTAATTTAATCTCCATGTCTTTCTTATGAATTTTATCACTTATGTATTTTTAACTTTCCTAAATAGCTTTTGGTGCGCTAGTATGATTTCTTATGAATAGATATTACCCACAAGAAAATGGGAAGCGATGAATATCCTCAGCTTATTTTTCAGGTTCAAATAAAAATGTTAAGCATGTAGAAAATTAGATTCAGGACCCCTCTCATCTCAAGTACAAACAAACAGATGTCCAACACCATTAAACCTATGAAGCTTCTAAAAATCTGTTATTTGTGGCCAACATCACTGGCTCCTAGAATTGTTAATCATGTTAGAGAATGAATCATTCACTAAAGAGATCAGGGCTGGTATTCTGACACTAATTCCTCAGATACAGAAGACAAAGCTGAATCATATCTGCCATTTTTAGGTGACTGACAATTGTACTGAGAGTACCAAGTTTTGACAAAAATACTGATTTTCTCCATTCTGCTTTTTTAAGCTTTATATCATGACAAGAAGGCTATGCTTTAGTTGCAGTTTAGCTGGAAACAACAGCAACAACATCAACAGAAAAATCTTAGAAATGTTTCCACGTCAACATGCTCCAAATTTTTGTAGATCTCTTTATGACTGTTACTTTGATGTATATGCCAAACAGGATCAACCCATGAAAGGCAGCACTGCTAATGAACACAAGGAACTTTATGTAATTGCAATAGCCAGTTTGGCTAGTTTTATGGGTGTGTGGACGTTTAATTTTGACTTGAGCAATATCCAATTTGGCAATGAGATAGAATAATATGAGTCTTTCTGCTTGTTTGTTTTAATTACTAACAACCATAGAAAAACTATTCACAGCAGCAAAAGAATTAAAATCAGAAATGCTCTCTCCTACTTGCAGACAGCCATTAGTATGACTGAAAGGGATGGTTTTTAAATTCAAGAGTTGCCAGAACAAGAATGGGCAAATTTGGAGTTGTGATAAATGAGTGAAGTGTATAGGTAGATATTAAGGTTTTCTTGAGGAATGAGACAACTTCCCCTATAACCTGTAAAAGAATCCAAAATAATAATTATTCACTCATTCATTCATTCATTTATTCAATAATACTTACTGTATTCTCATAGGTCAGGTCCTACTCTAGATATTGCGAATACCACAATGATCAAGTAATCAAAGTACCGTATTCACAGGACTTACTTTAGAATAAGCAATACACACAATGCACAAAGAGAACAACGGTTAAATGTATGCTTTTAGGTAGTGCTGAGTGCCACGAAGATAACTAGATCACTAGTCACAGATGGGTTCTCAAAGCAGTTGACATTTGAGTAGAGATCAAAATGGCACTAGAGGAGGTAAGGATCAACTGACTGGGAGAACGTTCCAAGCAGAGAGAAGGTAAAGAGTAAAGGTCCTGAAGCAGAAATATTCTGTGACTATTCAACAGTAAAAAGCCAATTAAAATGGAGTAGAGAACTTGCTTTTCAAGCCCATGTTCTCCCTTGAACACATATCTCATTTGCTTGTCCCTATATTCCTTTATTTTCCTATTATTTCTCTGGAGAAAACTGTTCTCTCTCGAACACTCATTTCTCACTTTCTCTCCCCTCACATCTTTCTAAATAATTTCCAATAAAATCTTCCTTGCATGGGGCTTGAGCAATAGTACGGCAGGTAGGGCATTTGCCTTGCATGCGGCCAACCTGGGTTCGATTCCCAGCATCCCATATGGCCCCCTGAGCACCGAGGTAATTTCTGAGTGCAGAGCCAGGAGTAACCCCTGAGCATCACTAGGTGTAACCCAAAAAGCAAAACAAACAAACAAACAAAAAAAACACTTCCTTGCTTCACACACACACACAAATTAATTATTTAAATGAAGAAAAGGTAAGAAACATAGTTGATCAATTTTAGAGGTCTTAGCAGAGATGCAGTCACCTGGGGCCAATGGAAAGGGGTTCCTTGAAGGACTTTCTGAGGACTGATAGAGTGGTCTGTCATCTTCTTTCATCCATTACCCTGCCTGTTGTGTATAGTCTCAGGACAGAAAGTTAAGAATGCCTGTATAGTTCAATGGGTAGAGGCATGCAAGGACAAGAGTCAAAGAATGCTTAAACCTTGTATGAGTCCTGCTCCACAGAAGCAATACCAAGGGGACGGACCCAAGAATTTAAATATCAGAATCCTTTGCAATATGCGTAGACTCAGTCTGGGGGAATTATCATCTTCCCTAAAATCATGTTCATTGATCAACATATCTACCGTAACTTTTTTTTTTGCTTTTTTTTTTGGGGGGGTCACACCCAGCAATGCGCAGGGGTCACTCCTGGCTCATGCACTCAGGAATCACCCCTGGCGGTGCTCAGGGGACCATATGGGATGCTGGGATTTGAACCCAGGTCGGCTGTGTGCAAGGCAAATGCCCTACCCGCTGTGCTATTGCTCCAGCCCCCTCTACAGTAACTTTTTAAATGTCACAAAATAGGGGACAGAGATGTAGTTCAGATATAGTTCAGTCGAATGCAGAGCAAGCGACAAACCTAAGTTCAATCCCAGGCATCCCATTTGGTCCCCTGAGCACCACCAGGAATGATTCCTGAGTGCAGAGCCAGAAGTAACCCCTGAACATTGCCAGATGTGATCCCCCCCAAACAAAATAACAACAACAACCAAAAATTCCCAAAATATTTGTGAAATAAATTAACCCTAGTCAAAATATATAAATTCAGGCCAGAGAGATAGTACAATGGTTAGGGTACTTGCCTTTCATGTGGCTGACCTGGGTTCAATCCTGCCATCACATGAGGTGTCTGAGCTCCTCCAGGAGTGATCCCTGAGTGCAGAGCCAAGTGTGAGCCCTGAGCAGCACCATGTATGGCTTCAAAAAGAAAACCCGTAATCCCTAGTTGCTCTCATTTACCTCCCATTTAATAGTTCTTTGCCTCACCATACTTTCAGATACATGATGGCGATAAGGAAATCAATGACACAGGTGGAAACAACTACAACATTTAGTTTAGAGCCACAAGTCAGGCAGTGCCCCAAATAGCCCAAAATGCCTTTTTATGGAGCTATACAAGAAAAAGAAGTTGTTATCTTCCAGGACTCCCTAGTTATACCTTAGGCTTTGTGTACTATTCTTACTCCTATTGTCAACACAATAGAATTCATACCCATTGGCTGCTATTTAAAGTATTTGATGCTCTATCTCCCGTGCCTCTTCCAAATACTCCCCTTTCTGTGTTCAGTAGTACAATCCAATTACATTACTTTCTTCTTTCTTTCTTTTTTCTGTTTTCACATCTTTATCCACATGGGCACTTCCTGTCCAACCATCCACCAATCAGCCTTTATAAGTCCCAGCTAACTTTTATCAACCTTTTCTTAACAACCTCTCTTCAATACTCTCCATCAAGGATGGATTCCTAGAAACTGCCACCCCAGAAACTATAGGGAGAGTCTACCCAGCCTCTAATCTTACTGATATCTGTGGATTTTGAAGACAGGGAACACTTGCTCAATTATTGTATATACATCATTTCTAGTTGCCAGGGAAAACTCAGATATGGGTTCTTACCATTTTATTATCTTTATAATAGCATAATACATTTGGATTATTCTTTAAACTCTACTATTTTCATGCAAAAATTGGGAAGAGGCAATCTGTGAAAACAGTCATAAACCAATTTTCCTTTCTGAAGTCATGAATCTTAGACTTGATCTAGATCTAGCCCCAGCTCTTCTCAGCATAACAGAATCTTTATGTTTTTTGTGTATTTTTTTCTTTTTGAGTCACACTTGGCGATGCACAGGGGTTACTCCTGGCTCTGCACTCAGGAATCATTCCTGGCGGTGCTCAGGGGACCATATGGGATGCTGGGAATCAAACCCGGGTCAGCCATGTGCAAGGCAAATGCCCTACCCGCTGTGCTATTGCTTCAGCCCCTCTTTATGATTTTTTAAAGTTTCTTCCTTTCAGTTTTCTGATCTGTAACAATGAAGGTAATTATTGTACCACTGCCCAGTGTTGTTTTTGTAGATCAAGTTAATTAATACAAGCAATAGAGTTTAACATGTATTTTATGTTAATCGTGTATATCAAGTCTTGTAGGGGATAAAGTCGTATGCATGACCACCCATGGCTATTATATAGATATAAGGGCAGCTCCAGAGATAGGTGGAAACCACCTAACTGTCATCTTGCTTCTCCAGCCCATCATTCATCTTTGATCCTACCCGTGATAGATTTATCACACAGGTATAACTATCACACAGGCCTGTGAATCAAGCTAAGTTTTAATGAGCTCCAAAGCCCATCCCACCCAGAGATACTCCCATATAGGTGAATCTTATTCATGGGTACCCCCAGTGACTTATAAATAACACACACACACACACACACACACACACACACAATAGTCAATCAATTCAAAGTTGAGCAGGAAAGATCAAAGGCAGAAGCAAAAGCTCTGTGGCTTCTGCAGTGATAGCTCTCAGAGACTGCGGCCATCTGAGCAGAACACCCCAAGTCAGAAAACTCCCACTTATTTCTAGTTCAGCTTCTATTTCTACCATTTCTGCCATTTTATTTCTATCCTCTGGAACCCATACAGCACGCCAAATTCCAGGAGTGATGTTAAAGTCACAAGATAAAATACATGGCGTGTGTTCTTTAAATTTGTATTCTCATGCAACAGACAGTACTTTGAATAGAAACACTTGGCCTTCATTGCAGAAAATATTTATTTTGTGACTTTATTATCTTGTTTTCTTTTGTTATTCTCTACATGAAACCTAATAACTTTAAAACTCTTCCTACTTTGATTCTGATCATTCAGAAGGAGCTTGAAGCTTCAGAGCTCTTCTTCCAGGCCTGCTATGATGATGGCTCTGATGATACTTAGCATTTACTATGAGTCAGAAACTTTGCTGGGATTTATAGATCTATATGTCTCCTGAACAACACAGTGAATAAAATATTACTGTTGTCTTTACTAAACATATGAGGAAACAGATCTTTGAAGTATGTAACTTGGAAGTGACTATCAAAACATACTTAGAACAATAGAGATCCAGAATCCAGAATCTTTTTGTTTGTTTGTTTTTGTTTTTGTTCTCAGTCACATCCAGTGAATCTCAGGGGTTACTCCTGGCTCTATGCTCAGGAATCACCCCTGGCAGTGCTCAGGGGACTTTTGATTGAACCCCGGTTGGTTGAGCACAAGGTAACTGAAGCGATAGTACAGAATCCAGAATCTTAACCATTAAATCTACTTTTCTCCATTGGATGACCCAAAATGACTATTTTAACTTATATTTGATTCCAACCTGTCCAGTGACTCTTTAATTTTGCAAATCTTTCAGCTTGGTTACATTTGACACACCCAGTCATTTCTCATGAAACTAACCAAAGACGCCTACTCTGACTTCTCCATTAGGAAAGATAGACCAATGAATCTCAGTTAGAAGTTGATACAGGTTATTAGTCATTGTATATATATACATATATTTCCTGGACTATGTTATACTAAAGTTTAACAAGTTCTGTGCTTAAGCCTAGTTAACTTATCTTGCCCACATTTATTTATAGTGGTAAAAGGAAAAGAAAACATAAGTAACACTTCTCTAATCTCGTCAGGCAGAAATAGCATAGTTCTAATCAATGAGAAGTAAGAGATTGTTTTCTCTCCTTTGGCCCACACCCATTGTTGCTCAGACTTGACTCCTGACTGTATTCACGAATCTCTCCTAGCTCTATATAGTGCTGGGTTTTCACAGACAAGGCAAGCAGCCCATCTATCTATGTCTCTAACCCCAACAATTCAGAGGTCTTAAGGTCAGAAGTAGACAAGTTTCTGGGGGGGGAGAAAAATACATTTGTTTTCTTTTATTTGGGAGAACATTGGGGTTGTTTGTTTGTTTGTTTGTTTTCATTTTTGGTTTTTAGTGGTGGCGGGGGAGTTGTTTTTGGTTTTGGTGGCCTGCGTGCCAGGCAAATGCCCTACTTCTGTACTCTTTCTCCAGTCCCCATTTTCTTTTCAAAAGAGGAATCAGCAGCACAGATTCCCTTTGCTACTGCCTGGCATGCAGATGTGACGCCTAGAAGCATGCAACCATCGTGAAAGGACATAATGTCAATCGGCTGAGAAGGCTGGAACAAAAAGTTCCAGTCTTGGACTTTGAAGACATTGCTGAACATCTGCTCAGCCATTTTTATGTGAGATAATTAAACATCTTTATTGCCTAAGCCAGTTGGTCAGCATACTTGCAGCATAAAGCTTTCTTTGCTGATACAATAGTAACAATAACAACCAAAAAAAAAAAAAGATTTGCATTAACATGGGATGAATTCCATCAAAGAAATCCTGTGCGAGCTCCTAGATATACTAATATGCTATAATAGAGTAATAAACTAAATCCTAAGTGGATATACAGGTTTGGGATTAGGAGGAGGAGACTAATATCCCTACTCGTGAGGGCAAATCCTAGTAATTCAGTTGACACAGAAGGTGATCTTTTGAATTTTTATGATGTGCTGAATGAGGCAAAAATGTAATTTTATGCAAAATAGTTCACATCTGTGAAATTAAGCAATACCACCATAATACCACCAACCCAGGTTCAATTCCTCCATTCCTCTCGGAGAGCAATAGTACCTAAAATTAAGCTTTAAAACTGGTTCTCATCCCTGCTTTGGTGTACTAGGCACGTCATTTAGTTTAGTTTAGTTTAGTTTGGGTTTTTAGCTTTTGTTTTCAGCCACACGCAGAACAGGTCAGGGTCTTACTCCTGACTCATGCTCAGAAATAGCTCCTGGTAGTGCTGGGGGACCATATCTAGTACCAAGGATCAGAATCAAGTCAACCATGTACAAAGCAAGCGTCCTCCCAGTGTCCTGTTGCTCTGGCACCCTGGGCAATGTCATTTAGGCTACCTACCTCGGTATCATCAGTGAAACGAGAGAAGGAACCAAATTAACTGCCTGAAACAAAGCCAAACCTTGAACCAATAATTCGTTAATTCTCTATGTTTCCCTGTGACGGTAAAAGCATGACTTTCAGTCAGCGAGCTTTCCGTTGCTTACTGGGAGCATAGAGATACAACCTTTTACCTCTCTGCTTTCAGATATTTGGAGTACAAAGGTGAACATTTCCTGCACAAATTATGTGGTAAAAATTATAGCTGAAACATTTGCTGACGGCAGACATCATTATCCAAAGTTCAGCCAAATAATAAGATGGACTCAATGCTGACAGCATTCAGTGTTCTTGGTCACACAGAGCAGCCACGGACTTCAGTTTATTTCCTAGCAAGGGACTTGCAGACAGAGCCCTTTTTGGTACTGAGCAAGCAGTACCAAAACTGAGATAAACAAATATAATAAGAGACATTTTCATCACCTCCTACTGCCATGGACTGGAGCGATAGCATGGAGGGTAGGGTGTTTGCCTTTCATGCGGCCAACCAGGGTTCGATTCCTCTGTCCCTCTTGGAGAGCCTGGCAAGCTACTGGGAGTATCTCACCCGCACGGCACAGCCTGGCAAGCTACCCGTAGCATATTCAATATGTCAAAAACGGTAACAAGTCTCACAGTGGAGATGTTACTGGTGCCAGCTCGAGCAAATCGGTGAGCAACGGGATGACAGTGACAGTGACAGT
This sequence comes from Sorex araneus, assembly GCF_027595985.1. Classification (NCBI taxonomy): domain Eukaryota; kingdom Metazoa; phylum Chordata; class Mammalia; order Eulipotyphla; family Soricidae; genus Sorex; species Sorex araneus. Next base: position 268,167,924 of record NC_073302.1, on the reverse strand, counting down.
GACTACTGCCATGTCACACATTGTCTTCCATTCTAGATATTCCCAGCCATTCCCAGCGCCCTAAAATTAATCTCATTTTATTTCCCCCCTTGAATCCCTGCCCTCTCATCTGCCGCTTTGGTGCTTCCCAATAATCTTTATCTCATATTCCTGCGCATTTCCCTTCTGCACTGGTTCTAGCCTGGTCAAATTTGAGTTCACTTGGGCAAGTATATTTGCAGATAAAATGGCAGTGGAATAATAGTCAGAACCTGGAAGCAACCTGAGTGCCCAAAAACAGATGACTAGGTAAAGAAACTTTGGTACATCAACACAATGGAATACTATGCAGCTGTTAGAAATGATGAAGTCATGAAGTTTGTTTATAAGTGGATGGACCCGGGGAATACCATGCTAAGTGAAATGAGTCAGAAAGAGAAGGACAGACATACAATGATTATACTCATTTGTGGAATATAAAATAACATATGCGACTAACACCTACCTAAGAACAATAGAGAGAAGAGAAAGGAATATTGCTCCACAGCTAGAAACCTACCTGATGAGCGGGGGGAGAGGTTGCTGGGATGGAGAAGGGATCATTAAGTCGATGGTGGTTGGAGGGATCACTCGGGATGGGAGATGTGTGCTGAAAGTAGATAAAGGACCAAAGATGAAGGCTTCTCCGTATCTGTATGCAAACCATAATGCCCCAAAGTGGAGAGAGAATAAGAAGGAAATTGTCGGCCATAGAGGCAGGGGGTGGGGTCCGGTGTGGGTGGTGGGAGAGATACTGGGAACGTTGGTGGTGGAAAATGTACACTGGTGGAGGAACGGGTGTTTGATCATTGTATGACTGAAACTCGATCATGAAAGTTTTGTAACTGTGTCTCATGGTGATTCAATTAAAAAAAAAAAGCGAGGGGGGGAGGGAAATGGCAATGGAAACTAGACAGTGTTTGTACCTTGGGGCTTATTCTCTCTGCAAACGCCTTCTCAGTTGCCCCCTGTGAAGAAGCCCAAGCCGCCCACGGAGGAGGTGACACAGAGGACACGTGATTTCCTCTGGCTCAGGGCTTCAGCGGGGCTCCCTGCTGACATCCTCTGTCCTTGCCTGCCACACACATGAAGAAGGCCACTTGGGAAACTGGATTAAAGTCATGGCATGTCTTTCCCAGGGCCGTTGTATGGAGTAGACGGTGTACGATTCCTGTTATCTCTTCTGGAGCTTTGGTCCTTTCAGCCGCATTTGCATGGTTTCAAATCTCTGGAAGTCGGTTTCATCAACATGCATGACAGAGGACTGACTGTTTCTAACTAGCTTCAAATCTTCCCTCCTCCTCTTCCTCACTCTGTGACCTTGAGTAAGTTCTGACCGACTGTTGGTGCTCATTTTCTGGTTTGGAAAAAGGTGAGTTCAATAGAGACTTCCCAAGAATCTCCTGGGTTTAAAAACACATGTGTCTATAACCCTTCAGTACCTGTACTGCAAACCACAATGTCCAAGAGGGGAGAGAGAGAGAGAGAAACAGACTCTCAGAGAGATACACAAACAGATACACAGACATACAGACAAGCAGAAGAAAATTGGGCGAATGGCAAGAAGGGACATTGGTGATGGGAAATGTACACTGGTGAAGGGACACGTTGGAACATTGTACGACTAAAACCCAATCATAAACAACTTTGCAACTGTGTATTTTATGGTGATTCAAATAAAAAGTTTAATTCTAACATTAAAAGATTTTTAAATATATACCCTATGTTGCTGAAAGCCAAGCGTAGAGTCCGAATCTTCAAGTCTCCCTGCAAGACCTGCTTTTCATAGTTAAGCTGTCATCTTCCTTCCCCTATTACAACTCAGTCAATTAGTCCATTTCTCTGCATTTTTACTTTTACTCTCTTTGTCAAATGGAAATAATAAGAGATGCCTTAGAGGGACACAGAGAGGATAAACTGATTAACGGTCATAAAGTTCCAGTGGCCGTGTGCCTGCTAAGTGGCTGTGATTCGAAACAGATCTTTATAGCTCCACGGCTGCTCGCCGCCCGAGCTCCGCACAGCGCCATTTATAACATGATGTTCCTTTGGAGGAAAACAGGCACAGTGAGATACCTGGGAGGAGACGGGTGAGAAGCAAAGGCTAGACCAGATCTAGGAACCTGGTGGAGGCTGGGGAGCTGGTGAGAGGGGGGAACGAAGAGGAGAGAACATGGTGGATGAAAGGGAGATTCATCTGTGGAGGTTTTTAGGAACTGACTTCCCAGGTTTCCATCAAGGATCGATTTGTGATAGCAGGAGAAGTGGCCCTGAGGCAGATGCACATCTGGTTCCGGCTCTGTCATGGCTTCTCTTGGGTTTGGGGATCTGTGCATTCTCTCCTTAGGAACTGGATTTCAGGGAAACGCGAGGTCAAGAAAACTGCCACCCCCGGGCTGACCTATTACCTTAGGAGTTAAGTGAGGTGCAGACGGACAAGGCGCTTTTCTTGCATGCAGTTGACCTTGGTTCAATCCCTGGCCCTGCACATGATCTCTCAAGCACTGCCAGGAGCGAGCCCAAAGCACAGAAACAGAAGTAGCCCTTGAGCACTGCAAAATAAGGTCCAAACCCCAGTCCACCCCTCTAAAAGAAAATGTTATCTTGGGCCAGAGAGATAATACAGGGGCTAAGGAGGAACAGTTTTTGGAACAGTTCAAAGGAATATTCCCTGCTTGTGACAAGCCCAGTTCAACCTTTTTTTTTTCTTCTTTTTGGGTCACACCCGGCAATGCACAGGGGTCACTCCCGGCTCATGCACTCAGGAATTACTCCTGGCGGTGCTCAGGGGACCATATGGGATGCTGGGATTCGAACCCGGGTTGGCCGTGTGCAAGGCAGACACCCTACCCACTGTGCTATCACCCCAGCCCCCCAGTTCAACCTTTTAATGAACAGCATGGGTATCACTGAGCACCACAGGGAGCACCCTATGAGCACAGAGCCAGGAGTAGCCCCAAGTACCACAGGGTGTGTCCAAACACACTGCCGCCACCACCTTGCCCATGGAATAGAAAGAACATGAAAGATTCTCACCAGCTCGTTCAGAATACCAATAGCAGGGTGAGAGGGAGAGTTGAAAGACCTGAGTAGATACTTGGCATGTGGGAAGCCCAGATTCAGTCCCTGCACCACATGATCTCCAGGCACACAGCTGGGGTATAGCCTCGAAACAAATCTAACCCAAACTCATCACTCAAGTTGGCACATGAGCTCTCAGCTCGAGACAAATTAAACTTTGAATCTTAGAGTCACACACACACACACACACACACACACACACACTACAAACTCCTGATTTCACCTCTAGGCCTTTTCTAGAACATCACCTCTGGGCCTTATCTAGGACATTTCTTTTGATGCTCCTTTCAAAACTCCAGCTTCATATTTTTGAAAATTTTTATTTATTTTAGTTTTTATTCTTTTGAACTGTTCCAAAAAAAAAAAAAAACTTTCTGATTCTAAACCAAGTGCATGGGGTGGGGTGTGTGTGTGTGTGGGGGGGGGTTGATTGCTTGAGGTCACACCTGGTAGTAGTGCTCAGGGGTCACACCCAGTAGTGTTCCGGGGGGCCCATGTGGTGTGTGGACTTGGTTGAACTCAGGGGCCCTGCACTGGGGCCTGAGCTGCACCCTGTGAGCGGTCACCCGGGCCCACAAGTGCCTGTGGTCCTTAGACATCAACAGGGGCGATCAGGAGCCGCTCAGAGGCAGCTCGTGCTAAGGTTCTGTCACAGACAGACACACCTTGGGCTGGTTCCGTTTCCTCTGCTTTCTAGCAGACAGCCCACGCTGCTCTGCTCCTGACAATTCCCTGCACCTCCGGCTGCTTGTGTGTAAGGTAGAAAGGGTAACAGTACCCAGCTCAGCTGATTACTAAAAGGTGTAAGTGAGATCACGAATGCAATGGCGTTTGTGAAGTGCCTCATACAAGGTGAGCACTCATCACTGCTTCCATCTTATTACCCCAAAATGCCAAGTCACCACAGTGTAGGGAGGCGGCCAAAGGCTCTCTCATTCCGCGGCAAAGTTTTCAGTGCAAACAGGATTTAAAATGGGCCTAAAGGGGTGGGGGAGGGAAGGGATGGGCGCAACGTTTATTAGTTCAAGAGATGAAAAATCATTTTTCTTTTTTTTTTTTTTTAATGACTCGAGGTTGGGTGTTTTGTTGTTGGGTGTTGTGTGTTGTGGTGGTTTTGTTTAGGAGCTGCAGCCATTGCTGCTCAGGGTCATTTCTGACAGTATCAGGGATCAAAACTGGGCCTCCAGCATGCAGAACTCAGCCCATGAAGCTCTCTGTCTCTGTTCATCTCTCCATCCTCTCTCTCTCTCTCTCTCTCTCTTTCTTTCTCTCTCTCTCGCTCTTTCTCTCTTTGTGTCTTTGTCCTCTCTTTCTCTGTGTGTCTCTTCTCTGTCCTCTCTCTCTCTCTATGTCTCTGTCTCTATCCTCTCTCTCTGTGTGTCTCTGTCTCTGTCCTCTCTGTATGTGTCTCTGTCTCTGTCCTCTCTCTGTCTCAGTCCTCTCTCTCTGTGTCTCTGTTTCTGTTCTCTCTCTCTGTGTCTCTGTCCCTGTCCTCTCTCTCTCTCTCTCTCTCTCTCTCTCTCTCTCTCTCTCTGTGTGTCTCTGTCTCTGTCCTCTTTCTCTCTCTGTGTGTGAGTGTATCTCTGTATCTGTCCTCTCTCTTTCTCTCTGTCCTCTCTCTGTCTCTGTCTTTGTCTCTGTCCTCTGTGTCCTCTCTCCCTCCCCCTCTCCCTCCTTCTCTCCTTCCCTCTCTGTCTCTGTCTCTATCTCTGTCCTCTCTATTTCTCTGTCTCTGTCTTCTCTCTTTCTCTCTCTGTCTCTGTCCTCTCTCTCTTTCTCTCTGTCTTCTCTCTGTCTCTGTCCTCTCTCCCTCCTTCCCTCCTTCCCTCTCTCCTTCCCTCCCTCCTCCCTCCTTCTCTCTCTCTATTTCTGTCCTCTCACTCTGTCTCTGTCCTCTCACTCTGTCTCTGTCCTCTCACTCTGTCTCTCTGTCCTCTCTCTCTTTTTCTCTTTCTGTCCTCTCTCTTTCCTTTCTCTCTGTCTCTGTCCTCTCTCTCTTTTCCTCTTTTGTCCTCTTCTCTCTCTCTGTCTCTCTGTCCTCTCTCTCTTTCTCTCTTTCTGTCCTCTCTCTTTCCTCTCTGTCTCTGTCCTCGCTCCCTCCCTTCCTCCTTCCCTCCCTCCCTCTCTCTCTCCCTTTCTCTCTCTTTCTCTCTCTCTGTCTCTGTTTCTGTCTCTCTCTCTCTCTCTCTCTCTCTCTCTCTCTCTCTCTCTCTCTCTCTCTCTCTCTCTCGGCACCAGATGAAAAATCATGAGGTAAAACAGACTAAAGTCAAAGTTCAAACAGCCCCATCCAAACTCAGGGGTTATGTGTTTGCTTTTGTGGTTTTCTGTTGTTACGGATCTGGTTCCACTCCCCTTTCCCCACCGGCACCCTGAGGTTCCCATGGTGGCAAGACAGTCTTAGCATTATTACTTCCCAGGCCTCATATTTTTAACAGGAGAAAGGCCATGAGTGTCCTAACCCAAGAACCTTTGTCCCTGGATGTCTCTGGAAGACAGACCTCTTACCGAACCCAATACTGTGGCAGAGGAAACTTCCAGTTAGAACCAGGTCATCTTTCTGAGCCCAATTCTGAGTCCATGGGCTAACAGTACAAGAATTTAGCTCGCCCAGAAAAGTAGCCATGTCTCAGAGCACTTTCCTGGCAAGCATGTGGTCATGAGTTCAAATTCCTGAGATCCCATACGTGCCTAGTACAGTCCTGGCAGCCCTACTGATGGAGTCTGGCAGCTCTACTGTTTGTGATCCCTGACACCACAAATAATTTCCACCACCCTGAACCAGGTAGGTGTATACTTCACAAAAAAGGGGTGCAACCCCTGGTGAGCACCACAACTGAAAAGATATGTGAGTTCTATGGCCAGGAACACGTCCCCAGGCAAGCAACCAAACCAAATTCTGTGCATCAATTAAGCGTGGAACCCCTTAGTGTTGCATGCAAGAACTCTCATGGACAGAGGGCAGTCTCCGGTGACTGCAGAGAGAGCAGTGAGCCAGGTCACTGCCACAAGAAAGGGGCTGCAGGAATGGGGGGGTGGGGACAAGGATATAGAAAATTAACTAAGTAACTTTTTTTTTTTTTTTTTTTGGTTTTGGGGCCAGACCCAGGGATGCTCAGGTGTTACTCCTTGCTCTGTACTCAGACCATTACTCCCGGAAGTAGTCAGGGGATCATATGGTAAACAACCCCTTGCAAGGCAAGTGCCCTACCCACTGTACTACCGCTTCAGTTCCAAATTTATATCTTTCAATAATAAAATTAAGGGCTGGAGCTATAGCGCAGCGGGTAGGGCATTCTCCTTGCACAAGGCCGACCCGGGTTAGATTTCTCTGCCCCTCTCGGAGAGCCCGGCAAGCTACCGAGAGTATCCCACCCGCACGGCAGAGCCTGCTAAGCTACCTGTGGCATATTCGCTATGCCAAAAGCAATAACAACAAGTCTCACGATGGAGATGTTATTGGTGCCCGCTCGAGCAAATCTATGAGCAACGGGGTGACAGTGACAGAATAAAATTAAATTTTAAAAGGGTGCAGGAAATTTTAAAAGGACATATTACTTGGTGAGGTAATATAGTGGGAAGGGCACTTGCCTTGCGTGCCACGTAGCTAACTCAGGTTCCATGCCCGGCACCCCATATGGTTCCCTAAGTCCTGCAGAAGTGATCTCTGAGCCTGCTGTAAATCCTGAGCACTGTCAGGTGTGGTCCCACCCTAACACAAAAGCATGCAATGCAAATCAGAGTCCTGGGTCACAGAGGTTGCACAGGGATTAAGGTGTTTGCTTGTCTTGCACGTGGCCCACCATGGTTTGAATTGCGGTTCCTGGAGCCCCACCAGGGGTCTCTCCTGAGTCCAGGGCCAAAAATCCACCTGAGCACCATTGGGTGTAGCCCAACGGCCACCCATCATCACAACACCGCCCCCCCCATCCCACTAAAATAAAAATGAAAAGTTGAGGACAGTCCTGCACCCATACTCATCACCCTTCCTTCTGCTGCTGGGATTTAAGGCTCCTGCCACCGCCTCATGCTCCGGCATAAAATGACTTTTTCTTTTATTATGTTGATGGGAGAGATATAGAACAAGAAGTCTTTGAGACTAGAGTAACGCTTTGGATCATTTTTTTGCTTGACAAGGACACCACAGCCTTTACTCTCCTGACAGTCACTATTCTCACGGTGTCTGTCAGACCCCAACACAGTCCCTGATCCTCGATGAAATCTCTGCAGCTCCCCCCCATCAGGAAAACGGCCTTTGTCTTTGTTGATTCGGGTCGGGGGCCAGGCCTGGTGTTGCTGGGGAATGGGTGTGCAGGTTCCCGGTCTCTGGCATGCAAAGAATGTGCTCCATCCATGGAGGGGCCTTTCAGCTCCAGGATCTCTCTTTACTCTCTCTCTCTCTCTCTCTCTCTCTCTCTCTCTCTCTCTCTCTCTCTCTCTCTCTCTCTCTCTCTCTCTCTCTCTCCCTTCCTGTCTCTCACTTGCTCACTTGCTTGCTCTCTTTATATATTTTTATTCAATGATTGATTGGTCGGTTTTTTGTGCTACACCCAGCACTGTTCAGGGTTATTATGGGCTTTGTGCTCAGGGATCACTCTTGGCAGAGCTAGGGGGACCATAAGGGATGCCCGGGATAGAACCCAGGTCAACCACATGCAAAGCAAGCACCCTATCTGCTCTATTATCCCTCCCGCCTTGTTTGCCTTCTTTTCTTGCTCAAGCTCTCTCCCTCATTCACTTCCTGTCGCTCCCCCTCTTCCTGTATCTCCCTCTCTGTTCTCTCTCCCACCCCATATACACAAGTTCCCACACAGATCACCTGGCACCGGTCCCCTGTCCACCACCACCCAGCGCTCCTCTGGGGTCACCCATTCCCAGGAAGTTGAGCCCCTTTAAGTCTCATGTGTAGCTCTCTCTAATTTTTGTGATAAAAGCAGACCATTTGGAAGTTTCATGACAAAATTAAAAGTTCTCCACGTCATTTCATTTCCTCTCTGTCCAGTCCTGGCTACTCCTGTCCAGTCCCAATTGCTCAGCTCTTCCCACCCCTGGGAAATTCTCCCACCATTTCTGAGCTTGTACTAGAATCTAGCTGCACTTATTCTACTTTGAACAAGCTTTTCCAGAATATGAACCATCATCTTCTCTGTGCCTGCCCAGGTGAATGGATGCCACGTGGCCTCCAAACTTAGTACTATTGCTCACCAGCCAATGAGAAAAGACTTTCCAAGACTGGTGGCAAGGTCTCTGTCCTTCCTACCCACATTGATTTTGAATGGAGACGATCTTAAAGTATGGGTCTCCCCTGCTCTTTCTTTTATTATTTTTTATGGGGGTGGGGGTGGGAGCACAGGAGAATGTTGGACCATCCTGGAAGTGCTCAGGAACTATTTCTAGCTCTGTGTTCAGGAATGACCCCTGGCAATGCTGAGGGGACCATTTGCAGTGACCAAGGATTAAACAGGGCTTGGTAATTTGCAAGAGTACCCCTGTTACTATCTCTCTGGCCCTCCATATCACTTTCTTGTAGAAACCCAAATGATTAAAGTGGAAAAAAACATTTTTTCCCTTCTCTATTTTTGTTCTTTCTCTTTCTTTCTTTCTTTCTTTCTTTCTTTCTTTCTTTCTTTCTTTCTTTCTTTCTTTCTTTCTTTCTTCCTTCCTTCCTTTCTTTCTTTCCTTCTTTCTTTCTCTCTCTTTCTTTCTTTCCTTCTTTCCTTCTTTCTCTCTCTCTTTTTCTTTTTCTTGCTCTCTCTTTTTTCTTTGCTTATTATTTTTCATTACAGCAAAAATTTCAAGCCAAACAAAGAAATGGTAAGATTTTTAAGGTGATGGACTTCCAGACTCCCTTCAAAACGGGCCTCTAGACCTTCTCTTTAGAGATGTCTTCAATCTTTTAGGAATTTGGAATGTGCTCGGGGAATAAATTTCCAGCACATTCTGCATGTGGTATTCACGGGAGGGTGGCTCGAACTCATCTGGCTGAGGGGCCCAGAGTCCCCACTCTTTCTTGTGGCCCTCGGGGATCCGAAAGCACAGAACCGCTCAGGGACTAAACTCACCCTGGCCTCAGGGCTGTAGGGTGAAGGCTTTGCTGGATGAACAAAAAGCGGGAGGAATTGGCCTGATTTGTGCGAAGAGAGAGAGAGAAGCTGTGCCACAAAGACAACAGGGTCAGGGAGTGAAATCTGAGAGGCAAGTCGAGATTCCAGCGCTACCAGCCAGTCTGAGGAGAGCGAGGCCGAGAAGGCATCTCCAAGTCGGACAGCCCGTGGCTCGCATCTGGTGGAATATTACCAGCTGCTGTCTCAGAGGAAACCGGGCTCCTTGCTTTTCCAAATGAGCCGAGCTGTTGTGTTGGCAACCAACACACATGACAGGCACTTAGCCAAGCAGAAAGCAACAGGTTTAAAACATGTGCCAATGTGTAGATAAACCATCTCCAGTCCTCAGCAAACGGCTACGGGGAAGTCACAAACAAGCAAGCAAAAGGCAATCTTCCCCCACACCGGAGTCCATCTACTAGTGAAACTACTCCCTTCTAGAGAAACATAGCTAAAACTAGCCTGAGGTTTTCGTCTTTCTTCTTTCCCGGGAAATAGGGCTGAGAGAAATACTTTCAAGCGAAGGCATTTTTTTGAGGTAGTACTTGAGATAATATTGTGGGGGCGGGGGAAGGGGGACTCTTCAACATAACTTAGGTTCAGTCTATGTGGAAAAAGTAAATATAGATGCAGAGCTGGTGAATTCGAACAATGCAGAGAACCAGACTGGAGACCGGATCATTCAGGTTCCTGAAGCTGCTTTTTTTTTTTTTTCCTCTTAACAGTGGTTGGTTTGATTTTGTTTCATTTTGTTTTTGCTTAGATTATCTGGGTAATTACCTCAACTCTCCATTTCACTCTGGTTCTATAGACCTAGTCCTCTAAGTGTTCTATTTTTATCTTGTTCGAATGAGGACTAAACACAATGGAACTCATTGAAACAGGCCTCCCTAAAAGGATTAAGCGGGTTGAAACGATATGTTTCCTCCACATTTTGTATTTTCCACGCTGCAGAAAAAAAAAATAGCAAGTCTCTGCTCCGAGCCTGCCCTCCCCGTGAACAATACCTTTCTCCTCTGAGGCCACGGCAGAGCGGAGAGCAGAACTGTGGCACATAGTCAAGTTGAAAAGGGGGAAACGGAGCACGGCCATGTGGAAAGCACACTTAATTGACCAAGGCACACGGCCGCAGCACACCGAGCTGGGACATCCCTGGAAGGCTGGACAGAGTTTTCCCAGCACTGCAGCCTCCCTGAAGCAAAGCTGGCATTCAGTGATCCCCTTCAGCTCTCCGGGGCCACTCGAAGGCAGCAATCGGGGGTCTCAGTGTGAGTTTCCTCTCAATGAGTCCTGGGAACCTACGAACTCCAGAAGCTCAGAATAACAAGAAGCTACAATGAGGGGGCAGGGTTTTTTTTCCCCCTTAGTTCTGTTTGGATCTAGTGACCCTGACCTGGGTTTTCCTCTCTCTGTGTCTCTCTGTCTCTCTCTGCCTTTGTCTCTCTCTCTCTGCCTCTGTCTCTGTCTCTCTGTCTCTTTCTCTGTCTCTGTCTCTCTCTGCCTTTGTCTCTCTCTCTGCCTCTCTCTCTCTCTGTCTCTCTCTCTGTCTCTCTCTGTCTCCTCTCTCTCTCTTTTTTTTTTTCTTTAGGTCACACCCGGCAATGCACAGGGATCACTCCTGGCTCTGCACTCAGGAATTACCCCTTGCGGTGTTCAGGGGACCATATGAGATGCTGGGAATCAAACCCGGGTCGGCTGCATGCAAGGCAAACGCCCTACCCAATGTGCTATCGCTCCAGTCCCGGGTGTTTCTCTCTGAATTAAAAAAATAAGTAAGTAAACTACTCTTTCTTTCAAGGGATGGCAAACTATGCAACCTAGATGTCTCTCAAAATATTGGTTTCAAGAGGGGAGGGATGGTTCGTCTTGAGGCCACGTCCAGTGGTGCTCAGAGATTCCTCTTGGCTCTGTGCAGGCATCGCTCTTGCTGGGGGTCGGGAGATCATATATAGCGTCAGGAATCCAACCAGAGTCACCTCCGTGTAAGGCCCGCACCTTAGTCTTGATACTCGTTGCTGCTTGTCGGAATACTACTTGGCAGAAGTATCGCATTGTTTTCTACTTACAGAAAAATGAAAAGTGAGGAAAGGGACTGAATGACTTCTGGTGACAGTTGAGTACGGGAAGGGAGAGACTGGGGAGTTCCTCTCTCCCAGTTCTAGTCCAGAGACCTGCATTCTTCCACAGACAGCTCCGAGGAAATGGAAAATCCAAGCCCACGGGAATCCCCTGTACCAGCCTTATAAACGAGTACGAACTGGCACCAATGGTACTAAATAACACAAAAATCACTTGAAGAGCTTGGACCCCAGTTTCCCAGAGGGGTGGAACTGAGACACTTCTGGCTCACTAGACTTGAGGGAGAAGGACTTCATACTAGGTCTAGTGGTCTCTCCAGAATGGCTGAAGACTGGCAATGCGAGGGCCAGAAAAGCAACACAGAACAAAGGCACTTGTTCTGCATGCAGCCAGCCACTGTACATTCTCCAACACCACAGATGGTCTCCTGAGTACTTGTCAGGTATGATCCCTGAGCACAGAGCTAGGAAGAGCCCCCTGCGTGTAAGGGGGTATGGCTCCAACCTTCCTCTCACCCTCACAAAAAAGCAAGCATAAAAGATTTGCAATGTAGTTGGAAGGGCAGGCACTAAATGTTGGTGCTAACTCTAAATGTCCGAACTAATAATCACCCTCTTTGCCTTTAGAGTTAATTTGAAATCAATCACATGAGCAACCTTTCCGAGAAAGGCTTTATTTAAAATAGATATAAGATGGAGGGTTCACCAATAGTCCAAATTAGTCATCATTCTGATCGCTGCTATGGTTAGGACTCTTGTAGTGGGGAAAGCTTGTAAAACTGAGTCAAGTACTGGTGAAAGCCATCCTGAGTCTCAGATGTTATCCCAGAAGAGAACTTCAGGGAAGAAAATCCTTCTAAATGGTACAAATGAGCAATAATATACCGGATGTAACATTTGCTTTAGAGGCAGCTGACCTGGGGTCGAGCCCTGGGCACTCAGATCCCCCAAGCCTGAAAGGAGTGATTCCTGAGCACAGAGCCAGGAGTAAGCCAGCCCTGAGCATCACCAGGTGTGGCCCGAAGAACAAAACAAAAAAGTAAAATAATACAGGAATTCCACTAAAGAAATATATAAACCTCAGAGAAATGAGAACGGTTCTGGGGAAGTTTGGCTCTTCTCATAATGGCAACAAACTTGACAAAAACTCCTAGGACAAAGGGGCTGGAGTGATAGCACAGCGGGTAGGGCGTTTGCCTTGCACGTGGCCATCCCGGGTTCGATTCCCAGCATCCCATGTGGTCCCCTGAGCACCTCCCGGAGTAATTCTTTTTTTTTTTTTTTTTTGGTTTTTGGGTCACACCTGGCGATGCACAGGGGTTACTCCTGGCTCTGCACTCAGGAATTACCCCTGGCCATGCTCAGGGGACCATATGGGATGCTGGGATTTGAACCCGGGTCGGCCGCGTGCAAGGCAAACGCCCTACCCGCTGTGCTATCTCTCCAGCCCCCCGGAGTAATTCTTGAGTGAAGGAGTAACCCCTGTGCATTGCCAGGTGTGACCCAAAAAGCAAAAAAACAAAAGACAAAAAAACTCCTAAAACTCTGATAGGCAGGCAAAGAAAGAAGTTTCTCAAGTAAATAGTAAATCAATTAAAGGAACATATCCCTGAAAATAAATCATTTACAGAACCTAGTCCCGCCTGTAGCTTCTAACACAAAAATCCCACCTCACACTACTAAATAAAAATGGATTCCAAATGGATTCAAGTCACGCGCCGAACCTCACAGAGAGGAAAGCTTGCTAAAGCAAACCTGGCCTCACAAAGGTTTTCAAGATATAAAAATGTATAAAACTTTTCTTATCAGAAAAGAGGTGAATGAATATTATGGGTATTCTTATAGCGTGTTTGCTTTAGCATTTGTCATGTAGTTATTCTGTGCAAAGGTAAGCTCTGGTATGCAGTGTAATTATTTTCCCACTTACTTCAGTCACAAGGTCTACTTAAAGGGCAATTTCTTTCTTTAGTTCTTTAAATGTTTCCCAAAAAGATATCTTAAGGTCAAAAAACGCCAACAATGTGCAAATATCTTTCAGGAGGAGTTGATTTCCCCCCCTTCATACCATTAGGGGAACCTTTTCTGTAGTCCGTTGAAAACAAGTTCCCGGGAGTTACATTTCTCCTCACTCGGGGACAATATAAGTCACCAGAACCAGGAGGCAGCAAGGCCAGTCAGCGCTGGAGCCCTAAACACAACTCCGGCCGACTGCATGTGTAAAATGACATTCGGATAATTTATCTGAAACGTATTGTGGTATCGACTGAGGTCCCTCTCAAGACTAGTCATCTGTTCTTTGTGTGTTTTGTGGGGTCACACCTGGTTGTGCTCAGAGCTTTCTCCTGGCTTCTTTGGTGGGGGCTCAGGAGAATCATGTTGGGTGCCAGGAATCAAACCCAGGCCAGCGGTATGCAATGCAAGGCAAGCACTTTACCCTCCATACATCTTTCTGGCCCAAAGACTGCTCATCTTTTCCCATTGGCACAGGCTTGATTATAGGTTGTCTGGTGGGGAGAAGGGTTGGTTTGGGGCCCAGAGAACACTCAGGGAACCTTGTGGTGTAAAGACTGTATTCAGTCTTTTGGGTTATCTCTCTGGCCTGCTGATTGTAAGAGAGATTACTTGTGATGCAATGTTTCTGTGAGATTTGGTAGCTGGGCACTTTTAGTGTGCTTTGTGAAGAAAAAAAAAAACAGTCATTCAAAGATGAAACTGGAGAACATTTTTCTCCTCAAACATTCTCTTTGTAACCAAAGTCCAGTAAAGAAGTTAATACTACTAGGATGGAGAGACAGTATAGCTGGTTGCTTGTTCCAAACCAGCTTCAATCCCCTACACAACTGACTATATGGTCCCCTGTACCACCACAAATGATCCCTGAGCAAAAATTCAGGAGTAAGCTCTGAACACAGACCAGCATAACCCAAACAAACACACACACACACACACACACACACACACACACACATACACGTATATACTCTCAACACACACACATACACACAAACACCAGAAACACCACCAAAATCCTCCCCCCACCCATTTTATTTTTTTTCTTTTGTGTTGGGAACTTTGTGGGCTACTTTTGTTTTTGTGTTCAGAAACTGCCCAGTAGTTCTCAATGAACCATCAAGTACCAGGGATCAAACACAGGCTTCCCTCATGCAAACCCTGTGCCCAGCCTCAGAGCTCTCTCTCGCGCTGTGATTTAACCAAACAAGCTACACAAAGTCCCCCAGCAATATTCAGCCCCGTCTGGCCTATTCAACAATATCAGTCATGTACCTGATATTCTGTCAGTCACTGGAGAAGCAAGAAGGAATAAAACAAGCTAATCCTTCTAGAGGAACAACAAGAGAATGTCTTTGTCGTCGTGGAACAGCTCTGCATCCTTATTGGGGTGGTTCCAGAAATCTAAGCATGGAATAGAAAGGTGTAGAACTATTAAGGCATGAGCACACACACACACACACGTGTAAGTAGACTGGCAAAACCCCAAATTTGATCATAAGTCTAGACAATAGTATTGTAGCAATGTCAATTTCCTGTTTCCAGTGGAAAATTATATTACTTATAGTTAAGTAATAATTTTATTCTTTGGGGAAGTTCAATGAAGAGTATGCAAAACTCTAGTACTTCTTCAACCTCTTATAATTCAAATTTGTATGTATCATATACAAATATACATATTTATAATATATGATATGAAGAATATATTTAATAACTGCTATTTATGAAAGATATTTCCCCTCAGAATCAGAGGGGGATTCTGAGAATGGGCCATTCAAGCTGAGAGAGATAACTAGCAAACACGCAGGAAAGAACCTGGCTGGTTTACGTTCTCAGTATGACCTTCAAATGTGTGACTTTATTAAGACAAAACCTTGAAGTACAGTCTGATTTACAAGAAATTAACCTTATGCTGTAGGAAAACTGTGGTTCTAAAAAAAGATTATGAACCAAGCGCAAAGACCCTCAAGACAATTGTCTTTAGATACAGTAGAGTGCAAAAAATTGTGAATATTATTTCTTATGTTTTGGAGGCACATTTGGTGCTCAGGAACCAAATGCAGTGCTAGAGATAGAACCAGGGTTTGGCCTCTTTCAAGACAAGGACCCTGGTCACACTAAATTTCCCGTCCTGATATGTAAAGATCTTAGAGTTTAAAAGAAGTTAAATTTGGGGAGCAATAGTGCAGTGGGTAGGGCATTTGCCTTGCACTCAGCAAACCCAAGTTCAATCCCCAGCATCCCATATGGTCCCTCCACATCACCAGGAGTAATTCCTGAGTGCAGAACCAGGGTTAACCCCTGAGCATTGCTGGGTGTGACCCTCTCCCCTCAAAATATTTTAAATAATAATTTTGTTTGTGGACCACACCCCAGCTATATTTAGGGGTTATTCTTGACTCTGCATTCAGGGATCACCCCTGGTGGTGCTTGGGGGACCATACTGGGTGCCAGTGGGACACATGCAAAGCAAATTATCTCCTTACCAGCTGTGCTATCACTCCTGTCCCCAGAAACCAAATTTAAGCTAGTGGCAGGGATAGGCAGATATTGTAGACATTAAGGGATGAACGGAATTGATTAGGAAATGTACCCCTTCAATCTAGAATCTTAAGCTACTCCAACTACAAATGAAAGTCCCAGTCTGAGAGTCACAAGAAAGCAAATATTAAAGAAAAAAACCAGGTTTTTCCTTACATAAAGCCTGTCCAGATAGAGTAAGCATCACTCAGCATTGGAAAATTTTCTAGTTGAGAAAACAAAATTCTTGAACTGGAACCATCTTAACAGGCTGGGATGATGTGGGAGACCTAGGTTTGGTTCCCTGGCACCGCATGGTCCCCTAAGCAACAAGTATTCTCCTACCAAACAGTGAGTGGAAATAGTATCCAAACCCTGCCAGGTGGGAGAAAGAAAAAGAAAGAAAGAAAGAAAGAAAGAAAGAAAGAAAGAAAGAAAGAAAGAAAGAAAGAAAGAAAGGAAGGAAGGAAGGAAGGAAGGAAGGAAGGAAGGAAGAAGGAAGGAAGGAAGGAAGGAAGGAAGGAAGGAAGGAAGGAAGGAAGGAAGGAAGGAAAGGAGAGGAAGGAGAGAGAAAGAAAGAGATAGAGAAAGAAAGAAAGAAAGAAAGAAAGAAAGAAAGAAAGAAAGAAGAGAAAGAAAGAAAGAAAGAAAGAAAGAAAGAAAGAAAAGAAAGAAAGAAAGAAAGAAAGGAAAGAAAGAAAGAAAGAAAGAAAAAGAGAGAGAGAGAGGGAGGGAGGGAGGGAGGGAGGGAGGGTGGAGGGAGGGAGGGAAGGAAGGAAGGAAGGGAAGGAAGGAAGGAAGGAAGGAAGGAAGGAAGGAAGGAAGGAAGGAAGGAAGGAAGGAGAGAGAAAGAAAGAGAGAGAGAAAGAGAGAGAGAAAGAGAGAGAAAGAAGAAGGAAGGAAGCGAGAAAGGAAGGAAGGAAGGAAGGAAGGAAGGAAGGAAAGAAAGAAAGAAAGAGAAGAAAGAAAGAAAGAAAGAAAGAAAGAAAGAAAGAAAGAAAGAAAGAAAGAAAGAAAGAAAGAAAGAAAGAAAGAAAGAAAGAAAGAAAGAAAGAAAAGAAAGAAAGAAAGAAAAGAAAAGAAAGGAAGCACTTGCCTTGCAAGCAGCCCACCCAGGCTCATTCTCCAGTAAGCCAAATGGTCCTTTGAATAACTTAATGCTGTGAAAAATGTTTTGTTACAACACTTCTTATATTGAAACAAAGGCTTGATGACATATCTATCTCCCTATCATAGTTCCTCTGAGGTTAGGGACCTGTTTCTTTTGTTTTCCTTTCATTCCTCTTTGGATCTCAATCACTGTGGCTATCTTAAATGGACTGAAAATCAGCCATTGGCGTCTCTTGTGGAACGGGGATGAACTCAAAGATTTGCTTCTCACCTGCCTCTTTTAAAAAACATAGACACCAACCCAGCTGGCTTCTTGCCTAAGCTTCCTAGATACATCCAGCCCTATTTGGATCTCTGACCTGGCTGAGGTCAAATTCAAATTACACATTGTTTACACTGGCCCCAATCTAGCTGGCATTCACTGCCTTAGGACACAGTTTCTGGCATTTTCCCACCGGCTCCACCCATCCAAACCACAAAACCAAGTCTATCAAGGAAGAGCATCAGATCCTCAGAGCTTGAGGGAATGACGGGAAATGACAGTCGTCCAATAAGAGTTTAAAAGCTGGAGTCACTGGGGCCAGGAATATAGCTCAGAGGGAGAGACTTTTGAGTCCTAGGTTCAATCCTGATCTCTGCAGAAAGGAAGAAATTAAAACTAGAATCATCCAAAAGTGTTTAACATTTCCCAGATGCTTTCAAATTTCCAGTTGCTCTGCAGGAAGCAGAGATGGTAAGAACTAGTATGGTGTGGCTCTCCCACCATTAAGAAAAACGTGAACAACAGAGGTGCTCTTTTAGAGCTATATGAAAAATGCCATTGGTATAGAAGGTCTGAAACTGTAAATGAAATACTTCAATATTATTATAAGCTATAATATCTTAATTAAAAATAAAATGAGGTTAAAAATTAAATACCTCAATTAAAAATAAAATTACTTCATATAACTATGAAGGTGCCATAGAATCACATAAGCAAGAATACATTTCCTCTCAGACTTGGAATGTGACTCGGCAGCAAAGTACTTTGCATGCATGAGAACTGGGCTTGATCCCTGCCACAGAGAGAGAGAGAGAGAGAGAGAGAGAGAGAGAGAGAGAGAGAGAGAGAGAGAGAGAGAGAGAGACAGGCAAAGAGAGAAAGAGGAGAGAAAATCTAGACTGAAGAGAGTGGGTGACAGAAGAAAAACCTCTGATGTCCTTTGGTCTTGGTCATTTTTGTAAAGTCCTGGATCTCATACATGCAAAGACAAGTGCTCCCCTCCTGAGCTACAGCCACAGCTGCCCTATTAAATTTTCGTGGTTAGATCAACATGTTTTGAATATTTCAGTGTCAGAAAGTAAACAGACTTACAATGACTTAAGGAGTCCTTGGAACACCTTTCACTGGTTTGGGTGACTGAAATATTGGAAATAGAGAAGGACCTCATGGTCTTTGACTTATTTCATCAATTCCATTCGAGTTGTGTTTGACTACTTGGACCTTGAAGTTCTTTCCAGTTTTCTCCATGTCTCTCGGGGTTTTCTCCAGGGATCAGTTTACTCCTACATTGCAAAGATGTCCATTAGATTCCTTGGTGAATCGAAGTTGATTGCATAGGTCTGAGTGTGCCCTGCACAGGAAGGGAATTCTTCCTAGGGAAGGGTTCTCTTGTGTCCTGAGCTGAACAGATGAGAAGATGAATGATTGAATAATACGAACTACTGCCAAATATTGGCTTGGGTCTTCTTTCACAAGTTTGGTGTGCTTTTTTTGGTGACCAGAATCATGGAGCAGAAATTTAACTCTTTCATATCAGTTAGACTGGGGTAAAAGTGGTTTCATTATACACAACTTCACATAAAGTCACACTTTCCCAAGAACCTCTGGACCACGTGGAGGACTTAACTGCGTTTGAAAGTTGCTAAGAGATAGGTTCTTACTTCTACCTCTGCTCAGGGATCATTTGGTCAGCAGCATACAAGGCAAAAGGCCAACTTGTATACCATCTCCAGCCTACCGCTTCTTTATACAATATATCAACTCATAGGGTGTCTCAAGAGCAAGGTGAGATTATGCAAGAGGAGCAGTGCTCACCCTCCTCGGGTGGACCCCCACAGCCGCATATGCCCGAATAGTGCCAGGCTGCAGGAACACCACCAGCAGGGCCAGAGGAAGGACTTGGCAAAGACTACTCTAAAGCACCCGGGCAACGCCAAGAAGGAAGCTCTGCCCAGGCAGAAGCCCAAGGTGCTGAAGAAGCATGTGGAGATTTGTCACCTGCACCCATGGCAAAAAGTGTGATGGACCTTTATGACAGGAAGAACTTCTGCTACTTAGAAACAAAACCTGATGGCCTGAGCAATGGCCTGGGTCAACTGTCCATCAGCTACGAGCTCAAGTAGCAAGTTCAACGTCCTGAGTTGATTCCCTGGACAATATAACCCCCCACCCCTGCCCCCCATGCGACACACAGACACACAGACACACAGATACACACAGACACACAGATACACACACACACACACACACACACACTGCCCCACCCCAAACTCCTCTGAACTCAGAAGCACCATGTCACTAGCACATCATTGAGTCCTTCCTTCCTTCCTTCCTTCCTTCCTTCCTTCCTTCCTTCCTTCCTTCCTTCCTTCCTTCCTTCCTTCCTTCCTTCCTTCCTTCCTTCCTTCTCTGACCCTACATCTTACTTTGAAAGAAAATTCTGGGGCCAGGGAGATAGTTCAAAGATCTAGTGCCCGTGCTTTGGAAGATCTCTGAGCACCAGGTCGGAAGTTGGGAGTAGCTCCTGAGTCCTGTAGGGAAGTCTGTGCATCTACTGGCTGAACATGTGAATTGACGTGTCTTGAAGCCCTCAGAATAAGGATATAGCCTCACACTGAAGGGAAAGAGCCCGGGCTTGTAGGTGATGGACAATTTGCTTGGGCAGTGGCATAACTCATCCTATAGTTCTATGTTACGGTGTTTATTTCTTTATAGACCTCCCTTAGTCTCTCTTGTTTTCGAGAGTTTCCCTCCAGCTCATCTTGGAGCACCTCAGTCTTCTCCCCCGATGCTGTTACTGTGCTGCTCAGACTTTGTATTCAGTTTGTTTGTTGGTTTGTTTTCATGAAACCTACCATACTCTCATTTCTGTCACTTCTGATTCTTCCATCCACAGCACCCCATAGGGCCCTCTGAGTCCACCAGGAGTGATCCCTGAGTGCAGAGCCAGGAGTAAGTCCTCAACACTGCAAGGTGTGACCCCCCCACGAAACAAACAAAAACAAACATTTTCTGGAATTCCAGGCAAATTCTTCACTATACTCTCTTAGAAGAACTCTAGAGCAAAACTTTCTTCCAAATCCCGTGGGGAGGGAAGGGGAGGGAACAAGAGCAAATCTACTGAGAGTAGTACATAAAGACTAGGGTTTGAAAATCCTGAAATGCATCCACATCATTCTGCAGCCAGGAGACACTGAAGGTGGAGAACTGAGGGGTAGCTGTGCACTTAAAACAAGCTGAGCGTCCTTTTGAACAGAGTTCACTGTGAAGAGACAATAGAAGCCAGAACTATAGTGGGAAAAAAGGGCTGACAACCTGGAGTGGGTTTTGCTTGTTTTAAGAAGACAGCTAATTGCCTAGTTGACTCCCCATCCCCCACTGAGTTTATGGGGAGTCTCTCTGGGAGAAGAGTTCCGTTCAAAAATCAAATAATTCCTTAACCTAGATTCCACAGTAGAAGTTCTGAGAACTCCAGTATAGAACTTCAGAATATAAGCACATTTGGGGGTGGATGGGGTGAAGGGAAGATTGGGGGGCTACCCTGTGGTCCTCAGGGTTTACTCCTGTTCTGCAGTCCAGGATCACTCCTGGCAATACTTGGGACCATCTAGAAACTGGGAATCAAACGTAAGTCAGCAGCCTGCAGGGCAAGTAACCTACCCTCTACTATCACTTGAGCCCCCATAAACCCAACTTTTGCACTTAATGTCCAAGCCCCCTAAAATGAAAACTGCAACTTCACAAGGAAGAGAAAAATGAGGGGGTAAGGATATGGTTCAGGGTAGAGCACATGTCTTGCATGTAGCTGACTCTGATTATCAGCACCTCAAGACAAAACAGAACAAATGAAAGCACTTGGGAAAACAGACATAAGAAAGTTCTTTGCAACATTAAATTATTAATTGAACTGTAACACAACTAAATGTCTGAGCAACAGAGGAACGTGTCCTTACAACATAACGTCAACAAACAACAGCAAAGAGAAGGGAAGAGGGCATAAAAGTTATAAAGTGAGTTGGTGGAGGGAAGGAGACACTAGTACAGCTCTATTATAAACAGTTTTGTAAACCACTAGTGTCCGTACAAAAATATTTTAATTAAAAACTAAAACATTAAAAAATGCATTTCAAAAATCAGTTTACTTAATTTATTTTTATTTATTTTTTTAATGAATTCATTCATTGAATCACCGTGAGAACAGTTACAAAGCTTTCAGGTTTAAGTCTCGGTCATACAATGATGAAACACCCGTCCCTTCACCAGTGCACATTTTCCACCACCAAAAAACTCCAGTATATCCCCCAGCCCACACCCTCCCTCTACCTGTGTGGCAGATGATTTCCACATTACTCTCTCTCTATTTTGAAAAATTGACCTACTTTAAATCGACTTTATTTACAAGCAAATGATAAACTCTGGAGCCAGAGAGAGAATATCATGGGGAAGCATGTGCTTTAATCCCCAGCACCAAATTCAATGATTAATTAATTATCATTTATTATCATGAATTAATAAGGTGGTGTAGTACACTTATGCCAGAATCCTCTGCAGTTGTAAGAAATAAAAAAGATAAAATGTGCCATTCATAGCCAAATGGAAGAAGTTCAAGGAAATGATGTGAATGAAGTAAGTCAAATGCAAAAATACAAATATTGAATTATTTGGCTTTATAAGAATATAAAGTTAATGAACCAACCAAAGACAAGAGCCAGAGAGAGAGTCCAGGGTTAAGGCACTTGTTTTGTTTGCATACAGCTCACCCCGGGTTTTATGCACAGCATCATAGGACCCTCTGAGCATGGCCAGGGTGACTCCTGAGCACCGAGCCAGGAATAGAAACACTAAGAACTTCTGGGTTTGGCCTAACCCTCCCCCAGAAAAAAAAAAGGCTAGTGGGTAGTGGATACTGAATTAAAGTTACCAGATGAAAAAAAGGGTGAAAATAAGGAGATAATGGGGAAGGAAAAAAAAATTTAAAGCATCTAAAGTTGATAAATAAATAGTTGCTTTAAATAAATCTCTGGGCTCAAGTAATTTCTAGTTTGAACTGTAAAGAAAATTTGCATATAGTCTTTGGGGAAGAGAAAGAAATGATAAATTTTTAAAGGTTCATTCCATTGTTTACAGCATTTGAAAAAAGAATAAATGTAGGGGCTGGAACAATAGTACAGGGGGTAGGATGTTTGCCCTGTACATGGCTGACCCAGGTTCAATCCCCAGAGCACGACCAGGAGTAATGTCTGAGTGCAGAGCCAGGAGTAATCTCTGAGCATTGTCAGGTGTGGCCCAAAAGCCAAAAAAAAAAAATTAAAAGAAATAAAAATTTAAAAAGAAATTTGAAAGAATCTCTACATACTGAAGTGGAAAACTCCAAATGAAAACATTAACTTGTGGATCAATATGTATGATATTTTCTCACATATGAAATTCAAAACAGAAAGAAATGATTATGTATATGCAGAATAAAAAAGTCAAGAAGAACCTATATAAAAATATTTTCTGGGATGAAAGTTAGACATGGGGTTCAGAGTAAGACATGATGGTTCAGGATGAGGCAGATCATAAATATTGTATACTTTTATGCAACTTGCATCTTTACAGATAGCTCTGTGCTCAGTTTTTTTTTCTTTGTGGTGCTTGCAGGACCATGTGGTATTAGTATTGAATAGGAATTAGCCTAACACAAGGCAACCGCCTTAACCCAGTACTTAATCCGTGTCTCGTCCTGTCTCACTGTATCACTGTCATCCTGTTGCTTATGAATTTGCTCGAGCGGGCACCAGTAACGTCTCCATTCTGAGACTTGTTACTGTTTTTGGCATATTGAACACACTACGGGTAGCTTGCCAGGCTCTGCTGTGCAGGCGAGATACTCCCAGTAGCTTGCCGGGCTTTCTGAGAGGGACAAAGGAATCGAACCCGGGTCAGCCTCATGCAAGGCAAATGCCCTACCCACTGTGCTATCTCGGCCTAATCTGGTTTATTTTCTTTCTTTTTGAAGTTCAGGGGATCAAGCCCAGAACCTCACACATGCAAGGCAGTGCTCCCTCATTGGGCTACATACCCAGCCATGATAATATGCTTTTTTCTCTTGCAAGGGAAAAAAAAAAGTGCTTTGAGTACTTCAAGAAAAGTGAGGCAGTTGATAGGAAGGAACACTTCAACTAATTCAGCTTGGTTCCCCAAATTTGTCCTAACCAGCTTATAACATTTTCAGAGGGAATAGAACGACCACAAAACTGATGCTTTTTAATGTCTTTTTCTCACAAATGCCAAGAGGATAGTTTTGTATGCGATTCTTTTGGATTTTTGTAAAATTAATTAGCTGTTGGATGTATGTAAAAACCATTGGCATCAACTGAAATATATCTATAAGTAACTCCATACTTACCATCTGGTTAAATTTGGTCTCATTTATTTTCGAATTGTAAGTCTGCGCAAATGAAACTGACTGAGCTTCCTAAAAAAATCCCATATGAGCACATTTGCATTGTGTAATATACATTGTGAATCGAACATGGGAGCAAAAGGACTCCTAAAATGGCCCTCATCAGCGGACCAAACAATTAGGCTGAATTCTCTGATAACTTAGTTACTCCCTGAGGAAATAGGAGAAGCATCAGCCACACAAATGGCCACCCCACCCTTTACTCAAACGTCTGAGGGGACTGTTCTGTAAATGGCAAACCATCAAATGCCTGGAGAAGACAGTGAAAGCCCAGCACTGACAGAGAAGCCGTATACCTTCTAGAAAAGCATATGCCACCTAATAAACATATTGCCCAGAAACTTTCCTTTTCTATGTAATCATGAAATAATATAGCCATTATTTCAAACCCAGCATATCTAAAACATCAGATTTTTTAAATAATGCACTTTAGTCATAGGCTATCAATGATTTACCAAATAATCAAGGCTTGCGTGTCGATGGGTTATCAGCTCCTAATTACAAAGGCTAACTTAAAGTCTTTCCACGCAGTCAATCTAACAAGATATCCAACATTACCTTCTTAGCATTATAGAGAAAATGACCCTGGTATCTCAATCAAATAATTCAAGAAGTGCTCAAATGTGAATAAGTGCTTAAACTATCTTGAGTCTGAAGCAGAGTACTAGATGCATCTGATCTGGCTCTAAATTTGGAGATTTTTTTTTTTCAATTGCTGAAAAAAAATTGTGGGAAAGGGCTGACAGAGACACAACAAAGAGATCAGATTTGTGTATCTATGGTCAGTCAGGTCAGTGAGTAATATCTTAGTTAAAATAAGGCATATAGCCCCAAAACTAGGAATCCAATTATTTTGATACATAAGGATTTATATTCATCAAACAAAAAAGTGTAGAGTGCAAAGAATGTACAGAAGTTAAGGTATTTGCTTTGCATGCAGCATATCGTTTGATCCCTGGCACCCCAGATGGTCCCCGAACTCCATCAGGGGTGATCCCTGAGCACAGAGTCAGAAGTAAGCCCTGAACACCATCGAGTGTGGCCAAAAATCAAAACAAACATTTTTTTTCAATTTATTGAAACTCCATAAAGCAAGATTTTTGTTGAAGGGCAATAGGAGAGAAGGAGAGAGGTTGTTTCCTTTCTTCCCACAAGTTCCGTATTTAGTGAAGTTTGTCCCAAAAGGTTTTACTAATGCTGGTGCAGGAGTGATAGCACAGAGGGTAGGGCATTTGCCTTGCACGTGGCCGACCCGGGTTTGATCCCAGCATCCCATATGGTCCCCTGAGCAATGTCAGGAGTGATTCCTGACTGTAGAGCCAGGAGTAACCCCTGAGCTTCGTTGGGTGTGACCCAAAAAATAAAATAAAAGATAAATTAATGCCAAATATTAACCATAGGTTGCAATTGGATAGCCACAACTTTCTACCAATTGGCAAAACTGACAGAAATTATCTCCGAAGAAACTAACCTATGGCCCAGGAATAAAAAATCAGGAGCCAACATTAAAGACTAAGAAAACTTCTTTGTAATACTTCCAAACATTAGCATCAAGAAATAACCCTGACAAGAGATAGATGTACATGGAATGTAACCGTTATCATCAAATGTTCTTTAAGATTAAGAAAAACTATGTTTTATATTAAACATTAATTAATTTTAATCAATTAACAATAATTAAGAAAAGACTCACTTAAAACACAACACACAATACACACACACACACACACACCCCTCAAATTCTGCATGGTTTTCTTCTTTATTGACCAAAATGCCTTTCCCACTTTTTGAAGGGGCAATTTCACATTCGTTCTTTGCCTAGTATCTCCCTAGTAACTTCACCACAATAGATGCATCTGTATCTCTGTTTTTTTCTTTTTTGGGGAGGGTGGGGTAGCAAGCCTGACTTGCTCAGGGGTCACTCCTAGGCCTGTGTTCAGGGATCAGTCCTGGTGGGACTTCGGGAACATACACAATGCCAGGGACCAAACCAGTGTAGCTGCTGCTGAACTTTCTCTCCAGCCTTCTTATTTCTTAAATTATAAACTGCTAATATATTTTTTATTTGGGGCAGGGGAGTACCATATTTGACAGTGCTCAGGGGTCACTATCGTCTTCCTAGTGATACCCATTGGGCCATGAGGTGCCAGAGAGAGAAGCCAGACTCCTACATACAAAACACAGGTCTTTGAAGCCATCTTATCTTCTCAAACTAAGAGACACTTCTTTTTTTTTTCCACTTTTTGGGTCACACCCGGCGATGCACAGGGGTTACTCCTGGCTCATGAACTCAGGAATTATTCCTGGCAGTGCTCAGGGGACCATATGGGATGCTGGGAATCGAACCCTGGTTGGCCGCGTGCAAGGCAAACGCCCTGCCCACTGCGCTCTCTCTCCAGCCCTTAATGCTCATTCTTAAATGTTGCCCAGTATCATAAGATTGATAGCTTATATTCTATGTAATACAAGCTCTCTGTTAGAAGAAAAGAAAATTGTTAAAATAAGTCATCCACCTAGAACAATAGAACAATTTTAGGTAAGGCAAGAACCATAATCATAATCTTTTTTTTTCTGCCTTTTCAGTCATTTTCCAATATGCTATTTAATTTCTTCTCAGCGCCTTCCCCCCTTGTGTTATCATTCAGTAATGGGTTGGGTCCGAAGAAAAACAGAGAGAGAAGACTGGCCCTTATAAAGCACAATCACAATTTAAATTTTAAACAGGGTCCTGTGAGTGTGACCTTTGCCCCCTCAAAGCAGGGGCTCCATTTGATGTCATGGGAGAGTTCAGGGCGTGGGCCCAGCAGAGCGAGGAATGAAAGGAGAGACGAGGGACAGTGACTAGAAGTTGGCATCGAATTTCGAAACTGGGATGCTAAATTGTTCTTACAGTCCTAAAATCATATTCTGAAATATAAGCGCCTGCTGATTCTGAGCGGACTTGAAAGGAATAAGATTCACTTCCCAGGTTCCTGAGGGCCTTCATTGATAATCATAAGCAAGGATTTAAGGCCAACAAATCAAGAAATCTTGAAATGTGGAGTCATGTGATTTCTTTTAATAAAGCAAGGAAAGTGCTTTCTATATAAACAACACTCCTGGAAAAATGATGCCATGAGGAAGATAAAAAACACTGGGATGATTCAGTTTTGGAAGAAGTAGAAAGTGGCTTCTTCAAATTTTTTTTAAAAAAAGGAAAAATTGCAGGGTTGCTTACTCACTCTGGCCCGAAAAAATTTTTTTGTTTGGTTTAATTTTTTGTTTGTTTGTTCTGAGGCCAAACCCAGCTATGCTCCGAGCTAACCTCTAGCTCTGTGCTCAAGGACCACTCCTTGCGGGCTTGGTAGACCAGATGCCCAGGGGAGGATCAAACCTGGGTAAGGTGCATGCGAAGCAGGAGCCCTACCTGCTGGACTACTCTCTGGCCTGCAAATAAACATTTTCTTATGTTTCAAAAGCAGTTTTATTTTTAGCAGTGTATATACCTAACACCAAATACAAGTATCTTCTGTCTATCAAAGATAAAAGGTAAGGAACTTGGATTGTCAATCTGTTTCTTTCCCTTTTTAAACATCTAAGAAATCCTACCATTTGTTCCATGCTGAGCCAATAGCTAATGTCAGGTGGCTAATTTGAGATCAAACATTGGTCTCAGTTCAGACCTGCTGAGCTTTCTCTCTCTTTTTATGTAGGGCGGGGGTGGGGGTGGGAGGGTGGGTCAGAGGTGGATTTTTTTTTTTTTTGGAGGGACATGAGCACACCCAGAGGTGCACAGAACTTAATCCTGGCTCTGTGTTCAGGAATCACTCCTGATGGGCTCAGAGAACCATAAGGAGTACCATAAGGTTTGAACCATAAGGATCAAACCCAGGTCAACCATACGCAAGGCAAACACCCTACACGCTGTCCTATTGCTCTGAACCCTGGGGTGGCCCATTCATGGCTGTGCTCAGGAGAAACCAGGGAGGTTCTTGGGATCCAACTGGGGCTGGCTTCTTGCAATGGCGACGCCTGAAGCCCAGTGCTATCTCTCTGGCTCCCTGGCCTGCTGATCTTTCCTCCTGTGGTTCCTCTTGGTGCCAGAAGAAAGGGCCGCCAGGCAGTTGAGACTGTCTCTCTCCACTCTACCTTCCCGGCGGAGCCCTGGGCTGCTGTGCGCATTGCATCATGCCCATTGCATCCCTTTCCCCTGACCAGATGGCTGGGTCAGCCGGAGCCGGAGCTCCACGCACCTGAAGACTCGGCGATGGAAACATTCATTACTCACACACACTGGAATCAGACAAGAGTGCTGCCTGAGGATGTGTGCAAAAAAGAGCACCGCGGCTGGTGCGTCAGTCCTCAGCCAGCTGGGTGCAATGCCAAGAGCACCCTGAACCCTGACCACGGAGAGCCTTCACGGCTTCCCATATCCATAAGAAACCATGATTGGGAATTGCATCACGCACTGCCGAGAGAGAAGAAGGATGCGGGCTTAGATCACACTCGCCCATCTGAGGCTGCCTTCAGTGAGAGTAACTGGATGGGCACCCCTGGGCCCTGGCTGCCAGTGGAGTCAGAGAGAGAGTCCCAGTGAGGCCCGCAGAGAACTACCGTCTCCGCCTCATTTCTCCGTTTGGACCTTCCATCCTGGCCCCACCCTGGAGGGATAAAGAGAGAGGTTGAAAGGGAAAACAGCAATGGGCGTCTGTCACTTTTCTCTCCTGAAGAGGCAAAATGCCAGCGGCTATGTTTATAACCATTCCAGCATCTGTTCAACATATTTTCATGTAATATTTTATAAAAATAAATACATCCACCAATAATTTAAGTGCATGAGGGAATTGAAGGAGCTGTCGCATAACTGCGCTTGAGTCTGCAAATTGGTCTAGTGCTCTGTGCTAAGAGTTCGCTTTTAATTTTATTGGGGTGGGGGGCATACTCCGCGGTACTCAGAGGTTACTCCTGGTTCCTTGGGACGGCAAGACAGGTTCCAAGAGACCAGGCAGTGCTGAGGACTGAACCCTTACCTCCTGCGTGCAAACAAGTGCTCCCGCCCTCTGAGCTATCTCTGGCCCTAAGATTTTTATTTTTAAAATGTCTTAGTTCGGGGGCCAGAGCGATAGCACAGCGGGTAGGGCGTTTGCCTTGCACACGGCTGACCCGGGTTCGATCTCCGTCATCCCATATGGTCCCCCAAGCACCGCCAGGAGTAATTCCTGAGTGCAGAGCCAGGAGTAACCCCTGAGCATTGCTGGGTGTGACCCAAAAAGCAAAAATAAAATAAAATAAAATAAAATAAAATAAATAAAATGTCTTAGTTCGGGGGAGGGGGATGGCCAGAGAGATGTTACCATGGAGAGGGAGCTTGCCTTGCATGTGGCCGACCCACGTTCAACCCTCGGCATCCCATATGGCCCCTCGGGCACCACCTGGAGTAATTCCTGAGTGCAGAGCAGAAGTAACTCCTGAGCATCAGTGTGGCCCCCTAATTTTTTTTTAATTAAAAAGATCCTTAATTCTACCTCTCTTTGTAATGAGCATCATAGAGTCAACAGAGCTTTAAAAATTAACTTTTTAATAACTATTTAAAAAAAAAATCAGAGAAGGCACCTGGAGCGCATGTTTCTGCAGGCAGGAGGCCCAGATGCAATCCCTGCACCACATAGTCCCCCATTACTGCTGGAGGCAACCCCCCAGCCGCTCAGAGGAGTTGCTCCTGACCAGCGTAGGGTGTGACCCAAAACAAACAAGCAAAAGAAAAGCCGAGAGAGCAGGGGAAGTGGCTCTGTGCTCAGCTGGAGCACCTGCTTGGATTCCTGAGGCTCTAGGGAGTTCAGGGGGCCGCAGCTGGTGCCCTGTGGGCAGGAGGCTCTGGTTGGGTCCCTGGCACTGCAGGGTACGGCGTGAGCTCCTGAGCACTGCCAAGACTGACCCCCAAGCTAGAGCTGAGAGTAGAACTTAAGCACTTTGGGGTATGTTAAAAAAAAAAAAGTCAGAGAATTCAGAGCAAATGCATCTTTTAAGAGGGTTTTCTTTCCTATTTATTTTACTTTTGTTCTGTGGGAGGCCACAGCTGACCATTCTCAGGGGTCACTCCCGGCTCTATGCTCAGGAATCACTCCTGGTGGTGATCAGAGATGCCGGGGATTGAACCCAGGTCAGCTGCATGTTTTTTGCTTTGTTTTGTTTGGGGGGTTTTTGTTTGTTTGCTTGTTATTTTGTTTTTTTGGGTCATACCCAGCAATTCTCAGGGGTTACTCCTGGCTCTGTATTCAAGAATTAACCCTGGCAGTGCTTGGGAGAACATACAAGATTCCAGGGATCAAACCCGGGTTGGCTGCATGAAAAGCAAACACCGTACCTGCTGTACTATTGTCCCTTGTTTATTTGTTTATTTGTTTTTTAAAGTCTATCTTAATTTAAGAGATGCCAAATATATGATTCCAGAATTGAGATCATTGCTTCACTAACACAAATCAATGGAAAATATTTGAATTATTGAAACTGCAGATGGTGCCAGGGGTTACTCCTGGCTTTGCACTGAGGAATTACTCCTGGTGATGCTCAGGGAACCGTATGGGATACTGGGAATCGAACCCGGGTCAGCCACGTGCAAGGCATACACCCTACCCGCTGTGCTATCACTTTGAAAGATGGGAAGAACAAGCTGGCTAGAATCTTGCAAACAACCAAGAACATGTGTGTTCTAAGGGCCACTTACAGTCCGATGTTCTTCCTATATGACGCTATTAAATTTAATTTTCACAATACCCTGCAGGACACAAGCAAATGTTCCTATAGTATAGGGAAGGGAAAAGTCGCTGTTAGAGAGTATCTTGTGCAAGTCAATTACAAGTCAATCCCATTCGTAAGAGGGATGAACTCAGATCTGTGCTGTGCGTGATTTTTGCCATAGTCCTCTACTTCCTCATACCGTTGGGTTTGGCAAGAGAAGAGTACTTGCACAGGGTTACATCTTCAGATATGCAGCTCTCACAGAATCCTGAACCATTAGCTTGGTCACCACTGCATCACACTTTAATTACTTCAACATCATAGAAATGAGTCATATCCAATATAGGCTCAGCTCCTTGTTGGGGGCCTTAGTAGGGTGAAATGGGAGTGGGAAAGAGATCTAGATTGACTAAAGAATATCTCAGGGAGATAGTCTTTTATCTATATACTAATCTTGATGGGGGAAGAGGAAAAGTATTACTTCGAGTCCCCTTCATAGTAAGATTCAAACTCTCGGAGCTGGAGCAATAGCACAGTGGGTAGGGCATTTGCCTTGCACACGGCCGACCCAGGTTCGATTCCCAGCATCCCATATATAGCACTGCCAGGGGTCATTTCTGAGTGCAGAGCCAGGAGTGAGTCCTGTGCATCGCCACGTGTGACCCAAAAAGCAAAAAAAAAAGATTCAAACTCTCTCTGGGCAGGGATGTGGCTGTGTGGTAGAGAAAATGCCTCCCACATAGCAAGCCCTGGATTTGATCCTTAACACCTTCAAAATAAGCAAACACAAAAACTAAATGAGTAAAACTAGCTCTTTCTTCAATTAAAAATGAATAAGTCCTAAGAGTATTCGGAACCTGATATTAATTAGTCTTGGTGGTCTCCGAGCACTTCTTGGGTGGCCCTGATGCAACCCGCCCCCCCACACCCCCCACATCGGCCCTGCTAATCCTCAACAGCATTACATTTGGGGCCCTGCTTGACCAAGCACTGCTGTGAGTGAGACAAGCCCCCTGAGTAGTGCTTGGGAGATCTTGAGAGGGAGGTCACGTCCTTAAGGCTGCAGAGAGAGTGTAGGGGTTATGTCTCTTGCCTAATAGTCCACTGACCCCAGGGAAATCTTGGCACCACATATGGTCCTTTGATCATCACCAGGAGTGAACCGTGAGAACAGAGCCAGGAGTAGCCCCTGAGTATCATTGGGTGTGTCCCAACACACACACACACACACACACACACACACACACACACACACACACACTGTATGGGATGCTACACACCCAGTGGTGCTCAGGAGGTACTCCCACCTCTGTGCTCCAGGGAACATCGGTGGTGCAGGAAATCCAGCCGTGCTTGGCCGTCCTACACATCTCTCCAGCTTATAAAGGTTCTATAGAACTTCTCAATGGAATCCTTCTGCAGAGTTCCTTCTCCTCTATAACACTTTCAAGAAAGCGTTGAGTGTTACTGTCACAGGTGCCGAGCTGGGGAGAAGGGCAGATAATACGAAGACAGTTTCTGCCCTTGAGGAACATCCATGAAAAAGGGATTGGATTCTGGGAGGAACAAGTGAGAACAGAGTGTCACCTAGTTAATCATTAACACTGGAATAGCTATCATGGGCCCTGTTTGACGCAACAGGCCCACCAAATTGAATTTTCTTAATCCTTAGAAAAATCTATAAAAGGATTATCATGACCATTTTTCGAAGGAGAAAATGGGTCCTTAGAAAGTTCTCATCATCAAGTATGGGGAATATTGTCTACCATAGAGGCAGGGGGAAGGTGGGAAAGGGTGGGTATACCGGGAATATCAGTGGTGGGGAATGTGCATTGGTGGAGGGATGGGTGTTTGATCATTGTGTGATTGTAACCCAAACATGAAAGCTTGTAACTATCTCATGGTGATTCAATAAAATTAAAACAAAAACAAACAAACAAACAAAAACATTGCTTTAAACAATGTGCTTGCATTATTTTTTATTTATAGATGTTTATTATACAAATTTTGTATATTATAAATTTTGTATTTATAAAACACAAAGCAAGTTATTTCTTACTTGTCAGTAAAATAGCCACCATCTTTATATCATAAAAAAAAAGAAAGTTCTCATCATTTTCTTGGATTTTCCTAGGAAATGGATTTTAGAGTTAGGATATCAAACCTGGTTCACCAACTTGGCTGTATGCGTGCAAAATGCTCTGTAAACACACAGACAAAAGGGAGGAGGGACGGTCCAACCTGGCAAAAAATTCTACTTCTTAATTTTATCTCTTTTTTCCCCCCACTCTAAAATAAGATAATTACCACTCACAGAGCAATGCTTTGGCTCAGAATTATGAGATATGGTATGAGTTTGCAAGAAGCCTCTGTTTTATTTATTTATTTATTTATTTATTTATTTATTTATTTTTGGTTTGGGAGGACACACTGAACAGTGCTTAGGAGTTACTCCAGGTTCTGCGCTCGGAATTACTTCTGGCAGTACTTGGGGAACTTATGGGTTGCCAGTATCGAACCCACACTGGCCACATACAAGGCAAACTCACTGTGCTATCCCTCTGCCCTTGAAGCCTTTAGTTTAGAGAAAGGCAACAGGGAAACCCATATAACATATATGAATCATGCATATGTAAGTAATATAAGTAAAGACTGTGGTCCAGGGATGTCAGATAATTGTAGAACATTTATCTTGCATATGTGGGGCCCAGGTCAACACTACTACCAGTGTTCCCCAGCACTTAGTGTGATACAGCTTTGCAGCCGTAGCTGGGGTAGCCCCAAGTCAATAAATAAGTACTGCTCAGACACTCAAAGAGCTATAGAAGAAAGAAAAGAGTTTTTCAGACAACTGGATCTTTAAGAAAAGCAAAGAAGAAAAGGAAAGTATTTTCAGGACATTGGCCTAGAGGGTTGAAAAATTCCATACATGGCTTCACACTCAAAATACAGGTTTGGGGCCCAAGAGAACCCAAAGGACTATGGTGCATGCTTTGTATTCAGGAGGTCTGGGTTCAAACCCTGGTACTCACACTATCCCAAGTACCCCCCCAAAGCAACCCCTAGGTACAAAGCCAGGAGTAGCCCTGAGCTCTCCTGAATGCTCAAGAGAAAGAAAGAGCAAAAGGAAGGAAGGGATGGAAGAAGGGAGGGAGAATGGGAAGGAGGGAGGGAGGGAGGGAACAAACTGTAGATCAGGGTAGGGTCTTGGGTTGAGGCCCTGGGTTGTATTCTCAGCTCTACACGGTCCCTTGAACTCCGACCCCGCCAGGTGACCTCCAAGGATCAAAAAAAAAAAAAACGCAGTTTTTCGATTCTGGCTCATCTATTTACCAACCATCTGAAAGGTATTATTAACCTCTGCAACTCAAGTGTCAATTTATCTTTCAAACAGGGATCAAAATGCCTGATTCACAGGATTTCGTCGGCAGTAAGTGAGATCATTTGTGACATGCTCAGTGCCTAGTACGGCTCAAGGAATCCACAAATGTCAGAATTACACATGTATATTATTCCATCCAAAGCCGAGAAAATTGAAAGAAATGTAATTATAGCCTTCAAGTCGATGAAGGGTTTTGAAAGAAAAGATGATAATTGTTTTCCATGTTCAGAGAGGAGATAACCTTTAAAAAGAAAAAAAAAAGAAGGGTTTAAGTGGAAATGTGGCCATATTCGATGATAGTATTGAAGCTTTGAATAGATTTCAGAGAATTGCACCCAGGCTGGGAAGGGTGGGGGGGGGCGATTAGACATGAAAAGTGAATATTGTTATTGCTTTGAACTCGTTTTATAAAGGCCGCCATGAGGCAGAAGGACAGACTCCTTCTAGTACTAAGATGATAGGATTCAATGAATATATAAGCTGGTATTTGCCAATAAAAACTTCCTCCTGTGTGGCCCTTTTTATCCAATAATGATTTCCTGTTCTGCTCTGCCTGCCAAATGTATCCAAAATGTAATCAGCGAGTAAATTCATAAGTTAAATTGCAAGCTTTGGAAATAATGGCTAATGCTCTGATCATTCGGAGTCAAATTTTTTTAAGTCAACCCATGTTTAAGGTTTCAGAGGATTTTTAGACTGAGCTGTAGTTTTGTTTCAACCTTTTCCCTTTGAAGCCTCCAAATGACAAGCAAACGAAAAGACCTTCCTTTTTGCCAAGAACTTCTTCTCTCATCAGAACGATTCCCAGTTTCATCTTGAATCAGGGTGGAATTTTATTCTGCTGGGGCGTCCAGGCTATCACGCCAGCCTGCTCTCTGACCTCTCTGCCTCTTCTTTCCCCAGGAAAAAAAGTGGGGGCCTCCCCCCCCTCACATCAAGGGCCTGAGGTACCTACCAGCCTTGGCCCTTTGAGAAACTGCAAAGCAGAGACCGTTTAAACTTGTCAAAAGTCACAGGCCAAGAGATAGTCCAGAAGATAAGACACTTGCCTTGCCTGCAAGGGATCTGATTCGACCCCTGGCACTGCACAGCAGATATTCTCCCCCAAGGGCTCGCTTCTGAGCACAGAACCAGGAGTAGTTCCTGAGCATCACTTGGCAGGGCTCCCAAAACCGAATCAGTAAACAGGCACAAGCCGCTGAAGATCGGGATCGATAGCCATGGAATTGTAGGTGCTAGGCTTTTCTCTGTAATTTGTATGTACTCCCTTTGAATTCCAGGGATCCTAAATCTTCTTTGGCACCCTGAGAGCAGGATCCAGTACCTTCTATACCTTCTATTCTTATTCCCATGCGCGTGCGTGTGTGGTGTGTGTGTGTGTGTGTGTGTGTGTGTGTGTGTGTGTGTGTGTGTGTGTGTGTGTCTGAGAGGGGGCTTAGGACAACCTAGAGAGCAGTGGGCCACACGCAGCAGCAGTGCTCAGGGGTCACAGGCAAATGCCTTCACCCTGTCCACTCTCTCTAGTCCTTCCTGTTTCTCTGAACCCTGACCCTGATTGTGACCTCCTCGTAGGAACTGGAATGTCCCTGCTCCTGGCCCTAACAGCGCCCCGGCGTTCCCCATCCTGGAGTGGCTCGTCAGGAAGGCTCCAAGGCAGCATTCTCCGAGTGCTCTCTGCACGCTGCCCGCCGCAGGCACGTGCTCCCAGGCTGAGTGCTGCTCGACAGCCACCCCCTTGTGCAGCGCCGAGGGCCCTCCAAGACACCCGGCCGACACAAAAGGGCAGAGGAGGAGGGAAGGTTTAACTTAACGTTAAAAAGTTAACTTCATTTTTTTTTTTTTTTTTTTTTGCTTTTTGGGTCACACCCAGCAATGCACAGGGGATACTCCTGGCTCTATACTCAGGAATTACCCCTGCCAGTGCTCAGGGGACCATATGGGATGCTGGGAATCGAACCCGGGTCGGCTGTGTGCAAGGCAAATGCCCTACCCGCTGGTTAACTTCATTTTTAATTCAATATGAATTAATATTTTTAATTCAATATCCTGTCTAAATAGCATAGTTGTTCTCTTCTTCCATATTAATCTCTTAAATCTAAAGAGTGGAGTAGGAGACAAACCTGGCTCAAATCTTTTATTTATTTCTTTTCAGTAGAGAGGGGGCCCTGGGGCCATAGCAAACAGTGCTCAGGAGGACCACTGAGCATGCCTGGGGGACCCTATGTGGGGCCAGGGAGGAATCGAACCAGGATAAGCTGGTAAGTAAGTGCCTTACCTCCTGTACTATCTCTCCAGCCAGTTCAAATCTTTTTTTTTTTTTCTTTTTGGGTCACACCCGGCGATGCACATGGGGTTATTCCTGGCTCATTCACTCAGGAATTACTCCTGGCAGTGCTCAGGGGAACCATATGGGATGCTGGGAATCGAACCTGGGTCGGCTGCATGCAAGGCAAACACCCTATCGGCTGTGCTATTGCCCCAGGCCCTCAGTTCAAATCTTAACCAATATATTCCACCTCTATGACTTCAGGCAAATATGTTTTCTCCCCCACAATTTCTATGTCAGGAGATTGGTGCTATCATGAATTAATATTATTAGTATCCACTTGGGTTGTTGTGGCAGGGAAATCACCTCCAGTACATGCTAACCTCTCTTTCAAAGCCAAATTTTAATTTTAATCCTTCCATTTTCACCATAACCCTTCTAGACAATGATGCTCTGGGTCATGGTAAAGAATTCTAGCCAGGAGCCGATAGCACAGCGGGTAGGGCGTTTGGCCTTGCACACGGCCTACCCGGGTTTGATTCGCAGCACCCCATATGGTCCCTGAGCACTGCCAGGAGTTATTCCTGAGTGCATGAGCCAGGAGTAAACCCTGTGCATCACCGGGTGTGACCCAAAAAAAAAAAAAAAAGAATTCCAGCTAGCCTCCCAGCATGAGGTGGCCTTCCTGCTCTGGTGATTCCTGCAAACTGTCACCAAGAATCCTTTCAAAGGACTGCTTTTATCAAGTCCCTAGTTCAACATTACTCTCTTTCAAAATTAAGTTAATTAAATAAAATCCAAATTCTTTGGCCTCTGTCTCAGAACATTCCCCAGGTCCTTGGCACTTCCTCCTTCCTGCCGGGGAGGAGTCTCCTTCACCCGTTTTATCTCCCAACACAAATGCACAGGCCATTCCTATACATATGCCACACGTACGGCTTATGTGATACCGGTCCTGGGAAAAACATGTATGGGTTTCACCTTTTCAACAAAGCCTTTCTGAATGACACGGGTCCATATCGATCTCTTCCTTCTCTCTACTTCCTGTCGTCTGTTCCACACAATTTAGCCTTTAATTACATGCTATCTACCATGCTCCAGTCATAGTTTCCTATATCTTCATTTCATCTTCACAAATAGGTTGTAAACAGTTTGAGAGCAGGAACCACATCGTACACTGGTCTTCCTAATAACCCCAGACACGCACAAGAGTTAGGCACTTAATTCATCTGTCAATTAACTGAAAGTTAGTCTAACCAGACTGCCAAGGAGAAATCACAGGACTTGGGCATAATTGGTTGCTGTACACAACCTGGGGAGATCATCAAGTAACCCACAAGCATGAGGCTTTGTGTGTTCACTGAACCCAATTTATTTAAGTATTCCTGCGCTTTACCTACTTCCCACATACAGATTTGGGAGTGGAAGACTTTGATATTCCAAATCCCCAATCCCCTGTGATTTGCTTATAAATAGTGAAGAAAGATAAGGAATCAGACTGGGCTTCTCCCAGCCGTTTGGGGAGCTGCTCTTCAGTCTTGGGAAGTTTATGCAAATGATGCAAGGAGTCAGTGGGGGGACTTAATTACTCTCTAGTGAAAACCCAGACTGCTTGTTACCATCTGTTTCTTCATGAAGAGCCAGTCACCACACAGTAACCCTCTGTGAAGTTACAATCCCAGTGGTAAAGTACTTTGGGATCCTTGGATGAAAGGAACCCTCCACGTCCAAGACTCTATTATTATTGCCATAAATAATGGGGCTTTGTATTTTATCAAAGGCACTCAGAGTGGTGTGCAAACATTAACTAATTAATCCTCAAGAAAGAAAAAAAAAAGAAAAGCAAAACAAAACAACCCAACCCTGTGAAGTAGGTGGAAGGGAGATATTATTATCCCCATTATACGGCTTCGAGAGACTGAGACACAGATGAATTCATTGACTTATCCAAAGTCCCACGTCAGAGTTGAAAATAGAACCCAGCCCTCCCGAAGCCAGCTTGAGCCGGACCACACTGCTTCTTGTGATGTGTTGAGAAAAAAGAAAAGTATGACTTATGACATAAAAATAAACCTTGGGAAGTAAACGACATTTAACCTTACAGTAGCTGTCATCTAATAAAACAACAGACGTGGGAAAAACAACATCTTGAAGGAAAGATGTGTGGGTAGAACCATTTAATAAATACAATGCTTTAATCAAAACTTTCCAAAAGGAACTAGTGACTCTTTCGGGAATCTGATATTTAATCATTGCTGTTTTAATGGTTTAAAACAAAGAGGTATAATCCACCGAGTTTTAAACAGAAACTAGTCTAACAAGTTTTATACTTTATTTTTGAATTCTATTTCCTTATTTTTCAGTGTTCTCAAAAACAGTTTAAACGTTTATCCATGTGATGCAAATGTCACATGGGAGATATAAATATTACTCTTCAGATACCTCGCATTCTTCCCAATTCAAAGTCGTAGTTTAATATTAATGTAATTCAAAAAATTGACAAGGAACTGAGTCTCCAAGGAAACGAGTGCAGGAGGGGGAGGGAGTTAGAAACAGAGGATTTGTTTAATAATTAGACGCTCTGCCGTTTTGCCGTTTACCACATCAACTATGAATATGCCAATAGCTAAAATATCACAGCAGCTGGCCAAAGAGCTGGCAAATCCTTCCAAGAAGATATTAGGCCAGTTTCAAGTTCAGGAACTCATATTCAGGATCTACATATTCCTTTGGTAATTTTTAATTTTAAAATTATCTTACAGATAATTGTATATCAACCATATTTTTGGTATCTGACTTCAAGAGATAGGTGTAAATTAACACAGGTGTGCAAAAATTTTTATATTTAAAAAGGCATCATCATCTGGGGCCAGAAGGATTGTATAGCAAGTGGGATGCTTGCCTTGCATGTGACTGACCTGGGTTCAATTCTCGAAACCACATATGGTTCCCCAAGCCCCACCAGAAGTGATCCCTGAGCATAGAGCCAGGAGTAAGCCCTAGCATTGTCAGGGAGAAGGAGAATGAAAAAAGAAAGAGATGGAGGAAGGAAGGAAGGAAGGAAGGGAGGGAGGGACGGAGGGAGGGAGAAGGCAGGGAGGCAGGGAGGAGGGAGGGAGGGAGGGAGGGAGAAGGCAGGGAGGCAGGGAGGAGGGAGGGAGGGAGGCGGGGAGGGGGGAGGGAGGGAAGAAGGAAGGAAGGAAGGAAGGAAGGAAGGAAGGAAGGAAGGAAGGAAGGAAGGAAGGAAGGAAGGAAGGAAGGAAGGAAGGAAGGAAGGAGGAAGGAAGGAAGGAAGGAAAGAGGAAGGAGTTGAAATCATATAAAAAGCCTGGCCTGCCATCAGAAACCTTCTTCCTCCTGTTTGTGTGTGTGTTGAGCGAGGAAAGGAGGGATTACATCACCAGTACTCAGGGTCACTCCTGGCCCGGTGCTCAGGGGTCATTCTGACAATGCTTGGGATACTATACACTGTACCAGAGATTGAACCACAGTCATTGCATGTATGGCCAGCACCTTACTCCCACACTCTGCTCCAGCCCAAGACACCTTTTGAAATGGAGGCATTACACTACTGAATTTTCTAGTAACATCACTCAGCTGCTACTCAAGAAGAAACTTCCAGTCATTTCACTATGTTCATATTTAGCTCTTTCTCTGGTGCTTATCACCAAGTGCCTGTGCCCTCAGGAAGAGATACATCAGTGAGACAAAATAACATGAGCCAAAAATGAGACAAAAAGCCATCTTCTAAGTGGCCCAGCTGGGCCACTGTGCACCCAAAATGAGAACAAATAGATGAAAGATAAACTTTAACCCATCACTCACCTATCAGATAGCCAGAGGCGACTTACCTTACTCGATTCTGTTTATTTCCATAAAGAGAGAGAGAAAAAAAAAAGAATCAAAACAATATTTTCACCAACAGGAAAAATATGTTAGGTATTTGTGGGCCTAAGTTGTTTCGAATGCCTGAAAGTCTTTACAAAATGGAGGCCTTAAGCAATAGCAAAACAAAAGAGAAGAGAAGCAAAAGAGAAACCTCCAGATTGATACCTAAAGATGCGTCATCACCTTCTGCTGCTTGACAACTTTTCCTTATAACAAACCTTCTCCAACTCACACTAGAAAATTTAGTTTAGAACATTTTTCAACTTCCAAAATGGTGTACATTTGAATCTATAAAAACTGAACTAAGAGTCAGTTTTTAAAAGAATGAAATAAAAAGAATGACAACATTCCATTTTGAAATTTTCTTTACCGTGGACTTATCTGTACTAATTCCCATTCTTTGCTGACTAAAAAAAAAAAAAAAAAAAGGTAACCTATTGGGATTTAAGCATTTCTTCAAACCAAGTAACCTGTTGAACAACTTCTTAATGCGCCTATCAATCACCGGGCGATAAGAAGAGTTTGCATTCATAATAGCTAGTTGCTAAAATAAATATGAGTTACTATAACTAATTCAATCAACAATGGGACCTCAGAGGTCAGCAGAGAAATAATCAAACAATAAGTATGAATAGGTTGTAATTTTTCTGATTAACAACTGTTCTCCTTGTCATATGATGTTAAGAGTTGCTTAAAGTGCTCAAGTCAATTTAGAACGGATGTGTTTACATTTGAGGGATCTCGACCCGCACTCCCCATCAGAAACCAATGAGCCTATAAATTTTGCAAACATCAGATTTTGCCTTCAGAAAACTTTCCTCTGTATGGAATTATTCCACCTTCGAAAGCCCAGTGTATCATAATTCATAGCATCTGACAAAGACAAAATCCTAACCCCACTTCCTAAATACACGCTTAGCGACACCACTCTGAGATGATCTTCTAAAGTAGTGGCTGTAACAAAACTTGGCTGTTTCATCTTCTTCTCTGGAGGAGAGTTCTACCCTTCACCGTGGAAGAAAGACTGGAGCCTGCGTTAGTTGTGACTGCTCCTGTAACACCCGGCCCACCGCCGTCCAGTGGAGAGGAAAAAGGAAGAAGGAAAAGCTGATCGGTGGCTGCTCGAATCACACACTTGTCATGTGACTAAAATGACTTGCATCCTTCCCCCAACAGTCTGCCACAGAGGGGGATGCCACCGTGGTAAGGAGAGTTCAGATCCAAGGAAGAACAGTTAAGCTGAAAGTTGGAGTGTGGAAGTGACTTTTTTTTTTTTTTTTTTTGCTTTTTGGGTCACACCCGACAATGCACAGGGGCTACTCCTGGCTCTGCACTCAGGAATCACCCCTGGCAGTGCTCAGAGGACCATATGGGATGCTGGGAATTGCATCCAGGTCGGCCGCGTGGAAGGCAAACGCTACCCACTGTGCTATTGCTCCAGCCCCGGGAAGTGACATTTCACGAAAGTGGAAACCGGGGAGGGCAAGCAGAAGTCCAAGCTGAAGGTATCAGGAAGGGCCAGAAAAAAGGCTCCACGGGCCGGAGCATGTGCATCGCATGTGGGTTCCCAGTTCAGTCATCAGCACCACACGGTCCCCTGAGTATTGCTGGGAGCGACCCCAGGCACAGAGTAGGGAGTAGTCCCTAAACACCACCGAGAGGGGGAATCAAAATCGAAATTAGTTATTAAATACATAAAAGTATACAATGAAACCAGTGAGAATAATCTCCTTTCATGTGGAGACTCCTAGTGCAGATTTTAAAGATTTTAATAGTTCAGTCTTCTTTTAAAAACAAAAAACATGGGGCTGGAGCAATAGCACAGCGGGTAGGGCATTTGCCTTGCATGCAGCCGACCCGGGTTCGATTCCCAGCATCCCATATGGTCCCCTGAGCACTGCCAGGAGTGATTCCTGAGTGCAGAGCCAGGAGTAACCCCTGTGTATCACTGGGTGTGGCCCAAAAAGCAAAAAAAAACAAAAACCCATAATAACACGCCCTGGGTTTTTAAAGAAGAAGCAGAAGTGTGAGGATAAGGGATAGAATATCTTACATGCATTGGATCTTGACTTCACGGGGAAGCGGAAGGGGAGAGGGAAAGGGAAGAGAAGGGGAGGGGAGGGGAGGGGAGGGGAGGGGAGGGGGAGGAAAGGGGAGGGGAGGGAAGGGAAGGGGAGGGAAGGGAAGTGGTGGTCTCAGAAACACAAAGAACCGAAGAAAACTGTCGTGTGGCATTTATAAAGAAAGCAAGTGACACAAAATGACTGTTAAATGCCTGACTATGAAGGCTTAAATGTCATTAGACAGTCAGCTTCTCTGGAAACTAGATTTTAATAGGTTTTTGATTGTCACTTTTCTCCTTGTTTCTTCATTACTCACGCCTTGGAGGGACTCGCTTTCAAAAGGATTTGCTTAAACTTCCCCCTCAAAATCCAATTTGCAAATACACCTGCAATTGAATTTTCAATATGTATAGTCACAGGTGCGATCTTTTGCATGCAAAAAAGTCCGAGCTCACAAGACTTCCCCTGGCAACCAGCCGCACTTCAGAATACAAGGGAATCATTTGTGCAGCAGGGAAAGGAGTGGAAAAATCGAGACCATCACTCAGCTCCTCCGGAAGGTCCAGTTGCAGCAAATTCTGAATTATGGAGCACTCCAAATTTAGCTCTCATTTTAGTAGAAGAAATCTATCTAGAAAATGCAAATAATTGCCTATTGCTTAGGGGGAAAAATGTATGAGATGCTTATGGATTATTGAATCATATTTTGTTTATTCTTTTCTATGACAGATAAAAATGATAAGCTTAGAGTCTGTGCGTATCTAGTAAAGATTTTCATCAGTTTGCAAATATTTTCTGAATGCCTAGTGTATGTTTGTGCTGCATCCGGAGCAGAAAGAAATGAAAAGAAGGCTCTGACTTCAATGAAGAGGGTTCCATTAGACGGAATCTATTAATAACTAACTGCGTAGTGCCGATTCAACCTAGTTGTTAGAAATAAAAAGCTATCTATATAAAATGACTGTGGATTCAGAGCCCTGTGAATCTTATATAATCTTGGGGGATGGGGAAGAACCATCTTTTACATCTTATTTAAGCCATTTACTATTTAAATTGTACTTGAAGGTGGCATTTCATTAACTGAATTATAGTAACTGCAGGGGGGGCACGACCAGTGGTGGGTGGGGGTTACTCCAGGCTCTGTGCTGGTTGTCACTCCCAGCAGTGCTCAGGAGATCTACAGATTGCAAGGCAAGAGCCTAACCCCCTGTACTATCTCTCTACACCTATTCTCGGTGTTTGCAGGGGGAAGGGGGGGTGGGGGGGGAGCAGTTAGTTAGTCCCCTTAGTTTTTTTTTTTTCCCCTTCACTTCTATCCAGTTTATTCCTGGAACATCTTAAAATTATCTTCACACAGTTCCCATTTATATCACAGCAATATAATATCTTTGGTCTGGAGCACCCCAAAATAGCTTTGTAATGACAAGGACAAGTCGAACAGGAAGATGAACAGAAAAATATATTCATGGATTACATTGTTCCATAGGGAGAAAAACTGTAAAGTTTACAAAAGAGTGGCAAAGAGAAATTTTGGAATGCAGTAGCTCTCCCTCCTCACCTGGCCAGAGTATCTACCACTATTGTCACAGTTATCATCCTCCATTGTAACATCCCAGCTCGCCCACTAGACTGGGGGCTCATTGAGGGCAGGACTCAGTGAGCTGAACCCAGTATCAGAGCTGAACCCAGTATCAGATGACTAATCATGTTTGATGAGTAAATGAATTCCTTTGTGCTTGAGTGCCTTGAACAATTGCTCCTAGCCTACACTCCCTCTAGCCTACATTTACAAAGCTATCTCCGCTTTCCTATAAGGATCCTGCCCCTTCAGCCTCTGCACGGTGGATTTCTCTGGAGCAATGCTAGGGGCAGGCAGCCTCGGGGCAAGTCTGATGGGCCTCACTCACCGCAATCAATCGCACACACTTTGCTAATCTTGATGTCATTACTTCTCCTTTGGATATCTAAGGTCGTCTTAAAATTTCAAATGGCCCACTAAATGGCCCAATAGATTCCGAACAATTCTAGGATTGTAAGATAAAAGATTTAAAGTCTGTTTTTCATGGAAATTCCTTCTT
Organism: Sorex araneus; assembly: GCF_027595985.1. NCBI lineage: Eukaryota > Metazoa > Chordata > Mammalia > Eulipotyphla > Soricidae > Sorex > Sorex araneus. The sequence goes on along the minus strand of NC_073302.1, from coordinate 268,123,899 downwards.
TTCACACAGTCAAAAAGCCAGTCCTAAGGTCTGCCTTCCGTCTGTGCTCACTGTGAAAAGCATCAGAAAGAAAATGTAGACTATAAACACGAAATAAAAAAACAAACAGATAATCCTGAAGGACAAAGTCGGAGCCTCTGAGTTCTTCCCCTCCCCCAACCTCCACCAACTCCACACACATCCTCTCCCTTTCAGCTTTCCTCCCCCTGGAAGTGATGGTCACCGCTGATCCAGAGTTTAACCGCTGAGCCGGATGTCAAATCTAGAAAAAAAAAAAACCTGGACCTCCAGCTGTCCCCCACCCACCCAACATTTAGAGTCAGTTAGTTTGGAAGGGCACCAGGAATGAAGGTGTTGAATTAGGACCCCCTAATGTTTACTCCCGGGCAGAGGAAGGATTTTGATGAGATTCACTAAGAAAGCCAAGAATTTTCCTCCTCCAGAGAAAATCACACTTTCTCAATAAAGGAGTTGGGAGCCTCTCACTCCATTCTGTTTTTTGTTTTGTTTTTTGCTTTTTGGGTCACACCCAGCGATGCCCAGGTGTTACTCCTGGCTCATGACTCAGGAATTACTCCTGGTGGTGCTCGGGGGACCATATGGGATGCTGGGAATCGAACCCAGGTCGGCCGCATGTAAGGCAAACGCCCTACCCGCTGTGCTATTGCTCCAGCCCCTCACTCCACTCTTGACTATGAAATACCGGTGCTTTTCTGGGTGGTACTCAGAAGCAAATGAACAAGAGAAGCAGTTGAACTGGCGAAAGCAAATTAGTTTTTGTTTGTTTTTAGAATACATGTAGGGGCCGGAGGGATAGTACAGCCGGGTAGGGCGTTTGCCTTGCACGCTGCCAACATCGTTCTGTCCGGGGCATCCCATGTGGTTCCTCGAGCACAGCCAAGAAAAATTCCGGAGAGCAGAGGCAAGCTGAACATCGCCGGGTGTGATCCCAAAAAAGCCAAAATAAATAAATAAAACAAAATAAAATACGTGCACAGGGGCAGAAATGATAATACAGTGGGCAGGACAATTTGCCTTGTTCCTGGTTCCTGGGTTCGATCCCAAGCGCCCCATATTAATGGCCTAGGGCGCCAGGAGTCATCCCTGACCGCTGGGTGTGGCCCACAAACCATTAAAAAAAAAGTGGGGGGGGCAAAAAACAAATATTCTTTTCCTGTTGTGACACCTGTGTGCACTTGGGGAGCTCTTCTCCAGTTGGAATCCTAAGGTCAAGGGCCTCAGGCGTTAGTGCGGGATTTTGTTCGAAAGAAACTCTCTGGTCTCGTCCAGGTGACCCAGCAGCCCCTGGAAATAATGGCGCCTCAATACAAATCTCTACTATCACTTTGCTTCTGAGAAAGGAGCAGGTCGCCGGGATGGATGTGGGCGCACGTGAAGCGGGAGAGGTGTGTCACATGGCCCAGATTTGCACAATCGGCCAGACTATCTCCACAGCCCCGGTGACCTGATACCACCAATACATAGCTGAGGCTCCCAACAAGAGATAAAGGACACCCTCCTCCCGTATAACCAAACCCTGCTGGTAGCTGCTTCCCCAGAGCGGCCAGTCACAATGCTCGGAGGAGTCACTGAGATAATCCAGCGGGTAAGACGTTTGCCTTGCCCGCTGCTGACTCAGGTTGGATCCCCAGCGTCCCAGGTGGTCCCTCTGGCCCACCACCAGGAGTGATGGCTGAGCAGAGTCAGGAGTAAGCTCTGAGCACTGCCATGTATGGCCCCCAAATCAGAAGAAACAAAGCCAGAGTGTTTCCCACCAGAAACCCTATCAGTGAGTCCATCTGTCTGACCCTCAGGGTGGAGGTGACCCCTTCAGAATGGTATATGTGGTGTATGTACGCAAGCACGTGTCTGGTGAGACAAAGACCCAAAGGGTCTGGAGAAGGGGCATCTGAAAGAGAGGTCTGGAATCTGATTGGAGGAGAGAGAGCACATGAACAATGACATGAGACTTAACATGAGAGTTAGTACATTGGCTAGACAGCTCTAAAAGGCAAGTTTTCACCAGACTTTAGTCTGAGCTCCTGTCTGCCAAGTTCTGTTCCAGGTGTCAGGGAGTCAAGGTTGGCCAGAATGGGCCCAGCCCTGAAGGCACACAACTCAGTGAGACCTCTGACACTCACCAGAAGAAATCAGAAATACATCCAGGCTGTTCTCATTTCACAGAACACAAGGGCTAGGGCATCCAGGAATTTCTTATTGAATTGCTAGGAATGTTCTTGTAAGTGTTGGAATTTTGAAAAGAAGTTGAACTCAATTTTTTTAATTAATTAATTAATTAACTTTTGGCTTTTTGGGGTAACACCTGGCGATGTTCAGAAGTTACTCCTGGCTCTGCACTCAGGAATCACTCCTGAAGTGCTCGGGGGACCAAACCCAGGTAGGCCTCATGCAAGGCAAATGCCCTGCCCACTGTACTATCACTCTGGCCCCTGACTTTATTTTTTGCTTTTTTTTTTTTTTGATGCACAGGAGTTACTCCTGGCTCATGCACTCAGGAATTACTCCAGACAGCAGTGCTCGGGGGACCATATGGGATGCTGGGAATAGAACCTGGGTTGGCTGCGTGCAAGGTAAATGCCCTACCCGCCGCTGTGCTATTGCTCCAGCCCCCTGACTTCATTTTTAAAGTTCTCTGTTCCCAGTAACATTTTCTTTGGTCAATGATGTAAAAAAAAAGATTTTTCCAACATTTCCTCAATTTGGGACTCCATTGCTTTTTGCCCTGTTTTTATAGCAGCCTCCTGGGCTCCTGGAATCTGCCCTCCCATCTAGGTTTGATGTACAAATCCTAGATGAATTAGTCTTCCAAGAATGTTCCATGACTCCCCCAAACAGAAAAATAAGAAAACATAAAAGGACTGATTTCAACTAGTCATCTAGAACCCCAAGATCTCACCTCAGTTTTCCTTGTTAATATAGCTCCAATATTCATTCCTGCATACGTGCATTGATTCATAGCATATTACTGAATTCTAGCTACTTATTGAGAATCGATAATACAGAGGAGGAAGTAGACAAAATTGTGTTCCTCAAAAATGCTTGAAAAAATAATGAAAAACATATAGGAAGCATAATCATAACAAAACAATCCCACTCTTATGGAGGTGGGGGTTTAAACAGAGGGACCAAGTCAGTCTGTGGAAGACAATAAGGTTAGCTGAGAAGATTTGAAGGAAAACAATTTAAGAGCTTGTCACATAGAAGAAAAGAATTTTTCATGACAAAAAGGAAAGATAAAATAGCATCTGGAAAGACAAGGACAATGTCAGGGAACAGGGTGGTTTTCCCCAAACTCAGATGGATGCATTGTACTGTGGAGCATATAATGGAAGAGATAAAGTCTATGGGGGAGGGGGGTGTGACTGAGCAGGAAGAGGAGATACATTCTGAAGTTGCTCAATTCAAGTCCAAATTGAAGTCTCTAAATTGTAGATCTGTATCTGGTTGACCACAGTATGATATTGAATATGTCCATGCTGGGAAGCAACATAATTCAATTTAGGAAGGTCCTTTATTTCCCAGTAATGAGGATGTAGGAGGAGAATAAAGGGACAATGGTTCAAGATAAAGATGATAAGGGTTTCCCTCATAATTTTGGCCAAACCAAATTCCCTTTAGTTTCCTATTTAAAAATCACAATTTTGGGGCTGGAGTGATAGCACAGCAGGTAGGGCATTTGCCTTGTACTCGGCCAACCTGGGTTCGATTCCCAGTACCCCATATGGTCCCCCGAGCTTCACCAGGAGTAATTCCTGAGTGCAAAGCCAGGAAAATAAATAGCAGACACCTCACATAGAAGTTAACCCACAGGAATCATTCAGTAAATGAGAGCTCTTATACCCCTACTGCTGTGCTCATCATTTTATACACTCCCCACAGCGCACCTACCTTTGACCCAACCACATCACCTCGAGTCTAGTTCCAAGACAGAATTGAGTACAGATATGATTAATAAACAACAACCTCCATTGTGAGACTTGTTACTGTTTTGGGTATATCAAATACGCCCATGTTAATCCTTGCTAAGAGCTTGGCAATGTTTTAAAGTTTTTATATAGATTAATCTTTCTAAATCCTCACAATAACCTTCTAAGGCAAGTACTATTATTATCTCCATTTTACACTAAGTACTGTGTTGCCTAACTCCTCTCAGTGTTCAGCAGCTAACAAAACAGGAGAATGACTCAGAATTCACAAAGAGGTGTTTTCTGGAAAGTTGACCCATGGATGAGGTAGATTGTGGCCAATATCATATGATTTGAACCACTAAATACCCATGCTTCATAAAGAATATTATCGTAAACTTGAAATTCACTTAAAGAATCTTCCATTGAGTTAACATAAATGTTTTTCTTTCCTTCTTCTCTTCCTTTTAGATAATAATTGGTTTACAAGACTGACTATATCTTTCTTAGGAGTACAGTTTCATACCTCTTCAAAATGTGTTATTAATGAGGGTTATTACCCCAGTGTCAATATCCTTCCATCCCCTTTCTTCAGAACTCATGCTTGTCAACTTCACTATCAACCTCTGGTAGTCTCAGCTCTGCAGAGTTTCCAGTGTTTTTTTCATTTTTCTTTGTTTCTTTGCTTTACTTCTTCATATCCCATATATATGTGATCATCAATATTGGTTTTTCTCTTTTGATTTATACCACTTAGCATACCTCCCTTCAGTTCCATTTCTGTTGTTTCAAAAGGGTAAATTTCATCTGATATTTATATACCATGTATGTCATACACCATGTATGTGTATAGACCTCACATCTTTTCTTTACCCACTCATCTGTTGTTGAACACTTCCATTATTTTCATAGTTTACTATTGTGAACAGCACAGTTGGTATAGTTGTGAATATATCCTTTCACATTTGTGTCTGATGTTCTTTGGATAGACACCAATTAGAATTTCTGGACCATAAGGTAGATCTCTTTTCGGGCTGGTGGGGAGGGCACATCTACTTGGAGATTTGTGCTGTTCTGAGGATTGAACCTGAGTTCTCACATGTAAAGAATGTGCTTTAATATTTAAACTTTATCCCTGACCCTAGTATATATATTTCTAATAGCACTGTAGCACTGGTGTCCTGTTTGTTCATCTATTTTCTCGACCAGGCACCAGTAACGTCTCCATTGTGAGACTTTTACCATTTTTGGCATATTGAATATGCCACAGGTAGCTTGCCAGGCTCTGCAGTGAGGACGGGGTACTCTCGGTAGCTTGCCAGGCTCTCCGAGAGGGACGGAGGAATTGAACCTGGGTCGGCCACATGCAAGGCAAATGCCCTACCTATTGTGCTATTGCTCCAGTCCTATATTTCTAATATTTTTAGAAATCTGCAGTTTTCCACACAAACTAGTGCAATTTACATTACCACCAAGCGTGTACACAGTTTCTTTTTCTCCAATCTTTTCTTTTCAATATTTGATTACATTTAATATTCAAACACCAAACCCACCACCATTACACCTTCCCACCACCAAACTCGGGATGTTTCCATTCCAAACCCCAATCCCTGTCCCAAAGCAAACTGTAAGAATATATTTAGTATCATCTATTATGAAGAACTGCTGAACATGCTTACAAAAAAAGTTTTCGTATAGGAAACAGTGTGAAGATTGTTCTATTTTGGCAGGAGCCATTAAGACATTCTATAGGATATCACTAACATGTTATGTTGTTAAAGTTTGGGTGATGTGAGCTTTGGTATATATATATATATATACATATATGTATATATATGAAAATATGTATATATGCATATATTTTTTTTTCCTCTATGATTTGTTGCCCATGAAATATGGTGTGGTAATTATGGAGAATGGGTAGGGAGTGTCTTATGATGTGTCACACAGCCGCTTTTGCGCTCAAGCATGTTCACTCATGCTTGAGGCTGGGCCTGAGCCTGTGTGGTGTGGCCTGGAGTGTGATGGTAGTTGGGTTGTGGAGGTCGGCTGTGGGGGCTGGGTCCCTTGGGGCGGGAGGGCTCTCAACTGCCCCCCTCTGGGGTGCCCCAAGTGAAAAAGAGTCCGATGGCATGGCTATGGGGGTCTCATTTTATGCTCCCTTTTGGGTTTCTCCACCATCTTGCCTGCACATATTTCCAACTTTTTTTTAAATTTAAGCTATTCTCATAGATGTAAGGTGGTTATCTCATTGTCATTTTGATGTGCATCCTATAAGTGATAATAAGCATTTTCTATGTGTCATATATATATATATGTATATATATACATATATGTATATATATATATACATATATATTTCCTTGGTGCTTTTACAGCATTTTCTCCTTTTTTTTCCTGTGTTGATTGTTCTTTGTTGCTGAATTTCGTGGGGTCACTATATATCTTGGGTATTTGCCTTCTATCAGATTTGTGGTATCCTAATAGTTCTTTACCTTTAGTAAAATTCTTTTTTTTTTTTTCAGTAAAAATCTTTTTTTTTTTTTTTTAAATTTTGGCTTTTGGGCCACATCCAACTTGCTCAGGGGTTATTCCAGTTCAATACCTGACACTGCATATGATCCCTTTAATACTACCATAACTCCTGAGTGCAGAGTCAGGAGTATGTCCTGAGCACCACTGGGCAGGAGCCAAACATCAACACTAAAATAAAATAAAAATTTCATTTAAATATTTTTTTTTCTTTTTGGGTCACACCCAGCGATGCTCAGGGGTTAGTCCTGGCTCTGCACTCAGGAATTACTCCTGGCGGTGCCTGAGGGACCATAAGGGGTGCCAGGAATCGAACCCAGGTTGGCAGCATGCAAAGCATGCCCTACCTGCTGTGCTATTGCTCCGGCCCCTCATTAAAAAAAAATTTTAGTAATATTCATTCTCTCCCTCCCCACCCCCAGAAATATCAAATCACGATAGACAGAACAATTCAAAAATTGGTGCTTCCTCACAGATAGTTTGAGAAGCATTGATCTCAAATCCTCCTCTTTCCTGCTTTGGGACATTGTCACAACTCATGATAAAGACATGTGGAGAAAGAAAAAAAAAAATTTTTTCCTTTCATGTTCCACGAAGTACTTTTATGGAATTATGCTAAGCACCAGGTGAAAAAAGAAAAAATTTAAGAACCTGAAAGGTTGCTATGACATCTGTAAAAGACAAAAATCAGTTACAGAAGAGAATGTTCAACATAGCATCACAATGGTGGTTATCCCGGGACAGGTCCTAGGGTATAAAGCACCACATTAAGAGCTAAAGAGGGGCTGGATCGATAGCAAAGCGGGTAGGGTGTTTGCCTTGCACTCGGCCAACCCGGGTTCGATTCCCAGCATCCCATATGGTCCCCTGAACACCACCAGGAGTAATTCCTGAGTGCAGAGCCAGGAATAACCCCTATGCATCTCCAGGTGGGACCCAAAAAGAAAAAAATAAAGAGCTCAAGAATAAATGATGGAACAAGAGGTGTTCCTAAGGGCTGGAGCAATAGCACAGCGAGTAGGGCATTTGTCTTGCACGCAGCCAACCCGGGTTCGATTCCCAGCATCCCATATGGTCCCCTGAGCACTGCCAAGGGTAATTCCTGAGTGCAGAGCCAGAAGTAACTCCTGTGCATCGTCAGGTGTGACCCAAAAGGCAAAAAAAAAAAAAAAAAGAGGTGTTCCTAGGTGTTTCTTTCAGATAAACTAAGTTATTCTTTTTTGGGGGGGTGGTATGGTTGGGGCCACACCCTAAGGTGCTCAGGGCTTATTCCTGGTTCTTTGCTTAGGGATCACTTCTGTTGGTATTCCAGGAACTATATACCATGTCCACATCCCTGGTGGTTCCAGGGATTGAACCAAGGTGAGTTGAGTGCAAGGCAAGTGCCTTACCCTCTGTACAATCACTCTGTGTCCAGCTGAACTATGCTTTAAACAACCAACATAGAATATTTCAAAATGTAAAAATTTAATAAATGCTTTTGGTTAGCTTTTTTTTTTGAAAGCTTATACTTGTAAGGAAGAATGAAGACATTGTTGTAGTTTTTGTTCTGTGCCTGCACTATTCTGTTCAGTTTAGATTGTAAAATAATAATTAACTTTTCTATAAAGGAAATGAATATCACCTGTTTTTTTTTTTTAAAAAAGTTTAAATTGCTTTAGCTCAGCAAAATTCCCAGCATCCCTTTTTTAACAAAAAACATTTGTAATCCTTGCAACTGAACTGTCACTTCTAAACAAATGGTGTTCACAGGCCAATCCTAAATTATTTAAAAGTATTGAATAATGAAAACAATAGCGGAAGGGTCTCTGAGCATGAGTGACAATGTTATCAGTTAGATTTCCATAATAACTAACATTTTATGAGACCTCTATGCAAATGACATGAGTCTAATGTTTATGTCTGAAATAAAACTCTTCAATTGTTTCTTTCTGCCCCAACCCAGAAAGGCAGGGGAAAGAAAACATCTAATTTTAATGTAACACTAAATCCAAAGGCAGTACAGCTGTTTGGTTCTGGTTGTTTAGCTCAGCTGTTTTATTCTGAGAAAATCACAGCTGCCTTTTGATGTTGTCTGTTATTCAAGACTGTTCTTTCTCAGAGTTAAATGCAGGAGAGTTCAGACCAGTGTGGCTTCTATTTCCTTGCTTGCCACGGTTCCATGACTGGGTTTTGTTCTTTGCCTTTTGACTTAGGCTAATGCAGGTTCCTTCCCTTGCTGTTCCCTCTAGCATCTTCTCCCATTAATAGTCTACTCAGAGGGGCAAATTACCAGGGTTTTTTTTTTTCTTTTTTGAGTCACACCCGGTGATGCTCAGGGGTTTCTCCTGGCTCTGCATTCAGGAATTACTCCCGGCAGTGCTTAGGGGACCATATGGGATGCTGGGAATTGAACCTGAGTGGCTGCATGCAAAGCAAACGTCCTACCCTCTGTACTATCACTCCAGCCCCCACCAGTTTTTTTTTTAAAGGACAATTTTTGAGAAACTATTCAGATTCAAAAGGTGTATCTCACTGGATAATATTAATAAACCATTTATTTTTGATGTATAAATGAAAGTGTGTCAGGTGTGTGTGTGTGTGTGTGTGTGTGTGCGTGTGTGTGTGTGTGTGTGTGTGTGTGTGTGTGTGTGTGTGTGTGTTTGGAGATACATACTGAAGAGGCTGGAGAGATAGCACACAAGTTAAGATACTTGCCTAGAATGTGGCTGTCCCGGTTCAATCCTTGACACTAAATATGGTCCTTCCTAAGCACAGTCAGGAGTGATCCCTGAGCACAGAGTAAGGAGAAAGCCCTGAGCACAATGGGTCAGTTGGGTGTGGCCCCTAAAACAAAAATACATACTGAAATTGCTACAAATGAAAGGATTCGATGTCTGACATTGCTTTAAAGTAACAGATGGGGTGTGTGTGTGTGTGTGTGTGTGTATGTGTCTGTGTGTGTATGTGTCTGTGTGTCTGTGTGTATGGTGTGTGTGGTGGGGTGGCGTGGATGCGGGTAAGGTGCTTGCCTTGCACCTGGCTGACCCAGGTTTGATACCTGGCACCCCAATATGGTCCTCCACAGCCCATCAGCAGTCATCCTTGAGCACAGAGCCAGGAGTATGCCCTGAGCAGTCAAGTGAGGTCCCAAAACAAAAACCAATAAAATAACCAACGGAATGGATTATTGCCCCATGAGGATGAAAGGCAGAGAGAATGGTACGAGTCTCAGTAGATCAAGGTTGGTTGTGAGTTGATATAACTGGAAAAATTGGAGAAAGAGTGAATTCCTTGTATTGTTCTTTCTGCTTTGAAGGAGCGTGGGGCTTTGGGGGGCTACTCCCAGCTCTGTGCTCTGTGCTCTGTGACCAGAGGGTATTCCCGGTGATGCTCCAGGGATCATGTGGTGCCCGGGATTCAACCCAGATCGCCAGCATGCAAAACATATGCTCAACCCCTTCAGCTCTCTGGCTCACGTTCTCTCTGCTTTTATATTTGTTTACTGACTTCCATCACCCAAAAAGGCTTATCATTTTTTAAAATTCTGAGTTAAAACGAGCAGTGCTTCTGTCCCTGGCCCCTTCAGCTGTACACCTAGTTACTTATCCTAAAGAAACACTGCTGCATTCACGCATTCACACAGAATGGCATTTTTCCAGGACACTATTTGGAATAAATAACCACCAATGCTAAAATGGTTAAAATGTACCGCAATTCATTTGGCTGTCTTTTTTTCCCAAATATCTTCCCCCAATTTAGAGCTAGTTCACATAGAAGAAAGCTAAGAGAAAATCAAAAGATCCTGCTTCTCCAGGACCCAGATGGCATTCCAAGGAACAAAATCCCAAGGCGAATGGGGACTCTGGCAATGCCCGAATTCAGGGGACCAACACAACGCCACGCCCCTGGAAGGGGAGTAAATCATCTACTTGGAAATTGGGCTGATAACTATGCCAACAATCCCGATGACTCAGAGCAAGCCGGTGCTGACAAACAGGGGGTGATGTCACCACTTCCTGCCTCAGGAAGTCTCTTGGAGGGGGAGGAGAAGCCTGTGGCAGGTAGGGAAGATCAAAGGCCTGGGAACAGCCCCCACTTTCCCTTTATTCTTACCTCCCCTTTAGGTATAATCTCAAGGAATGTACTTGTCCTTCTGTCCCTACTGTGACTTTGTATTATTTGGCCGGGGTGAGGTTTTTCTCAAGGCAGGGGACAAAGCACTCCCTTGAGGCCCATCCAAGCTCCAGGGGTCTGTTTCTATCCTGTGGCAGTTCCAGGTGGCCTCTGTCCCTTCCCAGGCTCTGCCCTGCTCTCCCTGGCAGATTAACCCACAGCCACTTTACGGGGCTCGCCCGCTGCTCTTGGCAGGCCCAGGCACGCTACATCCGGGAAGGGACTCCGGGAAGCCTCCTGAAGGCCTCGGCCCGGCCTCCACGTCCAGGCTCCCTGACTCCTGACTCTCAGGGCAGCCTGCGAGAGCCGTGGAGTAGCTGCCATTTGACATGGGTGTGGCCTTATGGAAGGAGTCCCGGAGATGCCAGCCTTCCTCCCTCTCTGTCTCTCCCTAGCCTCGTTTCCCTGCAGAAGACCAACTCAGTGAACCGACCTGAGCCTTCGCTTTTCCTCATCAAATTGGCATAATCACAACAAGCACTTTATGGGATCCTAATAAGGGAGCTAAATCTGTGTCAGGGGACCTCTGACAGGACCCGGGCACCCCACATACACTGGCTAGGCCTGGCAAGCGGCCAAGTTTTCAACACACCCTGACCGTGACCACTAAACTTAGAAGATTGCATCTAATCATGGCGCTTCAGATCCATTCCAAACACACTGTCCCAACACCATCCCTTCCTTGGCAACAATGGTTAGTTCTGGTCTGCGCTGATTGCATTGATTGCATTTTCTTTGATTCATGTCTGCCTAGTCATGGTGTGATCCATCTCTTAAAGTACTTAGAGATAGGGTTTTTTTTTTAAGTACTTTAAAAATATTTTGAGGGGCTGAAGAGATAAGGCCTTTGCCTTGCACATGGCTGATCCAAGTTTGATCCTGGCACCCCTAGGTGGTCCCTTGAGCAGTGCCTGGCACTTGATACGGTCCCCCAAAATCTCTCCAGGAGTGATCCCTGAGCATACAGCCAGGACAAAAATTAAACATATGAAAAGTTGAGAGATAGAGACAGAGAGAGAAAAGAAAACACTGCCTGGAGAAATAAATAAATTATATACTAACAAGATGACAGGCTGTTGGTAGCAAGCAGCTTAAGCCCTAGGTGTATTATTTTGTCCAGTGCTTTAAAAATGTGAAAACCCAGGCCAGAGAGATTTAGATTTACAGGGGTTAAGACAACTTGCCTTGCACACAGCCAACCTCAGTTCAATCCTCATTACCTATGGCCCTTTGAGTACTGAGCACAGACCATGTCTTGTTTGTTTGTTTGTTTGTTTGTTTGTTTGTTTGTTTGGGGGGGCAACTCCCAGCAGTGCTCAGGGTTTACTCCTGACTCTGATCTCAGGGGTTACTCCCGGCAGGCCTAGGGGACCATACGGGATGCTGAGGATCCCGGTCTTCCATGTACAAGACCCTAGCTGCTGTGCTATAGCTCTGGTCCCTCCAGAGAAGTCTTTAGCACTGCTGCGTGCGTGTGACCCCAAAACAAAGCCAGAAAAAGGCTGAACATTACAAAATTTGTATAATATCATACATCAATAATTAGTTTAAGGTTACACAGAGAAATTCACCTATCCAGTATTAGAAACAGTATATTTTATTCCAGGAAGTTTTACAGTATTTTTTTGTGTGTGTCATTTTGTAATTGCATTTTAAAAAATTATATAAGTACACAAAATTTTACAACTCTTACATCTTTTAGAAGATTTAGAACCCACAAATGTCTCTAAAGATAAAAAAACAATATCAACCTATGATGAGCTACAACCTGGTTAATATATAAATATTTGTTAACATATAGAGATGTTTTGTGACACTTGGGGTACTGGGACTGAAACCAGGTCGGCCGTGTGCAGGCAAGTGCCCTTCTGCTGTAAGGTCTCTCTGGACTCCTATTTCTTTTTTTTTGAATAATGCACGGCATGTAAGTTAAGATGTAGGTAAATTTGAATTCTCAAATTTAATGATATACCTATCATTAAGAGCAGAGAGTCTCTTGCCTGCAGGCCTGGGCTGTCTTCCCTGGGGCCCCTCAGAGGGGATGGGCTCCAGCTTCCCTCCCCACCCCGAGCAGAGCTCCCGGCAGCCGAAGACCACCGGAACCTAGCCACAGCCATGCTCGAGGCCCCTCTCCACACGTTCAGACGGGCCTCATGCATGAAGCTACCAGCAGAGGAACCCAGGTGTGTGTAATCCCATCAACGGCCAACCTCCAGAGACTTAAAAGCAAGCTCCCAGAAGGGGATCCTACTTCTTGTAGCCTACTTCTCCCACTGGGAGAAACTGGCAAGCTTCTGAGAGTTTCCTGCCCACATGGGACAGCCTTGCAAGCTTGTATTCATATGCTAAATCCAGTAACAAGCTGGATCCCATTCCCCTGACCCTTTAAGAGCCCCCAGTGCAACATCGTTGGAGGGCCAAGTTGAGAGAGACTTCTAAAATCTCAGGGAAAGGATGAATGGACAGGTTACTGAGCCCACTCGAGAAATTGACGATTAACGGGATTTCATGATTGTGAATGATATACCTGGGAGAAAAGCTGGGCTTGAAGGATGTCTAGGGGTGGAGCCACAGTGCAGTGGGTAAGGTGCTTGCCTTGGGTTTGATACCTGGCATTGCATATGGTTCTCCAAATCTGCCAGGAATGATCCCAGAGTACAGAGTCAGGAATAACACCTGAGCACCGTGAGGTGTGGCTCAGAAGAATGAGTACACAAAGACTGGATAGCTGGCTATAGTGATGGAAAGTGAACATTCCAGAGGGATTTTTGCACCCTCTAACACCTTCCAGAACTCTCGGCAGCTTCTCCTGGAACGGAGCATAAAATGAGAGCCCTCCCCTCCCCAAGGGACCCAGCCCCGGCAGCCGACCTCCACTACCTCACCACCGCCACACTCTAGGCCTCTTTCCACACGCTCGGACAGAGCCTTTCACATGAGTGAACATATTCCTGGACTACGCAGCCGTGCAACACATTATCTTAAAGGGAAATATTGTTCTCGGAGAGCCTGGCAAGCTACCGAGAGTATCCCGCCCACACAGAAGAGCCTGGCAAGCTCCCTGTGGTGTATTCAATATGCCAAACACAATAACAATGACAGGTCTCATTCCCGTGACCCTGAAAAGAGCCTCCTCCAATCATTGAGAAAAATGAGTAAAGAGAGGCTGCTAAAATCTCAGGGCTGGGATGAATGGAGATGTTACTGGTGCCCGCTCGAGCAAATTGTTGAACAATGGGCTGACAGTGATACAGTGATACAGTTAGTTTAAGACTAATTTAAAACTACTAGTTTTAAAATTTAAAAATCACTGTTCTTCAGAATTCTAAAAGCATTTCTCCAATGTCTTCTAGATTCTGGTATCACTGATTTAGAAGTTTAAAGTGATTCAACTCTTTCATTTATGAACATTTTTCTTCCTTTATGGGAGCTTCTTTGTGATGCCAGTATGACATTTCACACTAATGTGGGTTTGTTTTACATTGGCGTGTGGCCATCAGAAAAAACCCTGAACCAGAGAGAGAGAGCACAATGGGCTGCAGTGACAGGACAGTCTGTAAGGCACTTGTCTTGCGTCCTTACATGTGGCTCACGCAGATTCAATTTCTGATACCACATATGGTCCCCGAGCTCAGCCAGTGTGATCCCTGAGTGCAGATCTAGGAGTAAGCAAAAGAGCCCAGGGACCCGTAGTACTGTCAACTCTGACCCTAGTAGCCCCTAAAACTTGGAGCAAGCCCACCAGCTGAGGCCCCAGGTCTGATACAATGCTGAATGTAGCCCCTAGAAAGTAATTTTTAATCTTCAAAATCATGTCCTTCAGTCTTTTTTAGTCTTAAGAAATTTTTTTTTTTTTTGCTTTTTTTTTGGGTCACACCTGGCGATACACAGGGGTTCCTCCTGGCTCTGCACTCAGGAATTACTCCTGGCAGTGCTCGGGGGACCATATGGGATGCTGGGAATCGAACCTGGGTTGGCCGAGTGCAAGGCAAACGCCCTACCCGCTGTGCTATTGCTCCAGCCCCCTAAAACATAAATATTTTTTAAAAACAAAAACAAAAACAAAAAACTATTGAGGACTAAATTCTACCCTCAGAGATTATTTTTTGTTTGTTTGTTCTTTTTTCTTTTTTTCCTCCTATGGGTCACAGCTGGCATGCTCAGGGACTATTCCTGACTCAGGGGACCATGTGGTGACAGAGATTGAATTGGGGTCTTCTGCATGTAAGCATGTGCTCAGCCTTTTGGTCTACCTTCTGAAACAATTCCCATGGTCTGGACCTCAGTCATATTTTAAGGATATTAAAAAGACGTTTCAAAATCTCTCCGGGTGATTTAAATAAGAAAGATGGCTCTGGGGTTAAACAGTCCCAGTACAGCAGGTAGTGTGCAGTGTGCTTGCCTATGTGCAGCCAACCCAGGTTCAATCCCCAGCATCCCAGATGGTCCCTGAGCCTGTCAGGAGTCAGAAGTGATCCCTAAGTACAGAGCCAGGAGTTAGCGCCGAGCACTGGCAGGTGTGACCCAAAACAAAAAGAAAAACAAAAAAGAAAGAGCGAAGAAGGGGGGGGGGAGGAGGAGGAGGAGGAGAAAGAGGAGGAGAGAGAGAGAGAGAGAGAGAGAGAGCGAGAGAGAGTTCCAGTGCCTCTGTTTTCTGTTTTCAAGCAACCTATTTGTTTTATAGTTGTATTTTCCTTATATTTCAGAGACTATAAAAATGAGCTTTAGATTTTTGTTGTTTTGGGGGGTTTTAATATATTCCTCACTGTACTCAGCTTTTTGTAAGTTGTCTAAAATATGCTTGAGAGGCTGGAGTGATAGTACAGTGGGTAGGGGGCTCACGTTGCACTCAGCTAACCTGGGTTCGATCCCCAGGATCCTATATGGTTCCCCGAGCACTACCAGGAGTAATTCCTGAGTGCAGAGCCAGGAGTAACTCCTGTGTATCGCCGGGTGTGGCCTAAAAAGCAACGAAACAAAACAAAACAAAAAAAAAAATCAAACAAAACAAAAACCCACCCAAAGACCCAACATGCTTGAGGGTTGGACCAGTGAATGGGGGCTCCCCTGAGTACTGTTCAGGAAGTCTGGGGGCTCATGGGTGGTCTCAGCTAACAGGCCACAGGGGCAGCTCAAAGTTTGGAGGATGCGGTATAGCCCTGGCCCTGCTGTGGGGATACTTAGGCCACCCCATTTGCTCTGGGACCTCCAGGGTTGCACCTGGTGGTACCTGGGGAGCCAGGTGGTGTCAACAATAACCCCCAGTCTGGTGCGTGCTAGGCATGCACCCTAATCACTCTCCTATCTCCTGGCCCCACTTTTCTCTGTTTTATCTTTTGTCATGTTGGGGGGTTTCCAGTGATATTTAGAATTTCTTGGTGTTCTGTTAATGTTTAATAGGGATCAAAGATTGAGCACATATGTGAGGCTATTCATCTGGACATTTACCTGTGAGTTATCTATCGGGAGAATTTTATCAGAAAAGTTGGGATTTTCAGTAGTAGATCTTTTTGTTTCGTGGCCACAGCACTGATTCTCAGAGGTTAGTCCTGGCTCTGTGATCTGGGCTGACTCCCCACAGTGCTCAGGGGACCACGCAATGCTAGGAGTTGGACCCTAATTTCCCGTATGCAAAGCTTGCACTCAGTCCTTTGAGCTACCTCTCCTATCCAGATCTTTATTTTTGACCGGCGTTTTGGATTTTTTTTGCTTTTTTGTTTGTTTGTTTGTTTTCTTTTTGGGTCAGACCAAGTGATGCTCAGGGGTGACTCCTGGTTCATCACTCAGGAATCACTCCTGGCAGTGCTTGAGGGACCATATGGGATGCTGGGGACTGAACGCAGGTCAGTCGTATGAGGTCACTGAGTTATATATCTCAGACAAAGACCCTCTCTGTGTATTTGCACCCTACAGAACCCAAAATAATAAACTATATTCTTTTGCTGAGGGGTGTGGATTGGAAAGTGCCCACACTGGGGAACCAACAACTTCAGACTCTACTCATATTCTAGCAGCACTTCAAGAACTACTTGACATCTTTTGAAATTGGGGCAAGGGATAAAATTGAATTCTTGGTTTTCTTTTTCATTCTAGTTTCTTTTTAAATTCTTTTTATTTTTAAAGGGCAATGAGTTCTTAGGTTTGACACTTCCAAGGAAATTATCGTTGTTTTTTCCATCTCATTTGGAACACAATAAAAGCCTTTACAGTGCAACATTGCTACTTACTAGCTTCAAGTTTTTATTTATTTTTGACTTTAAAAAAAAAACATTGAATTAAATGAGATACACAGTTATGGCAAGATACAAGATGGTGCCGAAGCCGCCTGAACCCCTCGTGCTCTCCCGGTCCCAGCTCACCATCTCGTCTTAGACAACTCACGGCTCAGCACATCAGGCATGGAACTCTACATGTGATCCCTGCTGGAACTCTACACGTGATTCCTGATAGGCATCGCCGGCTGTTTTGCAAGATTCAGACAGGATGGTGTTGGCAGGACACAGAGAAACCGTGGCGGTGGCCGCAGAGTCAACCTCAAGGAGATCAACCTGAGCCACAGATGTTCCAGGTGCTGCCCAGAGACACAGGCAGGTGCATGCTTGCCAGTGTGCAGATCGTTACAACATGCCAGTCAACCAAAAGCTTACATTCGGTAGACTGGGAACACTTGTAAGAGTGATTAGAGGCCGCCCCCAAAGCCTCCCTCCCTCTCAGAGAGTCCGGCAAGCTACTGAGAGTATCCCGCTCACCTGGCAGAGCCTGACAAGCTACCCGTGGCGTACTCGATATGCCAAAAACAGTAACAACAATGGTCCTCATTTCCCTGACCCTGAAAGAGCCCCCAACATGCCATTGGGCTACACTAGCAGGCAATAGGGATGAATGGAGACGTTACTGGTGCCCACCCAAGCAAATCGATGAACAATGGGATGACAGTGACAGTGACAGTGACACAGTTATGAAGTTGTTCTATTTTCTTTATTTGACCTCTCAAGCAGTGCTGAGTGGGTTCAGGGCCACTCCCAGACATACTTGGCCAACCAGGCCAGATGGCCATTGCTTGGCGAACAGACACTGCATTGCTGGGACCCTGGTGTGCTGGGGGAAAGGTCAGGAGACACAGTGCTAGGGATTGAACTTGAGTCCTTGGGCAAGCAAGGAATAAGATCCTGACTCTTGGGCCATCTCCCTGGCCCCTAGGTCTTGGTTTTCTGTAATGCTGATTAGTTAACATTTTTAGTTCTAGTCAACTGTTGCTTCTAAGCTCCCTCATGTTTGATTGGTATTTTTTTCCTGTTCTCAGTGATTTATGTATTGGAGAGTAATTTCAGTGGACTTTCAGGAGACTCCAGATTACTTATGTGTATATAATCTACAACCTAGAAATCAAGATGAATTTCTTAGTCTTCTATCTCCTTTGTACATTATTCAAATATCTTCGTAAATATCTTCATTTAAATATCTTAAGTCTATCTAAATGGCATTACTTTTTCATGTTTTTCAATAATAGTACCATACCCACAGTCTCCCATCCTTTAAAGTAGGGTAATTAAAACTAAAAAGATTTCCTCATTTGCAAGAAACAAAATGGGGGAAATTCTAAGGTGAAGGATATAGCTCAACGGTAGAGCTCTTGCCTTCCTTGCCTGAATGAGGTCCTGGATTTGCTCCCTGAAAACAACAACAAAGAAAATTGAATTTTCATGTAAAATAATTACAATCACACCTAGATTTTATGCAATCTTTTCAGGCTCTTTCCTCTTAATAATCGCTGTTAAAATAAATATTTAAAATCTAGGTCTTGCCACCTATAACCCTTGTATAAGTTTTTAAAAAATCATGTTAAATGAATAGTTTAATATTGTAGAGGAAACAGAGCTTACATGGGGGCAGTGGATTTGGGGAGGGGTCCTGGGCACTGGTCAGGGGAAGTGGGCTCTCTAGTGATAGGTGTGATATCACAATGACCTATGCATTAAAGGCATGATTAACAATATGGTAAGTATTAGAACCTCAAGAGAAATTGTAAGAGAAGAATCATCTAACCAGGTGGAATTTGGTTTACTTCAAGTGGGAACAAGATTTAGTAGTGGACCATAAAACCCTTCCTTGCCCATGAGTTTACCCATAGGACTCTGGTAAGCTACGTCCTGCATAGGAAGAAGAATTCTGCTGGATTTGGAAGAACTTTTCTTGCATCATCCCAGCAGGTCATGCTTTAGCTAAGGATTCTCTAACTGAATGCCAGGGAGTGAAACACAAAGCAAAAGTATTGTAATATTAAAATGAAAAGATAACATGAAGCAGACACAAAAACTAAACAAAAGAGAGATAACTTGGAAGACTGGGAATAAAAACTAAGTGAAAATGTCAAAACCCTGAACATGACATACTCAGAAATAAACAAACAAATAGCAAGGACCGGAGAGAGGGATACTTGCCTTGCACCTGACTGACCCGGGTTCAATCCCCAGCACTGCATATGGTCCCCCAGCACAGTCAGGAGTGATCTTTGAGCACAGAGCCAGGAGTAAGCCTTGAGCACTACCACATGTGGTCCAGCTGCCCCCCAAGAACATTAAATACTTCTATTAAATCATAATCATATAATTGCATTCTGGTCAATTGGAGCTCTGTGTACTTGTTCAATTTTTGTCTGGTTGGGATAGCTTGGTTTTGGCTTTTCTGGTTTGGGTAACACATGTGATAATGCTGGGGGTACCCTGGCTCAGAAAAGGGGTCACTCCCAGCAGTATTTGGGGCATCCTGTGGTGTTTTTCACACCCAGGGCACCTGCACTCAAAGCCTATGCTCCAGCTCCTTGATTCATGATGGTCCCCAAGATTATGAATATTTGAAACCCAATATTCCTTTAGTGATATACTATTAGCAATTCAATTATTCAAAGCTTTGAAACGTTAGGTATAATTGTCTAAAATAATTTTCTCTTGAAAACTTTTTTTTTCTTTTTTGGGTCACACCTGGTGATGCACAGAGGCTACTCCTGGCTTTGCACTCAGGAATTACTCCTGGTGGTGCTCAGGGGACCATATGGGATGCTGGGAATCAAACCTGGGTCAGCTGCGTGCAAGGCAAATGCCCTACCCGTTGTGCTATCGCTCCAGGCCCTTGAAAACATTTTTAATGTTGAAAAATTCACACAGCATCAAGTTCACAGTAAAATCAGTTTCACACTTACACCTAATCAGAAACCCAACACTAATGCTCCACCAGCAGTACACACGAGGAGGAAATGAAGAGGAAAAGTTGGCAACGAAAGCTTGATTCAAAGGCTGCAGGGCAGAAGCCAACTCACCCAGCACTAATAAGTTATTTTTGACTTTTTTTTTTAATCAATCAATAAGATCAGGAATACAAAGGTAATCTAAGAATCAGTTATTTCAGCCAAGAAGTTGACAATCTGGGGAAGAAAAACATATGATAGGACTTGGAAACTATTTTAAGTGCTAAGGTGTCATGTGGTTTCAGAATACACAAAAGGGGCTTCAGTATTCTGTATATAATGAAGTCTGACTGAGCGTTAGCAGAGCAGGATTTGAACAGGTAACTGGCGACAGTGAGAACAAAGCAGCCCAGAAACAGAACCGTTAAGAGATGGAAGGAGAATTGGCAAAAGTTGTGCTCTGGAGTCTGGGGTGAAATGAACTGAGTACTAGGAAGCTCAGTACAATTAGACGTTGAAAGCAAAGCAACAGTAGTTTCTCTCACAAGGTAACTTTTTTCCTTTCCTTTGCTTTTTGGGTTCCACCAGCAAGGCTCAGGGGTTGCACCCGGCTCTGCACTCAGAATTACTCCTGGCGGTGCTCAGAGGACCATATGGGATGCTGGGGATTGAACCCGGGCCGGCTGCGTGCAAGGCAAACGCCCTACCTGCTATACTATCACTCCAGCCCCAAACTTTTAAAATATTATTACAAACCTAGGAGATATTCCAAAGGGCTGGAGCACATACTTTTGAGTATGTGAGAGGCCAGGTTCCCTACCCAACTGAGTATCCGGGACTAACAATCCTCACTGAGCACTGTGGCAGGCCTAGTCCTTAGCCACCATTTTCGGTATGGCTCAAAGTCGAATTCATGCTTCTTTCTTAATTTTTTTTTATTAATTCTTCTTCCCTCTCTTACACGTTTTTTCTTTTTGAGTCACACCTGACGATGCACAGGGGTTACTCCTGGCTCTGCACTCAGGAATTACCCCTGGCAGTGCTCAGGGGACCATATGGGATGCTAGGAATTGAACCCGGGTCGGCCGCATGCAAGGAAAACGCCCTACCCGCTGTGCTATCACTCCAGCCCCCATCCCCCCCTTTTTTTTTCTTGTGTTGTCACCATGATTGAGGCAATAGACGCTTGACTGTCCTGGTCACACGTGGTTGCAGTACTCGTCAGGGGAGCAGACCTGCAGTGTTCATACCTGCTCCCCAGGGTTCCTGTGCCTGGTCCCAGGGTTCAGCACACCTGCTTGGTTGTGGTGATCGAACATAACCCGGCTGTGGTATCGGAGATGATATGGTCTAATGATGGGGTGCGAGAGAGCAGATGTTCCACGGGGTGACCTCCATCTCATACCAGCAAGGTAGACACTTTAGCCCTTCAGCTATTCTGCACTGCACCCCGCTCCACATTCCACCCCTCTTCCCTCCCAAATCTCTTCATTCATGCGATTGTCAATTATGACTGAATACCAGTACAGCTGTGATTGCTTACTAGCCCGGAGCTGTCTTTGCTTCTTTTCCAATTTCTAGAAGTTAATTTAAGCCAAAGCATTACAATGCTTTTCTCTTGTGAGAGAATGAAAAGTTCTAGCAAGAGAATCAACTGTGTGGTATTCTTGAACTATTACATGAATGACAGGAAAGAATGAGGAATCAAACGAGAGGCTCAATAGACTTACAATGCCAGGTTATATAACTGCAATTTTCCCTTGGCCCTGACTTCAAGGACTTTTATTGAAAATATTTATTACCGATTGGGACTACTTCATTTACTTGGGAAAAAAAAAAGTTAACATTGTACATGTTTCAGATTTAGGGGTCAGAGGGATGGTACAAAGACTAAAGCAATAGGCGCTGGGAGTGGTGACACAGCAGGTAGGGTGCTTGCTTTGTACATGGCCAACCAGGGGTTCCATCCCTGGCATTCCGTGTGGCCCATACAAGTCCCCCAAGCACTGCCAGGAGTGATTACTGAGCCCAGAGTCAGGAGTGACGTCCTGACCATTGCTAGGTGTGACCTCAAAACAAAGAACTAAAACCAAAGAGACTTAAGGTATTGGCCTACAGTGCTCCGATTCCAGACCCAGAGATGGCGATGCCAAAGCAGACAGGTATGGTGGCCTCTGAGCAGTATGTAGCCCCAAACAAAACAAAAGCCCCGAGTTCTAGATTTATCGAATCACAGCAGATGAGTTCCAAACACCAAATCCCTCATTTCCCCCACTAATAACTTACTCTAGCATGATAGACAACGAATCAATACTGACACACTAACTCCACACTTATGACCGTTTTTCTTTTTCTGTTCCAGAATCCCAAGCAGTGTTTACATCACACCGGTCATGTCATCTTAGGCTGTTTTTGCTTTGCGACAGCTTCTGATGTTTCCATGACCGTGACAGCCTTGGATACCCATCAAATGCGTGGCAGCACATCTTAGCAATGAAATTTCAGTTACTGGGGTTGGGGTTGGGGGTGGGGGGGTGGAGAAGGGGAGCGCTTCTGTTTAGGAGGAAGTCCATAGGGCCAGGGCTCCATTTTCATCACATTACCTGAAGGGTACACATTATCAGCACAACTTATCACAGCAGATGTGGACCTTGATCCCAGCATGTTTAGCAGGTTTCTGTGCCATGAAGTTGCTCTCTTCCTTGGCCACATTGTGATGCAACCTCAGCTTGTGCTACCTGTCATATTTCTTTTTTTCATTTGTTCAGTATGGGTATTTCATACTTTGAATGGATCATACAACCTCACTCTTTCTGCTGACAAGTCCTCACCATTTTTTTTCAGTCATGCCCCAGCATTGCTCAGAGGTTACTCCTGGCTCTGTGGTCAGGAATGACCTCTGGCAATGCTCAGGGGACCATATGGGATGCCGGGGATTAAACCCAGGTCCTCCATGTGCAAGCCAAACACCCTACCCACTATACTATTGCTCCTGCCTCTCATCATTGTAATTTTTAAAGATCATTTTCTAGGGGCCAGGAAGTAGCTCAGCAGTCAGCAGTAAAGCACTTCTCCACTTGTTAAGCTCTGGGCTTGATTTTCATCTGGGAGATATTCAATTTTGCTATTATGGTTTAATAAAGGAAGGTACAACATGGAGTCTTTTAGGCACTTTTTATTTTCCAAAAAAAATTGTCGTTAATATATAAACATCTCATTCTCTCAAAAAATTCTACAACTATACAGCTGTTTGCTCCATTATTTGCATAGGAAATGACCACAATACAAAAATAAGAGGGAAAAAGAAGCAAAACAGCAAACCGATTTATGCGTTTTATGTATGTTTTCACGTATAAACATTTTGAAGCCTTACAAAATATTTACATCATTTGTCATCTATTTACACATTAAGAGCAACTTTTCTAACAAACAAAACTATAATTTATCAAGTTATGAAAATTTTCTAAAAAAACTTACTATATTACCACAAAATAAATAGATAAACAATATTTTAAAAACAAAATTAAATTTTCATTTCAATTAAGACCCCTTTTGGCATTTTGCTTATGTTTTCTGCCCTTTGGTTAACAGCATCAGCATCACATTACTATTTTATATTGCATATATGTAGCACTCGCTTAAGTTTTCAACATGTCACATAATTAAAGGCAGACACTGAGTCAGTATAACAATAGATTAACTAAACTGCACTGTAATTTAGGTAAAATTACTGTGTCTCGTTGTGTATTACATGCAAAATCCACATTAATTGGCATCTAACCAACAGTACTGCACAAGCAAACATCGCTATATGAAAACTGTATCATAAATTCATTTGTTGCCAAGTGAAAACCATTGAAATCTTTTCAAAAATGATACTGTATTTAGCTTATAGCAAGAGGTTTGACTTTTTTTCTATTGTAACTATCTTTATGTTCTTGAGTTCACAATTCATATAAAATTCTTTCATATTTAAAATAAACAATCCCATTTAATCAGTGCACAAAATCTGCATTTAAATTCATCTGAACGATTATCTGACCCCCTAAAGAAATGAATTTGGTAACGTTTGAAGAGGTATCTTACCACAAATTCTATTTGTAGATGTAGTCATGGTTATTTTCAACAAAAGAATTATTGATTTTCCCCCAAAAGAATCCTAGAAAACTTGTAATAAACCTATAAAGCTGATTTGCATATTTACAAAATTTTGAATAGCAAATATAGGCAACTCATATTTAAAAAAAAAAACAAAACACATTTGTTCAATGGCTATTTGTGAATTGCCAGGTACGCCGCGTACCTCACCTCTAAGGAATTATCTAATATTGGAAAAAGTAAAATAAAATTACTCGATGTCAAGTAAAATCTTGACATGCAATCCAGTCTTCTTCCTGTGCCTGCCAACTGATTTATTTACTAAACACTGTCACATTAAATGATGGTGCTTAGGTAAAAAACACTGCAAAACCCCCACCCCCACCCCGTTGAGATGTCACTGCCTGTCGTGAGATGAGATCTGCTTGAGTAAAGCCATGTACATTACAGCAAGCATTCCAGATTTGTAAAAGGACCAAACACTTTGGTATTAATACATTGTATTCCCTGTTTTCTCAAATATACAAAATATACATTTCCAGTTTTTTTTATTTTTTTCTTTTATATATATATATATATATATATAGGTGTATATATAGAGAGAGTTAAGTTTGTGGTTTAAAACGTTGCCAAGTGATCTGCAGTGGGACGGGCACAGGCACAGCGGGGGCCCCCAGTGGCTCAGTTCTGATGCCTCTTCATGTGCAGGGCCAGGTGGTCCGAGCGGGAGAAGCTGCGGTTGCACACCCCGCACTGGAAGGGCTTGGCCCCCGTGTGCTTCCGGTAGTGACGGGTCAGCTCGTCGGAGCGTGCGAACCTCCAGTCGCAGCCTTCCCAGGTGCACTTGTACGGCTTCTCACCTGCAGAAGGAAGAGAGCCGTGAGCTGGGCTGCTTGCTAGGGGGGCATCGCAAGGACAAGCCTGAGAAGGCCCATTCCGAAAAACACTATGGTCCCCAGAAAGCAAAACCCACGAACACCGTGATCGATTTCTAATGAACCCGAGTCAAGGGAACCGTTTTCTTAAACAGTACTGAACGGCCAAGAACAAAGTACGATTCCTCTGTACTACTCTTGGACACGGAGATACACAGACTGAGCCAATGGGCCTGGTAACTCTATCACGACTCCTCTGAGAATGTAAGAGAGGAGACCAACAACCCTGAATTAGATTAGATTAGTACAGAAAAATACCTGAGATAACCAAAGGAGGAAAAAATTCTGGAGTTGCTCCATAATCAGTGAGTTTAAGAAAGTCATTGGCTGCAAAAACTCGAGCACACACACCAGGTTTAGGCCTGCCCAAAAGGGACTATCATGATTGAATTTACACCAGCACTCAGATTTTCTCATACTGCAGGCTAAAGGAAACCAAAGCAAGAATGACTTCAAAGAATTTTTTTTTTTTAATAAGATGGTAAAGTCTGGTGCATTTTTTTGGGTTTTCCTTTTTTGCAGTACTGAGAACTGAACCCATGTTCTATCTTGTTGTTGAGCTACATTCACTGGTCCTGCATTTGATACTTAAGTTTTCACTCAAGTCACCCAGTTTCACAGCCCTCTTCACTTACTAACAAACAACCCCAGTATGTATCAACTCTTTTTTCTTGTTCCGTTTTCTGCTTGTGCACCGCTGAACGGGGTGACATGCTCAGCCACTGCATCCCTCACTGCCACTAGTCTTCATAGGGTCTACAGTGTGCTATTTGTACAGAGTACTTATAATGCGATCTTCACTGTCAGCTTTAAAATCTTATTTGATTGAGATCACATATCCTCCACCCCTTAAATCCTGAAATCTAAGAACCTCTCACTGCGCATTAACTGTAATTTCGATTTTATGCTTTGTTTTATTTTGATGAATATACTGGTTTATTAGAGTGTGAAATAAATCTGTATATTAAAGTACTAATGGCTTACTCTCAGCTTTTTATGAATATCTTTTAAAAAAGAGTGTTTTCTTGTGAAAGGGAAGTTCCTCAGAGCTGCTTTGAACACTGGTTACTTAGTACCATGATGAAATTCAACAGCCTTTCTGCCTGATTTAACAGTATCACATTCAGGAAGTTGTAAGATTACTCAACTGAGTACAAATTTTAAAAGACATTGTCCACATCAACTGAGATTTCTACAACTTGTGGTTAATGTATTTTTGCTGTCTTGATAACTGCTCTGACCCTTAAACAAAATCCCATAATCACAAAGAGCCAGTTTTGCCTTTGAAATCTATACCCACTCTTTCTCAGGAGATTTGTCTTTCCATGTCCGTGGTATATACTCTGAATCCCTCAGCCACTTTCCTGACCTCCTCTGGCTCTGAACCAAGACACACTTATCTTCTTTTAAGTCTCTTTGAGGCTCCCCAGTTCCATTTGAAAAACACACATCAATTCTCCAATTTTCTTTTTATTTTTTTTTTTTGCTTTTTGGGTTACACCTGGTGATGCACAGGGGTTACTCCTGGCTCTGCACTCAGGAATTACTCCTGGCCGGTGCTCAGGGGACCATATGGGATGCTGGGAATGGAATCTGGGTCGGCCGCATGCAAGGCAAAGGCCCTACCTGCTGTGTGCTATTGCTCCAGCCCCAATTCTTCAATTTTTGAAGTATTTGGGGAGGGGAGCACACATGGGAACTTGGGGCCATGCCCGGCTATGCTCGGAGCTCACTCTGGCTCTGCACATAGGGACCACTCCTGGGATGGGAGTTGGGGGATCACATGGGATGCTCGGGAACTGAACGTAGACCAGCCACAGGCAAGGTGAGTGTCCTAGCCACTGCACTATTGTCTCCATCTGATCCCCAGTGTTTATTTCCATTCTCTTAATACATTCCAAGAACCTATTAAGCGTATACAATCAAACCTTTTCACATGTATTTTTAATACACAGGAATGTTATAAGGTTAGTAGTAAGTGTAACTATCACACAGAAATGTAAATTATACAAAAATTTTGTACCAATGTTTGTTTTTATTCCTCATGAAAAATAAATCACAAAAACATGCCAGTTAAATGCTTTACTGTCATTTAATGGGAAGGGAAAGTTATTTCTGATGTCTGAGGTGAGGAAAAAAATTCCTAAAGTGCTCCAATTTTAAAAGAAATCATTCTAGTCTTTTGAATTAAGTAACTACATAGCAAGAGAACTAAATTTTCAGAGTTTATTTAAGAAACAAGGGACACTAGACTCTTTTTGTCCACTATTTTTATTGGCTATGAAGCAATAAACTGTACCAATGTTTTTTAAAGTTTACTTTACTGATAGGTTGAAAAACGGTAGCCATTAAAATTTCTCAAGCATTTGGGGTTTTGCTCTCAATTTATGCACATCTATAGATTACTCAGCCAAGAATACCACCAGTGTCTGGGACAGTTAGTTATGAGACCCCGGCTTTACTATAAAAGCAAGGACAGCTATTCCCCCACCTGGGGAAGTTTCTATGGGATTTGTTCAAGTATCAACACTGCTCAAGTAAAACATCATAGAGGAAGCTGGTACCCGACTTCAGTCCAAACAGCAGATTTGGGCCTTTCTTCCTCAGCCAGAAACACTATGCACAGTACTTCTGGGAAACCAAACTGACTTCCTTTAAGTTATTTCAACAGGATAGGGCTTTCAAAAGTTTAATTGGATTTTTACAGAATCTCTTTCCAATGCCACCAATTTAAAATATTTAGTTAAGCTCTTTCAACATCAACCGTATTCTTAAGTTCTCATGCTGTTAACACAAAAATTTCCAAAGGCAAAAAAAAGAAAAAAAGGACAAGTTTTGTACAGCATGAGAAACAAGCTGCAACTTTATCTTAAAAAAAAGCATTTTCTTACCCTACTTTAAAATGAAAAGCAATGTTTCCTAATAATCCCCAACCTTACTTAAAAAAAGTTAACTAATCTATCTGCACTAAAATCGATCAATCTATGTTATAACTAACATATTATCAAAGAAGAGATAAGGCCTCCACATCTATGGAGCCCCTACTCCAAGTCAGGAATTACTCTTTCAGCTCATCCTCACAGTATAATGCAGGCAGAGTTCAAAGCAAAAAAATGAACTCCATATTAAGAATCTCAGCTTGCCACTTTTCATCAATGTCCTACTTAAGTCTTCCATTAGCACTACAGGGAATGATTACACACACACACACACACACACACACACACACACACACACACACACACACACACACACACACACACACACACTTTTTCCAAACATAAGGCCACTGTGAAAGTCAGTTCAGAAATAACTCTACTGGACTCCTTACACCCCAGACTGTCTGGGGCAGAGGGCACACGCTTGCTAAACCAGCCCCCTGTGAAGATTCGCATTTAGGACCCTGTAAGGTCCTGAAACTGTTTGGTGCCGGCAAATAAGCCCCAGCTAGCACCTGAAGATACAATTTCTTTATCCCAGGTGAAACAAATTTTAGTAGATTAGTAGAAAAGAACTGTAAAGAATTTCTTAAATACAACTCAAACAATGAACTAACGAAAAAAATATTTTAAAACTTTTTTCTGTAATGAACAGATAAAAAATTACTTTGGAAGCTCATTACAACACAAAGGGAAGTTTTTCTGCTCTGCTGAACACATTCAATAGACTCATACCAAGGTCTTTCCCTACAACATTCTAATACAGATTTTTCTAACCAAGGAAAAATATAGACAAAATATTTCTTAGAATAGTTGTTTTATGTCACTTCATAATGTGTATGAGAAAGAAGGCCCCAAAGGCTAAAGTACATGAGTTGCGTGTGGAAGGTCTTAAGTTTGGTCCCACGTAACAGATGCTTCCCCAAATCTTTGGGAGTGAGGGGAAGACTGCAGGGTGTGGCCCAAGGGAGGGGGGGAACCCAACTTATTTAGAAGTTTCCTTTCTACTAGCTGAAAGGTAATACAATTACATCTGATAAAAGCTAAAAGAATCAAAATTAAAGCCAATATTTAATAAACACTATAGCCAATTCTAAGTGATCTGCAAAACAGTAAGATTTATTCTCTGATGTCAAAGAACTTAAAATTTATTGCCTATTCTAAGAATCAAAACAATGCAAACTGATAAAAAGTGGAAATATTTCAAAATGTACTTAATCTTAATTTTTAGAATTTAAGAATCTTTGAAGCTCAACATGATTATATTTCAGGAATATTTCTATCCAGCTTGATTACTTCCCCATATTTAGAGACCTATTAAAAAAGATAAAAGGGAAAAAATAATTTCCAGGGAAACTGATTTCATAAAAATTTAGAAAAAAAAAGCTCATTAATTCATATTTTAAATCTAAGTCCATTTTTCAGTTAAAAAAATCTTTGTATTAATATAGTACATAACCTATTTTAGAATACAAAGTTTCTATTTCTAAATTTTATTTCCAAAAATCAGTATTGGCAAAATGCAACATTTACTGTAACATCACTGCCAACCTGATTAAAATAACTAAGAAATTCTTTTTTTTCTGCTGATAGTCTTCCCTTCTTTCTTCTGGTGAACCAGCTATCTTTTCTTCTTTAAAATCTGATTTGCCTTAACCATTCCAGAATCTTGGAACATTGCAAAAGAACAATCATTCCTGTATCACTTCTCTGCATCTCCATCACTGAAATTCCTTTTGAGCCACTGGTTTACACTTGCACATATCTATATGAGGACTTCAAACAGTTCTACCTGGCAAGCTTGTACTCTCACAGTCTTGGTGAGTCTTTGGAAGACTCACAGCTGGCCCAAGTGTGGCCACCTTGGTTACTTTTGCTTTTCTTCAGTTGTTCTACGGAACTGAATAGACTTGACGAAAACTACAAAGTCCTGGAGAACTACAAAGTGCTGGTCATAGAAGCAATGGACCACTCAGGCCAGAGGGCTCTGCTGTGTCTAACCTACTTAGAAGCGACTTGCTGGTCATCTGTGTAACAGCAGAATTAACCTCGAGGCTCCTAAAGCTGCTACTACCCTAAGGTACAACGGAGGGCTACAGAGACAGCTCAAAAGGACGAAGTGCATGGTTTGCATGTTGGCAGGTCAAGGTTTGAAGCTCCAGCACCACAGAGTTGCAGAAGCTGCCCAGTGCTGCCCTCAAACTAAACAAAAAGACAGTTAAGAAGAAAACTATCGCAACCAGGGTAATAGTACAGTGGATACGCGTTTGCTTTGCATGCTGCCGACCTGGGTTCGATCCCTGACGTCCCGTATGGTTCCCTGAGCACCACCAGGAGTAATTCCTGAGTACAGAGCCAGGAGCAACCCTTGAGCATCACAGGTTGTGACCCAAAAGGTCAAAATAAATAAAAGGAATAACTAAATAAATGAATAAAAAAAAAAAAGCGAAAGAAAAAAAAATACTGCTATCATTACAAGAGTGAATTAAAAGAAAGGCCAATATTTGGTGAGGTGAGGGCAGTATCTAGTGGGTACTCGGGGGGACACTCTGGGGGTGGCTCAGGGACCGTGTGAAATGGAGATCAAACTGGGCCTCTCATATGCACAGCCTGGGTGCTCAGTCCTTCTCACTACCTCTCAGGCTGCCAGCAGGTGGACTGGCACCAGGAGATTCTTCCTCACTTTTAATGGTTTGTGTCATTGAAGCACTCACCAGTTTATTCTCCCACCTTGCTGTTTTTCTACTGCAAGTTAGCTCTTGCTACACTTGCTACACTTTTAAAACAGTAACTCCTCCTTAGAGTTGCCCAGGATCCTGGACTCTTAAACGCAGGCTGACAGGTCAGGGATGCTTCCACTAAAGTAGGACAGTACTTTGTTCCTAATCTTTTAGTAGAAAAGATGTAGGTCATCAAGTAAACAGCCAGTATATTCTATAGGACTGAAAATATCTACCAAAATAAAAATTCTGGTAACAACATTATCTTTTAAAAATATATATTACACTGTGCATATTCCTTTTACCTTCATTATACTCCACTCTCAACTTCTACAAGACAACAATTCTATTTAAACCAACACACGGACCATCTTCTCCCACTAATGGAGAACACAAAAGATAGGTCTTTGGAATCTGCACTGATCAGCTAAAAACGCCTACTAAATTAAATTATCCTTAACCTTCAATGGACTTTATCATCTCAAATAATGTCGAATCGATTTCCTATATAAATGTTTTTCAAATGAAAGAATACGTCCTAGAAACATTTCATCTTCCTAACTAGGGCATTAAAAATTGTTTCTGGCGGGTTTGATCCCAAGCACCACGTATGTTCCCCTGAACAGAGCTGGGAGTAAGCCCTAAGCAGCGACAGGCTATGGCCCCAAAAGCCCAAAAGCAGTACTGCTTCTGGGAAGCTGGGATGTGGTCAGTCTCGGAGTGCTTACTTGCGTTGGACATATGAACATGTAAAGAACCAAGTTTAATCCTCAGCGCACACACAGACACACACAGACACACACACACACCCCACCAACACCACCACGACATGTTTCCGGGCAGGGGAGATAATCGAGGCTACAGCACATGCTTTGAAAGCTGGAGACCTGGGGTCAGTCCACTGGCACCACATGGTCTTCCGAGAACCAGCCCAAACAACTAGAAAAGTTTACTTCTTTTATGCTTAAAAATACATTCTCAGGGGCTGGAGTGATAGCACAGCGGATAAGCTGTTTGCCTTGCACACAGTCAACCTGGGTTCGATCCCCAGCTTCCCATATGGTCCCCTGAGCACCACCAGGAGTGATTCCTGAGTGCATGAGCCAGGAGTAACCCCTGTGAATCGCCAGGTGTGACCCAAAAAGCAAAAAAACAACAAAAAAAAAAAAAGAAAAAAACCCAAAACCTTCTCAGGGGTCTGAACGAAAAAGTATTTCCACCAAGTTACTACTTTTTATACACAAGCTTAAGCTTGACAATCCAAAAAATAAAACTAATGAAAACGGAAGGTAGAATACAACCGACTACCTATCATCTATCAGTGACATCTATCATACCGGCTAAGTCTGTTCCTCTCCTCCATCATTTTCAAACAAAGATTTTTTTTTAATGCTTTTCCATTCTGAAAAGCTTTTTTGCCTCTACTAAAACACACGTTGCTAATTTAACCAATATTGATCTCTAGGTCCAAGATGTATGATCTCCATAAAAGCTCATAAAAATATCTAAAGGAAATACTATTAAAGAAAGAATTCTCCAAAAGTGAGATCTTTCCTATTTGTAAAAGCCTTTACTCCTTTACCAAATCTACAAAGAAAAAAAAAAAAGAAAGATTTTTGTATCAGGAAATGCTTCTTCTTTTAGTGCGGAATACCTGGAATGAAACTCTCTTTACCGAGGAGTTCATTTTATTTGGAGGACTTGGTGTGGGCCACACCCAACATTTAGGTGACTCCTGCCTCTGTGCTCGAGGAATGCTCTGAGCAGTGCTTAGGGAACCATGCGCCGAGAAATTCTTTCATAAAAATATTACAATATAGGGGCTGCAGCAAAAATCCAGCAGGTACAGTGTTTTCCAAGGATTGTTTTTTTATGTTGGGGCCACACCCAGCAGCGCTCAGGGCTTACTCCTGACTGATCAGGAGACTGTATATGGCGCCTGAGAGAGAACCCAGGTCAGCGCAGGCAAAGTAAGGGCCCTCCCCACTACCTCTCCCGCCCACCCCTTGAGGGCTTTTTCATACCCAAACTGAAACTCAAAACTCAAAATAGTATTTAGGATGGCATTCATTCTTAAACTGAGTCTCAGTGTGAAATGGTGTGCTCAAGACAGCACACCAAGGTGGACTCCTTGCTATCTGTACATTTCCATGGCCTTCGGTGGGGAAGTTTCCAATTGTCCCTCTCTCGCCTACTGGTGGCAAGGCACCCAGGAATCATGGAGTGTATCTGCAGGCAACTTAATAGACCATGTACGACACAGGAGCGACCTGATGTGATTTGCGCGCCGTGTGTGTGTGCTGGTCCAACTACTAACTGGCGGCCCTACTGGAGATAGCCTCAAATGATGAATGGCCTAAAAGTGTTACCATACCCTAGTTTCCGACTGCAGTAGCATGTTCTCTAGAGTTACGTGCACGGCCACATGAGTGAAAGTCACTAAAATTTCAAACATCTGTATTTAGTTCATTATTCTCTTCCTTGGAATTTTTTTCCCCTTGGGACGTGCTTTTTACTCAAGCGCAAACAATTTTCAAAGCAACTTTGACACTCTATATGTCAAACACTAACTCAGCTTATGGCACTCACTGACACGCCATGAAAATGGCATCAGTGATAAAGATTTCTGTGGAACCGGAGAGATAACTCAATAGGCCGAGCACAAGCCTTACAAGCAGGAGGCCTGGATTTAATGTCCCTTAACACGCTGTTTTAGCTAAGCCTTGCCAGGAGTGACACCTAAACAGAGAGAGGTACATACAGTTCCTGAACACCACGGGGTGCGTCCCCCAAACAAACAAAAATGGAAAAGTTTTGCGGCTAGAGAGATAGTACAGGAGTTAAGGTGCTGGCCTCGCATGGTGATTTCAGGTCAAGCCTTGGCATCTCATGGTCCCTTGGGCATAGAGAGCAACTTCCAAGCACAGAGCACGGAGTAGTTCTAACCACTACTAGGAGTGGTCCACAATGCCCCTCCAAAATGAAAGAAAAACGATAGAAACAACTTATTGCAACTTTTTCCTTTGCTTAGTCTGTACGGTCTTTGTGCTTTGCTTTGTGTTTTCTTTTTTGTTTTTTAGCCAAGCCTATACTTAGAAGTGTTTTTAAATCTTAAATCTTCATCACAAAATTAAAGATAGTGAGGAGTCTGAGCATGAATTATATTGCTGCCGGTGGTAGATTATTCTATTTGATTCATGACTCAATTTCCTAGTCATGTTTTCTAAGAGCAGAATAGTAGATGTTTTATCTTTTCTCTTTCTTTCTGTTTTGTTGGGGGGGCACAACCTGGGGTGGCACTAGTGCTTTGAGCTATCTTTTCCCCCACCCAGATGAATCTTCTTTTAAAGAGGCTTAGGAGTGCCTTTAAGATGGAAATGGGAATAGTTCTTGTACACAGACCATGGAGTTTCAGCATTATGCTTATTCTTAAATGCTTAAAAAAGTACAATTATTTTTTCTTTGAAAGTATACTACTTTTTGACACTTACTTAGAAGCCACCATAATTATATCTAACCAGAGGCATGACAAGTATACACACACATTACAAGCAACACATACAAACACCCACACACCCATAAGGGGTTGCCTCAAAAAGCCTCTGTGTATGTTGTCGTGTGTAAGTAAAGACAACTTTGAGTCTATCTCCTAAATCCTGGAAGAGAACGCAAAGTCTCAAATATTCTGCTCAGCCACATAAAGACAATCTTGTGTATGCTTTCCAAAATAACAAAATCACAGTGTACAAACTTAGAAAAACTTCTCATTCAAGAAATAGACATCTATTCTTTCATCCCATTTTTTTTAAAAAAAGTTTTGTTTTGGAAAGACTATTTTCTGGGGTTCAATTTGCAAGCCAAGAGTTTATAATCTACAAGCCCAGAATAAACAATTAGAAAGAACTCAGATGTAGATTGTTTTAATTACTTGAATCATTTTTAAAACATAAGGTAAGCTGACATTTTAAAGCAATTGCAATTATATCCTAGAAATGCTAGTGTATTTCACATTCTGTCTGCAAAAAATAATCTTTAAAAAAATGGTTTTTTTAAAAAAAAAAATATATATATATATAGCACAGTGGGTGGGGTGTTTGCCTTGCATGCAGCCGACCCGGGTTCAATTCATCTGCCCCTCTCAAAGAGCCCGGCAAGCTACCTAGAGTATCTCGCCCACACGGCAGAGCCTGGTAAGCTCCCCGTGGCGTATTCAATATGCCAAAAACAGTAACAAGTCTCACAATGGAGACATTACTGGTGCCTACTCCAGCAAATCGATGAGCAACGGATGACAGTGACAGTATACATATGAACTACAAGCTCAACATTTTCATGAACTGCTTTTTAGAGCCCCTTAATAAACTGCCCCGGAGGAAGAGTGAAGACACAAACTAAAGCTATTAAATGGAAGATGTTATTTGAGAAACGCCTGGGCCTCAAAAGGGGGGGAAAAAAAGAGGCTCCCTCTGGCTCCAGACACATCCAGTTAAAAACAGAGTGAGGAGGATGCAATGAGAGCGCAGGTAATTTTTAAAGGCATTGTCTAGAAACCAGAAATGAGGAGAAAACAACCTCAATGTTCTATGATTACCCAAGAACGGGTTTAGCCAGATGAACAAGTCTGCTACAATCCCTCATCGTCCCCCCACCCCCAGGCATTTGAAAGACTATCAAACAAACTTTATTAAACTGGATTATATGGTCTCTCACTCATTAAACATCCGAAGGCCACACGTTTATGATCAGGTAAAAAAAAAAAGTTGATGCATAGGACGCAAATTAGGCTGAGGTCCTCTTTT
This sequence comes from Sorex araneus, assembly GCF_027595985.1. Classification (NCBI taxonomy): domain Eukaryota; kingdom Metazoa; phylum Chordata; class Mammalia; order Eulipotyphla; family Soricidae; genus Sorex; species Sorex araneus. The sequence goes on along the minus strand of NC_073302.1, from coordinate 268,088,611 downwards.
TAGTTTGTTTTTACTAGTACAAGCATTGTTAAGACAACCCACTATTAAATTTCTTTGCCAGCAGGTCAAGTTCCAGAATCCCAGGTATAGGCATTCAGAGCACTAAACCCTGACAAGGTTGCAAGGCCATTTAGATATGCTGTGCCTACAATTCCTGCAATAACCAGGTGATTACATCTCCATATACAGCTGCACTCCCCTTTTATTAGGAGACTTTAGCCTCATGAAAGAAACGTGCTTCTCTGTCCTATCTCCCGGTCTCAAGGACTTTCAGAGAAAAAAAAAACGATCATTCAAAATTGCCTAAGTTATTTACACTTCCCTTCAATCAATGCAGATAAAAAACCAAACAATTTTCAATGTATCCTTGACATAAAGTTCTGTAAAGGGGTATCTTAAATTCAGTGCTTCTATATAGAGTGTTTACTTGGCCTTGCTATTTTATCTTGAAAAATTCAGATTGCTTTTATCCTATTTTTAAAAGTTCCCAACATAGCCCTATATATGCTGAACCCTTCCTTGCATGTAATTCTTCTGAATCCAAAAACGTGATGTAAATCTCAAAGTCATTGATAAACACATCTTTTGTTTAAAATTAATTTCTAAAAAAAGCCCTGAAATCTACCACACTGTAGTCAGGCACGGCACGATGACTTAGATTTAATAAGTTGTGCTCAGTACTAGGATATACCAAGCAATGCTTCTACCCATGCATACAAAATGTCTGCAATCATATTCCTCTCAGTGTTCTAGTTCAGCATTGACCTTTGTTCAAAGGCTTTTACTTTTTAATGCAGCAATTAGAGATAACTACTTCACTTATCAAGACTCTATTTCCATAGTAACATCTAGCCTGGGGAGATTCAAGTCCTTACCCTAATCCAACAACCCATTCAAAGATCCGTTGAATAGTTTGGTTTCCATAGCAATGATGGAATAAAACATTTTGCTAGGTTATTGCTCTTATTAGCAAACTTATTCCTTGAACTTTAGGTAAAGCTTCATTTATGTAGGGCAAAATAACAATTGCTCTATGTAAGTTCTTTCAGGGCTGCTAAGGAAAAATCACAAAGAGCAACTATTTTAACATTTGAAAACATTTGGAGTATTGGGAGAACTTTAAAGCTAGCCATATTCGTTTGGTCCTAAAATGGATTCTGTTGCAGTTTTTCAAAAAGACTCTTAAAGTGTGCTTATAGAGATCTAATGAATATTAAAAACGGGTAAAATTTAGGAGCACCTTTTTCGGGGAGAGAGGGATTTGGGTCACACGGGCAATGCGCAGGGCTTACTCCTGCCTCTGTGCTCAGGTACCTTTCCCAGCAGTGCCGGGGATTAATGTAAGGCTGGCTGCATGCAAGGAAAGCATGTCAACCAGCCCCTGCACCATTCCCTCCAGCCTTTTGCACTTTTTTTAAATAAAGATCCAACAACTAGAATCAAGTCACCCATTGAATCTGGGCCCAGGGAGGATGTTGAAGTTTGTAGGGTCTTTTTGACCACACCCTGCATGCTGTGTTCAGGGCTATTCCCAGTGTGGTGCTCAGGGAGTCATTGGCCCTGGGTCTGAACCCGAAGCACCTGCAAGTACGCTGAAGACCTTAGTATCATCTTTCTGGTCCCAATCTTCCTGGTCCCCTCAGACTAATTTTTTGGGTAGGCTGCACCCAGTAGTGCTCAGGCCTTAGTGCTCAGGCTCTGCACTCAGTCATCACCACTGACAGACAGGCTTGGGGGATTGAAGTGGGGTGCCCGGATGGAACCCGGGTCAGCCGTAGAGTTAACTTTTAAACCATAAATCTGCCTTTGCTTTTTATACTTTGCAATTTCTGTGTTTGCACTAAACACAGTAATGTGGAGGTAAAGGTGAAACTAAAAATACTGTGTATTATACAATCACACTTCTCATGCTAAGTGGAAGTTTTTAGTATTTAATACAGCTCTACAAAAGCCAACAGATTTCTTCTTGAGGGAGAAAATGTCATCCACTTTTCCTCCCCTTTTACAACAGGAATATCAAAATGTTTAAATACAGGCAGGGTCAGAGGGTTGAGGGCTCAAAGGGCCGAGTTCCTGAGTTGCATGAAGGAGGCCTAGGTTCAATCACAGAAACACCGAGTCCCTGATCACCTCCAGGTATAGCCCAAATTTATTTATTTTTTAATTCCATTAGTAAACATCATTCTTTGTCTTAAGTAAGTCTCTGTGAGGTGATACGGTAAAGCCTAGGCCTTGGTGAAGAACACCAGCTTTCTGGCACAAAATTTATTCACTGGATTGAATTTTGAGCCAAGCCAGTGCTGAAAAGGTAGGCCATTAAAAAAAATAAAAGTTGACAGAATAAAGAAGAGATCAAATACGTGTTGGCTTTTAAAAAGATGAATACCACTTACACGATTTACACAACTCACAGAATTAACAAGAAAATTACATACCAGTATGAGTCCTCAGGTGAGCTTTTAAATGAGAAGACTTTGTATAAACTTTTGTGCAGCCTAAAATAAAAGAAGAGAGGAAGAACAGCTTGTCATTTTGGAGGTCCTTTTGAAATCTTTACATTTGATGATTCAGTGTTTAAAATCTGGCTTTAAAGAAGAAATCTCTCATACTAGATATCTGAAGCTTCAGTTTTAAAAGTTTTACAGAGCTCTCTTATTACCTTATTAGAGACATAATGTGATTTACTTTGTAATACACTTTGGTAGAAAAGAATTCAAATAATCAAGCCAACCTATAAATGTTAAAAAAAATGTGCTGATATTCCAGTGGGTACTTTGTACTAGTAATATACACTTTAGTAATTAAAAAAAAACAAGCTCAAAAGCTGACAATGTAAAACCATTATCTAAAAAAACCAACTTTCTATACGCCTACATTTGCATTTCATTTAGTATATCATAACATGTACCAGAGTCAATAGACTACATAGTATTAATCATAAGCTAGTGTATGTGGGTAACTTGATGTACTACCAATCAACAATTTGAGCCACAATGTTATCTACCATCAAAATAGCAGCCCACTCATCCCCACTTCACAATAAGGCCAACTTCTTTTCCCCGTATTTAATCTTTATCCAATTTTGATCACTGTTAAAATAATTCTGACATAACTAGAAATTTAAACAGGGGCAGTAGTTTGGGTCACACCCTGCAGTGCGCAGGGCTTACTCCTGGCTCTGTGTTCAGGGCTCAGGGGACAAGTCAGTCATGAGCAAGGGAAATGCCTTCTGGGCTGTACTATCACTCTGGCCCCCTTAAAAAAAAAAAAAAACTTGATTGCCAGAAATTAATACTTTTATATAAAATTTTAAACCCTGAGGTTTGAAGGCATCCTACCCCAAACACTCTAAAATTTCATCATGCTCGGATCACTCACCAGGATAATCACAGTAGTGGATGCGTCGTTTCTCCAGATCGGGGTTACTCCTTCTATTGTATCTGACAGGCTGGATGTTTTGTGAACTGACTGGCAGGGTGGCAGGCAAATTTGGATTATGAATTGCCAGTTTAGAAGCGATTGTAGCAGCATAGGAGGGAGGTGGGGTTAAATTCTGGAGCATCTCTGCTTGTCTATCTGGACTTCCAGGCTCTGAGCTGGGTGGTGAGGGGGGAAAGTAAGTGGCCTGCTGGGGAAGAAACTGACTTGGCATTGTGTATGTGCAAGGGGGCAAGCCCTGGAACTGTTTCATTGCAGTCTGCGGTACAGCAGAGGTGTGTGTGTTAAGGCCTGCCATGGTGGCTGACATAGATACGTTAAGAGTGTCCATTACAGCTTGGTTGGTGGAACCGGGCATGTCGAGATCCGGGGTGTTCAGTAGCTGGTACAGGTGGCCCTGCTGGGGAGGGACAGAGAGATGAAGATCGGGCGTAGGAAGTTCTTGTTTGATGAAAATGTTGTTCACCTCGGGAGCTGCGGTCTGGTGCGAGCTGAAGATACTGGTGAACTCAGGGAGGGCCTGAGTCGGGGCCGGAGGAGGGGCGGTCGTCTCACTCTGGTGGCTGAAAATGGTAACAGGCTCTGTCTTGATGTGTGTCACGCACGGTCTCTGGGCTTTGTAGAGGCCAGTTCTCAGGTGAGTGATGTCGGGGAGGAAGACGTTCATGTTGATACTGTACGGCAGCCCTTCACTGTCAGTGAAGAACTGGTCTACCACGGAGGCACTGTCACGCCTATACTTTTTGTGCTCTGGAATTATAGAAACTGGAGGAAGCTGAGGTGTCAGGTATTTCTCCATTTCACATCTTGTCTAAAAAAGAAGAGACACAAACATGCATAATTCACTTACTTTGTTTTAGAAAGGACAAGCCAAGGGCTAACTAAAAATCCCCAACAAGACTCAGGCAAACCCTTGAGTGTGGCTTATTTATTCAGGTTTCTCTATGGCGTAACACTTGGTTTATGAAAACCTTACAAATGTATGAAAACCTTATAATATGTATATGGTTATATGCCACAGGCACCACCCCCTAAGTTGGAGAGGCTAGCCAAGAAAATAGAGGCAAATCGGCAACATATATCTTCTTCATGCAGTAACTAAGCATATTATTTATTATCACTTAAAAACTGAAAGTTCCTGTCCCATAACAATTACATTTGTAGTTTAGAGTATTATAAGACAGCCCAAGCTATCTTGATTCTCGTTCATGTCATAAATAAAATATGCTATATGAAAAAAGGGGGGAGACAAACCTTAAAAGCAATACCACAAAATTATTTTCTGTCTATAGAGGTTTGGTCTAAATACCTAATAGAAAGCATACTGAGGCTATTTGAGGGCCTTTTCTTGTTTACTGTTCAATGGAAACTTAAATATGCTCTGAACAAAACACAGTACTCACCGAGAGAACAAAACTCCACATTCAACATTTGCTCTAAATGTTGATTTTAATCAGCAGATTCCGTAATTGGTTAATATGATAATGAAACGTTCCTATTCATATCCCTATCTAAGACAGATCTTTAATTACCTAGGGGAAAATCACTCCCTTGGTAGAGTGGTGTTAAGGGGCCGTGGGTGGGAGAGGCAGTGTATCACTAACACAGTCATCAACAAAACATTTATCATGTTGTCCTCGGTGAGCCAATGCTACATTCCCCCTGACCCTGTAAAAAGCTCAGTCATCTCTCATCCTCTGAAACAACCAACCCCGTTTTCAAATGATTGAAATGGGGGGTGGGGGTGGGGGGACAGGGCTTAGACACACTCCAGCCAGTTATCCCGCTTCAATCTTTTTTTTATTAACATAAGCAGTTTTTTTTTTCTTTTTAACACCGCGAAGGGAAATTTCCAAAGAAAGAAAAATAAAACAACTTAAGGGCTCTTCCGAGAGGGGAGGTGGAGGGAGTCAAGCCGGGCGGGAGGTGGGGACGGGGGGGGGGGGGGGGCGGGGGGGGGAGAGCAAAATAAATACAGTCCCATTCGCCACTGAATCCCAAAAGCGGTTCATGTGGGGACCTGGGATCATCAGATGTTAGATGCCCACGGGATTTCCCGGACAGGCACGATTTAAAAATAAAAATTAAAGCTCTGGCCATGTGAGTCACGGATCCGATACCTGCCCCTGTCCTTTCACAGCACGGCGACACGCGCAGGACAACCCACCCCCATCCAGCCCCCCCCCCCACTCCCCAGCCCGCTCCCGCCCCCGCACCCCCCGCAGCACCCCCGCCGGCCGCAGACGAGCAGAGAAAGACCCAGCAACACCACACACGGCCCGTGAAAAAGCGTCTTCAAAGTCTCGAAATAAACCGAACTTAAACCCTTTCGTGCACTCCCGCTGCCGCGGTGGTTAGTGGTTTCTGATTTTAGCTCTTCCAGCTGTTTGCATGTGGGTATGTTTCCAATTTTTTTTTTCTTCTCTCTGTCTCTTCCTTGGGACAGGCTAAAAAGTCCCGGGAAGTTTTTTTTTTTTTAGGTTGTTGTGCATGTGTGTGTGTGTGTGTGTGTGTGTGTGTGTGTGTGTGTGTGTGTGTGTGTTTCTGAGGCTATAAGATTCCCTGCGTGGGCGAAAGAAACAGGCGGTTGCACTAATTCGGCTGCCGGGCAAGTGTAAAGCCAACTGCCAGCTCTCTCCGTGCGGGGAGGAAACGGACGCGCGCACCAAGAAAAACAACACCCCAAGTCCTTCCCCCCCCCCCATTTTTTCAGGCCCCCTTTTTCAAAAATAATAATAATCAATAATTTTCTTCTTCTAAGAAAAAAAAATAAGTGCCCACCCTGGCGAGTCTCTGCTATAGTTTCTCGCATCACAAGCGGGTCTCTGTCCTGGAGCATGAAACTAGCACCCCGGGGCGGGTGCGGGACCCTCGCTGCGGCGCCCCGAGCCCGCGCCGAACTCGGCTGCGGAGCAGGGATGGGGGGTTCGGGGTGGGGAGGGGGGGTCCGGCGGGACCTCCAAGGCCACGGCTGCAGGTTGGGGCAGGAGGGAGAGCGGGGAAAGCGGGACTCCGGTGCAGCCGGGCTGGAGGAGGGAGGTCTCGTGCCCCCCCCGCCCTCAGGGTCAGGCACACCCCACGCCAAGGTGCGCGCGGACCACCTCCTAGCTCCCCCCGCGCACACACACACACACACACCCGCCGCTCCAGAACCTTCCCGGGACAGACCGCGCCCGGGGCGCGGCGCACCTGGGATCGCGCCCCCTCGAACCCCGGGGAAAGGGACCCGCGCCGGCTCCCGGGACGCCCCGTCGCAGCGGCCCGAGCCTGGAGCGGCCCCTGTCGCCCGCGCGTCGCAGCGGCGGGGACACGCCCGAGCCCCAGCGGCAGCAGGAGCAGGAGCAGGAGCGGAGCAGCAGGAGGAGGAGGAGGAGGAGGGCGGCGGCGGCTCTGCCTACCTGGACCAGCTCCTCGGCGGGCAGCCGGGGGCCCGCGGCGGGCGGCGGCGGCGGCGGCGCGGGCTGCGGCGCGGCAGGCGGCGCGGCGGGCGGCGGGTGGTGGTGCTGGTGGTGGTGGTGGTGGTGCCCCGGCTGCTGCTGCGGCGGCGGCGGCGGCGGGTGCTTGAGCTCGTCGCCGGCGAAGAGCGCCGCGTCGCGGGCCGGCGTCGCGGCGCCCAGCACGGGCTTGAGCTGCGCGAACACGGGCTCGTCCTGCGCGGCCGGCAGCTGCGGCACGGGGCCCAGGCGGGCGCTCATGGTCAGCACCCGCGTCGCCATGGGCACTCCGGGTGGGAGGGGCGCGGGCGCGGGCGGCGGGCTGGTCTCGGGCGCGGGTCGCACGCGCGGCCCCACACTTGGCCCACGCGCGGGCGGCGAGCGCGGCACGGGGGCGGGCAGGAGCTCCGGGCGCGGACCCCCCTGCGAGCCGCGGGCGCGGCTTCCGAAGGCGCGGACGAAGAGGAAAAACTCTTCCGCTCCGCCACGCGTAAACGCCAACGTCCTCCGGGCGGCCACTTTCTCCCGCCCCGCCCCGGCGAGCTCTCTCTCTCTCTTTTTTTTTTTTCTCTTTTCCCCCCTCCTCGGAGCCCGCTCCCGCCGCCTTCGGTCTCCGCGAGCGAAGTGCGAGCGCGCGTACCTGCCCCGCGACTACTGACACTTGACGCCCGCCTCTATTTGACCCAGCTCCCGGCGGGCGGGGCCCGCCCGCCAGACTGACGGCGAGACGGCCAATGGCGAGGCCCCGCGGCCGGGCCGGCCCGAACGGCTGGCCTATGAGCGGGGAGAAAGCCCGCCGAGGGGCCCCGCCTCCCCCGGGCCGACCGCACCCCTTCGCCAGGCCACGAGCTTCGCGCGCAGGGCGGCCGCGCAGTTTGTACACAAGTTCTCTTGACAGATTGGGCTGGCGGAGCCGGGGGGCGGAGGGACGAGGAGAGGGTGGAAGGAAGAGAGGGAATTGGGGTGGAGACGTGGAGGGAGATCTTCTCTGCCAGGATTAGAGAGAGAGAGAGAGCGAGAGAGAGAGAGAGAGAGGGAAAAGGGGAAAAAAAAAAAGAGTTTTTGCATGTCTTAGGTGTTGTGCAAGGGACCTGAAACTCCCCAGCTGAAATCCAGTCGGCAGCTCGGTGGGGGCGCTCAGGTCTTGCAGGACCTGTTTAAGGAGTGTGTATTTTTAAATACACCAAATGTACTTTTCTCTGAGCGGAAGGCTAGGGGCGGTGTGATCAACAAATTTAAAAACAGCTCCTGTCTCTTGTGTATCTTTAGCAGCGGAGCTAGCCGTGGAGCACAGCAAATTTCGGACAGCCCTGAGTGGTTTGGTTCAATTTGGTTATTTGGTTTTTAAGTCCGGGCAGAAAAACTTGTGGTCCAACCCCCCTCACCCCACCCCACCCTCCCACCCAACACGCACCGCATTTCGGCGATTAGAAGTTGTTTCCACACATATTTCTACCTCGTATCAGTGAATGGTGGGGGGCGGGAAGGGGGCGGGGGCGAGGAGGGGCCAAATGAGTTTTGAGGGCTTGTTTTTTTCTTTCTTTCTTTTTTTTTTGTGTGTGTGTGTTATTTTCTTTTTCTTTTTGATCTGCAAAGTGTTCGTTTCAGCCAAAGCAAGGCATCTAATTTTAAGCACGATCAAGTGTTTTTAAGTAAAGCTTTCAGCTTTGGGTTATTTTCAGGGATGGAACTGGATGTCCAAAAAAAAAAAAAAATGAGAGTTCAACAGTTAGCAAACAGAAACGCTAAACATTTTTCCCTTGACACCGTGGCACCTTTTCCTGCGAAGAGACAACCTAAAGAGTCCCAAAACTGGGGACACGCCGGAGCTCTGGACTCTGGAAATCCTAATTTGGTGGAAAGTAATAGTCAAATACAGCCCCGTCCATTTGCTACCTTCTAATGGGAAGGTGAATTTTTGCCAGCAATCACCTAAGGAAAAACCACTTCCTTTAATCCTTAATGTTCTTGTACATGATTTTATCTGCCTTACTGAGAAGCCGGAACAACAAACTGCAATAAAAATGCCTGGAATATTATTACATATGTATGTATGTTGATGGCACACTGTAACCACTAGACAATTTTGCATATGCCACAGTATAAACTCAGCAACTCACAGTGAAACAGCTTTTTAAAGAGTTTTTAGAAAAATGCTCCCCTCAAAGCGTGGACCTATCAATAACACACAAAGCTCTCCTTTCAGAGTTTAGATTTTTAAAGATTAATATTCACATAAAAGTGAAAGGTGTTTATACTAGCCTAATTATGCTCTGAAATAGATGTTTTTCTCCCTTTTTATCCTCTTCCTGATTCATGATTCTTTTTTTATAGCTGTGATAACTTTCAGACAATGGTTGATCACAGCTTTCATGTTGTCAAAATATTTCATAAGTATTTTTGTAAATTTTTTCTCAGTAATCCCAGTCATCCTTAAAAAGATGCCTTATGTTTTGTTAATTACAGTACAAAAAAATTTATTTTAAAGACGTCCTGGCTTACTAAAATAAATCAGGAACCAAGAGTAGTTTTATGGGGCAGAATATAATTAAATATGTGGGATTTAATTTAACTTGAAAAAGTTTGAAAGGTCTTTAGTTAAGGCTGATAATATAACCAAAGTAAGATAAAAGATAATTCATAACTTTGTATTAACTTTTATTTTAAATCTAATTTAGGCTTACTGCCACTCAAATATATTTTAACTTGCTTTAAGCGTAGCTAGACCTTTCATTTTTTTCTTTTTAGCCAGATTCAGTGGCTTCTTATTTCAACCTAAATTTTCACTACAATAAATTCCAATTCATTTGCTAGAAATGGTTTTCTATTTCACACCATCTTAACCTGCTTTCACTTACAAAAACTTTATTAATTTTCAAAAGAACCCGAGCTACCCGATCATTTTTAATGAAATATTTTGATAATCCTGTTTACTGGTTTTCTTTTTTTTTTTTTCACATTCCCCCTCAATAACTATGGGGATGAATCTATCTATGGTTGGGCTTGCAGCACATCTGCACTAAAAAAAAAAAAAAAAAAAGAATACAATCTTTATTTTTCACCCTCACCTACAGTAGTGATGATTTAAATTTCATTTCTGACATAAGGATTCATGAAATAGGAACACCACTTTTAAGTCTAGTTTCTCTGAAATGCCCAGCTCTGCAATCTCACAGAAAATAACTAGTTTAGCACTGCACAATGGTACGGAAATTGGAAAGTAATCCTTTTCTGAGACATTTGCCATGCAGTTCTGAACACATAAAGAACATATTCAGCCGAGCTTGCTTGCCCTTGCTGTTTGCACACACGACACCCCTGCAAGCCTGCTTCATCCACTTAGCAAAAAAGGGTTAATAACTTGATAAATATTTTTCAAATGTTCCAGGTTCTTCACTGGCCTGATGCCAGCCAGGGTGAATGGACAGATCCTCAATTACTTTGAACTTTCTAGTTCTTTGCATTCCTTCCTGCTTAGTAGTGCTGCACCATTAGGGAAGATAGGAGAAAACAAAAAAAAAAAAAAAATGTCAGATTTCAAAAATCAATTAGTGGCCTGGCGGTGGTGCGTGAACTGAACTGTGCCAAAACAGAGAATGGAGAAGGAAAGGAGGAAAAAAAGTTGGGTAGTCAAGTGAAGTAGGAGGGTAAGCATAGCAGCCGCGTGCATGCTTAAGTCCTTAGTCACTGGGCACCACAGATTTAGTCTTAGAATAAACCCTAAGTGTCACTATCTTTACGGGAATAAATACGTCTGAATGTGTGGGGGCTGAAGAGGCATGCAACCGTGGGGAGGCGGGGTGGAAGGAGGCAGTGGAAAAAAAATGGATAAATAGCTCATGAGTGATGAGATGAGAGAAATATGAAGCCATCACTAGGGCAATGTTTGCAGGAAGATACCGCACGAGAAATCTCTGCATTCAGTTGTTTGGCAGAAACGTCCAGGAGAGCTTGGACGGAAGGGATCCAGACTATTAGAAACAATGTTTTATTCCCTCCAATTGGAAGAATATTCCGTTTCTGCCCAATCAGAATCAAATTACAGAGTGATATTAGACCACAGGAAAAGCACGAAGCTGAGTAAAAATCATGTGTGAGAGAGTCCACCCGGTCAGATTATTTCCTGAGAAGGGACTTTTACTTTTCACTCATGGTTCACCTAGTGTCAGAATTTCTGTTTTAATTTAAATATAGGACAATGGGCAGTTTTTGTTCTCTACAATGCCCCACATTTCTAATAACAGTTTTCTGCCACGCTTTAAATACAAAGTCATTGAGAAAAGAACATCATAAACTAACTGTAGCTTTCACTGAGATTCGTTGAATTGAATGAGATGTAAGAAAAGAGACGTTCATTTCTTTTGAGGGTAAAAAAAAAAACAGGCAATTATGTAGGATTTTCTTGTGATAAATTGAAATGACATCTCAAGACAAAAACTTCATCATCCATTTTTTTCCCTCTCCCACCCCAGTTCTTAAGAACATAAATTTTAGATTTAATTTGGAATTTCAACATGTTCTTCCTGAAGTAGCTCATAAATCTCCCAATATGCGTTTGTTCCTACCTAGACTGTAAGTTATCTAATCAATTTGTCAAAGTCCAATAATATACACACAAACAAAAAGTAGTATCTTACCTCTGAGGACGGGACGAGATTTGCTTTTTTTTCCACCTACTTCGTTAAGAAACAGTCAAAATTGACATCAACCTAAGTACCCTGAACCAAGCTATAGGCCAGGCATAATATGACGTAAACTGTACAGTATTTGAACTCTGACTCTAAACATGATAGAAAAGGTTAGGAGAAAAGTCCTGAACTGAGGCAGTTACACCAAACAATCTTTTAGAATATTAAGGAACGCATCACAATGAGCAGTGGTTTGAGCCAATTGCTGTTCATGTGATGACAAAAGCACTAATGGCACTGGGCTGAGGGCCCGTGCTGTGGACGCCCAGATGAATTGGGCACAAATCACTAGGGGACTCCCCAGTGGAGGTTGGTTGATAAATGAAATGTTTCAAAAGAGTATGAAGACCAATGCCGGCGCTTCATGCCTTCACCTCTGAATGTCGACTGTTGTGTAAACTTGTACAACATTTGAGGAAGCCAAATTTCACAATAGCCATGAAGGAGGCTAAGATGTAAAGAATCTTAGAAAATAAATAAATAATCCTCCTTCTATGTTACATGCTATTATGAGTGAGTTAGTGAAAGAGAGAGAGAGAGAGAGACAGAGAGAGAGAAACAGAGACAGAGACAGAGAGAGACAGAGAGAGAAGAGAGAGAGAGAGAGAGAGAGAGAGAGAGAGAGAGAGAGAGAGAGAGGATAGATACTTGAAAGGAAACATGTCTAGTCATAGGAAGGTATTTAGCTAAAACACCAGTTCAGTGGCTTTTATTCTACCACCAAAAATAATATTATTAAAGGGTTCCTTGTAGGGCTGAAGTGAGAAGAGGAGTGAAAACACATGACTGACTCTGGTTCTATACATGGTCCCGTGAGTAGCGCCAGCAGTGATCTCTGAGAAAAGAGACAGGAGTAGCCCCTGAATACTGACACAGCTAGCCGGAAAAAAAAAAAAAAATAAGAGGAATATTCACTGAGACAATAGCAGAAGGATGTTAACACTGGTATTGACATGAGGTTGGAACATGGCATGCCTGAAACTGTTACTGACAGTATTGTAAATCACTGCCTAAATAAAAATTAGGATAAAAATTATTTAGCATGATCATGTGAATTAAAAAGTTGAGATTTTATTTATTTATTTATTATTTATTTTGGCTTTTTGGGTGACACCCAGTGATGCACAGGCGTTACTCCAGGCTTTGCACTCAAGAAATACTCCTGGCAGTGCTTGGGGGACCATATGGGATGCTGGGAATCGAACCCACATCGGCCAAGTGCAAGGCAAATGCCCTACCCCTGTACTATCGCTCCCAGCCCCCTCAAAAATTGAGATTTATTTATTTATTTATTTATTTGTTTGTTTGTTTTTGACTTTTTGGGTCACACCCAACGATGCACAGGAGTTACTTCTGGCTCTGCACTCAGGAATCACTCCTGGCGGTGCTCAGGGGACCATATGGGATGCTGGGAATTGAACCCGGGTTGGCCAAGTGCAAGGCAAAAGCCCTACCTGCTGTGCTATCGCTCCAGCCCCCAAAATTGAGATTTTAAATGATAAAAAAGATATACATATCTCATGGTGATTAAACAACAATAAAATAATAATAATGGGAAAATATAAAAATATATATACATCTATATATTTAGGTGGTTACCTTGAATAGTGAAATGATGGCTAGTTTGTTTCATATGTTTTAGTACTTTCCATTTATTCTACAATTGTCAAGATTCCATTTATCATCAAAATAAGTGTTAATAAAAACATAAGTAAATGTTACCTTTTTATAGTTAAGAAAGAGTTCATTGGAACTGCAGGCAATGATCAAATAATTTTTTATTTGAAACCAACAATTAAGGCCACAATTTGCCAACACCCTGTGCTGAGGAAAAATGTAAGTTTTCTTGAACCACTAGGTGTTCAGGATTCACTATAAAATAAACAAGCTACAGAGAGATTTCAAAGTTTGAAGTTAGAGAGGGACAATCTGGAGAATGTTATAGATCAAAATATGCTTTAGTTCATTTCCTAAGTAAGAATTCTACAATTATTTTTGCTTAAATTCATTTTAGTTGTCTAATTTTACTGGGTTTCTTTGGTTTACCGATATTAAATGAATCGTGAAGGGTTTCTGTTTTTGCTTTTTGGGTCACACCCAGCATCACACAGCGGTTACTCCTGTCTCATGCACTCAGGAATTATTCCTGGCGGTGTGCTCGGGGACCATATGGGATGCAGGGAATCAAACCCGGGTCGGCGCGTGCAAGGCAAATGCCCTACCCGCTATGCTATCGCTCCAGCCTCAAATGAAGGGTTTTTTAAAGAGCATCTTAACATAGTTCATATACTTTGAAGAGCTGATTGTGTTATCTGTTTTTGTTTCACTCTGTGTTTTTTATGTGTAAGATATAGCATGAAATAGTCTTAGATGGGATGTCAACATTATCTTTTTCCTAAGAAATCCATTCTCACTGGGTAAATGATTACTGTATGAGTGAAATGCAAACACAAAAGTTCATAAGTTTGTAACTGTACATCATAGTGCTTCCCTAATAAAAAATTTAGAAAAAAAAAACTTATTCTCCTGCTGGGAACCCACAGTTATTCCAAAGTAATTCCCAAATTTGCTTACCAGAAATTGAAAATTAAATTCAGGAGGAGGGTGGTGGTAGTGATGTAGAAACTTGATCTTTGAAACATTTTCTATAAACAGTTCCACAGCAAGCTCTTGCCGAGTTAAGAGCCTACCTCTGCACTGCCTTATCATGACCTAAACATGTAGCTAAAACACACATATGTACCAGTCCCTGCCCTAAATCATTCAGAACATTGATGCTGCAAATATCTTTCAGCCCCCCCTGCACTATTGCAGACCTTGAAAATATAGCAATGAGTAAGATGCAGCATCATTGTATACATAACCCCTCTTTCGAGTTGACCTTACCTCTTTCCAACCTAAAATCTCACCGTATCTTCCTTACTCTGCCATCTCCCAAATACTTCTGCTGTTCCGATTATAACAGCTTTTTTTTTATCATATGGTTCATATGGACCATAAACCTAGCTAAAATTCCACTTCTCTCCCAAAGTCATTCCTTATCCTCTGTTAAGAATGATCCTTATAGGGGCTGGAGCAATAGCACAGCAGGTAGGGTGTTTGCCTTGCACGCGATCGACCTGGGTTCGATTCCCAGCATCCCATATGGTTCCCTGAGCACTGCCAGGGGTGATTCCTGAGAGAAAAGCCAGGAGTAACCCCTGTGCATCACCAGGTGTGACCCAAAATGAAAAAAAAAAAAATCCTTTCAGAGTCAGAGAGATAGTACAGTGTATAGGGTGCTCGCTTTGTCTATGGCTAACTAGGGTTCGATCCCTGGCATCTCATATGGTCCCCTGAGCATCACCAGCAGTGATCCCTGGGAGCACAGCCAGAAATAAACCCTGGACACTGCTGGTTGTTCTCCAAAAGCAAAACAAAAAATGACCCTCTCTTGGTTTCAGTTCCCGCCCATTAGCTCTGCAACCCCCCCATAGAACACTACTTGCCATCTTACATCTGCCTTGTCCAACAAATTGTGTGGACTTTCTTGCCTGCTACAAAGGGTCTTTTCGTTGTCTTTGTGTTCCTCATGAATGTCCTAGGAGGGTCCCACAAAAATTGGCAATCAATATTCAATGAGCTCAATATATTCACGAGAGATAGAAAAGCTAAAATTAAGAATGAAATATCTGAGTTGGAGCGATAGGACAGCAGGTAGGGCGCTAGCCTTGAATCAGCCAACCATAATCCCCAGCACCCCATAGGGTCCCCTGAGGGAGCCCCATCATGAGTGCGGAGCCCGGAGTAAGTCCTGAGCAACACTGCATATGGCCTCCACTCACAAAAATCTTGGAGTCAGAGACAAACACAGGAGTTCAGGCATTTGCCTTGCACAGAGCCAATCCTCATATAGATCCTTGGCACCGATGGTCTCCCAGTCACCCATACGAGTGATTCCTGAGCACAGACCCTGGAGTAAGACATGAGCACCGCTGGGTCCTCCAACTATAGAGGAACCACGTTAGTATTCATTGATTTGGGAGGATCAAGTAATGCATATGGCTCATGGGAGAATGCACACTCTCTAGTTTTGAGACCCTGAACTGAACACTGTCAGGGGCACCACACAAACAGAAGTCCGTCTGATTACTTGCAAGACTCAGTAGAAGCTAAGACGTTTGAGTACAATTAATTCTGATGAGAAATAGCATATCTGCAGGGCTGGAGGGGTATACAGTGGTTAAAGCACTTTCGTTGCACTTGGCCAACTGGGTTCAGTCCCTGGCACCCCACATGTTGCCCTGAGCTTCACCAAAAGAGCTCCCTGAGCTCAGAGCCAGGAGGGTAAGCCCTGAGCACCACTGGATGTGGCCCAAAGATGATAACGTAAACATATTTGCATAATCTTTTTTGTTTGTTTTGTGGGGGATTGGGTTTTATTTTTGTTTGTTTGTTTTTGTTTTTGGTTTTGGTTTTGGGGATACACCCAGTGGTTCTCAGGACTTAATCCTATCTCTGCACTCAGGAACCACTCTTGGCAGGGCTCTGGGGGACCATATGGGATTCCAGGGACAGAACCTGAGTTGGCCGTGTGCAAGCAAAGCAAGTGTCCTACCTGCTGTATGCTGTATGATAGCTCTGTCCTGATATTTAAATAATCTTAATAGAATCCCCTCTATATGAGGTGCGAAGCAAAATGGGAAAACAAGTACAAGATAATGGGAGCACTAGGCGTAAAGTGCTGTAAGAATACAATCAAAATTAACTTCCCCGTTCTTGGAAATGGCATCGTGTTCTTCCTGATACGATGAGCTGGAAAGCTGCAGATTTACTTAGGCTGTATTCCCACACAGAATTCACAGTCAGCATCAAAGCGCTAGGAAACACTGAACAAATGAAAAATTAGCTGTCTACAAACCACTAACCTGCACTCTTCAAACAAGCAGATGTAGCGACAGTCATGAAAGAGCAGAAATATTCAGCAACTTTACATATTTTGGGTTGGGGGGCTATACCCAACAGTTCTCAGGACTTACTCCTGGCTCTGTGTCCAGGGGTCACTCCTGACAGCGGTTGGGGGGGCCATGAGCAGTACTGGGGATCAAACCCACAAAAGGTACATGCAAGGCAAGTGCCTTATCCACTGTACTATCTCTGGCCCCAGCACCTTTCTCTTTTCTTTCTTTTTTTTTTTTAAATTTTTTTGGTGAATCACCATGAGATACAAACTTACTTACAGACTTATAAACTTTCGTGCTTATGTTTCAGTCATACAATGATTGAGTACCCATCCCTCCACCAGGGCCCATCCTCCACCACCAATGTTCCCAGTATCCCCGCGCCCCTCGCCTCAGGCACATTCCCTTTTACTCTGTCTCTCCTTTTGGGTATTGTGGTTTGCAATACAGGTACTAAGTGGCCGTCATGTTCCATCTAATAGTCTACTTTCAGCATGCATCTCCTCTCCCCCAAGCTGGTGAGGCCAGCTTCCAAACCGTGGGGCAATTTTCCTGGTCCTTATCTCTACAATTCTTGGGCCCAGCACCTTTATTTCTAAAGGAGTATAGGTGTAGTGGGGTTGCATGAACATCACTGGATGATTAACAAAGTTTGGCTGTAGAAATATCCCAAACTTAAAAATGCCACTCATTCCTCAGAATGATTTACTCATGTAAATATGTATAAAAATAGATGTATTAGAATATTTATGACCTCATGAACATTTGGAGAGTAATTAGCAGAATTTGGGTGGACAGTGTTACATTTACAAACTTGATAATGTAAGTGGTTATGGATGAGAATATCTTTATTCTTAGGATATACGCCCCAAATATTTATAATCAAAGTGTCAGTGTCAGTGTATGTGTGTGTGTGTGTGTGTGTGTGTGTGTGTGTGTGTATGTGCATGTGTGTGTGTATGAGACAGAGAGAGATATGGAAACAGACCAAGAGAGCAAGTTTGGCAAAATGTTAATAATTGATGGATCTAAGTAAAAAAGTATGAACAATTTTGTTTATTTCTGTGATGCTTTCTATATGTTTGAAATTTTAAAAAAGCTTGGTGCTGGAGAGAGCATGGTGAGTAAGGTGTTTGACTCAGGTTTGATCCCCAACATCCTATATGGTCCCCTGAGCACTGCCAGGAGAAATTACTGAGTACAGAGCATTGTCCAACACCCCTGTCCGCCCCCCCCACGCACTCCCCCCAAGGCCTAGGAATTATACAAAGTGCACTTCATATGTGATTTAAGGGTCACAGCACCGTGTTTTGGTGCTATCCCAGGCTCAGTGCTTAGAGGTTATTGCTTGCAGTGTGGGGGATTCAACCCAGGGCTCCCATAGGCACAGAAAGACACTCAGGGGGCTGGAACGATAGCACAGCGGGTTGGGCGTTTGCCTTGCACGCGGCTGACCCGGGTTCAATTCCCAGCATCCCATAAGGTCCCCCGAGCACTGCCAGGAGTGATTCCTGAGTGCATGAGCCAGGAGTAACCCCTGTGCATCGCTGGGTGTGACCCAGAAACAAAACAAAACAAAAAGACACTCAGAACTCTGCACTTTTCCCCCAGCCCAGTGCAAACTGTCTTTTTACCGGTATCTTCAGGATTCATTTTTCCACATCTGTATTTTATATTAGGAGTGATGAAACTTCTAAACAAACCACAAAAGCAATTTCATCTCATCCTAATCATATCCTTTCCCTCAGTTTTTTTAGCTTTTATTTCTCTAGCATGATGTTTCCTCAGTCCTTGGTAACAGCATCGGCAGCACAACTGTCAGATTTATTTTTATTACACACACACACACACACACACACACACCCCACAGCAGAGCCTGGCAAGCTCCCCGTGGCGTATTTGATATGCCAAAAGCAGTAACAATAACAGGTCTCATTCCCTTGACCCTGAAAAAGCCTCCACTTGTTGGGAAAGACAAGTAAGGAGAGGCTGCTAAAATCTCAGGGCTAGGATGAATGGAGACGTTACTGGCATCCGCTCAGGTAAATCAATGAACAACAGAATGACAGTGATACAGTGATACACACACACACACACACACACACACACACACACACACACCTCTATATAATATGTTATAACAAGGTAGCAAGGTGGGAGCATGAGTGGGGCACAGTCAGCAGGGATACTCCTGGCTCTGTGCTCAGTGTTTATTCCCAGCAGGGCTCAGGGACCATGTAGTACAGGAAACAGCTGCAGGCAAGGCAAGTTCCTTATACATCTTACCCTGTACTATTTCTCTAGCTCCTAAAATTTAGTACTAAAATTTTTAGTACAGGAGGTACAGCAGGTGACACTTTCCTTGCATATGGCCAACCTAGATTCAATACCTGGTACCCCAGATGGTCCCCTGAGCCTTTCCAGGACTGATCCCTTCACACAGAGCCAGGTGTAAACCCTGAGCTCTTCAGGCTATGGTTGAAAAGCCCAAAAGAAAAAAAAATATTTTCTTTGCCACTGGAGAATTATTAGAAATTAGATTCCTAATGTTCAAAAGTTAATTTTTGAGGTTGATAATACCAAATATTATTATTAATTGACCTAATAACAAATGGAGAGATTGTACAGTAAGTAAAGCATTTGCCTTGCACGTGACAAACAAGGGTTTAATCCCAGGCATCCCATACTGTCCCCAGAGCACAGCCAGGAGTAATTTCTGAGCAGAGTCAGGCGTAACCTCTGAGTATCAATGGGTGTGACCCCAAAACCAAATAAATGTGAAAAACCCAAATGGTTACAAAGGACAAATTACACAAAAAAAGATGAGTGAAATATTCATAGGCAAATTGACCTTGGTTTATAGACAGGGGACATAGAAGAAATATCCAATATCTTCTGATAAAAAAGATGTTCGGGGGGCTGGAGTGATAGTTCAGTGGTAGGGCACTTTACTTACATGTAGTGGACTCGGGTTCAGTCCCCAACATCCCATATGGTACCCCCAGCACTGCCAGGAGTAATTCCTGAATGCAGAGCCAGGAGTAAGCCCCGAGCATCACGGGGGTCACCACCATCGGTACTCAAGGGCTACTCCTGGCTCCATGCTGGCTCAGGGTCACTCCCTGGGCAGTGCCAGAGATCAGACTCAGGCCTTCTGGATGGAGAACTTGAGCTCCAACCTACTGAATTATTACTCCAGCCCCAAAAAAGGAAATGTTAAGCCAACCAATAAATAGATGGGTGAAATGAGTTTTCTATTGTGGGTGAAACACTGGAAGTTAGGGCAAAAGCAATGTCCTCCAGATGAGTAGCTTCTCATCAGGTTTGAGTTAAGATATAGGCACACATGCAATACAAAATAACTTTATCATGTACAAATGAGAACCAGGAAGCAAGAGATCGCTGTGGACTTTGATTCTTAAATTGACCCTTAAAGAAAATGAGACTCTGTAAAACGATAGATAGGAGAGAAGAGGGGGGGATGTTAAGCGGAACTGGCACAGTGCTTGGTACAAATCACAAATTATTGAGAGTAGTTAGCCCACAGACTCATCAGATTTGATTTTTATATGCTTCATTTGCATGGTAAAGTAGAGGAGAAAGTCAAAGATGAAGCAGAATCTTGAAAATCAGGGTGTCGGTCAAGTTAGAGGACAGGTAATCCCATCCCTGCCACCACACACATGACCCTGGCTCCCTGGGTCTACTGGCATCAATGGATTAATATTCACCATCATAAAAGAAATCATTAAACAGGTATTTGAGGGGCTGGAGTGATAGCACAACGGGTAGGGCGTTTGCCTTGCACATGGCCGACCCGGGTTTGGTTCCCAGCATCCCGTATAGTCCTCTGAGCACCGCCAGGAGTGATTCCTGAGTGCAGAGCCAGGGGCCGGAGACATAGTAAAGAGGCTAAGGCATCTGCCAATTACAACTGCAAAGGTTCAAATCCCAGAGTTGCTCACGGTCCTTCAGCATCACCAGGTGTAGTCCTGGAGCGCCAAGCCAGGCATGACCCCTGAGCACTGCCGGGTGTGCCCCACCACAAATAGGCTGTCACAAAGAAAGATAAGGGAGTGACCAATAAACATATGAAAAGGTTCTCAAGCTGGGGAAATGCAACTCAAAACAGCAATGGAGACCTAGAGTGATTGCACAGTGGGTAAAGTCGTCTGCCTTGCATGCATGGACCAGGCATCCCATACCGTTCCCTGAGCACTACCAGAAGTGATTCCCGGGTGCAGAGCCAGGAGTAACCCCTGATCATGGACAGGTGTAGCCCAAACATCTTCCCCCGGCTAAAGAAACCCCAGTAATGGAATCCTCTGTTCAACTGATATACAAAGGTTTAAAAGATTCAGGGAGACGATGGGAAAACTAGAAATCCTATAGCAATAGTAAAAACAAAATCTATAGCAGGTGGAAGAGAGCGTACAGTGGGCAAAGAACGCACTCCCCAGAGCTGCATATTGTCTCTCAAGCACAGAGAAGTATGTTAGTTTTGCGTTGGTATGGCTACAAAGCTAAAGCAAAAGAATAAAACTGCAAACCATTATTCAGTGAACATTTATTGAGAGTCCCTCAACGTCACACCAACGACTTCTAGGGGCACCAGGGCTCAAAATGGTTTTTCTTTTTGTTTCTATTGTATATTTGTGGCTGTTGTTAATTGACTCCCAGACACGGGTTGCTGGTCTTGTGTTTTTTTTTTTTTTCTGACAAAGGTGATATGGAAGGTTTGGTAATGAAAGGGTGCCAGAGCATAGCCCTTGCCTGTGCCCGAGCCTGAGGCTGGTCCCACATGTAGCATATCTCTTATCATTGGATACAGCTCTAGAGTCACTGGGTACCACCTGGGGCAGCCCTGAGGGCCTAGCACTACCAGCCTGAGCACTGAACTGTTAGGCCCAGAAGATGGGGCTAAGTATTATGGGGATTGGTCCCTAGTCCTTCCAAGCACAGGCGGGGATCTCCCCTCCCTAAGTAAGTGAAGAAGATAAAGCATTATTTATTAAAAAGTCAAGGAGGGGGATGGAGCGATAGCATAGTGGGTAGGGCATTTGCCTTGCATGCAACCGACCCAGGTTCGATTCCCAGCATCCCATATGGTCCCCTGAGCACTGCCAGGAGTAATTCCTGAGTTCATGAATCAGGGGTAACCCCTGAGCATCGCTGGGTGTGACCCAAAAAGAGAAAAAAAAAGTCAAGGAGGGTTTCCTGGAGGAAGACATTTCTGAGCAAAAGAATTTGAACTCGCTCTTGGAGGTGGACTGGTGGAAGGGTGGGCATTGGTGGAGAGAAGTGGACACTGGTAAGAGATTGGAGTTGACATTGTATGCCTGGCGCCCAGTCTTAAGTAACCTCATCATTTCACAGCATCTAAATAAAAAAAAGAAAAGAATTTGAATTCAGTTTTTGCCTCAAGTCCCGCAATTCATTTCAAGATCCTCAAGTTCCTTTGACAAGAAAAGCAAAAATAAAAAGGAAAGTCAAAATAATCTCAACTTTCTGGAGGGAAGTTTATCTATAGAGAAGTCTTTTTGTTTGTTGGTTGTTTGTCTTGGGGTCACACCTAGCAATGCTCCTGACTCTGCAGTCAGGAATCAGTCCTAGTGGTGTTCAGAGGACCAGGTGGGATGACAGTGATTGAAGCCGGGCTGGCTACTTATGAGGCAAATACCCTACCCACTGTACTATTGCTTCCAGCCACCTCCTAGAGAAGTCTTATTCTATCTATTAAAGAATATATTAAGCCTGGAGAGGTAGTACAGCAGGTAAGACACTTTCCCTGCATGCAGCCAAGCCCAGTTCAATCCCTGGTATCCCACATGGTTCTCTGGGCACTGCCAGTAGTAATTCCTGAACACAGAGTCAGGAATAAGCCTTGAAAATTACTGAATATGCTCCCCAAACAAACAAACAAAACAACCAAACAAAAAAGTGAAAATATATTGGGCAGGGGCTGGAGCGATAGTACATCAGATAGTGTGTTTGTTTGTCTTGCATAGCGCTGACCTGGATTTAATCCCCAGCATCCCATATGGTCCCCTGAGCACCACTGGAGTAATTCCTGAGCATCTCCAGGTGTGATTCAAAAAGCCAAAAAAACAAAACAAAACAAAACAAAAACAACCGAGCATGCTGGAGAGCTGCTCAGTGGACTGAGAACATGCTTGTTTCTTTGCAGGAGGCTAAGTTTTAGTTCCTGGCACTGCGTGATGGTCCTCTGAGCATCACTGGGACCGACCCCCTAAAGCACCTGCTGTCTGCTCCTACACCCCAAACACAAAACAAACAAAAATATCAGAAACGTTTTTCCCTTTTTTATGTTGGTTTGTGGTCCACACCCAGAGGGTGTGCACTCAGGAATTATTCCTGGCAGTGCTCGGGGGACCCTATGGGATCCTAGGGGATGGAATCAGATCAGCCACATGCAAGGCAAGGGCCCTACCTGCTGCACTATTTGTACACTTTGGCCCCAAATACCAAAAACTTAAACTGCTGAGTATAATCTGGTAACATGCTGAACGTAGCCTGCAAGATATAATGCTACCAGCAATAGCATCTGAATGTGAATCAGCAGAATTGTCAGTATGATGCTCACGGTAGGTTTTGGGGAAGTCAATGTCGGGAGCTCTTTCTATATTGAGTGGGGGAGGGCTGGTCACACCCCCACGCCCAGCTGTGCTCAGGGCTTACTCCTGGCTCCTCACACAGGAATAACTCTTGAAAAGGCTCAGGAGATCCATCGAGAGTGTAGGGGATCGAACCCAGGTTGATGGCATGCAAAGCAAGTGTCTTACCCATTGGACTATCTCTCCAGCCCCAAAGGATCTTTCTGTTTTATGTGAGGGGTATGTATGTGGGGGAGTCGCTGCAGAGGGGGCCAGAGTTATACTTGCAGTGGTGCAAGTATATTCTGGGATCAAACCCAGAATCCTGTACTTAGCACGCATGTGAGCTAGATGTCTAAGGAGTAAGTCACTGCTTAGCTTTCTTCCTGGCCTAGACCCTTTCCACTTTTGTATTGTTTATATCCCTGCAAATCCTGGCAAGCTACCTGTGGTGTATTTGATATGCCAAAAACAGTAACAACAAGTCTCACAATGGAGACGTTACTAGTGCCCGCTCAAGCAAATCGATGAGCTACAGATGACAGTGATACAGTGATATATCCCTGGAATATAATATTAAATTATATTATTATATAAATTATATAATCGTATAAATGAATTAATATAAATTAAATATCTTATTCTAGATATTTAATTACATATAATCACTTTTTCTTCATAAAGCCACATCGTATATGCTTTTCCTTATTAATTTGAATTTGGTGAATTAATTAAATGTGCTTAATTGTATGCCAATCACTGTCACTGTATCACTGTCATCCTGTTGCTCATGGATTTGCTCGAGCGGGCACCAGTAACGTCTCCATCTTGAGACTTGTTGTTACTGTTTTTGGCATACTGAATGCACCACGGGTAGCTTGCCAGGCTCTGCCGTGTGGGTAGGATACTCTCGGTAGCTTGCCGGGCTCTCTAGGAGGGGCGGATGATTCGAACCCGGGTCGGCTGAGTGCAAGGCAAACACCCTACCCGCTGTGCTATTGCTCCAGCCTGGACTGTATGCCAATGACATATCATAATACTTGTTCAAGTTTTTTCTTTTCTTTTTGGTTTTTTGTGTCACACTCAGCTGTGTTCATAGCTTACTTCCTGGCGCTGTGCTCAGGGATCACTCCAGGCAGTGCTGGGGGGAGACGGGACATACGTGGGACCGAAGATTGAACCAAGATCTGTGTTGTGCAAGGCAAGTGTCTTGACCCCTCTAGCCCAGACGTCTTTATTTTAAGAAATTTGTGAAAAATCACAAAGAATTTGTTTGGGCTTGTTTGTTTTGAGGCGTACCCTGAAACGTTCAGGGGCTACTTCCTGGCTGTATGCTGGGGAATGGGGGCGTTGCTTCCCAGAGGGGTTTCGGGAAAATCAAATCCAGACTTCCTGTACACAAAGCACATACACAGCCCATGGCTTCCCCAAATG